>NC_091007.1:20752500-21352500 GCF_041146395.1 Eulemur rufifrons | reverse complement strand
AATAATGGCAAATAATTGGAAACAGTTACCCTGTGCCCATTCCATTACCTAGATGAGTTATTAAAGGCGCTGTGGAAAATGCAACAAAGTATTATACCGTCTAGTGACTTTCCTCCAGGAGACTAAACTCCTCAGTCAAAAATCCCTTTGAGAACCTGATAAATGATAAGGACATTTGCTCCTGAAGAGGCACATACGCAAAACTTTACATATAATTTTATGGCATCTCCGGTTTCCCAAAAGCCCCAAGGGGTATATGCATCCTAGAGTAAGAAGCTCTTGTCTAATGCTGGGATAAAACTGTAGACAGTAGAAATTGACTAACAGTGTAAGTCGTAAGGGAAAGTATAATTAGGTGCGAAATAAGTGATATAGAAAATTATAATTATGAGTCTGGCAGAGCAATACATCACTAAATTTGGGAATAACTACAGAAAGATTGTATAGAATCTTGAAGATTTTAGATGATTCTGGGGAAAAGAAGAGAGATGGCATTTCAGGCAGGAACAAGGAAAGGAGAGAAGTTGGAAATTCGCTTGGAATGTTTCGGGGAGGGTGAATAGACCAGTCTGATCATCTGTGAAAAATGGACAAAAATGACTTCCAAGGTGTATTTCTAAAAAAGAATTAAAGCTCTTGGTGACATGTGCCCTCAAAACATCATCAATATGGTAGATAGATTTTTTCCAGCATATAATTATTACTGTAATGCAGTAGGGGTTTCTAAATTTGTGCTAAACTCTTTAAAGAGGGCTTTCTATGGTTAAGAGAAAATACTGCAGCAGAAAAAAGTAACTTTCTCATATCCTCAGTGAGAAGGTTCTCATAAGAGGATATGAGAGCTGCTTGAATTCTATTTTTTTTCCTGTGAGTTGTATGTATCTTCTATATGTTCTTAGCTCTTCAGAAAAGTGATTTATGAAGATAAAACAAAGGCCTTTCTTGCAACTGGGATGAATAATACTTCCGTCACCTCAAGAGTTGGTGTGAGATCCTAAACTCAGCTTCTGACTCTCTGCCCCAACATTCTTTTGCTCTCTATAGAATAGGAGCTGCCATGCAGTAGAAATGTCAGTACACTGTGGCCACTTTGATAGCATTTGGAGAAACAGTCAAATGTTTTAAGAACACTTAATAGCAAATGAAAAACAGATGAATGATGGTAAGTAATTCCATCTATAGCCCTGAGTCGCCACGCTGGAATCTAAAGCTGAGACATTGCAGGGAGAAACCTGTGCACACGCATCAGGGGGCTGCGTTACCCCAAAATGAGATCCAGGTTAGGAATGTGGAGACGGTGGAGAAATCCCCTAAAGCAGTATTTTTCAAGCTAAATTCCCCTTGGGAATATATCCCTATGGAATAATCATGAATATCATAGAATGTTAGGACTGGAAGAGACCTAAATGTTCTCAAGTCTGACTTGCTAATTGATGCTTGAGCTTCGTGTCTGATGTGCCTGCCGCTTCTCTGAATAAACATATGGGAGGATGGGCCAGTGTGTGCTGGCCAATGCTTCACAGCTGAGCCTCCAAAGGGAAAAAGGACTCTGACTTGTAGTGCAGCATCTGCCAATTTCCGCAGTGTAAATACTCCCCAACATGGCCGATTCAAGCAACCAAGATGGCGTCACCATCTTCCAGTATTTCCACTGTGTAGATGCAATAGAAGTAAATAACCTCAGAAGTATATGTAATAATAAAACATAGTAGGCCGGGCTCACACCTGTAATCCTAGCACTGTGGGAGGCCGAGGTGGGTGGATTGTTTGAGCTCAGGAGTTCGAGACCAGCCTGAGCAAGAGCGAGACCCTGTCTCTACTAAAAATAGAAAGAAATTATCTGGCCAACTAAAAATATAAAAATTAGCCGAGCATGGTGGCGCATGCCTGTAGTCTCAGCTACTCGGGAGGCTGAGGCAGGAGGATCGCTTAAGCCCAGGAGTTTGAGGTTGCTGTGAGTGAGGCTGATGCCACGGCACTCACTCTAGCCAGGGCAACAAAGTGACACTCTGTCTCAAAAAAAAAAAAATAAAATAAATAAAATAAAATATATGTACAAAAATGTTTGTCACAGCATGGTTGTAAATGCCTAATATTAAAAACAATGTGAACGTTCTTTAATAGGGGACTGATTAAAAAACGTGTGGTGTGGCCAGAAAAGCAAGGCCCCCAAGCTGTCACAGGTACGTATGTGCAAATGCCAGTGCTCTTCCGGACATGTCATTCGGTGGGAGAAGGTGCCAACCATGGTGTTTAGAATTATTCCATTTATGTAAATTTAAAACAATATTTGTATATATGTTTGTATAATCACATCTTTTTCTAAAAACAAATAAAGGAAACCGTTAACAGTCATTACCTTTGGGTTAGAAGATGAAAGATGTTTACTTTTCATTTTCTATGTTTTTATACTTAAAAAACCAAATATATGCATCACCTTTATTTAAAGAATAAACTCATTTTTTTTCATAAATAAATAAGAACGTCTTAGTTTTGCTTCCCCAGAAACAGACCTTGAGACAAGGATTTGAGGTCCAGGGTTCATCCGGGAGGCGACCCTCAGCGATGTCAGTACGGGGGAGGAAAGGAATGAATGAAGGGTGTGTCGTCGATCGAGTCACCACTGAGGGCAACCGGAAACTGTGCCCACTGGCACATACGCTTCTCGGAGTCAACTCCCCAGGGCAAAGGCGCTCACCCCTTGACGCCTGCGAGTCGTGGCTGAAAGGACGTGGTGGCATTAGTCCCACATCTGTGCACAGACACAGCAGGCTCCGCTGGCCAGAAGAAAGCTCGGGCAAAGAGTGGGGACAGAGCGGGAGATGGGAGGTGTGGGGGGACGTGGGGGCCCTAGTCCCAGATTATAATAAAGAAATGACGTGTGTTACTAGCTGGCCAGCAGTTTTATGTGTGGGACTCTGTGTCTGGGCGTACTGGCATGCCTGGGCCCTCAGTGCCAATAGGGAAGGACAGATTTCATTGCAAAATTGTTTATAACACAATAGAACCAAAACCAAACAACAGCAACAACAACAAACACCCAATGTGAATGTCACGCATTAGGAAATGAGTCAATATATCACGGTGTACCCTGTGTGTGCAGCCGAGAAAAACAACGAGGTGCATCTTCAGTAACTTATGCGGAAAAGTCTCTGGGAAACATCACATCATATAACAAAATACATAAGGTGGTATCTTATTTTTGTAAGAACAAAAATCAAAAAGCAAGCAAGTAAAAACATATGCAAACTCTCAGTCAAATATGTGTGTATTTATGTGGACAAAGAGAAAGGTCAGAAAAAATAGACAAGTTGCAAGAGGGAGTGGACCGTAAAGTGTGCATATTGCGTGTTTAATGTATCATTATTTGTTTTCGTTTACTACAGGAAACCATGTTACATTACCAGGGGGCCAGAGACAGGCCGTACGTCACAGTTTCTGTGCAGACTGGGACAGGACTTGTAAAACACCCGGCCGGCGCCGCACACAAAGCAGATCTTCAGCCAGTGCTGAGTGGTCGCCGTGAACAGGGACGACTTTCCACGGCATGGAGGGGCCTTGCGTCTAAAGTAAGTCAGCGGTTCTCTGTCTCCTCATATTCACTTTAGGTAACGACCACCCGTGTGGGCCTCCTGCCAGCCGGGCACAGGAGAGGCACCAGGAGATGAGACCAAGTCCCTGCCTCGTGGAGCTCACAGTCTACCGGGGCAGAAAACTATCAAAAAAGCGTGTAGCATGTCGTGGCCATCAACGTGGCCATCAATGCTGTGGAGCAACAGAGAGCCGGGTAAAGGGAGTGGGGGTGTTGGAGGGAGGTTTCCATTGTTTATAGGACGGTCTCTGAGGGACGAATACTCGAGCAGAGTCTGAAGAAGTCAGGAGGAAAATTCTGGAGTGTCTGAGGATGAGTTTTCCAAGAAAAGGGACGTGCCAGTGCAAAGGCCCTGGGGTAGGAATGCGCTTGGCCCGTTGGAGGAAGGCTGGCGCGAGTGCGTGAGGGCAGAGCCGGGGGGCACGGGGACAGTGTGTGGGGCGGGGCCGCCATGGGAAGGAAGGGGACGTCACTGGGTGAGATGGAAAGTCATGTGGGAGTAAGCGGGGTTGATATTTTACCACCACCACAGCGGCAGCTGGAGAACGGATCGGGGCAGGGAAAGGCGACCCTGTTTGCTTCACAACCGCAGCAGGGAGACCAAGGCCGTGACCACGGGAGTTAGCCTGGGGGTGGAAGGGACTGGATCAGGGACAGCAGCTGAAGGTGGGACGCAGAAGAACCTGGCATTTAATTAGATGTGAAGTATGAAGAAGAAGGAAAGAGAGTTGTGAAGGAGGCTGAGGTGAAGCTGCTGCAGGGCGCAGCCGAGGGGGTCTCCAGAGAAAGGGCTGGCGGGACAGAGCCCCACCCTCCGGTCTGGCCACGTCCCTCCTACCCATCGCTGCCCCACTGCCTCGCCACCGCGTTCCCCAGAATTCCCGTGTCCTGAGTGGCGGCTGCTATGGTTTGAAGGTTCGTCCCCTCCAAAACTCACGTTGAAACTTAGTCTCCAGTGTGGCCTTTGAGAGTGGGGCCTTTAAGAGGTGATTGTGTCATGAGGGCTCTGTCCCCATGAATGGATTACTCCACTAATGGATTAATGGGTTGTCACAGGAGTGGGACTTCGGCTTCAAAAGAAGCAGGAGAGAGACCTGAGCTAGCAGGCTCAGCCCCAGTGCCGTGGGATGCCCTGTGCCACCGCAGGACTCTACAGAGCCCCCACCAGCAAGAAGGCTCTCACCAGATGCCGCCCCGCGACCTCGGACTTCTCCGCCTCCATAACTTTAAGAAATAAATTCCTTTTCTTTAGAAATCACCCAGTTTCAGGTATTCTGTTATAAACAACAGAAAACAAATGGACTAAGACTACTGCCTAGAGAACTCCTCTTCATCCTTCAAAACCCAGCTCAGGCATCATCACCACCTCTAGGTGGCCTGATGCTACCGCTTAAATAAATTGTTTACTCTCCTGCACCAGCGCTACCCTCACTCACAGTCTAGTGCACAGGAGTGGGTCAGGGTTGTGGCCCAGGTGGGAAGAGAGAGAGGAGGGTCAGGGAAGATCCTAGGGACCATTGCACGTGGTCTTTTAAAAGGAAATAGGTTGTGGCTGTGCCCTGAGGCCTCCACTTGCCCGCTAGTGGGCCTGGGGCCACTGGAGCTCCCGCTAGTCCCCTCTAACCGTGGCTAGCAGGTGCCTCTGCCCCAGAGCACCACACCAATGCTAGCATTTTCCGAGTGTGCGGTGCCCTGAAACAAAAGGGAGGGGCCCCGCTGCGCGGCGCCGGGTGTTGAGCTGGAACTATTCTAGTCTCCGTGTCAACTGGGGCCCCACAGCAATGGACAGAACGTTCCAAGGAGAGATGCAAGATTTGCAAAAAGTGCTCACAGGAACCCGCTTCGTGCCTTCAGCCAGCCACCCGCCTCCAGACATAAAAGATGAGAGGCCGAGAAAAGAACTGCAATTTACAGCAGGGAATTTTTGGAGAGAAAGCTGCGCTGTGGGGCTCACCTGGGGGAACGAGGTCGCTCGCCCTGCCGCAAGGCGAGGTGTGGGGCACCCCTGAAGCTCGGGACGCGCGGGCTGGAGCCTGGCTGGTCACCTGCTCTGTGACGTTGGAGTCAGCGTGACTCAGGGTGGGCCAGAGGCCTGGCGGCGTTTCCAGGGGTTGGCGGGGGCCAGGCAGGGCGTGAGGCAACCCCAGTGACTTCAGAGTCCCAGGGGCAGGGGAAGAGCCGTCGTGAGCAGGCGGGGGAGACACATCCAGGCCTCGCGGTCCCGCGGAGACACCCCCAGGACTGTGGCCCAGCTGGGAACGGGGAGCTGGGGGTCTCGGAAGAACCCGTGAAGACACCGCGCGAGAGAAAGGGCTGCTGCGACGGTAGCCTCCAGTGAGAAGCTCCGGGCCCGCGCTGCGGGGACCCTGCCGCTGCGGCCACCCGCCTGGGGCTAACGCGGGGTGCGGTGCGGGGCGATGCTTTACTTGGCACGGAGCGTGGGGCTTCCGATGATTACACCTGATTCAACGCACGAATTGCCGAAACCAGCTGGTGTTTTGAGATTTGAGTGGCCGGGACACGTTTAATACCTAAGAGTGGCCAGGAAAGTCGTGGGGCCCTGAGGTCCCCCCGCCGCTCGCCCGACTGAGAGAGGAGGCGCCGAATGCACTGGAAGGAGGTGGGGACGGGAATCAACCGGCCTGCTCAGCACTCCCGGCCGGCGCGACGTAGCAGTCGCCTTCCTGTCTCTGTTCTTTGAACTGCCACTTACACCTCGCGGTGTCCTCGGACTTCCGCATGGGGCGTGGCCCACAGCAGGTGCGCAGGCGGTTTTTGTGGATGGATCCAAACTCTTTCATGTCGCGCTTCTGTTCTGTTTCTTCTCTCCAGATCTTCTAACGTTGAGCTCTTCAGCTGGGTGCATTGAAAGAGCTCCTAGCATAAGGAGATAGTGACCACGCTCAGCCCCCAACTTAGCCCTGGGGGCTTCCAGGCAAGTCCCCAAGGCCGGGGACTCAGCGCCTCTCGCCTTCAGCTGCAGGCAAGCCTCTGTCCAAGTGTGCCTTACGAAAGCCAGCTTTTCTCTGAGTGCCACGGTCAGGAAAGGGCTGGGAAGCATTGCTGTAAAATCGCTCCTGGGACCTTTGCACATTCCTTTCTGACTTTCCTGCCCTAAGTACCACAGTGTTTTCCTGCCGCCCCCCATGCTCGCCACCGTTCCACTGCTAGCTGCCCTGCGCCACCTTACGACGCAGCGCTTCTTCCTTACCCCCGTGAGCTGAGCGTGTCGTCCCTCCCGCTTCACCTTGGCACGTGGCACCCAGAGTCCCGGTGTGGTGTGATACGCCGGGCACCGCCGCAGTCAACGTGCGGAAGACCCAGTGGGGACCAGAGTGCCTCCGGGCCTCACCTAAGAACGCTGTGCATGACCAGAAGAGGTGGAACACTGTTGCTTGTGGCCCCTGATGTGGGACACTGTTCCCGTCTCCACAGGTGGGATTCCATGTAGCCCAGAGTCACGGGTTCAGGGTCAAGCCTGACCCATGCACGGGTTCCCAGGGCCTTCCCCAGCCTCTTTGCTTATTCCTGGCTCCCACGCCCTGTGTTCGCATCAGCTGCATCTCTGGGTTCTGACCGCCTGGACTGCAGGGCCTGTCCCCCAGGCTTGCTGTGTCTGCCTGGTGCCTGCTCCCACCGGCTCCGCTTTCCTGTGGTGGCGCCAGGGTCCTGGGGCCGAACTGCTCAGCGTCACCAAAGCCGTAGCATCTGCTGAGCTCATTTCTGTTCCTGGATCTTTCTGGCCATCCCTGTTGAGTTGCAGCCCAGCCCGAGCATGGTCCTGTTGCCCCCTGGGGTCTCCAGCAGAGACAAAATTAGAGGGTGAGAAACATCCTCTGGTGCCCACGACTGTGGGATGGACTGGAAAACATGGAGTTTCTGAGGAACTTGGTTGGAAAACGTTGCAAAGTCTTTGAGTTTTGGTTGTCTATCTCCAGCTGTGACACGCAGGTGACAACTAATTAGTGGCACCATTGTTTGGAGACTTAGTAAAGACTACAGATGAAAGAAAAGAAATTGTTTAATGGAGCATAATTCACATTGATAAAACTCTTGAAACAAAGAGAACTTTGTTGTTTAGGCTAGCAGAGATCTTGCTTTGACTTACTTTACAACAATCCTAAACGAAAACCATGCTCCCTGCATCTTTCAGCCATGTCTGTCAAATGCTCTTAATTTCATGGCTCGCTGGTAAGGGGCCAATTACTTTCAGTACGTGAATGAAATTCATCATCTTTGCCAAACAATGTGCAAGGCAACAAGAGACCACCTTGCTCGTGGCGTATTTAATGTGTTCTCTCTCTCTCTCTCTCTCTGCAAATTGGCCCACCAAAATTGAGACAGTATTCCTTCATTTTCTCATTATCAAAAAAATATCCAATGGCATGTGTTGCCAGCTCTCCTTCCTCATGGCGTGGTTCTTGGGAAGCAGGCATAGGACAAGTCCAGCGGGGAGGCACAGCAAGCAGGTCTGGGCCAGGGGGCCATGAGCTACTCCGGAACCTTCCAACTGTTTCTTCTGGAGCCCAAGTTCTGGGATGCAGGTGAAGCGGCACAGTGGCTCCGTGGGTGACCCTGCCCTCTTGCAGGGAGGACAGGAACTTGGTGCAGAAGCTGAGGCCTGTGGGCACTTCCCTTTCCTTCTCCTGTGGCCCAGGGCAGGCACCTGGGTGTCCTCTTCCACGTTTGGCACCTGCTGGGGATTTCCAGGCCCATAGCAGGGACACCTTCTTCTCCTTCTTGAGTCCTTACACTGCCTCTGTTTCCCCTCAATGGGAAAATACAAAGCCAGCCTACACTGCGTGACACAATGCAGCAACATGACTTCAGGGCCACTGAGAGGGCTCTCAGGCCCCTCTGAATTCCTTAACTGGGAACAAAGGCTTTCATTCCTCCATTGGAGACAGGGCCACGTGTGAACCAGAGCGTCCCAGCTCTGCGACAGTCCTTCCTGGCTGCTCTCGCTTTCCCGTTTTTACCCAAGGGCAGGCTCTGCCTCTGCAAGCATCATGGCCTTCCCCGCTCTGGCCTGTGCTTGGAATTTAGAAGCAGGTGTGGGGGCACATGCCTGAGTGCCCTTTAGCCCCTGGTCGCGGGAGACACGACCTCATGCTCGGTGGGAAGACTCCAGAAATGACAACCACACTCAGCTTTGGGAGGATGTATAAAAACACTGGTCCCACTTCCCTTTCCCCTCCCCCTCCAAAAAATACGGTAATAATTTTAAATTAAAATGTGTCAGATTTTCTAAGCAAGACTGTTCTCCCAATGGCAGTTTTCAAACATTCTGAAATGTTATATAGCAAGTCAAACCTCCCTCTATTCTTCCTGTTTTCTCTCACTCTGAAAATAGATGGGTAATGCACACATTACCCTTGGAGGCAGATTTTCTAGGATGCAAATGACAAAGGAAAGTGTTGGCATCTGGAATTTGGGTGCCTAAAAGTGATGGACACGTGCTCTTCATTTCAGCACACAGGTGAGCACGTCGCTACTAACCTGTTTGCATCAGGTTCTGTTGTCTGCAATCTCCGCCTCTCTCTTTGCCTGTTTTTGCTGATTTAATCTACTGTTTGAGAAAATATCTACTCTTGTACCACTGCACCTTGGGCGTGTTCCCGAGGCCAGCAAGTCAGACTTGGGGCCAGGGCACGGCCTATTTCCAGCAAAATCCGATCGTACACATTTCAGGCCATTCTACTGCGCTTTGATGTGGCCAAATAGCAGTGAGCAGGTTTAGGTACCACACAAGCAAAACCAGAATGGTATTTCAAATGATAATACATGCTTATTTATTAAAATTGTAAGAACTGTGTGGTGAATTCAGGACTTTTGTGCTAGTCTTTGATTCTTCTCTCACAAAGTCCAGGAGGAAATTTTCCCCGTCACTCGTGCCGTGGCCTTGGCCTTGCGATGTGTGGTCTTCCTCCCCTTGCACGTGGACAACGAGGCAGGGCTGTGCTGGGAAGCAGAGCTCCGTCTCCGCCGCGTGGCAGGTCCCACTGCAGAGGCTCTCCTAGCAACGGTAACACACGCAACAGTAGCCTTTCGTCTTTAGCTCTATGCAGCAATGTGGCCGTTAGTCTCACCAGCAAATTCAGAGGGTATTTTGCGAGTGAAGAGTGAGCTCCAGCTGAAGCATTGAACTTGGAGCTCTCCTCCAGCCTGCTAACTTCTAATCAGGCACCAAGATTCTCATCTGAGGAGCAGCACGAATGAACCCAGGGAGGGCACTGCGCACGGAGAAGGTGGAGCCGGAGAGGTTCTAGACCTGGCTGTGGTCAGTGGACCGCCTACTCGCCATTGGCCAGGTCATGTTAGCTCTCTAGAACTTACTCTCATCTTCGAAATGGTGAGTTACTTCTTAACAGTTCATGGTGCTTGTTAAAAATCCAGATTCTTGGGTCTACACTCGTCATGCTGAGTCTGGATCTCTGGGGCTATATTCTAGGAATGTGACTTTTAACCAAAGACAAATGGATGATTTTGATGAACAGCTCTAAAAACATTTCTGTAATTAGCTTTCCTATTTTGCTCATTTGTCAATAGAGGACCAATGCACACTTTAGGATTAGTATGCCATATGTTTTATGGGCAACTTTTTTTGTTGGCTGAAAGATTTTAGAAAGGAGTAAACTAACCCATTTTCTTTGCTGTTTCTGATTGGCTATTCTCTATACAAGACTACTCTCGCGGCGCTTTTAGAGCATGTGCCTCTGGTATATTTACTTTCTAAATATCTGTATTTATTTATCTATATGCTTTAGTGCATTATGTTAAATATTAATAACATATTAACGCACAAACATTATAAAATACAAGAATGAATGTTTTTAAAGAAAAAAGTTGAAGTACGATTTTAAAAATTCGATTAGTGAAAATCTTGGCTTAGCACTTTGTGTTAAAACAAAATCAAACAGAATTTGTGATACTGATTTTGAGTTCACTGTATTTTAATAGTAGTTACAATAGATGAAAATATGCTTCATGGAGATACTATATGTAGATTCAACTAGAAATGCCTTTTCTTTTCACCATACTTACTAAATCATGATACTGATTTTTTTAATTCCATCCACTAATTATGCCAATGTATCTCATGAGCTAGTAAATTTCTATTTTTCTGGATGTCAAACAGTTGTTGTTGCAAACTAATTGGAAGATTTGGAAGATGTGACTTTCTTAATATTTCTAACAAACATTTTCAAAACATGATAAAAATCTTCATTTGGAAAAAGGCTGGGGCAGGTTAGAAAATTCTGTTTCCAGGGTTTTTTATGAGTGCAGATATGAGTTTTTGCATTGTTTGGGGCAATTAGAACCCACATATATTTGACAACATTTGCAAGCATCCCATTTTCCAAATTACTCTTTCCCTAGCATCAACTTCTTCCAACAATTATTACTTTCTCACTCATTTTAACATGATTTTTCTCCTCACTTTTATCTCAAATGAACAGATTAAATGTCTTTTTGAAAATATCTGCTGGATAGTACATTGGCCACAGAAAAAGTCAGCCAATTTGGAACATTTGTGTTCATAAAAGAAGGACAAGTATGTCAAGTTTGATAATGCTGTAAAATGCTTTGTCACGAGATAACTTATAGCCCTCTAAGGGCACAAAAGATTTGCCTGGTCATTCCCCATCGCATTAAAATTCTACTTCTATTTTTCTTTCAATTAACCACACTGATGACATCTGTAACATTTTCTGGATTTCTGGTTCAACTTTTTTGCTACGACAATGTCCGTATGACTGATGCAATGACTGAATGTCACAGGCGGGCCTACGTCTGTGCAGCTTCCTTGGTGCCTCTTCTTTTTGATTCTATCAAAGCACCACTCCGTGAATGTTTATGCTAATACGGATAGCCCCCCTCCTCATTTTTTTAAATTAAAGAAATCATTTACCATCAAGAATATACAAGGGCTGTCTGGAAAGTACCCAGCCACGTAGTATGTTCATGTTACATTAACAACGGCTGGATACTTTCTAGAAAGCCTCATATATTTTTCTGTTACATCTTTTCTTTTCCTTTCCTTTTTTCTTATTTTTATTTATTTATTTATTTATTTACTTATTTTGAGACAGGGTCTTACTCTGTTACCCAGGCTGGAGTGCTGTGGTGCTACCATAGCTCACTGCGGCCTCAAACTCTTGGGCTAAAGCCATCCTCCTGCCTCAGTCTTCCCCGTATCTGGGACTATGGGTGCATGCCACCCTGCCCAGATGATTTTTCTATTTTTTCGCAGAGACAGGGTCTCACTATGTTGCCCAGGCTGGTCTCGAACTCCTGGCCTCAAGCAATCCTCCTACCTCGGCCTCCCAAAGTACTGGGATTACAGGTGTGAGCCACTACGCCCAGCTTCAGTTACATTTTTTCTTTGGCAGGCCATATAAGGCATTTCTTCATGTATTTCATTACTGAAACAGAATCTAGCAGCTCAATTATGGAATCGTGTTGGAAGCATCCCAACTTTTATTCATTTAGCAACAATTCATTCAGTGGTCATACTGTAGTTTATAATTTTTACCAACACTTTGTGCCTTATATCTTCCAAAGGATTTTTCTAACTAAAGAGAGCATTTTAATTTTTCACTATTGTTTTATGTAAATTATTTTTCTGGTTTTTACTACCACAGTTTCTCTAATAATGTATTTGCTATTATATAAAAAATCTCAAAAGTGGCTTTTAAATATGTATAACTATTTCATAAGAAGTTTTATAATCCTGGGTTAAGAATCACACAACTTTACATTTCAAACAAAACCAGAGGGTCATTTTTATATTCTGGATTCTTCATTTCAAATCATTTTCTAGCATTGCAAAGGAACACTATACACAAGTCAATGTTCATTGGTATTAATAACAATAATAGATATAAAAAGCTATATTTCAAATAGATTTTTAAAGAGCTTTTTAATTTGAAAGAATATTAAGTTTACAGGAGGATTGCAAAGCTAGAACAGAGAACACCCACGCACCCTTCCACCAGCTTCCCCTAACATTCACGTCTTACGTAACCACAGCATATTAATATTTATCAAAACTAAGACGTTAATACCAGTACAGTGCTATTATGTAAATGACAGACTTTATTTGTATTTCTGTTCCAGAATCCAGTCTAGGACACCATGTTGCCAGGTAGTCGATGGCTAAAGCCACACAGTAATTTTGTGAAGATTTGTTTAGTTATTACTAAAGAATTTTGCCATTCTAGTTCACGAAGAGTGGGTGAACTGAAAAATATCACGAACCACCAAAAGCAAAGCTGCCTTTGTCACTCCCTTTTGGGCTGTGGAACTGGGGCTCTCCCCGGAGACTCTCTGCTACTCTTCTTAAAATGAGGTGATCTAGCTTGTGGACCCAGTACGGGGGCAGCCTCTGTATGTTTATTAAGTACTGGTAAATCTTTATTTCTTCCTTGTTTTTCTTTTCTTTTAATGGCAAAAATATGTATATGTAGAGGTTCTCAAATTTCATTTCCATTGCCAATATCTTTGCCATCAGAGGGGACCAGTGGATGTCTTTTCTACTCCCTGGAGTACACACATCTCATTTTGTAGAACATTATAGTATATTCATGCTCCTTTGGTTGTCCAGAGAATCTACCCTAAGCTCCTGCTAATATTAATAATGTCTAAGTGAGACAAACTGGACAATTTCAATGTCTTGTTCTCTCCTGGCCCATTCTGCGTTCTTCTGAGTTATATAGACAGGTGAGAAACAATTGTTGAGTAGCCTACTAAGGCAGCCCATTGGGCACAAATGAATTTCTCCAGGAAGCAATACCTTAAGCTGTCCCTCAACAAACTGTTAAGACTTCAAGTACTTTTGGCAGTGCAGTGCAGAGGAAACTTGGGGGGAAAGGGAGCACCCCGTAAGTCACACCACAAAGGCTGCCTACCCCCTACAATTGGACTAACTCTGTGTTTTCACCACTGAGACTGAAAATTAAATACTTGGTAGTGATGCCATTCATTTATTGAAAGAACAAATGATCTAGTGGATTCTGTACTATGCTGCCTGGTTCCCCTTAGGAAGGAAGAATTTATCCCCCAGTTGCTAGAAGAGGCTCTTTGGGGATTGCCGCAGCTAAAGAAAACCTCCCTCGAATCCGCCTCCTTCCAGGGACAGCCTGTCTGCAGTGACTGAGCAATTGCAGGTATGAAGGCCCAGCCCCAGGTCCCACCCTGGGACAACTCCGCGTAGGCGCCCAGCTTCAGAGCTCCCCAAGGGGTTGACGAAGGCCTTGGCTGGGCGTCGTCAGCAGACCGGCTTCTCCATCTGCCCAGCCTGCTGCTTCTCCCCTCTCCCCTGCAGGTTCCATCGCTGCTCCCCAGTGAATGTCCTGCGCACGAGTCTCCACTCAGAATCTACTTCCCATAAAACCAAGCCCCTCCACGCACAAGTGTTCAAAATTTAAACTCTACAAACAACGGGCAAAGGAAAATAAGCATACCAGCCCCTACGGATGCTTCCAGACATGGTCTTGTGTGTGCGTGCATGTGTGTGAATATGTACATATAAAAATAGTTGTGTTTATTGATGACATTTTGGCCATTTTCTTAGAAAGTTTGTAGCACCTTATGCATTCTTTTCTCATCCATATCTTATTTCTTTTTACATATCAATAAAGTACTGCATAATATTCTGTTGCATGGATATACCATAATAATAGCTACCATCTGGGTGCCAGCTATTGCCTGGGCACTCTTATAAGTTCTTTATACCTATTCCACACACATTTAGTGCGTGCCTGTTATGTGCAGGCATTGTTCTAGATGTTAGGGACACTAGCAACTATTATCTCCTATTTCACTGCAACCTTTAGAGTTAGCTACTATTGTGATTCCTGTTTTACAGATGAGAAAACTGAGGCTTAAGGAGCTTGCCTACAGTCATCACCAGGAGCTGGTCTCCAGCACCTCTGCCGCCAGCTCCTCCACTAGCGCACTTCTCATCCTGCAACTAACTTACTTCATCAGCCTCTTCCTGATGGACACTCAGGCTGCACGCAATTAGGGGCCATTATAAACAATGCTGCAGTGAACATCTTTTTCCATTTATCTTTGGGTGCTGTCTCCCCAGTTTTAAAAAGGACTGAGAAAAGGGAACAGGTGAGCTTATTATTTAACAGGATACCTTTTAGCAGTCCCAGGTCATTCCCAGATCATTTTACAAAGTCCCTTTTTTCAAAATTCGAGTTTTAAGGAATCAAAAGATACTACATTCTATTCTTAATATGAAAATCTTAGGATAAGCTTTTAAAATACCTCCACGCAGGCCTTGCGTGCTGGGTGCACTTTTGCAGATAGGGTGATACCTGGATCACCCGCGCTAGTGTCTCTGGTGAGAAGTGGAATGTTTTTATTGAAATTGCTCTTGTTTGTGTTTCAGAAAAAAATGAAAGCAGATCTACAATCTGGGTCTGGTTTTAATCATAGCACAATCTTTATGAGACAATGCAAGGCTGAGAATTTTTTAATCTGATATTTCTAAAAAAAAAAAAAAACATGTTCAAAAGTGATACAAACCAATCAGCCTTAGAAGAAGAAAGATGGGAAAAAAGAAATCGCTTGCATAAAAGAGAAGCAGGAAATTCCAGAGACGTTTCGCAGGGAGGAGGGAAAAAACAGTCTGCATTGCTATTTATTAGGTTGTTATTTCTTGGTACAGGGTAATAGCCAGTTGTGCTGCACAACCAAAATTTGGTTTAGAGGAAATTGGACAGTTCACACTCCCTGAAGTGAGAACATATTACAAACCCATCGTGTGCCCCACAGTCCATTTCCATTGGCTCTTTGAATAAATGTTGAGTCTTTTTCCAAAGAATCTTCCTGTTCTGGTCATAGATCCATCTTATGTTAGATGATTTAATGTCTATGTAATTTGTAGTGTCTCTGTAGGTATTTTTGAACTTTCTGCATTTTCATTTAATGGTATATTCCACTAATTGGGTGCAAAAAGTAATTTGGCATGACTTCAGGGTTACTTGAGATTTAAAGGCATTTTCATAGAATGCTCTGCGAGAGTGGGAATAGTAAAATCTCAATCTTCCAATAAGCTACAAAACTATTAATGGATTTCTAGGTAATGTTGTTTAGCGTTAATACTCAGTGGAATATATTTTTCATTAAATATGAAAATATTCCAAGTGTGTTTTATACCAGGTGTGCTAACTTTACTGTTTCCTGGAGTGTCCATAATTTCAAAATTAATCTTGTCTTCTTTTATATGGTTTTTCATGAATTTTGGCTTTCTTTTTAACAGTCATAATGATTCAACGATGGAGAATAAAAACTGGCAGCAAAAAGCCAATAAAAGCATAAAGACAGTAAAAAGTTTCAGAGAAATGAGATTTACCAAATGATGCACAAGATAGTTTCCTCTCTACCAAAGCTTTCAATCTTAAATTTATTCTAAAATGCCTCATTTAGTGTTTATCTGTGCCCGTTTCATAACATGAATCAAATCATGAAGGTTAAATGAGTGAATCAAGCACCATTTTAAAATTCATCGTTGGATTATAAGAGCATCTCTCTTCTTATTCCCATTGTCTTGCCTCTTTCCAAAGCAAGAAATTTAAATTTTTATGTGACTAAAATAGTCACATTGTCAGAATATCGAAGGACTTAAAATTTCAGCGGCTGTGGCTTACATGTTTCAATTTCCTAAATCCACTGCAAAAAGAAAAAAGAACCCTGGATAAATTAAAACATCTCATATTTTCTCATTAATATTCTTTCTTTCCCTTTACTATAAATTATACATGTTTACTAGAATGAATACAATTGCCTTTTCTCCTGTTGCTTAAATCCCTTTGTCTACAGAAAGTGGGTAAGACTTCATCCATTATTTAAGTTACTATTTCTATAACTGAATTAATACATGCCTCAACTCGAGCAAATAGGTGGATCGAGTGAAGGGCCACGCAGATTTTCTGCTTAAAGTTCCACTTCACAATCCGGGTGTAGATACTTAGCAGTGAAAACACACTGCCAGAAAGACCAGGGTTTCGAGTTAATGGTGATAGTATAAATGATACTGGAAGAAAAAGAAAAGCACAAATATTTTTAGCAAAAAGATGTTCTCCTCATTTAAAAGATTCCTTTTTCACTCTCTTGATTCCCTAGGGTCTGGAGTGGAAATTCATAGCGATTACATCTGCTTTGCAAAGTGGAAGTCAGGCTGATGTACATAGATCACCCCGGATTTTCAGTATAAAAAATTGCAGGGGGGGTGATCTCTCCTACATTATCAGTCCAGGCTCACTCTGCCAACTGCTTTTGGCCCCCCGGCTTCAGTTTTTCACTAGTCCAATGGCTGCATCCGAGCAGGGAAGAGGTAGAATGGAAGAGAATTTAAGAGCAGCCCTGTTCAGAAAGGAAGCGCACAAACTTGCAGTGTGTGGGAGAATGGTGTCTGTCACCGGTCCCGCACGGCCTCCACTGCTCCTGCAGGCACGTAGCTGTCGCGTGTGTCCACCGACATGCTTTAGGAGGAGGTTTATGTCCTTCCAAAGATGGGCCTGTGCACTGCCGCTCACGAATGATAACCTTGTATACGCGATCAGACGAAATCGCACACGTGTAAGCTGTTGGCAACATTTATCGTAAAGTACATGCGCGGTGGGGAGCGACCGAGGGAAGAAAAGAGCTGGCGACCACGACGTCCTGCTCGTCCTGCCCGGCGCAGAGAACGTGCCGCCGCGGTCGCCTCGCCCACGCCTGCTTTAAGCCACTGTCCCAAGAAGGCCTCGTGAGAATACTTACTGCGAGTGGCTGAGGGCCATGAAGCTGCCGTTATCTCCTAATTAATGGAGGTGACTAGGAGGGAGCGAGCCTGGGGGCCCTCTCTGCTTGGCGCTGGGGACCGGGCTGCGAACAATGGGGCGCAGGACAGGTGCTCCGAGCAGACGGGGCTCGTCTGTGCAGGGACCCAAGGGACCGGCCGCACCACCGTGGGGACTGGCGAGCCCAGCATGTCCGCGGTACAGTCCCGGACGGAAGTCCTCCTTCCCTGAGAAACGGTTTTGCTGTTAAGGCCTCAGCAGACTGGGGAGCCCCCACCCCCCACGTTCTCAAACGTGTCCTCTCTTTCCAGTCAACAGACTGTAAGTGTTAATCACATTTGTGAAGCACCTGCCCGGAAACATCCAGACTAGCGTTTGACTAAACAACTGAGCACTGTAATCTAGCCACGTTGACACACAAAATTAACCATCACGGTCCTATTATTTCTCCCAATTGTAAAGAGGGAACTGAGGCTCAGAGAGTAACTTGCTCAAGGTCAGACCCTGAGAATGAAGCAAGATCAGTCTCGGCCTGTGCAAGCCCAGCATGGGTGCTCTTAACCACAGTGGCCGCTTTCTTAGAATAACGGCTAATTTGGAAAGAGGGGCCTAAAGGAAAGGTCCCTGAGCCTGGTAAATTTTAAGTCAAAGGTTTTACAAACAGGGCAGCCAAGGGGGAGCGGCAAGCGCCGGATCCGCCCTCCTGCCTGGACAGCTGCAGACCAAGACGAGATCCAGGAGCGGGAGTCTGGGAGACACCAGGCGGCAGATGGCAGGCGGCCACGGAGCAGACCCGGAGACGCGGGCAACAGACTGGGAGTCTCACAGCTGCCCCAGCCCTGCAAGAGAATCCTCCAGCAGTGGCCAAGGGGGGAACCCAGGCAGACCCCCAGGCCTCCCTGAGTTGAAAGGGCAGAGACGGGAATGTGGGGAGGCCAACATGGCCAACTTGGCAGGACAGAAGGGATCTAGACGGAGAGAGAATTCCAAAAACATGCAAAGGGTCTCTCCTACCCGAAAGGATTAAAGTGAACACTTTCCAGGATCACGCAGAACCAAAACTAGTTCCTGTTCCCAGAGTGAAAAATGTCATAATTCACAGAGTACCAGGAAGAAGACTCAGAAGTATTATATTTTTTGCCTCAGTTGTGTGGCAAAATTAGACATAGACTACATTCCCCCTGGTTCTGCCTAACAAACTTTTTTCTTTCTTTCTTTCTTTTCTTTCTTTCTTTTTTTTTTTTTTAGAGATGGGATCTCACTCTGTTGCCCAGGCTGGAGTACAGTGGTGCAATCATAGTTCACTGCAGCCTGGAATTCCTGGGCTAAAGCCATCCTCCCACCTCAGCCTCCTGAGTAGCTGTGACTATAGGCATGTGACACCATACCTAGCTAATTTTTTTATTTTTTGTAGAGATGGGGTCTCACTATGCTGCCCAGGCTGGTCTCAAACTCCTGGACTCAAGCAGTCCTCCCCCCTTGGCCTCCCAAAGCACTGGGATTATAGGCGTGAGCCACTGCAGCTGGCTACCTGCCTGATAAACCTTAAACACAAACCTGAAAGGATCAGATTGTCTCCAAATAACTTAACTGTATTCCAGAATAGAGTTCAAGAATAATTCTAGCAATACAATATGTAGCGTCCCAGAGGTAATATTCACAATGTCTAGCATCCGTTCAAGATTACTAGGCATGCAAAGGAACAGGAAAATATGACGATTCTTCCAAGGAAGAAATCAGCCAATTGAAATTGACCCACAAATGACATAGGTGATCGAATTAGTACACAAACGCATTTCAACAGTTATTATATCTGTATTCCATATGTTCAAGAAACTGAAGTGATCATGATGTGTGATAGAGACATGGAAAAATATAAGACCCAAATTGAAATTCTATGAGAACTATAATATCTGAGATTTAAAAAAAAGTACATTGGATAGGATTAAAGCAGATTAGGCATTACAGAGGAAAAGATTAGTGAGCTTGAAGATACAGCAATAGGAACGAAATAAAATGAAACAGAGAGAAAAACACTAAAAAATAAACAGCATCCGTGATCTGTAGGACATCCTGAAGTGGCGTAATAGGTGTGTAATTGCAGCTCCTCGGTCCGGCAAACCAGGAATCGGAGGGAATTCCCTCAGTTTGAAAAGGTTACCAGTGAAAAAAACTATAACTAAAATTTATGGTGAAGAATGAAAATCAGGAACAAAGACCAGGATGTTCCCTTTCCCCACTTCCATTCAGTGTTGTCTTGGAGGTTCTAGCCAGATAAATAAGGCAAGAAAAATAAATAAAAGGCATTCAGATTGGAAAAGAAGGAAAGCTATCTTTATTCCCAGATAACAGTATCCATGTAAAAAGTCTTATGGAATCTACACAAAAGCTACTAGAATAAGTAGATTTAGAAAGATCACAGGATACAAGATTAATAACAAAAATCAGTTATTTCTACGTACTACCAATGAATAATTGGCTATTTAAATTTTTTAAATTTTCGTTTCAATAGCTTAAAAATGTGACAGAGATAAATGTGGCAAAACATGTATAAGATCTGCAGATTTTAAAATGCAACAGGCTGCTGAGAGAAATGAAAGAGATAAGTATACAAGGTGATTTACCAGTTATAATGTGTCAGATGACTGAGTATAGCTAATATGTCAAATTTCCCCCAAATTAATCTCCAGAAACAATTTGGTCACAATCAAAATCCATCTTGTAAAAATATTTTTGTTGAAATTGACAAACTGATTGTAAAATTCATATGAAAAGATAAAGAACTGAAAACTTTGAAAAAATAGGAACAAAGATTTTACATCACCTTACTTCAATATTTATTATAAAGCTACAGTAATTAAGATACTGTAATATTGCATCAAGAGAGACAAATAGATTAATGGAACAGAATAATTAAGAACAGAGTAATTAAAATAAGCATGATATTGGTGTCAAGATAGACAAGATCAATAGGAAAAGAGAGAGAGTCCAGAAATAGACCCACTCGAATATACTCAGTTGATTTTTGACGCAAGTATGAAGACCATTCAGGAAAGAGAGTATAATGTTTTCAACTAATGGGGATGGAACAGTTGAATATCCACACGCAAAAGAATTAACTCTGGTTCAATCCTTGCACCATATACAAAAATTAAATCAAAGTGGATCAGAGATATAAATGTTAAAACGAAAACTATAAAATTGCTAAAGGAACACGTTGGAGAAAATTTCTGTGTCCTTGGGTTAGGCAAAGATTTCTTCCATACGACACCAAAAGAACAACACACACACACACACACACACACAATAAATTGGACTTCTAGTGCAAACTCTGCACAGGGAAAAAATAGAATCAAATATGAATTATGTATTTTTTATTTCTCACCTGAGAAACTGACACACCGATTCAAGGGCGTGCTGCCAACCCGGGTATAATTGTTTCAGACGCTGCTAATACCTGAAGTTCAAGTTAGTAGTTCTGGTGATTTCGCTCGATATACTTGTTGATGACGCTGGATCTAATGAAGCCGCAGACTGAGCAAACACTAAGGCTGACAACGTTTTACAGAGAAGGGCAAAAGGTAACAGATACTGAAAGAAATAATTTGAGCTCTGTATAATTTAGTGTGTGCAGTACACACTGATGCATTTAGGATTTATGTTAGTCTCGAAGGAAAAAGACTTTCTGTAGAAGTCAAATTAATGAAAATATTTCATTAAAACCATCTAATTTGCAATGGTCCAGAAAAGAAGGCAAAAGAGCCTGGGTCCATACTCAGAAAGTAGAGGGAAAAATACAGGAAAACGTACTGCGGACGAGGCTGAGAGCTCACCTAACAAGGTTTCTTCCACTGACTTTGTCCTAATGTTTTCCCTAAATTCCCCCAACCTCAACTCTGCATTCAGGGAAGGCGACTTTTCTTCCACCCTAAAAAATGAATCAAGATCAATCTCAACCAGTAGTTCTCAAAGTACAACCCCCAGGCCAGCTGTAGCAGCATCACCTGGCAACTTACTAGAAATGCAAATTGTCAGACCCCATCCCCAGTCTACTAAATCAGAAACACTGGTGGTGGAGCACAGCAACTGTATTTTAACAGCCCCCCCCACCCCCCCAGGGATTCTGATTCATGCTGAAGTTTGAGAATCATTGGTCTAGGTAATTCAATTCCCCTTGGCCAGTGATCTTATTAGGGATAAGAATCCACCTTGTTCAGTGAGACACAAGTGGAAGTCTGGTAGGGGATTCTAAGAAAAACTGTTCTCTCCTAAGAAGAGGAAAGTCATTGCAGCCTTTGGCCACAGCTGTGTGAGGATGTGATGTCTGGAGCTGCGGCAGCCATCTGTGACTATGAGGGGGTATGCCTGGTACTGCACAGTAAAAAGATCATGTCTTTGTGCCGATGAATTAACCAACCTTGACACCACCCTGCCTCCAGGATGTCTGGCTATGTGTGGAGATAAACTCCACTTTTTGGTCAGACAGGCTATTCCTTGTGTCTTGAAAGCATCCTCCAAAAGGCACCTCCTTTTCTTCTCCATCGTATTGCCAAGGAAGCAAACGTGCGTGGACAAATGTTCAGAAATAGTGAACTAGAAAACAGGAACACAGACCTTATCCCTTCCCCTGAACACGTGAGAGCTATATTCCCTTATCCTAAAGCAAATGTATTTTTCAGCCTCACTTCTTTTGCATACCATGTAAATATAGTATTTACTTTACTCACAGTTACCTGTAAGGCATCTTTAGTGACAGAGCTATGTGGGAACATTACGAATCTCCCCAGGGGTAGGCGCACAATCCATCCGGAGTTAGGACTACGTACGACTAAACGATACTTTGGGAAGAGCATTCAGAGTTGTGGTCGTCCTTGATTTCAACCTCAGAAAGTAAAAGATGCACATAATACACTTTAGTTTGCCATAAAAAACCATTATGGACTGACCATGTATGAATCTACCCAACTCTTAATACTGCTCTTCCTATTGTGGATTAAGAGATCATACGGTAGAGGCCAGCCTCATCTCGAGGGTCGCTTTCATGAGAAACAGAATGCCAAGAGAGACGAATGAATGGAGACCTGCACAGACAGAGGGCAAAAGGCATTTCTCGCTGAATGTGTCTTGGACATCCCAGCTGCATCGCTTGGGCCTGGAACTGACTCACAAGAAAGAAGGCAGGGAGTGGGCTGATCGGCCACATAAATGAACCCTTTTCTGTGCACCATCTCAGCTTAACTTTAGACAAACTTTTTATAATTAGGTCCCTCAAATGGCTAACTGCAAAAGCAGATGGGTTTGTCACCATGCCCTATAGGTCAGGAAACTAGGGCTTTGCAGGACTGACAGCAGGAATTGTTCCAAGATCAACTGGGCCCCACTGAGAATTGCCTGTCAGTTGTCAAAGAAGGCTGTGTCCATTGAATTCCACCCTCCAAGAGTGCAGAGGGGGAGAGAAGATCTCTCAGAGAGAAAAAGCAGACCCTGCAGGGATTTCAGGGCTTAAGACCAATACCTTCCACTGCACTCCGAGCCAGTAAGGAAGCCAAGAGCATATGGACCCCAGATGTTGCAGCAGGTCTCCCTCCGAGCGGGGGCTGTCCTGGCCTGCCCGCGAGAAGGGCGCCCCGTGCCCCCAGCCGGGAAGGCGGAGGGGCTGCTCCCCGGCACAGAGCCAAGAGGCCTGGGTCTCGCACTCAGCATTTCTGCGATTCCCTTTCCTGCCCTTGGAAAGCAAGGCCGTCCCTGTCTCATGACGATGCAGTGAGGACGAAACAGCGCAGCAGACGGGAAAAGCATTTGGCCACGTTGTCGTAAAGTCCCTGTGGCAGAGGCACCGGTAACACACTTACCAAAATCTATTTCCCAGACTCCCTTGCAGCTAGGTGGGGCCACGTGACTGAGTCCCGGCCAAGGGCACGTACGCGGAAGTGACCTGAATCCCTTGCGGGCCTGGCCCAGAGCGGCAACCTCGGCCACGCTCCAGTCTCAGTCCCCCGCCCGCTGCTCCTGTCCGTAGGACCCGGCAGAGAACCCCAAAGCCCCAGGGGGCTGGAAGGAGCGCGGACCCCCGAGCGACCACACGGAAGACGACCCGCCTCGCAGGGACAGCCACGTCGGATTTCCCTGGCGTGGACATGACACGGGTGCTGTGCTGAGCCTGGGGCGTCTGTTTCAGAATCAAACGCGGCTTCACTCGCCCTGCCCGAGACGGGCTCTGAGGAAATCCCAAATACAGCAGCGGAGAGGAAGCGGGCAGGCGCCAGGGGACGCAGGGACGGCAAATTAGTCATTTAGAGGCCGGGCACGGTGGCTCACGCCTGCAATCCCAGCACTCTGGGAGGCCGAGGCGGGAGGGTCGCTCCAGGTCAGGAGTTCGAGACCAGCCTGAGCAAGAGCGAGACCCCGTCAATACTAAAAATAGAAAGAAATTATATGGACAGTTAAAAAAATAAATAAATAAAAATATATATATAAAATTAGCCAGGCGCGGTGGCTCACGCCTGTAATCCCAGCACTCTGGGAGGCTGAGGGGGGAGGATCGCTCCAGGTCAGGAGTTCGAGAGCAGCCTGAGCAAGAGCGAGACCCCGTTTCTGCTAAAAATAGAAAGAAATTATATGGACAACTCAAAATATATATAGAAAAAATTAGCCGGGCATGGTGGCGCATGCCTGTAGTCCCAGCTACTCGGGAGGCTGAGGCAGGAGGATGACTTGAGCCCAGGAGTTTGAGGTTGCTGTGAGCTAGGCTGATGCCACGGCACTCTAGCCCGGGCAACAGAGTGAGACTCTGTCAAAAAAAAAAAAAAAAAAAAAAAGTCATTTAGAGATTCGATTCAAAATGTTCTGGTAGCACCTGTATCTCCCCTCCACGTGACGCCCCTCCCTCACCAGTGCGGCCATGCGTGGGCGAAACCTCTGCCAGCTTGCCTAGGCCTAGATGTGGGGGGTTGGGGGTCTCCCCATTTCTCCAGCTGTCCGGTGATATCTAAACAGATGGACAAGGAGACACATTAAACCTACCTTTAGGGATTTCAGGGTCTGAAAGAAAGGCCGGGCCAATCCCCACCAAGTAAGGTTTTCATTTTTAAAGGCAACGGTGGGAGACGCGACCCACACCGTCTCTCCAAACTGCATGTTGCTGCCGTTTAATCCACGCAGAGTTGATTGCTGACCAGGTAGGGAGGGTTGGAGAGTGTACACTGGGTTGATATCCATTCTCACTGGCTCAGTAATTAACCTGCAAGATTTTGGGGGGGGGGGGTAGGGCTATAAATGTGCCCAGTGTGAAGTAGGCTGTACAGAATTTTTGTTTCAGAGATTGTGGTCATTTTATATCTTTAAATTTTTTTAAAGATGAGGTCTCACTACGTTGCCCAAGCTGGATGTGAACTCCTGGGTTCCAGTGATCCTCCTGCCCAGGCTCCCAAATAGCTGAGACTGCAGGCGTGCCCGCTGCACCCAGATGTTGTGATCATGTCAGATAAATATTTCCATGTAAAGAATCCTGCCACATATTTTTATGCATGCATAACCCGATCTGGACAAATTCATTTCTCATGCTCAAATCTTACTTTGCTCTGTTTTTTTGTATTATTTCATTGTGATAAAATATATGTAAGATAAATTTACCATTTCAACAATTTTTAAGTGTGCAATTCAGTGGCATGAATTAGATTCACAATGTTGTGCAACCATCACTACTATCTGTTTCTAAAACCGTTTCGTCATCCCAAACAGGAACTTGGATACGGTTAAGCAATGATGCCCGTTCCTCCCTCTTTCCCTGGCTCCTGGTCGCCTCCAATCTACTTTCTTTCTCTACGAATTTGCCTATTGTAGCTATGCCATGTGAGTAGAATCATAAAATATTTGTCCTCTTGTGTCTGGCTTATTTTACTTACTGTAATGTTTTCAAGGCTCATCCAGATTGTATCATGTATCAGAACTTCATTCCTTTTTACAGCTGAGTAATACTCCTTTGTATGCACACACCACGTTTAATGTATCCATTCCTCCACGGATGGACACCTGGGCTGTTCCTACCTTTTGGCTGGTCTGAATCACGCTGCTATGAACGCTGGCACACAAGTATCTATTTGAGTCTGTGCTTTGAATTCCTTTGGGAATATATACCTATGGGTGAAATTGCTGGCTCGTACGGTAATTCTATGTTTAGCTTTTTGAGAAACTATCACACTGTTTCTCAAGGCAAACCTAAAATATTTTTAAAACCCAGATTGAATTGAGAATGCGGAAGAAGGCTCCTGTCACTCAATGGAGATGGCTGAGTGACGAGTGCCCAGTGGCTCTGGACGCCCCCTTGGTGCAGCGTGTTCCCTTGGCCGTCTCTCCTGGGCAGTTCACACCTGAGGACTCCTACATACAGGGGTGAACTGACCACAAAGCTAATGAACTTTGAGCTTCAAGGCCCCTCACTGACCCTGACTTCTTCCAAGATCCTCAGAAGGACCCTTACAATGTGGTAATATATATATTTTTTTTAATTGTCAAAAGTAAGATATTTTGGCCAAAATCTGTTAAGACCACTGCCTCTTTCCCCGCCAATTTCCATTCTATTATACTTCCCTTTGTGCTGGATGGTGTCAGAGAGCCCATGGGCATTTTTGGGATCTGGCTAAGGGGAAGTTGAGCTGGGGTACATTTTTTTTTTTTTGGTTTAGGGGCTTATATACCTAGACTGTGGTTTCTTTTGACCATAGCTAAATTCCTATTAGTCATTACAGCCTGAGAATGCTTCTGGGGATACGCCCACCAACCAACATAGAAACTCACCAACATTGTGATACGAAGGAGGTAGAAACAGGCCTACACCATCCAGCAGGAGAAATAAGGTTTGGAATGAACAGAGCCATAAACTCACAGTCTGTGGGAAATTCTTTCAAACATCAGATGTGTAAAACTGTAAGTGGAACATTTGCTTTCCTCAGTGTGGGACCCAAATTGAAGGATTTGGTCCGGAGTTATACTGGACGAAGCAGCATATACAATGGTAAGTGCATCACACATTTTGTTCTTAATGAGACTCTCATAAAATAGAAATGATAAAAATGCCTGTAGTTTTAGAGCTACTTTTAGTTTTAGTATTATGGTGCTATAAATGGGGAGGAAGTACACTTTAACAGTTCATATTTGAAAGAGGATTTTCCAAATTCGATGGTAGCCCTAAAAATTTACATGGTATTGCCAATAATGGTTGGGAAGATGAAACAAATTTTTCTACATTATAAAAACCACATTTTGATCCATCATGCTAGAAGAAATAACTAAATTATCCATCTCGTATCTCTATAGAAAATATTACAAAATTATTGTTTTACAAAGAGTTGTTCAGAAAGTATACAGACAAAAAATTGGGAAGAAAGCATCACAGTGTGGTGTTGGGCGTTAATAAGAGTGTGTTAATTTTTAGAATCCTGTGATGTTTGTGGTATTTGACAGCTTTTCTCAATTTGTGATTTATTGTGATTTCTGTTCTCTTTCTTAAAAATTTCATATTCATACTCAATTTTGTGTATGTAACTTTGGATTATTTTTCCTAAAGAAGACGTCAAGATTGTCTGAGCTACAGTCCCTACAAAACCTGGACTTGCCTCTGTCTAAATGCATCGTGTTTTGTCACCAGTGAGTCACCTTCGTGCAAAACCCATACTCTTTTCTGTGCTTCTCTGGCATCTCAGAGTCTCTGTCTAAGAACGTTGTCCTGCACCATGAAACCTTCCAATAACCTTCATTCCTCCCTCCTCTCTCAATTCCACACTTCACCAGCCACTGGTGTCACCGCGTCCACAGCCTCTGCACCGTGCAGCAGCGCTCACCTCCCACTGGAATTACTGCTGCTTGCTTTGTTCCACAGCTCCTCGGCCCCCTACATGGCCCTCAGAAGTATTTAGGCCCTAATCCCTGGGACCTGTGAACGCTACCATCTTAGTCAGTTCAAACTGCTATGACAAAGTACTGCAGACTGGGTGCTTATAAACAAGAGAAATTTCTTTCTCACAGCTCTAGAGGCTCGAAGCCTGAGATCCAGGTGCCAGCATGGCCAGGTTCTGGGGAGGGCCCTCTTCCAAGCTGTGGACCACTGACTTCTCATTGTATTCTCACATAGTAGAAAGAGACTTAACAATCTTTCTGGGGGCCCTTTTAAAAGGGCACAAATCTCATTCATGAGGGCTTAACCCTCATAAACTGATTACAACCCAAGGCCCCCTCCTCCTACTGTCACACCAGGGGTTAGGATTTCAACACACGAATTTGGAGCGGTGTCAGCGAGATGGCAAACTAGGAGATTCCAGCCCTCACCTGCACACAAAACCAATGATAAAGTCACCGTTGCATGGATGACGACAGCTCTGGGAGAACCCCAGAGTGTGAGTAGGGGGCTAGAGGGATCCAGGGGAGTGCAGAGACTGGGGATGAATGTACAGAAAGGCGCAGGAAACATTCCGCCTCATCACCCCGTTGCCCAGGCTGGCACAGTGCCACAAGGAGTCCTCTCCGCTCTGAGATCCCCCCCCAGGGGCAGAGGGAGAATGGTGAAGCTCAGTAATCTTTGCCTCTGAGGACCCCAGCAGCTCTAGCTACCACTGCAGAGGACTCCTGCCATCTTGATGATGCAGACTCCAGCAGCCAGCGCTGGCCTGAGCCAGAGCCACTGCACCCCCTGGAGCTGGAGCCACCAAGTGCTGCACTGCAGCTCAACCCCCAGCGCTAGCCCTGGTGAGACCTTGCATGTCCATGCCTGGGACCTGGTGCCTGCTGCAGAGCATGTGACTGAATGGCAGCCCCCGTGCCTGCCAGTTCCACTGCACGTGCACCCACAAGCAGCTGCTACAGCTGCAGACGTACAACCTTGGTGCCAGTTGCCCACTGAAGCTAGGACAGTCCATGACGTTTGGAAGCGGTGACTGCTTTCTCAAATTCAAAGACAACAACCCAAGGCTAGAAGAAATATGAAAAAAAAAAAAAAAAAACCCACAAGGAAAAATGACACTACCAAAAGAACACAATAACTCCACCGTAATCAACCCCAAAGAAATGGAGTTGTATGAATTTTTGGACAAATAATTCAAAATAAATGTTTTAAGGAAATGTAGAGAACTGCCAGAGAACACAAACAACTCAACTAATTTTGGAGAAGAATACATAAATAAAGTGAGAAGTTCAATAAAGAGAGAGAAATCAAAAAAGAACCAAACAGAATTTTTGGAGCTAAAGAGCATAATGAATGAAATAAAAAATAAAATAGAGAGGTCTATCAGCAGTCTCAAACAAGAAGAAAGAGGTTTCCTCAGCAGAAACCTTGCAGACCAGGAAAGAGCAGGATGATATATTTAAAGTTGAGAAAGAAAAAAAAAAAAAACCCTGCAACCAAGAATTCTATGCCTGGCAAATGATCCTTCATAAGTGAAGGAAAGATAAATTCCCAGAAAAACAAAATTTGAGGAAGTTCATCACTACTGGACTTGCCTTACAAGAAATCCTTAAGGGAGTTCTTTAAATTGAAATGAAAACATGCTAAGCAGCCGTGTGAAAGCATATGAAAACACAAATTTCATGAATAAAGCTAACTATATAGTCAAATATAGAATAATATAATACTGTGATGGTGGTGCATAAATTTCTTTTAACCCTAACATAAAAGTTAAGAGACAAAAATGTTAAGAATAACTGTAATCACAAAAGTTTGTTAATAGCTACACAATGTAAAAAGAAGTAAATGCTAACTATAAGAAAACAAAGTGTGGGAGGAAGGGAATAAAAATGTAGAGATTTTGTATGCAATTGCAGCCAAGTTATCGAGTTAAAATAGATTATTATAACTATAAGATACTTTATGCAAATTATATGGTAACCAGAAGGAAAAAAAATCTATAATAGATACCAAAAGATAAAAAGAAAAGAATGGGAGAAAATCATTACCCAAAAAGTCATCAAATAACAAACAAAGCAAGAGAGAAAGAGGAGGAAAAAAACAACAGCAAAACAGACAGAAAACTATTAGCAAAACGACAGTAGTAAGTCCTCACTTATGAATAATTATTTTAAATGTAAATGAATTACACTCCCAATCAAAAGGCTTAAAGTGGCGGAATGAATTTTAAAAACAAGAGCAAGAAATTTTCTTCCTCCAAGAGAGTTAGTTTAGATTCAGGCACATACATAGGCTGAAGCGAAGGGATAGGAAAAGATATTCCATGGAAATGGTAACAAAAAGAAAACAGGGTTGACTATACTTATATCAGACAAAATAGACTTTAAGTAAAAAACTGTCTCCAGGGACAAAGATGGTCATTGTAAAATGAAAAAAGCGTCAAAAGATATAACAATTATAAATCTATACACACCCAACATCAGAGCATGTAAATGCATAAAGCAGGTATTGACAGATCTGAAGGGAGAAATTGCCAGAATTGCAGTAACAGTAGGAGGCCTCACTGCCTCACTGTCAATAATGGATGAAACATCCAGACAGATTATCAGTAAAGAAATAGTCATAGCTGACTTGAACAGTGTTCTAGACCAAATGGACCTGACAGACGGAGTTAAAACTTTCTACCCAACAGCAGAAACATACACATTTTTCCCAAGCACCCATGGAACATTCTTCAGGGTAGATCACAGAGTAGATCACAAAACAATATTTAAGACTAACATCATTCCAAGTGTCTTTTAAGACCACAATGGAATGAAATAGAAATCAATAGCAGTGAGAAAAGAAGAAAATTCACAAATACATGAAAATTAAATGGTACACTCTTGATAATCATTGGGTCAAAGGGGAAATCAAAAGGAATTTTTGAAAATATCTCAAAGCAAGCAGAAATGAAAATGCAACATATCAAAACTTATGGGATGCAGTAAGAATGCTACTAAGAGGGAAGTTTGTAGCAATAAATGCTTGTTTCCATTTTAAAAAATCTCAAATAACCTAATTCTACAGCTCATGGAATTAGAAAAAGAAAAATTAAGCCCAAAGTTAGCAGAAGGAAGGAAATGATAAATATTAGAGCAGAAATAAATCAAACAGAGGATAGAAAAACAATAGAAAAATTGTCAAAGCTAAGAGTTGATTTAAAAAAACTGTCAAACCATTAGCTAGCTAGACTAAATCAAAAACGAAAGACGAGGCCTTACAATAGATGCCTCAGAAACTAAAAGGATCTTAAGGGACTTTTATGAACAATCATACACAAACAAATTGAATAACCTAGAAGAAATGAACAAATTCAGAGAAATACATAACTTACCAAGACTGAGTCTAAAAGAAATAGAAAGCCTGAATGGACCAATAACAAATGAGAAAATTGAATCAATAATTTAAAAACCTCCCAACAAAGAAAAGTTCAGGACCTGATGGCTTTACTGATGAATTTTGTCAAATATTCAAAGAAAAATTAATATCAATCCTTCTTAAAGTCGTCTAAAAAATAGAAGAAGAGGAAATACTTTCATACTCGTTTTGTGAGTCCAGCATCACCCTGATGCCAAAGCCATACCAAGACACCAGAAGAAAAAAACCCTACAGGCCAGATAAACACAGATGCAGGAGTCCTCGATACTAGCAGCCAAAATTCAACAGCACGTCAAAACAAGTACATGCCATCTAAGTGGGATTTGTCCCCCGGACACAAATCAATGTGAGATGCCACATTAACAGAATGAAAAATAAAACCACGTGAGCATCTTAATAGATGGAGAAAAAGCAAATGCAGGGTTCAGCATCCATTCATGATAAAAACTCTCAACAAAATAGGTCTAGAATGAACTTAATATAGTAAAGGCCATTCATGAAAAGCTCGCAGTTAACATCAGAGAAAAACTGAACGCTTTTCCTCTAAGATCTGGTGATGCCCACTCTCACCACTTCTATTCAACATAGTACCGGGAGTCTTAGCCACAGTGGTCAGACAAGAAAAAGAAATACATCCAAATCAGACAGAAACAAGTAACATTATCTCTGTTTGCAGATGATATGATCCTGTATGTAAAAACTACTAAAGACTCCATTAATAAAACTTAGAAAAGAATGGGAAAACAAGCACCACATATGTTCACCATCAAATTGGTATTAATTGATCAACACTTAAGTGCACATATAGTAATAACATTCATCTGCTGTCAGGCAGGTGGGAGGGAGGAGGGGATGGTATATTCACACCTAACGGGTGCGGTGCGTACCGTCTGGCAGAGGGACATGCTTGGAGTTCTGACTCTGGTGGGGAAAAGGCAATATATGTAACCTAAACATTTGTACCCCCATAATATGCTGAAATAAAAAATAAAAGAAAAAAACTGTTAGAACCAATAAACAAATTCAGTAAAGTTGCAGGATACAAAATTGACATACAAAAATCAGTAGTATTTCTTTACACCAACAGCAAACTATCTGAAAAGGAAATCAACAAAATTGCATTTATAATAGCATAAAAAAGAATAAAATATTTAGGAATAAGTGTAACCAAGGCGGTGAAAGATGCTACACCAAAAACTGTAAGACATTGATGAAAGAAATTGAAGAAGACTCAAATAAATGGAAAGATACCCTGTGTTCACAAACTGGAAAAATTAATATTGTTAAAATGTCCGTACAGTCCAGAGTAATCCACAGATTCAATGCAACCTATCAAAATTCTAGTAGCATTCTTTCAAGAAACAGAAATGACAATCCTAAAATTCATACCAAATCATGAAAGACCCTGAATAGCCGAAGCAGTCTTGAGAAAGAAGAGCAAAGTTGGAGGCATCACACTTCTTGATTTCAAATTATGTTACAAAGCTAGAGAAAATAAAATCAGTATCATGAAGAGTTAGCTACACTCCCACGTTTATTACAGCATTATTCACTATAACCAATATATGGAAACCACCTGTGTCTGTCAACAGACGAATGGATAATGAAATTTGTTTTGCACACGTGTGTGCACACACACACACGCATGAATATTATTCAGCCTTAAAAAGAAGGCAACCCTACCGTGGGCAACAACATGCATCTCTATGGCTGCTGGGGGCAATACGGGCTGTTGGTCACAGGCTGCAAACTTTCAGTTATGTGGGATGAGTGAGTTCTAGAGCCCTAACGTGCATCGTGGGGGCTGTGGTTGATGAGACCGAATTGCATACCTGAGATTTGCTAAGAGTAGATCCTGTGTCCTCACCCCACACAGAGAAGTAACCACGTGGGGTGACAGATATGTTAACAAGCTTGACTGCAGTAATCACTTCACACTATATATGCGAATCAAACATCACATTATACCTCAATGAAAGCTGTTATTTAAAAATTTTTAAGAATATGAACTTTGGGAGGACACAAACTTTCAGTGCATTGCAGCTACCTTTTATAGTACCTCCCTCCCCCACCCCCGGCACGCGTTCCTCTGGTCCTGACTGTGTCCCTTGGTCTCTTAGATGGGAGCTGTGTACTTCCCCATTTTGCAAAAGAACAAAAACAAAACAAGAAGCACAAACTAAAACTCTTAAATTTAGAACTCTTCCCGGGGGAGCATAGGTTGTATTCATTTTCCCATCTTGTCTTTTTTTTTTTTTTGCAGGATATGATGAGGCTACAAATATTTTGGTTACAAGTAACCAAAATGCCTTTGCCTCACCCAAGCCAGGGCCAGAGGCGTGCCCTTCCCCACACAGTGCGCACCGCATCCATTAGCTGTGAGTTTACCCCCCATCCCCCCACCTGACCGACACTCGGTGACTGTTACTACCACGTGAGCACCTTGGTGTTGATCAGTTAGTGCCAGTTTGATGGCGAGTACGCATGGTGCTTATTTTTCCATCCTTGCGATACCTCACTTCGAAGGATGGGCTCAAGCTCTATCCAGGATAATATTAAAGGTGCTCGATCTGTCTTTCCCCAGAAGGAAGCCACTGGAAGAAAAGACTCCTAGCTTCTGAATCAAGTAAGTCTGCAAATATCTACTGAGTGACTAGGTCCAGGCAGCTCTGGGGGGATTTACAGACAGGTAAGACGTAGCTGCTGCCCTCAAGGAGCTCAGAGACTCGGCTGGGCAGAGAGGGGAAGCCCCAGGCTGCACACATGAATACATTAAGATTTATGTAAAAGTCAGAACACACAATATGCCATAGCGGAGTGAGAAGCAGGGCGAGATCACATTGAAACCGGATCAGGAAGGTCTCCATGGGGATGGGCTTGGAGGGTGCATCTCCCTGAGTGGAGAGTGTATTAGTGGAAGCCAAGGCACAGTGGCACGGGAGCCCAGGATACAAGGAAAGGAAATCTGGAACCATATTCTAGAGCAGCGGTTGGCAAACTTTTTCTGTAAAGGGCCAAATAGTAAGTGTTTTAGACTTTGCAAGCCACGTAGTCAACCCTGCCGTCCTAGCACAAAGGCTGCCATACACAATACATAAATGAATGGGCATGGCTGTGTTCCAATAAAACTTTATTTATAAAAACAGGCAGTGGGCCAGAACACCCAGCTAAGGAAATGATGTTCCATGAGAAACCACTGGAGATCTGTGGGCAGGAGGATGACGTTACGAAGTTGCCAATGCTATGCGTTTGGAAAAGTCATCTGGCCGCAGGGCCATGCTAGAATGGGAGGAAGTGGAATGGATTGCTCACATAACAGCTGGGAGGCTGCTACAGTGGTTTAGGTAAGAGGCCTGAATTAGGGTATTGAGAACAGAAACGGAAATGCCAAATGTATGGGATGTGCCAACTTATTGCACGTCAAGAGGAATGGAGAGGGCTGGATTAAAGGTGGCTTCCAATTTGGAGCTGATAGAGGGACTGGGATTTTGGGAATGAGGGACGGTTTGTGTGCAATATAATGAGGGAGATCTGGGGGGTTCAATGTGCCACCAGATGCTCCTTGTACCCTGGACACTCAGTCAGTAAGGTCAGGAAGCCAGACAGACAGGGGTTGGGCGGCAGTGGCAGGTCTCTGGGTCTCTTTTGCACAGGGGCGTCACCACGTGTGCATAGGACACGGGGCTGACACCCAGCTCAGCGCAGCCCCACGGCTCCCAGGCAGGCAGCCCATGACACTCTCAGCGTCTGGCCAAGCCTGGGCTCAGAGCAAGGGAGGACCAGGATGCCTGAGCCGCTAGACATCTCGGAGGACAGCCAAGCAGATCAAAACCAGCCCGGCCAGAAGCAGGTTGAGGCCGTGCCAAGTGACCATGGAAGCTGCGTGTGTGGGCCAGATTGCTTTCTAATCCCATCGCTCTCCAGACAAGACAAAACTGTGTCTCTTGAAAAGCACGTATGTGCAGTCAGGGTAAGACTAGCGGAGGTCAGGCGTCGTGGAAATCCGGAGCAAGGAGTCACATTCCAGAATTCATTAACATCCGCTGGGCTGGGGAGGAAGGCCCTGCAGAGCGGACAGAGAGAAAGCTGTGACTCGGTGGAACATCGGGGCACCTTCTAAAGAATGGGACACGTTGAAATGGAGGGGGTGATTCGGAAGCAAGTGTGCCGTTTCACCAAGAATATCTCATCATTTCTGTCTGAAACTTAATGTAATACCCTCCTGGAAAAATAATATAAAGCTTGGGTTTTTGCCTGTGTCCTATAGCAAACATTCTTCCTGCTGCTACGCACGCTGAGATAACTTAGTTGAAAAGGAGCCGCCGTAGAATTTGCCACATTTATGTTTGACAAAGAGGCAGTTTACTCAGCGGTTACACATTTTCTTGCTGAGATGCAAATGCTCAGGTTTGGCAGATATTGAAAATACTATTTTGATATTTTATGCACTTTCATGGGAATCTATTTCAGAAGCAAAGCAATAAGGGAAATAGTCCTGACTTAGAAGTATAAATATAATGCTACCATTTGGGGTTATTTATTTCCCAGGCAATCAATCAGGAAATGTTGGGAAATATATTCAGAGTTATTTCAAACACGACTCCAGGCAAGTGAGTAATCTTTCCATTTTCTTTTTATATGTTATATGTTTTTTTTTTAAAGATGAAATAGTAAAAGAATTAAAAGGCGCTCTTGAACTCAGATCATAAATATGAAGATGACAGTCAATTTTTTAAGGAATGAAATGGTTGTAATAACGCTGAAGTAAATGCTGATAGTAAAACCAAATACTGCTCATTACATTAACATGCACAATATTTAAAATAAAAGTTCCACTGGCTGGGATCCAGTCTCTTCCACCAGGTCCCAGGCAGTTCCCAAGCACAGTCATGCATCTCATGATGACATTCTGGTCAGCGACAGACCACACTTACAACATTGGTCCCATGAGATTATAATACCATATCTTTACCTTTGTGTGTTTCTGTGTGTTCAGATACACCATCGTGTTACAACTGCCCAGAACAGTAACATCCCGGACAGGTCTGAAGCCCGGGGGCAAGAGGCTCCACTGAACTACACAGGGTTAGGCTGCACCATCGCAATCTGTGTACGTACAATCTATGATGTCTGCACGGTGACAAAATCACCTAATGATGCATTTCCTAGAGTGTATCACTGTCGTTAAGCAACACATGACTGTACATCCCAGCCATTTCAGTGGGTAAGTTGCCGTTGTGCTTACATGCCATGTGTTCTGCCTGTACTTCTGGATAAAATGGCTAAGAAGCCATTAGGAGACAAGTTAGACATGGTACCTCTCTGTTCCCTTCAGTGCCATCGAGAAGAACAGACTGGAGGGGCCCAGCTTGCCTGGCTAAGTCAGGCACAAAGCAAGTTGCAAAGGAGAAGGGAAGTCAGTCTGGTCTTCTCGGAGTGCTGTCTGATAAGAAGCTCCCCTTCCTGGACTGTCTGAAAAGCGAATTGGCCCTTGAAGAGTCCTACGGAAAGGGTGGCTGGGTGAAGGCAGACTCTGCTTTGGTATCGGTTCTGCCCGTTTGGAGACTGCTATGGTTTCCATGTGGTTCCTTTGGCCCGGCCAAGTCCCATGTTGAAATTTGATCCCCAGTGTTGGAGGCTGATGGGGGCTGTTTGGGTCCTGGGGGCGGATCCCTCATGGATGGCTTGGCGCCATTCTTGCAGGAGTGGCTTCTCCCTCTTAGTTCCCAGGAGAACTAGTTGTTGAAAAGCCTGCCCCTCCTCCTCTCTGTCTTTTCCTGTCCTGCCATGTGATCTGCACACGCCAGCTCCTGTCAACCTCCCCTTCCCCTTCTGCCTGGAGTGGAAGCGTTAGGAGGCCCTCCCCAGACGCAGATGCTGGCGCCATGCTCCTTGCACATCTGCAGAACCGTGAGCCAAGTAAACTTTTCTGTATAAACTACCCAGCCTCAGGTATTCCTGTATCACAACGCAAACGGACTAAGAGACAGAGACGCAGGTTGGCTGCGGGCCGTGGATTCCTGCCCTGGAAGGGCATCCTCAGCAAGGGCTTGGAAACCACAGGGCTGTCCCTGCACCTATAGCCAGGTGACTGAGAACTGGGCCTCACGACCAAGGCAGCTGTTTCTAGGGGACCCAATACTGCTCAGTGCAGTTCAGGGTGGACCGAACCCAAACCCAGCTTTGTGTGCTGCTGGCCTTGGCGTCTACGGGAGCCTGGGATGCTAAGCCTCTGTTTGCACTGCCTGAGAGGAGCGAGGCCTGACATACAGGCCTTCTCCGCCTGTGACAGGGGAATCACCAAGTGACAGACCCTGCACATTTTAGGCTGGGTGAAACTGTCTCCATTTCCCCTGCATGGCCTTTTTTGTGTCCTCACAGATACCCTCTCCCATGTCAAGGACCACAGGACATCCTGCTTTCGACCACCCCTCCCCATCCGCACCCCCAACTGCCTACAAAGCTTAGCGTCAGGCAAAAGCTCTGCAGGATTCACTGCAATCCTGGTGGGAAATTATCAATGAGCATTTTCTCCCGTCATATTGGCATGGAGTCCTTATATCAGATGGTAGAAGGAAAGATTTAGTTTCCTGTTTAAGGACTGCAGGCAGCAAACTGGCGGGGGAGGACATATGAGGAACATCTCTTCATGCAGATGGCAACCCAAGTTTGGCCCTGCTAAATCCACACCCTGGGCACACAGAGTTGGCAACATTTGGAGACACAAAATAGAAATATGCTGATGCTCAGGAAAGAGATTTGTATGTGAAAAGCTAGTTCATCAGTGCTAATTTTGGTGAATTACATGGTTTGGACCTCAGGGCATGACCTTCCAGAATTAGAAGGGAAATGGAGATAACTCCAAAGTGTCCCTCAACAGAGATGAGGCATCAATCTCATTGTGGATCACAGACACTTCTAAATAAGCTCAGTATCAATTCCTTCTCCAGCCAGTTCTGCACTGGCCTACTTTCCCTGGCCCCGGTTGACCCAGCTCTGGTGGCTGCAGCCTGAGAAAGGAAGTGACCTGCTGTGATGAGAGGTTTTCCCTGGTGACATCCATCCAGCTGGCCACGGTTGGGGTTCGTCTGGGACCCACACATGCAGGATGTCAGAACGTGCCAAGATCAGCAAAGATAACATCTTGGTACAGAATCCCTCCATCCCACGGGGCGAAGAGGCAGGACCCAGGGACAGGTCTGAGCCCAGCGCTTGCTTCTAACATCTTTGGTTAAGGAGACCAAACTGCACTTAGGGAGTGGCCTGGTGGAAGAGACAAGAAGAGACAAGTGAAGGTCATGGCTGAAAGATGCTGGATGCTTTCATAGATCAGACGGAAGCAGGTCTATCAGCTGCCCTGGAAGTTCAAGGCGTCCTATAGATAAGCTCCAAGTGGTTTGGATCCAGGGACAGTCACTCCTGTGGGACAGCTCTGCTGTGATCTGCAAGTGACAGTTTTTATCTGCTTGGCCCACACACTCTCAGACATTCTCTTTATTCCCTTCTAATTGCTCTTGATGCCACACTTAGGGACATAATGAAATTAGAAAAAGCGATTGTGAAGGGAAAGAAGAAAACCACGTGGGCTCCTGGGCTCCCCCAGGACACACAGTGAAGACTGGATGGAGTGACCTCAGAAACGTGGCTCTCCACATGGCGTCTCAAACTGTCCTTTACTTGTTTAGCTTCTAGAAACACATGTTCTTCCTGCCTCTGGAAGGAGAGACTTTCGACTGGGCTGGAAAAGTGTGAAACAAATCCTGTTCAATTAGGGAACCGGGTGTTCCCTAAATGGTACATCTTCCCGATGTTGATGTTGTTATTGCAGAGAGTAGGATAAAGGCTCCTCTGGGTGGGGGACAGCCCGGGCGGGGCTGCCAGGTCTGATTGCGGACACTTCCCAACCAGTTCTGTCTCGGAGGGACCCTCCACTGACTGGATCTACAGGCTCACTGGCTGATTTTCACTTTCACATTCTGTCTTCGCAGTGGTGCCCGGGCCATGTATTGTGTGTTACGCTCTATATGGGCATTAAAAAAACAAACAAACAAAAAAACCCCACTTTGCCTTTAGCTAGTGCTGTGCCGTACAAAACAAGGAAGGACTGAGAAAGTTGGAGAAGATGAAGATTCTGCCTTCACGTCCACAACAGATGTTTTTGCATTCATTCCCCTCCCCCCCCCCAGGACAGTAAATGCAAATGGTTCACTTGAGCATCTCAGCCCTTTTGGATGGTCCCTATGCTCTTGCTGTGAAATTCGCACAGCTCCTCAGCCAAATTGTACCAGACCGCTCGGAAGGGAGAAATCCTAGTTTGCATACTTCAAATTAGAGCAACGCATTAAAGTGTGCGGGAGTCAGAGGCTCCAGCCACCCAAGCTAACGACCCACTCAGGCCCTTAGGGAGGGAGCTGCGTGCGGCTTAGCTGTTCTGACACCCGAAAGGCGGAAGCAGATCTAATGGCACGTATAAAAAAATGTATAAATCATTACAAGATGTTTTGAAATTTTAAGTGGAGCATCTTTCCTACGCAGGTGTTCCAGGGCTCAAAATTTAAAAGCCTCCACCTCCACACAGGCCTGTCCTGACCAACGGCTGGTATTGGGGTGTGTGGGGGGGGTAATGCTAATTAGGGCTTCCCTTCCTGGCGGCCTGACCTCCCTTCTGCAGGGCCTTGCCGGGCACTTTCTCAGCGAGTTGGCCGCCCCGGAACGCCGAGGCAAGCAGAAAACTCAGGAAACCGAAGCCCTGCAGCCCACGGAGTTCCCAGAGGAAACCGGACCACCCGGAACCTTCCTAAAACCAGTGCTAACTGACCAAATTACAAGTCAGGAAAACGGTTTTCGGTGAGTGAGCGTTTCTGAGGTCTTGGAACGTTTTCACTTTCCCGAGAGAACATTTGGACTTGAGTTTTTGGTTTTGCATCTGGGTTGGAAGGAAAAAACATGGTATAATTTTTCTGCTCCAGAGGACAGGGCAGAAGGACAGTGGCCGTGCTGAGTGCGCCAGGAAGGCTGGGCGACAGGGCCTGGCCTCCCGGCTCCAGGGCCCCGCAGTGGCTCCTGCTCCCGCGGCCGCGCCACCAAAGTGCGCCACTGCGCCCGCCCTGCCGAGGCTGAAACAGCAGACGTTTCGTGACAGCGATTTTCAGTTTAGCTAGTAAAGTTTCATTGTTTTTCTCAAGTGGATAAAAAGTCCTGACTTCCTGTGTTGCTAATTAAAGGCAGATGGGCAGAGGCCAGCCAGCTCCGTCCTCCACCTCCGCGCGACAGAGCGCGGCTCGGCCTCTCGGTCGCCTCCGCCCGTTTGCGGCAGCTCCGAACAGGCCACCCGGGCTCCCTGCGCCAGGGACGAAAGGTGCCTCGCCGCTCGGGTCCTGCGCCTTCCCTGCTCCGAGCTGCCGAGTGGTAATAAAAATGCCTTAGGAGCAAAGCGCTGCGTTGTCAAAATGCCCGTCCGTCATCACCACAAGCAAATTCATTCCATAACATTTCAGGCCTTTAGAACTAAATCGAATAACAAGCAGCCTCTTTGAAATAAAAAGGAAAAGGATCCAGTAATAGCTTGATCCAAATAGTGAGTTAACCCCTCCGTGGGAGTGGGGTTTTTCCTTCCTGGGGGACTTTACGAGTGCAGAAGCGCCAGGAGAGGGTACACTAACTAGCAACGCGTTTCTACGCCCCCCAAAGGCAAACTATCAGTCTGCTATATGGGCCATACTTTGTGCCTTTCGCCCCAAAATATGCATCAAAGGAAGACATAGTTTTTGTTATGATTGATAGTTATGATTATTGCAAGATCAGTCTTTCTAAATGAGTCAAGGTCTTAACTAATGCAAGGTGTTTTCAGATCGTGGTTGTACCTGAGAACAATGGTGGGGGAGGAGCTGGCATTTATGGGCGTTACCCGATGCCAGGCACGTGCCAACCACTGGTGTGTCAGCACGAGCCCGTGGGGTAGGTGACTCCATTCCCCCATTTTAGAGAAGAAACTGAGTTGCAAAGAGATTAAACAATTTGCCCAAAGTTGCATTGCTCCTAGATGACAGAACTATTACAGACTATGAACTTGGGCAGTATGACCTCACGCCAATCCTGACCACCCGCCATCCTGCCTCCCAGCTTCCCACGCTAGTCTGATGCAGGGACCCTGCCCGGGTCAGAATCCCATTTCACTGGCCATTCTCGACCTGAAATCCAGTAGTCACTCAGGAAACACTAATTCCCTCTCCCTTTTCCGTCAGTCCTATGGTCATAAAGAACTTACTCTGAAGAAAGACTCTTCTCAGGGCCAGGAAAGAGTAAGAGAACAACCTATTTGAGAAGCTCTTTCCCTCTAAGGAGCATGAGGATTTAAAAGGATTGAGTGTGTCAATATTTCTATTCACTTTCCCTTTTTGATTGTTTGTTTGTTTATTGAGACAGAGTCTTGTTCTGTCACCCTGCGTAAAGTGCCGTGGTGTCAGCCTAGCTCACAGCAACCTCCAACTCCTGGGCTCAAGTGATCCTCCTGCCTCAGCCTCCCGAGTAGCTGGGACTACAGGTGTGCACCATGACGCCCGGCTAGTTTTTCTATTTTTAGGAGACACAGGGTCTTGCTCTTGCTCAGGCTGGTCTCGAACTCCTGAGCTCAAGCAAGCCTCCTGCATCGGCCTCCCAGAGTGCTAGGACTACAGGTATGAGCCACCGTCCCCTGAAGTTGCCGATAGCTGCATTGGGCATTTTGGTAACGATCCTTGTCAGACTCTAAAACACTAGTGCCCTCCGTGTGACTCACTGGAAATGTGCTCGAAGCTTCTCACGTTTGCTCCATGGGGAGAAGAGCTCATCCACCTGCTAAGGGAAGGCCCCTGCCGCCGTTTGCTCCCTGGGGATCCAGGGGTGACTGTGCTGTTACCACTTCCTGGGAGTAGCTCTTTAAATTTTTTTTTTTACTTTTTCTGGAAAGAGATCAGAAGCAAAGAGGAAGTGTCTTTTCCGTCCTGGAACACACTGTATCAGGATCTAACCCTGTGATAATCCCAACCTCTTGGACCCAAGTCCCTTAAAACAAAACTGTCCCACCCTCCACTGGACCCGTGGAATGGGTGGAAGGGCAGAAGGGTCAGAAAACAGTCACACAGCCTGGCTCAGCCAGGTTATTGGGCAGTCACCTCTGATAGGTCGCTGCTCTGGGTTTTGTATGATCACTCCTGAACATGACCTGGGCTCGTGTGGCTTTGTCAGGGTAAAGACTGTATTTTTTGCTGTCTTGCAGGTGGCTGTACATACTCAGGAGACCCTGGAAACTGTGAGCCCAGAGTGGGCCACCCCAGGTGGGCACTATTCCAAATCCTGGGTTCCACCGAAGGAGACTAAAATAAAGGGGTGTGTGTGTGTGTGTGTGTGTGTGTGTGTGGTTGTGTGTGTGACTGGTTAGCACTGCTCAGAAGGCCCTTCGGAGGATCTGCACTCTGAGACTCCGGCCCTGCAGGCAGCGCAGCCCCTGCACGCCACATCCTGCCTCCACGCTTCCTCCCTCCTCTCCCAGCACGAGGAGCCCAGATGGGAGGCTCTCACGCCCCTGTGGCTTGGCCGGGAAGAAGCCTGAACTCGATGCAGCTGGCTTTCTCCGGGCCGGGTGAGAACGTTTATCCCTGAGGCTGTGCTTCTTGGCTTCCCTATCTTTAGGCTTGCGCTGCAGACCTGTCTGAGGGCTCAGGTGTAAGTCTCTGTGCACGGCTGGTCCGGGCCGGGGTCGAGGACGATAGCCGGCTAGGACGGCTGCACACCTGAGCGGTTACGTGTGGTTTGCTTGAAAGTCAAAAGGCAGAGAAATAAACAGCCTGTGACAACCCCCTCTCCACCGCCCAGGAACCAAGGTCTGAGTTGTCCCTTCTGCCTTAGCGGTAAGCCATGGAGGGTGGCTGAGGACACGTGACCTGAGAATCTGGGCACATGGAAGAGCAGCATGACAGGAATGTCACACTCAGTAACTGGAACCCACAACGGCCAATCACAGAGCATTGAGGCCATGCCCAGGCAGGGAGCTGCCTCTCCCGCCTGTCCTCCCACCCAGAAGTCCCCAAGATGCGGCCACACCCTGCCCAAGCACCCGACCTCCCTGCTCACTCCACTCCAGGGCTTTGCACCTGTCACTTACCTCCTCTGTGTCCTTCAAGACCTAGACCAAATGCCGCTATAGCTTTTACCACCTCGAAATGGCTGTCACCCTCACCAGACTGGGCAAAGATGAGGAACAGGGACCACGCCTCACTCGTCTGTGTACTGCAGGTGTGCCAGAGCGTGTGTGTGAGGTGGGTCGGGGACATGACAGGGAGGTGTGGGGGGCGATGAGGTGGGGGTGCGGTGTGGGGCCAACTTTTAAAGTGTCACAGGTCATCCCTCCTAACAAGTAAGCGTTCAGCAAAAGCCGAATGCAGATGACATGCAACGAAAAGATGCTATCATTTAGGGTCAAGAATCAGTACGTAGCACAATGATAAAAGCAAACGTAGCCAGTTCCCGTTCCTGGTTTTATTTGTGCTTGTAAAGTGTGTTAGTTTCAGCAAGACTTTATGAATTGACTCCGTTTATCAATTCAAGAGACTTACAGTATCTAAACCTGCGTTGGTTGGGCCAAGTGTCATATGTGCTAGTGTCGTATGTGTGAAATGAAAACATGATTGTAAAATACTGGAAATATCTTTCTGACTTGTCACCAATATTGACCATATTCAGGCAAAATATCATCTCTGAAATAATCAGACTTGACAAGAGAAATTTTTTAAAAGAACCAGAATCCACAAGCTGCCAGTAGCCTTAGCATGAGGAAAGCCTCGCCAGCCACTCAGAAATGGCATTTTGGCGATGTTCGGGGGCGTCTGTACGGTCGCCAGAGCTCGCACGCTCGCTTGGGACGCGTGGACCCGGCTGCGGGAGGAAGGGGGCCGGGGAGCGGCTCGGCTGGCACGCAGAGCTCCCGGGGAGGAAGCAGCAGGCAGGGCCGTGGCCTGTAACTGCCCGTCGCACCCCTGCCACACCGGTGGGCACTTGCTGCAGAGAGCCTGCCCCCATTCCCACCCTCCCATTGGAACCTCTGTTGCCAGAACTTTCTCTGGTGCTTTCTCTTTCTTTGGGGCAGGGTGCTGAGTTCTCCTCTCTGTGGGTCATTGCGCCCTCCCACCCGCCGCCTCCTTTTGGATTCAGCGCTCTCCTAAGTGCTACTTTTCCGACTTCTTTGCCGGCTCCCCACACCCTCGCCTACAGGAGAGCCGGGTGCTCGGCCCAGGGGTTGGCCGTCTGTGACTTGCGTGCCCTGGTCTTGCGTCACTAAGGAGGGAATCAGACGGTCATGGGGTGTAATTGCAGGGCTAACACCTGAACACACTTTGAAGGGCATGAGTCAAGTTCAGAGGTCAGGTGACCAGGTAAGTTCAGCACAGAAGGGCCGAGATAGCCCAGGGTGGAGAATAGCAAAGATGCACCTGTCCACAATTGGCGTGGGGAAAGACGACCAGCCCCTCAGACACGTCCAGGAGCCCAGGCTTACCCCTGGCCAAGTCAGGCCCTGTTGGGCTTCTGACTGTCTGGCTTGGTTGAAGGGGACTCATCGCTACGATGCCCCCCAAAAGCTGAGTTCTACGGAGTTCTGGGAAGATCGCTAGACTCGTAGCTTATAACCCAAGAGTGTAACCAGAATAATCTCAGGAGATTCTTTAAAATGCATGTGCCAGGACCTCACTCTGGACCTGCCAAGTTAGAATCTCAGATGAGTTGGCTGGGGTAGGCAGGTATATATGGCCTTAGAATGCGGCCTGGGCGACACAGACACAGCAACCTGGCACACCCTCAAGGTGGGCACTATCTCAGTTGTGTAATTTTGCGCCCAGAGGCTGTCTTTTTACCTGGTATTCAGCGCAGTTCCTCACATGTAACGGGCCTAAAATAAACATTTCTCTATGGAATGAATGAATGAATGAAAACTTTTGGTGAATGGAAGAATTGTGGACCACGTTAACAAATACAGGAAAAGAACAGACTTTCTCGTAATGGATTTAACTCTACTTGTAAGCAAGCCTTCCAGTGACCCATCCGTAACAACGGCTAAACATGCAGCGCTAGCGGCACTCGGCGACACGTGGTGTTGCGGAACGAAACAAGAATTTGCGCTAGCATCATAGATGAGAGTTCAAAATAAAAGAAGGCGCTCCACCTACTCACAATTAATTATATAATCTGAGGTTGAGCTCTGGCTTCAGGAACAATGAGAACCATAATTACATGTCCGAAGCCCACAGCGGGATCCCACAAGTGTCTGAGCAGGAGAATGTAAGGATGGTGGGTGGTTTACCCGTAACAGACCACAGGGCACCCCTGGTGAGTCAGGATTTCAGGTCAGGGGATTTGCATCACCCTCCTCTCTTCTGCAGCGACTGCCCTGAGCTCTCGGCCACCCGGTGGATGGGGGTCGGTCTGGGCATCGGGCCGGCCTGCCGTCTTCATGGACCTGCCTGCACCCAGAGGAGCCACGCCAGGCAGCGTGGGCCTCGGGCCAGACAACATTAATCCAGGCCCAAAAGCAATCAAGGAAAAGGTGTCAAAGGGCAAAAGAAGAGGGAAGCATGACTGGGAGCAGTGATGCTCCGTTGTTCAGGCCTCACACTCACTGCCTTGGCGTTATTTTTTCTTTTGTCATGAGAAAACTAACAAATGTAGGAAAAGCTGATGGAAATCTTTCCAATTATGTATTTATGGGATAAAAAATAAAGGGTCCTGTTGGAAGTTGAATTGAGAGCTTCAGAGAGGCCTCCCCTGGCCTGGGATCTAACATGGGGCCCCGGGCAGACCTCAGCCTTGGTCTCAGCATCCTGCGGGGCCGGGGCAGCACTTGTCCCAGCGGGTTGTTTCAGTCACTCGACGTCGTGGCGTTTGTGCATTGGACTGTACGTTCCTCAAGACCAAGAACCACGTTCCCTGTGGTTTCTAACACGTGGCACACGCATTCAGTACGTGCTCACTAAGCGAGTGGACGGGCACTGCCGGCGGCCCGAGCAGCCTTCCTGCGGCGGAGCAGGCCACCAGGCCGCCACTGCTCCTCGCCTGCCGTGCGCGGCGTGCCTGTTCTGCACAGAGCTTTCCGCTGGCCTTGCCGCGCTCACCTCTGCTGCCCTGCCCAGGGCGCCCTGAACACTCCCGCGCCTGTCTTTGATCGACCGCGGCAAGCTGCCTGGGCGACACCACCCTGAGAAATGCAGATATCGTGGAGCAGAGGTACATCCGAGAAGAAAAGGCAGGGACTGGGGCTGAGAGCGGGCTGGATTCAGAGAGCAGGTCGCCAAGGGACAGCCGGGGGTGTTGTCCCAAGGCCAAGGTTACGGAGATGGAGACGTGGGCACAGAGCTACTCCGTTTCACAGAGGACACCACTCTGTGCCTTCTGTACGGGTGGTGGCAACCCACAGTGACAGCAATCACGACGGCAGATATTGATGGAGCTCTTACTGCGTGTGCTCCTCCTCGCGGGAGTGACCGAGCGATGCTGGGGATTGGTAACTGCTGGAGGTCCGAGGTCAGAGGGCTGAGGGTTTGAGGATCAGGTAGGTATTCATATTATCACTGGGGAACTAGGAAGGCCCAGATCCTGTCGGCCGGTCCTGCTCCCGTGAAGTTTGAGTGTGTGTAACAACACGCGGGGACTGTGAGTGATAACACATGGGGGACAGTGGCAGGACAGCAACAAACTACCACTGTGTTGTTGTCTCCCAATTGCCCCCAACAGACGCTCACTGGTTCAGCTGGACGGAGCCTGTGGTTTAGACGGAAGGCCGAACAGCCCTGCTAATCCACCACGAATACGCCCCGCAAAAAAGGAAATCAAAATCATGGGACTAGGTAGGAAGGTCTGTAGGGAAAGAAAGAGCAGGAAGGACGGCCTGCCTGGCAGGCACAGCCTGACCTAACAGCCGAAGCCAGCAGGGCCCTGGACGAGGCGGATCAGAGGGACACACCCTAGTGTATGTCACATTGTGCCAGGTGATCACGCCCAGCATCAAATGAGGTCTGCAGGTGGCCTCGGAGTCTGACCATTCTGATGGCAGCTCTTCCTTGGAGAAGCCTGTCTCACAGAAAGGAGCGACACCGGGAGGCAGGTGAACCGGCAGAAGCATGGAGACATGGGGGGGAGACCATCCCTCCCCTACAGCGGCAGCAGTAACAGTGATCATGAATATTTCCATATTTCCAACGTGCATTTAAATGTACTGCGGAATCTTTGTAACAATCATGTTGGGTAGCTGTTATCAGTCTTGGAATTAGCAGTTTGGGTCAAGTGACTTACCCGAGATCACAAACCCAGTAAGTGGCAGAGACAATGTTCAATGTCAGGAGGGCACAGCCCACCAGCTTGCTGTCCACCACACTGGCGACTGAGCGGATCCAGCGGGGGAAAGCGAGGGCTGGCCTGGCGCTGGGCCGACACCCACCATGCCCAGGAGTGATGGCTCCCCTTCTGCCACTGGTCCCCTGAGAGTCTTCCTCTAGCATGCTCTCCTTTCCTTGCTGCCTTCCACTAACAGAAGAGCCTCTATCTGACTGTGCCTTTCCAATTTACAATTGTATGTAATTTAAAAATTTTCCAATCTTTCACTAATTCCCAAACACAGAAGTTAGTCACTAGTCTAGGATTTATGGCAATAGGCACCACCTAAAAATACTGGTAACTTACTGTAAATAAAACAACATGGGCTAGGTACTGGCATAGATCAGTGAACCTAAGAGTATGATCAATAGATCAATGAACCTAAGAGATCAGACCTAAGAGTATGGTTCCTTATGATGAAAATATGGTATTTAAAGTGATTGATAGGAAGGATGGATTATTTAATAAATGATGATGAAATAACAGATTAGCTAGAAAGAAAATCAGTTGGACCTTTACCTGACTCCTTATTATCAACATACAGATGTATCAGAAAAATTGATACATGTACTGGATTAAAAACATAGATGCATATTTTTACAATCTTGGAATGAAAAATGGTTTTCTCACCCTAAGATTATATCGATTCAAACTATAATATAAAATTTCATATGGCAAAGACCAAAAATCACAAATAGCATTTAAAGAGAAATAAAGAACTGGGAAAGAAATTCTTTGCACAACGACATGATGGAGCAAGAGTTACTATCTCTACTATGCACAGAGCTCCTACAAATCAATAAAAAGAAGCAAATGGCCCAATAAAAATGGGAAGGGATACGTATGGGCTGTTCACAAAAGAGGAAATAACAAACATACAAAAAGATATTCACCTCAGTAATAAGTACAGTTCCACAAACAGCAGTTAAAGTGTGTGTATGTTCGTGTGTGTGTATTTGCCGATCGAATACAAAGAATAAAACCTAGTGCTGTCAGGGTGTTTGGAAATGGGCATTCTCATGCACTAATAGTTGGAATATAAACTGGCATGACTCTTCTGGAGGGAAGTTTGGAAATATACACCAAAATTTAAAATATGCACATTTACCCTTAGCCCAAGAATTCCAATTCAAAGAATTTATTTATTTATTTTTATTGTGGTAAAATATACATACTATAAAATGTAGCATTTTAACCATTTTTGCAAGTAAATATAAAATAATTTTTGTCCTAGTTTTTAATTTCTTTAAACAATAATTTTTTACCTATCCATATACATATATACAATTACATTTCAGACATAACATATTTTTAAAAAGTTAACACAGCTTCAGTTTCACATGCTCAAGATACGAGGCTATTAACATTGTAACCGTTTTTAAGTACACGGTTCAGCAGCATTAGGTAGATTCACGTGGTTGTGCAACCGTGGCCGCCGCCCATCCCCAGAACTTTTTTTATCTTCCCGAAATGAAACTCTGTTCCTATTAAACACCACCTCCTCCTTCCTCCCACTCCCAGCCCCTGGCAACCACCATCCTACTTTCTGTCTCTATGAGTTTGCCTACTCAAAGGGTTTATTTTAAGAAGATACTTGTACAAGAGCAAAATATATATATGCACAGAAGATGTACTCATTCATTCATTCAAAAAAATATTTCCTGAGGGCCTACTGTGTGCTAGATAATGAACAAGACAGATGAGGTAACTTGTTTTCTGCACAAGTCAAGATCTAGAGAAAGAAGGTAGACTATAAACATGCGAGCCATGAAGCATGAGGCTGGGATGAGTTTCAGGAAGAAAATAAACAGATCAACGTGATAGTGATTTTAGGGGTTTCTTGAGGTCTCTCAAGTACGGTTTGCAATAGCAAACAAATGGGAAGAAGCTGCATGTCTAAGCAGCATCTCTGCTAGGCATGGATTCCACCTGGCCGGATGTCAGCACGTGGCAGGTCACCGTGGAGAGGAAGACTCGCCTTTCTCAGGACCCCATTAATCCAGCGTGCCTTCTGGAGAGCACTTTCCTGGAGAGAATGTTTCCAACACTCTGGGGTAGAAGATAATTTAGCAGGGGGTACATGCCAGTGTTTCCTTACTCTGAGAAGGAATGTGAAGATGACAGTTTCAAGTGTTTGATGTCCAACCTCCTAAAACTGTAAAATAGCAGAGTGATCGAGAGGCTGATCCAAATCTTTTTGTGGTTTTACTTTTGCTCTGGCAGGCTTAGCGACCGGAGAGAACTGACAGTGTGTGCATGGGAAACAGATTCTTCCTCCTCGACTGACTGACACTGGAGAGCAGGCACAAGGAAGGGGTGACGGCGCGCGTGGGATGTGGCTGGAGTACATGGAACAGCTTACATAGCATCAAGGGCCTGGCCGACCCTGAGCCGGGGCAGGAAATTCGAGGGTAATGTAACACTTTGCTGTTAAGTAATGCCATCGGAATAAAAGCATGTTCAGGATGACTTTTGGCTTTTACTTGGAATTTCTGTTTCATTTGCTTCCAAACAGAACGGTTTTTTTATCCCTAAAGTTCTTAACTTGTATTTGAAAAGTCTTTGTAGCTGTATGAATTTGATATATACTGGCCTTACATAAAAGCTGTACCTTGTAGAGTATACTGAAAAACAAATTTAGCTACGGCGCTCTAAAGCAACAGCTCTGTATAATGCAAAGAGCAAGTCACCAGTTAGAGACCTCACTCTACTACTTGTTGGCTGTGTGACCTTGCTTGGGCTATTTGACCTCTGAGCCTGTAAAAGGCGAATAATAATAGTTTCCACTCAGAGAGTTTTTATGAGGATAAAATGCAAGAATATGAGAAGGTGAACACACAGTAGGGCTTTTTCCTTCTATTCTGGGCTTTGTAAATGAGTCTGGAACTACTGACTCAGAGGAGAAAAAGACTAAAATGGAAAGCCAAGAGTCAGTTTTGTGTGAATAACTGGAACACGGTCTGGCGGATTCCTCCTTTTGGTTTTAACCCAGGTTCCTCTCACGCTGCCTGGAAAGCTGAGATTCAGCACGAGCTGAATTACCATCTTCAGTTTCCAAAGGACTTACAGGAACTGCAGCCTCGCCGGGATGGCCTGGGCCGGTGTGGGAGACTCAGAGCCACGAGAGAAATTGCTGAAGAATCTGAGGGTGGTTAGCTGAGCAAAGACTCTACGGGGACAAGAAGAGTTGTCTCCAAATAGTTGAAGGGTAATATCATGTGGAAAAGAAATTAGATCTGTTCTGCATGACTCCGTAAGTGGAGACACATTCCAGTTTTTTGCAGAGAAAACCTTTATTAAAACAATAAGATTGTCAGAGAGATGCTATCGTCGGAGGCAGGGAGCTTCCCATCATGGGAGGCAGTCTTTGGAGAACAGCTATGCAGTCCCTGCCAGCGGAGCAGGGAATTCTGTCCCAGAGAAGGGCTGAACGAGGTGACCTCAAGGATTCTTTTCCAGGTCAAGGAGGGGCAATTCAGACGGCTACATAAATGCAACGTTTTATAGCAGGAACTGCAGGACGAACAGCCATGGCGAGTCGTAAGGCACACGCAGGAGCACACAGGTTGTGCTAACGTATGAACTTTAACCTTCTACTATAAAAGAAGGTCATGCCACATTGAAAAAAAAGGCCTCTCCCTGCTAGAAATGAAAACATTCATACTGTAGCATATCATATTTTATAGGTTCACGTAGACACAGAGGCCAAATGAAACTGAACCAAGATCTTAGGCATTAAGTTACATTTTAATTTTACCTTTTCCCCCTTGTGATTTTGACATAAGCAATTAAAAATGAACCTGGACCTTTGACCTACCCAATTTTTTTTTAATTTAAAATTTTTTTCTATTCACCTGCAAACCTCTGCTGATTGTTTCAGAGTCTTGGTCAACGGCTTTTAACAGCTCGACATTAAAGCCACTGAGAGCATAAACAGGAAGCTGGTGTTTAGGTGGGAGTTCCTAGGAATTTTATACCACGGACCACAGAGGCCAAGAGAGAAAGGAAATAGGAAAAACAGTGTAAATACCTGGGTGACTAATGACTTTGCGCAGCTCAGCTGGCTTTTCTGAGCGTTTCATGGGAAGGCTCTTCCAGGGGAAACACCCTTCGAATTGTTCAGGGCGCTGCGTGGCCCTGGAGGGCCAGCGCGGGGTTACTGCGCGGCCGGTGGCTTTGTTCACCGTCCACCGACTGCGCCCACGAACGTCCACGCGACTGGGCGTTTGCGTCCCGGGGCGCGGGTCCCCAGGCCGCCGACGTGAAGCACCGCGGGCCGCTCCCGTCCCTGTTCACGCGGCCGCGCCCAAGAGGATTCGGACTCGAGTGGCGCCTCGCCGCGAAGGGGCAGCGGGAGCGCGGCGGCCGCGCGGTCTCGGGACGCTTTGTCCTCCGAGGGCCGCCCGGGCCATTGTGCTCGGGCCGCCTCCGTCCCCGCCTGTCCCCGGCCTCCCCCCATCCCCCCGCCGCCGCCGCATTGCCATGCAGAGCAGCGCGGCCACCTGCGCGGGGACTGATCGCGCCCGCGGGGCCACCCTCGCAGGCGACACGGGCACATCTGCTCCCGCGCTTACGACGCCGGTGCTAATTCGCCAGAGCCCCTCGCGGGTCGCCTCCTCGGGCTCGGGGAGGGGAGGGAGGGGTGGGGAGGGCTCCGGGGAGGGGGAGGGGGAGGGGCGGGAGGGCCGAGCAGCTGCCGCCCTCGCCCCCGCGCCCGTCAGCGGACGGCAGCTGGGTCTGGCGGGGGGGCGGGGAGGGGACCGGCCGGGCACTCACGTGACCCAGGTGACGTCGTGCGGAGGAGGGGCGGGGGCCAGCTGGGCGCGGCCCTGGCCTCGGCGGACAGATCCGGGCTGTCGCTGCACCCGCTGGGCGGGAGGGAACCTGCGACCCGCCTGGACGGTGCGGCCGATTCCTCCTGCCTTTGCCGCTTCCCATGCGGGCAGACGCGTGAAAGAACCGCACTTGGTGCGTTTCCACCACGAGATCATAAACTCCCTGAAAAACGCTGAATCTTGCTCACCACCCACCATCAATGTTTGGAGAATAAATTCATGTGTGAAGGGGGAGGGGTGCTCCTCGGGAGCACCGGGTGTAACTGCTTTTTTTCCGTGTGACAGGAAACGAGACACTGTGGGGAATTAACCTGTCCCCACGGCTAGGTATTAATGACTGTGCTCCCTTTTGTCCTCCCTCGCTTTTTTCTTAACATTCTACTGAGTGTCGCTATGTGCGGATGTCAGGCAGCGGACTGACAAATGTGAATGTCACACAGCCCTCCAGACACTTCACCTTGTGAGGGGCGCAGGGTACAAGTAGCTGGGGGGCTCCAGGTGGCAAGTGCCACGGAGGAGGCGGGAGGGCCCCACACCTGCTGCTGGAATGGCGGGAGGATGTCTGAGCAGAGGCTGGGAGGGTGAGCGGGGTCCCAGGAGAGGGGCACTTTGCCACACGGTCCTCCTGCCTGGACCCCCCACCCTCTCCACCTCCTGCTCATTCCCCAACCTCGGGTGAAATGTCACTTCCCCGGTGCCCGCACAAGATCAGGTCCTCCTGTTAAGCGATGCTGTGGCTCCTCTGTACTTCTGTCTGCGATAGTCACCTACTCATCGCGGGGACAGTTGGGCCGCGCTCGGTACCCCCATTCACTGCGCGCTCGGTGAGACGGCAGCCAGCCACGCTGTTGTGGGCTGGCATCTCCACGTGCGGCACCATGCCTGGCCCGTCATGTTCCCTGAGTCCCCGTTGAACCCACGAACAATCAGCGTTTCTGAAGTTAAGGAGAGACCCACACACACATTTTGCACTTGGGACGGGGGGCCAGTGACCCCTCCACGTGGGGTGATGGGGGGAGCTGCCTGCAGAGACGTGGCTGTGGGTTAGAACGGATGATTTTGTGATACTCTGCGGGATGAGTGTGGGATAGGTGTTCCTCGCAAAGGGACATCGGGTTTCTTAGCTGTAGGATTTCACAGAGCCTGTAAGGGGCTCATGCACCATGTCCTTGGTTGGTCCCTTCTCCTAGGTTTCTTTGTCAGACTGTGTGACAAAGTTTTTCCTTGTTTTTTGATGGTAAGAAGAGAATCAAAGATGGAGATTAAAGAGGTGTAGGTGACGCTGTATGCAGCAGTCCCCAACCTTCTGACACCAGGGACTGGTTTCATGAAAGACAGTTTTTCCATGGACGGGGTGGGGGGTAGGGAGGATAGGGGGATGGTTTGGGGGTAGGTCAAGCACATGACATTTATTGTGCACTTTATTTCTGTTATTACATTGTAATATATAGTGAAATAATTATATACTCACATAATGCAGAATCGGGGGGGTCCCAAGCTTGTTTTCCTGCAACTAGACGGTCCCATCTGGGCGTGACAGGAGACAGTGACACCCGAAGTGTGTTGCTTATGTCCAGCCTACTCCGTAATCTCATTTTGGTGGCTGTCACTGCAGAAAGCCCTGCTTCACAAAGCTAGGACGTTGGAAATGGAAGCAGGCTTTTCCGTGCTTTTGTGGCAATCTCAGAATGTTCCACCTTGACTGTAATCCTGAAGGTACGGAGATCTGAAGTTGTCTCAAACACACTTTTAAGGCCACCGTCATTTGCCGTCTCAAGCAGTTGATTCTCTTCTATCTAGCAAAGACAAAGTCGATTCACCTGGCTTATTCACAGATGGGTGACGGATCCATTCCTTCCCAGTTTGGGGGTCTTTTGTGGTTGGGAAGTAATGCTCAAACTCTTTTGAAGCTGAGATAGGAGACTATGCACCAGCTGGGAGAAAGAAGGCCCTGGCTCAGTCTCTTTCAAAATCTCTGCTAGTGTTTGAAACATGTCAAAAACCCCAGTGTTCATTCGTTGCCCTCATAATTCCAGTTTGGCTCTGAATGCAGCCACTTTATCTGCCGACTTGAACACAATTGTCAGTCTCCCCTGAAGTGACAGTTTGAGTTCATTGAACAGGTTGACTATGTCATACAAGTAAGCAAGTTTTGCAACCCGTTCTGTGTCACTGAAATGTGACTGTTTTTCTAAACAGCTCTTGTAACTCAAAAATTGGCCAGTGATCTGCCTTTAGAAAGACATCTCACTTCTGTGTGTAAGAGAAGATGCGTGTGCTCTGCGCCCATCTCCTCACAGAGCTGCATGAACAGACGTGAGTTAAGGGCATGTACTTAATGTGGTTGATAATTTTAGTCATATCCTGCAAAAGGTTGTTTAGTTCAGATGAATTTTTCCAGGTAGCCAGCATTTCTCTGTGGATGACACAGTGTGTAGACTCACATTCAGAAGTGACTTCCTTGACCCAAGTAGTGAAACCAGAAAGCCGTCCAGTCATGGCAGCCGCTCCGTCCCTGAATAAACCCACACAAAAGGACCAATTCAGTTTTCCTGATTTGTCATCATTCAAAGACTTGAATAGTTCTGCAGCTGTGGTGTTGGTTGGCAACAAAAATGCACATAACATATCCTCATGCACAATCCTCCTGAAAAATACATCACACGGAAACAAGCATTATTGCCTTGTGATCAACATCAGTAGACCCGTCAACCTGGATTGCGTACCACAGTGACTCATTAATCCTCTCTAAAAGTTGTGCCTCAATATCCCCTGCTATTTCATCAATTCATCTAGTTAGGGTGCTGGTCAGAAGAGGAACATGTGCCACCTTTTGAACTGCAGCCTCTCCTAAAACTTCACAGCAAATACCCTTAGTGGCAGGCGGGATCAACTCTTCACCAATAGTGATGGGCTTCTCAGGTTTAGCAATGCGGTTAGTGCACATTTGATGAGGTGCTGGCCTTCAACAATTGCTTCTGTTCTTCATGTTCATGTTTTTTTTGTTTTGAAAGACTCCAAAGCTTATTATCTTTTCATGCAGGGTGCTTGATCTCCATGCGGCAAAGCAGTTTTGAAGATTTCCTGGCTTCATTGGATAGCTGGTCACCACATATTATACAAAGCGGGCTTGGAGAATGTGAATCACCTGTTGCAATGAACCTGTAATTTAAGTAGGACTCTTGGTATTTTCTTTTGAACGCAGCTTTGATTTTGTTAGCAGTCTTAGAGACTTCTGCTATCTTATCATTGAGTCTTTCCCCCTTTCCAAAGAAGCTCTCCAGTGATTTATTTTTTACTCATTTTTGCTGGGGTTAGCTTGTGGGCTTACCAACACAGTGACTGATACAAGTGCAAAGTGCGGGAAAGGCGTGGGCGGAAGTGGTAAATAAAATAATTTAGTCCACACGTGGACCAAAATAAGCGTCAGATTCTGACTGAAAGCTGCCACCAGATGCTGCTCAGTTGTCACCTGCCACTCACTGATAGGGTTCGATATGAGTCTGCAAGCAACTGATTTCCTGTGGGCTCTGTGCAGTCAACCCCCTGCTAATGATAATCTGTATCTGCAGCCGCTCCCCAGCGCTAGCATCACCGCCTCAGCTCCACCTCGGATCATCAGGCGTTAGATTCCCGTAAGGAGCCACAACCTAGAGCCCTCACGTGCACAGTTTACGGTAGGGTTCGCACTCCATGAGAACCTAATGCCACCGCTGATCTGACAGGAGGTGATGCTCAGGCAGTGATGCCAGCGATGGCGAGCGGCTGTAAATACAGATGAAGCTTCACCTCGCTCACCTGATGTCACCTCCCGGTTCCTAACGGGCCACAGACCAGTACCAATCCGTGGGCCGAGGACTGGGGACCGAAGCTGTATAGTGATGTCTGAGCTTGAGTCCAGCTCTGGCACTTTCCAGCTATATGATTTTGCAGAAGTTTCTTAGCTTCTTTGTGCCTAAGCTTATTTGTGACTAGCAATAATAGCATCTAATTTATGGTGGTGTTAAGATTGTAAAAGCTCTTGTATATATTTAGAATCCTCACGACGGATATAAATGTTACGTAAATGCTAATGATTGATTAATTAAAAGTGAAATATCCCACCACTAATAGGTTAACTAAATAATGAAGTCTGGTATCAATGGGGAGGGATCACAGAGGGCGAGGGCCCAAGGGGCTAGATTTTCTCTGCTTCTGCCTTTGAGCCTGAGTGACGTCTTCTGCGCTGTGGCCATTCACTGCTAGAAGGATTCCGATTCTTTCACAGCGTCTGCTGAGCTCTTCCACTAAGAAAGTTTAAGTCGTGATTTCGTTACACGTCATTCTCAAAGAGGTGTGGGGCAGCCACGTACCAGGAGTCAGAAAACTTTGCCGACAGCCAGTTTTCTAAGGCCTGGTGCGGTAGCCAGCGGCACGTTCACCGCAGCAGGTTTCTGAGCCCGAGGACCGACCATAAAAGAGTTAATACTTGATTCTCAGAGAAGAAAAATTTTCAGGGGCTATATGTTAGTGCACAGTGTGAAATTTCACATTGTTTAAAATCCGCAATTAAATCGCCCAGCCTAAAAGAAAGATGCTTCTGGAAAGTCAAAGGTGCCTTGAAAATGAGTGTAGAAATGGTTTATTACCCATGTGTACAAAATGAACAGTTTTATTCCCTGACTCTTTATTTTCCTTGTAAGACATTAACTTGGGCGGAGTTTGCTGGGATGGGTGTTGAGGAGTACATCTGTTTCCAGTGTGACCTCGGATATGTTCATGAAACTTCATGCTTTGCCACAGGAGCAAAGAGCGTATTGGCTCTTCACGTGGATAGACTGTCGATGTCCAGATCAGCGCCTGACGCTAGTGTCCTGGCATCACTTAGCTCTTACGGGGACCACTACAGATGGATCAGCAGTCAGCTAACGATCAAAACATTCTGAGAAGATGCTTTTAAAGCAACAAGCAGTTTTAGGCCTGGAGTGCGCATCAGGCATCTCTTGGGTACCACCTCAGTGTCTGTGGGTGTCCCCTGTCCCTTATTCCAGCCGCTGATGCAGGCTCTGAGCTGCTTCCCGGCCCAGCCCAGAAGGGGGGGGGGCGTCAGTGTCGGGGCAGACTTGACTGACGGAGCATGAGCGCTAATGGATAAATGCTTTTCTTTCCTCTCCCAGACGAATGGTCCTGAAACATCTCTCATGCTGCTCCCCAGGCAGCCGAAGGAGCCGGGAACCACTTGCAGGAGCCGTGGCCAACTTCATAACTCACTCTCGTGGTGGTTTTCCATCCTTCCGTGCTTCCTTCTTGTCTCTTACTCCTACTTGCCGGACCACGTGTCCCAGTAAATGTTTGCACTCAAGCCTTTATCTCAGGTTCTGCCATTGGGGGGACCCAGGCTAAGTCCAAGTCCTTTTGACTGTTTTTGTTCAGCCAAATGGAGTTATATTAATAGTATCTAAGCTGTTTTCACACCTCCTCATCTCGGTGAGTTTTCCAGATGCCAAAGAGCTCAGCGCTCTTCTCTCTGGGTGCACCTCCACCCACGTGGGTCTGAAACAGGGTGTGCAGTGACCTATCTCCTTGCATTGGACACAGTGGCTCTCCGCGAGAGTGGGGAGTTATGACATCCTTGCTTGTCACCGTCCGAATGGAGAGTGTAGTCCAGATCAGGCGACTCGCCAGGAACGCTGGCCCTGGGCCTTTTTGTCTACTAACTTTCACCTGGCTCCCTTTTATTTTTCCCAGCCCTGTTTTCAACTTCCTCCTAAATTTTTTGTTTATTTTACCCTGCTCTATTTGTGGATTTGAGGGTTATAAATAAGCAAAGATTTGTGTGAGTAAGCCTTTTAAAAAATCATGTATCCAAATGTCCCAAAGTCACATCTAATACTCTTACCAGGTGACAAAGCTTTTAAAAGTGATGAGAAAATTGTGGTTTTTAAAAATAATCATAGAAAAATCTTTACTATGTTCATTTGGAGACAAGTTATTGAATTTGCTTAATCACTAGCAAGCCTGAATTCACATTTGCCTGTGAATTTATGACTATTTTCTTGACATTAAAGAGGTAGGCAAGAGACAGGGAAGATAAAAATTATAACAGAAAAACTCTGCCATAAATCCACAGTTTGATAGTGAGCTGATAATCTTTTTGTCTCTCTTTTTAATCTAAAATACAATAAGGTTGATATTCAATTCTCATGTGTCAATCATAAATTTTAAAATAATAAATAATGTTTCAAAAAGATTGGTTTTGGTTAGTATCAATAATGGGCCACATTATCAGGATTTGGTATATGTGGGAAACACATGAGGTTTTAAAGGATAATCTTGGAAGCACTATTAACAATAATGAAAAACTTTAGTGTAGTATTAGAAGATAAGTCTGAAACAATAAGCAGGGAATCCAAGCTTGAGCTTGAACTGGTAACTACATATGGTCCCAGCACTGGCAGGCGAGCCTGAGAGAGCTGGTTTGCAGAAGGGTGCTGAGAGCCGGTGAAGGGGAGGATGTGTCACCATCCAAATGTGCCTCAAGGGAGCTGGGCCGGGGAGGGACAGAGAGTACACCTTGGACCTTGGCCACTAGCCCTCCCGGTGGGCTCATCTCTGGCCCCGAGGAAGGTGGCAGCCTCACAGTCTGAGAGGGTGGCGGGGCCCAGGGTTGGGGTGGGAGGCCTCTCTAGGGTTTGCTTTGGGAGCACCGAACTCGGAGCAGCACCATCTGTGTGGCGCCCACCCTCCCCCAAGTGGTCTAGTAGCCAGGGGACATGGAGAAAGGGGTCCAGAGCAGAACTTAGAGGAATGGCCCCGAGCTCAGCCAGGCCAGCCCTTGGGGATATCCAGAAATAACTGGAGAGCAGGAGAGTAGATTTCGAAGGAACAGAGATCCACATTAAGCAGGTGGAATCAAGAGCCAGTGTGTTGGCCGTGTGAGGTCTGTCTGGAAAGTGTCCAGCCACGTAACAGGAAAAGTAGAGACATTTATTGAAGATGATGCAAGATGCAGGAAACGTACATAGGACAATGACACCTCAGTCGCCTTCAAGGGAGGCACCTTGGGACCTCACACAGTTCTCCCAGCATCTCTGAGCCTAACCCGCACACGTTCACCATTCTCAGGCGTTCTGTTGCAGGCCTTCCCGAACGTGGATCACTCTCAACAGATTCTCGACCATCTTTGAAGCATCTGTGCCATACTTTTATTTGTGCTATATTCATTGCATCGTCCCCGAAAGTCTTCTCAGTCATCCGAATAATTTCCACGGAGGAATGTTCAAGCTTAGCGCGAAATTTGATGAGAGTTGTTGCTCTACTGGCTCGGTCATTTGAATGTGACGGCCACCCGGCACGTGCTCACTCAGCGGCGTCCAGCGCCCACTGACTGGTACAGTGACGTCTCAGCGTTCACACGTGCGCGTCCCCATCCACTCCCCTGGCTGCCAGGTTACATGGGTGTCGCACAAACCGTTCTTGCCATGTTAACAATGGCTGGAAACTTTCCGGACAGCCCTGGTGTGTGCTGTGAAAGTCTCCCTCCAGGAGAGAAGAATTTGTTCCTCTAGCCGCTGGGGATGCTTCTGGGAGACCGTCTTCAGCTGTCTGTTTTCTTTGGGGATTCCTCAGCTGAGGGAAATTTTCTCACCCAAGGTCATGCCTCCTTCTAGGGACCTGCCACGTAGGTGCACTGTTTATGGGTGCAGTGGTCAGGGGCATGCCAGGATATCACATCCAAAGGAAAAACAAATGTTGGCATCTTGTACCTCCCACCACAAAGGCAGAGTGCAGAACCTTCAGGGGCATTTAAGTTAGGGAAGCAGTAGTTTCCACACCTGGGACTATTGCCTCCTCCAGGATACCATTCGAAAGCCAGCAGCTTCGACAGCAGGCTGGAAAAGGAAAGGGCTGTGGTCGGGTCCAGGGTGTAGTGCATGCAGCCCTGGGCCTCCAGGCCTTCTGGTATGAGAGGTCTCAGTGGTGGGAAAAGATGCCACGTGGAGACCCAGGCAAGCACCAATGGGAAATCACAGACAGCAATCAGGAGCAAGGCTATTCCACCTGCAGCAGAGAATTCCACCACTTTGAACAACAGCTCTGGCATGCTACAGAAACCTAGCAGGGACAGAGCACCTAACCATGGGACACCAAGTGACCATGTGGCCAAAGCAGCCCACTATGAGATGGGTTCTATCAGAACCACCATGTCATATGATATAGTTTGGATTTTTGTCCTCTCCAAATCTCGTGTTGGAATTTGATCCCCGGTGTTGGAGGTGGGGCCTAGTGGGAGGTGTTTGGGTCATGGGGGTGGGTCCCTCATGAATGGCTCGGTGCAGTCCCCATGGTAATGGGCGAGTCCTTGCTCTATTAGTTCACAGGGGAGCTGGCTGTGTAGAGGGGTGTGGCCCTTCCCTCCGCTCTCTCTTGCTCCCACTCTCACCATGGGACATGCCTGCTCCTCCTTGGGCTTCTGCCATGACTAAAAGCTTCCTGAGGCCCTCCCTTCTAGACGCAGATGCTGGCATGCTTCTTGTACAGCCTGCAGAACTGTGAGCCAATTAAACCTCTTTTCTTTAAAAATTACCCAGCGTCAGATATTTCCTGTATAGCAACACAAACAAAGACATCGTATCACTGGCTGGGCCACAGAACAATGCATTGTGATCCTGCACTGGTGCACCTGGGGTTAAGTTCTGGTGGGACTAGCAGGCACAGTGGAGCCGCACAACAGGCAGCCCCTGGTACTGCACCAGCACCACCCTCAGCTCACACTGGGGGCCACATGGAAGACCCTTTCGATCAGCCGATTGAGGAGGAAAGAGCTCAAGCTTGCTCCGTGGCTGGGCTGGCGCTGCATGTGGGTGCAAGCTGAAAATGGATGGGGACTGCACTCCAGCCCCATTCAAGGGTGGTCTGGGAAGGCAGTGGGGAGGCAGAGAAACCTTCAGGGGGTGTCCGTGGTGATACACTTTGTGTTGCAAGAGAGGTGGCCTGGGGCTGTAATATACACAGACTCACGGGCAGTAGCAAATGGCTTGACCCGATGGGCAGGGTCTAGAAGGAGACGGATTGGCAGATTAGCAAGAAGGAGGTCTGGAGACATCTGCAGGGACCCTGGGAGTGGGCACAATGTGGGGAACTTTGCATTGCATGCCAGCACCTGCAAGAGAGAGGCACTAAACATGCGTGCAGGCAAAATGACAGGCTAATTGTTGGCAGCCTCTGTCATCAGCCACTCCAGTGCTGGCACAACAGCACATGAATAGGATAGCCATGGTGGCAAAGAGGGAGGCTGTGCGTGGGCCCGCTAGCATGGGCTCCCACTCGCCAAATCTTTTCTAGCTACTGCTGCTGCCAAATGTCCAACATTCCAGCAGTAGGGAGTGATACTGAGGCCCCAGTACAGCACTATTCCTCAAGGAGACCAGCCACACAGTCTGGAAAATCCACCACACTGGACATCTTCCACCCTGCAAGAAACAGCAATTCATTTTAACTGGAATGAGCACATATTCTGGGTACGGGTTTATGTTTCCTGCCCTTGGCACTTTGGCTGGCACCACTATTCAAGGGCCTATATAGTGTTAAATCCACATTCATGGGATCTATATAATATCACGTAAGGGCAAGGAACCCATTTTTCAGCAAGGAGTTGTTGGAATGGCCACATGACCATGGACTCCACTGACTTCGTCACATGCTATATCACGCAGCAGCTGCAAGCCAGAAATTGCAATGGTACAATAGACCTGTTGAAGGCTTAGCTGATCCGCCAGCTCAAAGGTGATACCTGGTGAGGATGGAGCACCATTCTAAGGAGGCAGGTACAGCTTAAATCAAGACCTTTATATGGCACTGTTCACAATGAGCAGAATACTAAGTCTAGGAACCAAGGAGTGGCAACAGCAGGGGTTCTCCCAGCCATCACTCCCCAGGACCGACCTGAAGAATCCTCAAAACACTGAGCTCTGTGGGTTTTGAGGTCCAGGTTCCTAAAGGAGGAATGCTTCTGACAAGGGACACAACAGCCCCACTGAACCATAACTGTGGCCGATCCATGGATACTCCTTGTACCAAGGGGCCAACAGGCAAGAAAGAGGAGTCACCATCTTGGAAGAGGTCACTGAACTTGATCGTCAGGAAGAGGGAAGGCTACAGTAACCCTCGCAGACAGGAAGAAGACATGGAGAACTTAGGTGATTTACTTAGGCACCTCTTGGTATTCCCTTCTCCAATTTTTGAAATAAAGTAGACTATAGGCCCCTCGGGGATGAGCAACTGGCCTTCCCACAAGGAAAGCCACCAAGATCAGAAGAGGTGCTTGTTGAGAGTGAGGAAGATCTTCAAGGGATAACAGAGGAGGGAGAAGATACGTATCAGTTGTCACCCTCAAGCCAGTTATGGCATCAGGATCCATGATTTGTCCCACTAGCCTTCCTCTTCTACGTTCCCTCAGGAACAGAGCTCACAAGTATCTCGGAGGAGCTTTTCCCAGAACCTATAAGAAGAAGAGCGTCCAAGTTCTGTGAGGGGCGGGCTGTCACGGATGCTCTGTCCTGCTCAGGAAGATTCCTATTGCGGAATGAAGGTCTAGTTTCCAAGATGCTGGGAAGATGTCTCTCCACTGTTACCCTGTGGGGTTTGCCTCACCTAATGAACGTAGCCTGTGGGATCTGAAGATCACACCTCCTGCCAGGAGCAACGTGCACTGAATGACTGGTGGATGTGACAGTGGAAAGGCCTGGCCCTCTCGCTGTCATTTGGGACAACTCTACCCGGCTTCCCGGATCCAGAGCTCCACGCGGATTGGCAGATGCTTTTGCTCAGCCTGCATCACACCTTAACCTCCCCTCTGTTTCCTCCTCCTTTTCCTTCTCCCCACCAGGTGCTGCTCTCAGAAGCCTCCGTAATCCACAGCTTCCCTGGGACCTTCGCCTGCTGCAGCCCGTGAAATCTGGGTGACGACCAAATGGGATCCTTTGTATTCACAGGCTGCTGGGGGCCTAGAAAAAGAACTTTGGTTATTAAAAAATAGTCAATTTTATTCGTACCAAACTATATAATTACGAGCCTCTTGCATGTTGTTAATTGATTTTGATTAATATCCACATATGCAGTGAAGTGAACTCTGTCTGAGAATCCCTGAAGGCATTCGGTCTGAGCACATCTCACTTCCGATGCCAGATTTCCAGCCCTGATTTCAATTCTCAGTCTGGATTGCAGCCATTTCGTGAAAGATAACGCGCGTTCACGGAGCTAAGTAGATGCAAACATTCCTCAGAGCGTTGACACATGGTCAGAAACTTTATGAGAATTTGTGGATTCATATATTCATCTCCAAAGTCCTACGGTTTTGTGCCTTCTTTGCATGCCTGGCTTGTTTTTCAGCCCAATCAGTTCTTGAAACTGAACCGCACTGATAAAGCAGACGTTTAATAATTCAGATATATGCTGAGGTTCGCATTCCATGGGCAACTGCAGAAACGTAAAAACATGATTTAGTTTTATCAAATTCTATGAATCTTTTTTTTTGAATTATGACTTCCTATTCACTCAACAGAAGCTCTTTAAACTCTGTGGAGGTTTGGGGGAGCTCAGGGGAGATCAGAAAAGAGAATAGGTACGTCCCCAGCTGCCATCTGTGTGCTCAGGCGTCCACTGACATCTGGGGAAATTGGCAATGCAAGTTTTCTCCCTTGCTACTTGGAGTTCGGGCCGGCCCCACCGGTAAGAAAGTTCCCTCTTGGGAGCCTGTGGGAGAGTCACGATGTGGGTCCTCTGAGTGCTTTCATGACACAAGGTTGTTGACTGGAGGAAGCAGTTCAGGAAGCCTCTTCAATGGGTTTGCACAAATTCCTCTGACAAATGACGCAATGAAAGTTGGGATGTCTATTTCTTCTCTTGACTTGGGTAAAGAATTGAGACCTTTTCCCCGTTTTCCCGTGATTCTTCTGAGACGAGGGAACTAGCTTTTCCACTTCGGATCCAGCTTCTCAGCTGTTCTGCTGGAAGAGGCACGTGGGCTAACGGGGTACATGGTTTTGGCACTGCACCGCGGGGCACCTCGGGTAAGCCTGGCTGCTTCTCGCCTCTGTCCTTCCACTTTCCTGCCACCCCCAGCTCTTCCCCGCGCAGTTGGGACGATCCTGTGAGCTCGCACAGGTGAAAGGACAGTAAGGACAGAGTCCTTCGTTCTCCCCAGATCCTGAAGGCGGGTGCAGGCCCCGTGTCGTATTGAAAGGCTGCAGAGCTGGCGGCACATGGGCGACCCAGCTGGGACGCTGAGTGACTTAGTCCTGGTTCTGTCAGAGCCTGAGTCAGAACTCACGTCTCCCGGGCCCGCGCGCCCCTCAGACGGCGTAGCCTGCGCGGGCGAGTCGGTCTGCGGGAATATGGAACCCAGGGCTCCTGTCTGCCTCATCCGTGTGCATCTGGATGCCAGACACGTGCAGCGGTGCTTTTCCTCTTCCCTTCAGAAACCCTGCTACTCTCCCTGGACTTTTCCATTGCAAAGCCTACTGTCTTAAATTTTAAAGGAAACTTTTCCAGTCTTGGCAACGTCGTCATTTTCAGCTCTGTTAGCCATTTGATGGTCAACGTCTTGGGCGGCTCCCTCTCGTCGTGCCAGATTTAGCGCCTCACTTGTTCACACAAGGACTAAGGTGGCCGCCCGGCTGAAGTCCCCAGCTTGAAGCTCAGACCCCTCCCTAGGCTCAGATCGAAAGACCCTGCCTCAATCCCACCATGTACGCGCTGCATGAGACTCTGGAAAGGCTCCCTAGTGCAAGCTCCATGTGACCAGGGACGTGGTCCTGCTTTGTCCCTGCTGTTTCCTTGGCTGCTTGGACAGTGCTGGCACAGGCTGACCTCAGTCACTCTGGGATCAATGCATGCTGCCTGGCAGGCAGGTGCTAGGCCCCGAGCACGTGCGAGGGCAGAGGTGCAGGGGACGTGGAGGGACCGCTGTTTGGCCACGTCGCTGCAGCGCAGCACGGCCGGTGCTGTGGGCTGAGGGGCTCCGGGAGCGGAGGCGGGAACCAGCGAAGCGGATCCAGAGATGATGCCTGCTCAGAGTCCCAGGACGGTGGGAATCGCCAGCCCGTGTACACTCCTCAAGCTAACCATGGGCCATCTGCTCCCATTCCTGCCTTTATCTTTTTAATCTAAGTGCTCCTCACTCCCCAGCCAGCCAGGCCTTCTGTTCCAGGGAAGCTAATCTGCCTTCTGCAACCCCCAAGGACTTGCTGGATAATGTCTGGCCGCTTTTGCCGCCGCCAGCCTATCTCTGTGAATATATGTTCATTACGTCCCAAAAGGTCTTGCTTAGACCCATGGGGTCTGGGGAGCCTTCCCTAATGAATTCTCTCCCAGCCCTTTTATTGCTCCCCTACTCAGAACTTGTGCTTTTAGCCTGTGCAGTGTGATTCTAGGGACACGGATAAATCACACTGGCATCAGCAGGATTTGGATGTCCGTAGATAAAAATAATACAAAGAAAGGTATCGGGCTTCTCCTCATAAAGACAGGAAATGAAGCGCTCAGCATCGCATGTCAATGTGGAAATCAGCACAGGAGGGGTGGCCACCTCCTTTTCCCAGGGACTCTTAGTATCCCCACTGTCACCATGTCAATGTGACATTTCACAACGATGTCAAGACATAGTCCTTTATGCAAATTTAGCACTGTTTATAGGTATAAAAATGGGGGTAACCTGGAAGGGAGCTGTATTAAAATGGGCCTTATAATCACCGTCGGGTTTTTATCTTTGACTCTTGAGTTGTAGTCTGTTTAGGAATTTATCCATCTCTCTATTCCAATAGAATCGTTAAGGAATCAAAATGATAAAATAACTTTACAATTGTGAATAGTGCTTTGCAGTTCCCATCATCTCCTCTGGGATGCCTTCCTGAATCCCTAAGGGGGTTTTTATCACCTTTCTGTGTGCTCCCAATTCGTCCCTGGCCTAACATCCCCAGCAAAGTATTGAGTTTATGTTCCATGCTTGACTCCTTAGCACTGCCGTCCCCAACCGCAGGCTGGGGCCCGGTATCAGGCCATGGCCTCTTAGCAAATGGGTGAGCGTCACCACCTGAGCTCCACACCCCACCACCCCGCCACGACACCCCACCTCCCCACCCCCAGTCCGTGGAAAAACTGTCTCCCATGAACCTGGTCCCTGGTGCCAAAAAGGTTGGGGACCGCTGCCTTAGCAGACAGAATTCTTCAAGTAAGGGGGAGCTTGGCTTCTTCCTTTGCTTGCTTCTGTGATCTGGCTCCTGGCAGATCTCAATACATTTTAAAAATACCTAATAGATAATAAATAAATGAATGGATTAAGTGAATGGTTTTTCTGTATTAAGTATTTGATAAAGGCATTTTATATTACTCTTTTATTATGATAAAATAAAGTAAAGCAGATAAATCTTTTTCTATTGGCGGAAAAAATATTTGTAGGAGAAAGTTTGTAGTTGTAGATGCAATTATGTTTCTAAATGTTTTCTAAGAGTTCTTTTACCCCTAGAACAGGTAACAAGGAGTTAGTTGTGTTAATTTGGGCCAGCACTTCTGCAGTGTTGTCAAATTGATTCAGTTAAGTCCCACCTTTCCGTGAGAGTTAGAAAAGAGAAAGTGCTCCAAGACTAAAAAAATAGAGAGTCAAATAGTTACCATGTAAACTGTGGAGCATTAGGTGATTCTTTAGGTATTTTCTCCTTCATGCTAAAATGTTAATCTCTGAGTTATGCGCTGCGCCAATAGATCCGACTGAAAAAAGCGTTTCTGGCACTAATGCATAAAATATGTGCATGCAATTTGAGGACTTGAAAATGGATCATTCTTTGGGGGAAAAAAGAATGGTATGAAAGTTACTGCCACTCTGGGAGAACGGAATGTGATTATCTACCAGGTTAGCTGATTTTAAATACTGATTGCCAAACTGTTCAATAAAATATGAATGCTTATTATGGCAATCCATATCACATGTTACATCTCCTATTTCAGGGGTGACGTGTACCTTCTTAAAGAAATATACACCCACTAGGTAATGTCAAACAGGATAAGGCAAGCAGAAATTGAGGCTGAAGTGCTTATTTCCTATTGGTTGCCACACTGGACTTTAACCTCTAGGAAAAGACTAAAACCATAAACAACACTCAGTATCCATGGTAACATGCATAAGAAGGTAATTATTTTTTCTTTACATTTTTAAATTTCAGAGTTTAATAGCATATTATATGCATTGCCTCAGGCTCACAATTCCTCCAGTTGGTCATTAAGTATTAGGAAATGCCCTCTCTACCAATCATTATTGCTTAAATAAAATGCCACTTATAAGCCTCATGGACAAAAGAGGTACAGTGCCAGTGGAAGGCACACCTTAGCTATTGTGATTTGGCACCGAAAGCGCGGACCCCCAGAGCACCTGGCCAGGAAACCAGGCTTGTGTCCTGAGAGCAACATCCACAAGGAAGCCTTTTGGGCTGTGGTTAATTAAACTCAAGAAATAGCTCAGTTCTTCAGGTAAACACACCAGAAGAAAGGCCGCACACCCATGTCCTCATGTGGTCCCACCTGGCTGCCGTGGGCAGGAGCAAAGAGTTCTGGGTATATCCAATTTTTGTTAATTCCTTTTTATTGTAGAGAATCACTCCCTGATGTACCAGTGGAAGTCCGGGTTTGTAATATTTAAGGAAGACTCACATTCACAACACTTTGGATGATTGAGAAGGTATGAAGGGAGAATTTACTTACAAATCTAGCTAATGTTCTTTCTACACAGGCTGAGTGATGACAGCACTTTAACAGTAATCTAGAGACTTTGAGTTGAAACCCAAACTCCTTCTGCTGGCGACAGTGGCTCCTTTCCTTGCCCCAGTACACCTGGGGGGCTTACCCCAGACAGGTGCCGGCCTCATGGCTTCGGCTCGCCTGCCGAGACTCAGCCCCAGTAAAGCCGTCCCTGGATGACTTGTGCAAACAAAAGGAGAAATATGTGCTGAAAACTAGAGCTAATCTAGGAACTTCTAAATTTAGACTGGATTTTTCTTCCAAGAGTTTATTTGTAAATCAGTTTTTGGAAGCCGGAGCAAACATTTTCCCATAGAAACATCGTAATAAACATGGCTGTGCAGATTTAACCTCCACTGGAAGTGTGATACTGCACTTTAGCAAAAACATCTTTATTGGCTGCATTTTTTTCACACTTTTCAGCTATGTTGTGGATTAAATGGTTTTTTTGTAGGCCAGTCTGGGAGCTGGACCACCATGTGCCGTGGTTTCTCTGGGAAATTGTTCCCTACTTGATGTGACAGCTGCTGCCAAAACATCACAGAAAAGCGCATTCCCGCCAACGCTGCTGAGGATGCCACCCAGAAGTTAAAAGGAGCATCCATTTTTGCATAAGGGACATTTATAAATTTGGTGTTTGTATTTTGGGAACTGCCAGCACTTAATTTAGAAAGTAGTACAACTGTATTAGGCTAAAGGTGAACTCTACAGAGTTTAGATCAGGAAGTTGAATAAGAAAATATAAACAGTAAAGCAAAATATAAAACCACGACTAAGAACTTCATAGCAACGCTATGAGCAAGACCAACGTTCCAATTCCCAAACAAGGCAATGCAAACATTTCTTTTCTAGAAATAGGAAAGAAATTCAAGGGCTGGGAAGCAATGGATTGTGATGCTGATCATAGAAACTTTCTCTGAGCCACATCCTACCTACTTGTTCCCCCACCAGAAAGAAATACCAGCAAGCTGTGAGCAATAGCTCTTCTTCTAGGCAATTCCCCCAGTTGTTTTTGCTCCCAGATGGTAAGAGAGATGGAGAATATTTTTCGGCCAGAATGAGGGGTGAGGTGGGACAGGGAGCCAGCTGGGAGAGTCAGGACCCATGAGAAAAAACAGGAATCCGTTTAGGAGGTTGTCAGGGGCAGGGGTCCTTTTGGAAGAGAGAGAGGCCATACACCATGATTCCCAGAGAAAGGAATTATAGCAGAGGGCCAGAGGAAGGCAGAGAAATGATGTCAGAGTTGCATGAAATGACACTTGGAATCTTCCAGGAAAAAACAAAACACACCAGGAAGTAAAAATGTATGTGAGGAGGTCAAACCTCTCATGGTAGCTAGGCAGGAGCAGCAGGCAAGCTCGTAACCAGGAGAGGAGCCGTGGGGCTGACCGGGGACTCTCCTAGATTGCTAATATTGGGAGTTTGTGCCCAGTTCATCTAACGTCCAAGGCACAGGGAAGGAGACAGTGCTCCCCAAGCTACTTGGGAGTCACTTGACTTCCTATTCCTCATGTCCTCCAGTTTGGGCACCGCTGAGGATCTTGGGTTTACAATCCTGACTCTAGTTCTGACCCGGAGGAACCGCCAGGCTGAGCTGGGGTCCAAACCTCCTTTGATTTTGAGGAAGTAGAGAGGAATTCAAACGCTATGTCCCTTGTCATCACTCATCCTATCATAAGGGACAAGTTGTTCCATTTGCCACCATTAGAACAAAAATGGCAGAAGTGAGAGATTTTCCAGAGCTGTTTGGAAACCACTTCTCAGGGTCAGTTAAGAAAAGTCCCCATGCGATAATTGGTTACTTCCCCTGCACCCAAACACAGCCGTGGCAGCACGCAGAGATGCTGCTGGAAGAGGAAAGAGAAATCGTAGTCGGAGGATTGTGACAGGCGGAAAGAGTCCAGGTACATCATGGTAGGACTTTCCCATCTTCTGGACCCGCCATGGTGAGCACCTGCAGGGCTAGTCTCTCCCATTTTCTCAGCACTTCGTATAAAGGCTTAGGATATGCTTATTTCAGAAAAAAAAAAAAAAAAAAGCTTCTTGATAGCTACTCAGTTCAAATAACCCCTTCTTGGATGAATTAAGTGCAGACTAGAAAAGGCCATTTTAAGAAAAGATACATTCCAATCTAATGAGACCGCTGGCCGTCTGACTTGCTGGGAAACCCTAGCCCTGGGACGCCTGCCACCACGGCCGTGCCCTTGTGCCGCAGTGACTTCTCAGCTCATGATGTGTGGAAAGCGTGGTTTGGACAGGCCGGATCATAAAAATATATCAGTCTCTGGAATGTTCAGCCCAGAAAGTTCATGCCCAGGTGAACGCTGCATTTGCCGTCTGTATCAGGAGGGCTATCTTTCTTTGTTGGCTGGTTTATGCTTGAGCTCATTCCAAACCAGGATTTGAGTTGGATAAAAAGGATTGTATATGCTATGCTGTCAATTATTTCCCAGACTTAATTGTGTTTGTTAATGTATATTAGCAGAGTAATTTTTTAAAACCTCAAAATGATTTGGATACCCTTTGCAGGGGTCATTCTGAATCAGTGAACGTCTGGCTGATGAAACGGTTTTGAGCACACTCGGAGTTGGATAGTTTTAAATAGTTCCACTTGACCTTTGTAAGACTTCCCCAAGCAACAGCTACAGAGGGAGCTGCTTCGACAAAACAACAGAAGTGATTTGTCTTGGCCTACCTTCCAGCAGTTCCTGTTCCATGTCTGCTCTTGAATTGGGCTGGGTGACATTCCCTGTGCCGCTAGAATCGCAGACTGTCACGAGGTTGGGATGCATAAGAGATCGTCCAGGCCGAGCGTTGGCAAACTTTTCTGTAAAGGACCAATAGTCAATATTTCAGGCTTTGCAGGCTATCTGGTCTCTGTCACAACCGCTCACCTCTGGCCTCGTGGCAGAAGCAAACGAGTGGGCGTGGCCGCGTCCAACAAAACTTTATTTACAGAAGCAGGCTACGGGCTGGGTTGGCCGGCAAGCTATTGCCAGCTCTGATCTAGTCCAGTTTCCTCACTTTACAGATAAGGAAAAAGAGGCCAGGGAGGACCCGGAGTTTCCTGGGGTCACTAGACAGTTAGCAGCAAAGCCAGGTCCCAAACCCTGAAACGGAATCTAGACTCCAGAGTATTTCTGTCTCATTTCCCAAAGCTGCTTCTGCCCTGGAGATGACATACGTCTGAGTCAGAAAGTAGTATGGGAGGAAATTACTCTCAATTGCTTAATAAAAAGCGCTCTGAAGAAGAAAAATTCTTAAAGGAAATTGTCACTAATTATTTACGTTCTTCTTGGTGCCATTGTTCTATTTCAGGATGGTGGCAAAGGGGTAAATATCGAAAGATTGTTGTTGTGTCGTAGAGTCTCATTTTGATGGAGTTTTTCACTAGAGGTGAACTGAAGGAAGATAGCAAGGTAGGGTTTCCAATGTGCCAAACCACCGTGGCTGGCCTCCGATCAGTTCTAGACATGGGCCTGGGGGGTTAACGCCGGAGTCTCTGTGCACGTGCTTCTCTTCCCCAGGGCAGGATGCACAGTTTTCTGCAGACCCCCAAAGGGATGTGTGACCCGCCCGCCGCCAAAAAGAGTTACAAGTTACAAGGTTCTAGATGGTGAAATATTCCTGTTCAGCCAGGCTTCCTATACAACAAAGTCCCTTCCTCCCAGGTGGCCTCAGGCACTGGCTCTGCGGAGGGCGGTCAGCCGAGCGCCAAAAGCCACCGGAAAGGAAGGGAGAGCGGCCGTGACTGTGCCGACAGACAGACACCCCAGTGTGACGGCGGGGCGGTTCTGCAGAGGCCCTGGCAGCGGGCGGGTCATCTCAGAGCAGGCCCTGCCGGTGCCGGCTCCACGAGGGTCAGGCCCAACTTCCAGAAGCTGCAGTGTGGGCTCGACCCCTGCCGGTGTGCGGGACTGAGCTGGCTCAGCCTCCCCTACCCCGACACACAGGGAGACAGGCTGGATGACACAGAATGAAAAAAACCGAGTTTGCTGTTGTTGTTTTAATACCAGTTGAATTCCAAAGAAAGGAATGCAAACTTCCATATACCGGAAGTAAAGAGCAGAACTCAAATCAGAAGGGTCGGCTGGAACCGACGCCACGGCGGCCCAGGGACTGCAAGCCAGGCTTCCATTCCCATCCGCAGATAAGGAGCTCGAGCCCACTTGGGGAGGAGGGGAAGAGAGGTCTCAGCCCGAGGCCAGAGCTCTTAGCGGGCCCCTGGCCTCCGAGCCGGGGTCCAGAAACCTCCGTCCAATAGCCCAGTTAGGTACCAAGGAAGTTTTCTGGCTACCCAAGGCTCTAGGCAGGAAGGAATGTCGACTGTGAATAAAATTAAATCCAGTTTTGCATTTCATGTGCAGGGCTGGGATCCAAAATGACACCACACACGTGGCTTGGGAACGCCTGGCCAAGGGAAAATAGTCCAAACCGGAGAATTCCCGGTGTCCAGCGGATGCTGCCCGGAACCAAGGCAGACGCCGCAGCCCGGGCGCGGACCCCGAGGAAGCCGCCGTCCGCCGGGGACGCGCTCAGCCCGTGCAGACACGCGCATGCGCCTGTGCGCGCCACCGCAACACCGTGCGGAAGACGAGAGCTGAACCTGAGTGAGCAAGCTGTAAGAGACTATAACGCAAGAATTTTAAAAATATAAAATAAGATGTAGATACAATTAGGAAAGACTACATTAAAAAAAAAAAAAAGATTTGGAAAAAAGAACCAAATGAAAATCATAGAAGTGAGAACTATGGTCGTTGAAGTTAAAAGCTTGGCCAGGCGCGGTGGCTCACACCTGTAATCCCAGCACTCTGGGAGGTCAAGGCAAGAGGATAGCTTGAGGCCAGGGGTTCAAGACCAGCCTGAGCAAGAGTGAGACCCCCGTCTCTACAAAAACTTTAAAAATTAGCTGGGTGTGGTGGTGCATACCTGTAGTCCCAGCTACTCGGGGAGGCTGAGGCAGGAGGCTCGCTTGAGCCCAGGAGCTTGAAGTTGCAGCGAGCTGTGATGACGCCACTGCACTCTAGCCCGGGCAACAGAGCAAGACCTTGTCTAAAACAAAGAAACAAACAAAAAAACCTCCATGCTCCTGTGAAACAACATAGCTGAAAATTTTACTGACCTGGGACATAGATCCAAGGGAATCACTCAGAATACTGCACAGAAAGTTACAGGCATGAATCCATTTTGACTGAGTTCCTGGAAGCCAAGGACAGCTTAGCAAGCCAGACTATGACAGCGACACCAACTCAGGCCTAGCCACTGGCAGGCTAAGGTTCCCGCCAAACCTGGTCAGAATGACTTTAGCAGGTAGATGAACCTGAGCCTGAAAATTCAGGGCCTCAGGAACTGCTGGTGAAAAACCCTGGGGGAAAAGGTGCTGTGTCTAATTTACTGGCCCTTCCTGTCCCCTGGAGAGGCTGCCGTGTCTTGAGGGCAGCTCCTATTGGCAAGGAAGAGGGACAGGCCCCGTTCCCTCCCAGTTTGTGGCCCTCCCTCTGAGCAGAGCCCTGCTGTGTGTTCACCAGCTGTGGAGAAGTTTTCCTAAGAGGCTTCCATGAGCTAGGCCTTATCCCAGGAGGGGGACATGCCACAAGGCCCGTGGTAGACCTCACTGGGAACCGGCAGGGAAGACAGCTTCTTCTGCACAGGAGACTTAACAAAAGGATGAACAGTAGGATGCTAAATCTCAAGGTCACCTTGAGCAGCCTCCCCCTCTGGAATTATCTGGCCAACAGTCGGTCTCTGGGCCCTGACCTCCTGCCGGCTAAATCTCTGCACACGGGCTGCTGCCGCAGCTCTGCCTCACCCCTGCTGGCTCCCACCTCGGATACGTGAACCACGTACCCCGTGGGTACCCTCCCGTGGCCTCTGCTTTGCCACAGCCCCCACCCTGGCTTGGCCACACCCCAGGGACCACATTTTCACAGCCAAATGGGATCTTTCCAGAAGACAAACCCTCCCCCCACCCTTTGCTATTGCTACTGGGAACCAGCTCGTTTTCTGAGAACCTCCCCACAGGCAGGAGAGGTAGGAGAGCGTTGGGGGAAGGACGCTCACCACGGGGGGCTGGGAACAACTTGATTGGGAGGCTGGAGATGAATTTTCACAGGCCCGTTACTCAGAGAATCCCAGAGAGCTGCAGTTATTAGCATTCTGCAGAGATTTAGGCAGCACACGCTAATGGCCAAAGAAAATAATACCATTAACACCAGCATGGTGCCGCAGCATCTCTGCAGACAGGACTCCGTTGACTTCAGAGGGACCTGGCCACCAGGTGACGTTCAGAATGCCCTCTGCCCCCTTTCTTTGTTCAGCATGCACCCGGTCCAAAGCTGAATCAGCAGGGCGAGCCAGGTCTGGGACAAAATGAGGACCTTTGTTATCTTAAATTACGTGTACCGTCTAACTCCCTATATAAAGCATAATGTCTCTTAATAAAGTAACCCTGATTTCCATAAGTGTGCAGTACATCATCGCAGTGATGATTTTATTAAAGCCACTAGAAGGTAGCCTCAAAGAATGTGAAAAGGTTGGCACAAAGGACGTCAATTTAATAGGGGAAAGCTGTGTCCAGTTTTCTACCAGAAACTAAAATCTTCACCCTGTATATCTCCCCAGACCTCCTTATGAAATGACATCTCAAGGCTAAAGTTATAATCAAGGTATTCTTTATTATCATTCCAAATAAAAGCCCAAAAAAGTTCCCCTAGAAAGGCCACTTGTAGCAAAGTATGATGAGAATAAAATACTTCCAGTTCAGTTTCTGCTGCTGTGTTAAAAGCCACAAGCAGCAAGATGACCTATTTCAATTCTCTGCCGCTATTTCCCATCAAGCAGGCCTTATAAATTTGAATTTGGCTTGCAGTTTTGATGCGTGCACATGACACATTTTCTGAGGACCTTTAGTGGCAGTGTAGTCAGGGCCTGGAAGGGACAGAGTGCAAACCCCTCTGTGTTGAGCGCCTTCCAGGACAGAGTGACAGCAATGACTTAGAGCTGCCTGGGCCTCCATCCCAGTTCTGCCACTTGTCAGCCCTGCCACTTTGGCATATCACTTAACCTTTCTGTGTCCTGGTCTCCTCTTCTGTAAAATGAAAATAATAACAGCTTGTCTCAGAGTCGTTTTGAGGACGGATGTATAATACCTGCAATGGGCTTACCTTGTAATACGCCAGTTATTAGCTAAGTGAAGCTTCCTTCATTTCCAGAGCCAGTGCACAATTTTCCACACCTAAGAGATGAATCCCTCCTAAATTCCACGTGCAAAGGAAATTCTTTCATGGCTGTGCAGCTGCTGACGAAGACGCAGACCTTCCCGAGAACACTTGGACATTCTTAACTGAAAGAACGTATTTTTATTAAATAAGAACAGGGCCTAGGTGAACTAGGGATATAGCGGGTCAAGTGGGGACAAGGTAGACTGTCCTAAATGCAGGTTCTTTTGACAAATGGAGGTAGGATTAGCACCTCGCTCGTAGAGTTACTGGAGAATTCAGTCAAATCACCCATGTAAAAATAGCTAGCGCAGCGCCCGACACAAGGCGGGCGGTCAGTGTGTGTTACCCGTGCTGTGACTGAAGCTCTCACTGTGGCCCTGTCCAAAGCCCAGCCTGATCCACTGAGAAGCTCATTTTCACAGGAAAGGAATTCGGGGCTCAGAGCTATCAAATGCGAGCTGTATAGAATGTGCTAGAGCCAGGGCTAGACTCAGGGCTGTAGGGTTCCACGGCCAATGCTTTCTGCCATCATGTCTCTCTGTTTCTCACCTCTTGGTATTTTGGGAGCCGGAGGGTCACCCTGACCTGTTCATGAGACTTGACCAATCACAGTGCCAGGATTTTCACAGCTAGTGAGGTGGCCCGTGCCTCCGTGTGACCTCTAGTGACGCCATGCTGGGGGCTTGTGAATAAGGTCACTGACAAGGAAGAGCTTTTCCAAGATCCCACAGTGTGTCAGTCCCCCAAATCCCCACCCCTGAAAGTGCCACATGATTGGGGGAGAAAAGTCAACTACTTCTCTAAAACGTTGCTAAACACCCTCATTAGCGGGCCTGCCATGCTTACACACAGAACCCCATAAAACCTCACATAGCCGTCGTTTTGTAGCACTGTTGATTCCGGTTTTAACTAGAGTTTTTTTTTTCTCCTTTCTCTCATTTGCTGCTAATCTATGGAATTCATTAGCTCCTATTCATTATTGCAAATGACTGCAGTGACCCGTGACACCGTGTTTCTCGTTTAAGGTTACAGAAAGACCCTGAGGAGCAAAGTGATCTCTCTCGCAACCTGGCTTTCTTGTTTTGCTACACAAACAAATAAACAAAACCACTAGAAGCAGAAGGCAGGGAATTCCCTAAAACCTCATATGTCCTCTGCACTTGGATCTTGGGATTTCTAGGGAAAAGGTGCTGATGAGTTTAAGGTTATGGCTCCATTTGCAGACTGGTCAATCCTGGAAGCAGCTGGGTGACACTGCGTGTACTGTCCGATGCGCAGAGGGTTTTCTCACGCGTATGATTCTACCAAAACCCTGGGAAGTACGTAGCACGTTTTCCAGATAAGGAGACCGAGCCTGCAAGAGGTTAAGTGACTCGCCCCAGGTCCCAGAGCTCAGTGGGTTTTCTGCCTGCTGAGCTCCGCAGTCACCATGCAGACAGTGGCTAAGGTAGCTGACCCCGAGTCCAAGCAGTCCCCTGGGGAGTCGCTGTGAGAGTTCTGACCAATTATTAGAACACAATAATTGAAAAGCTTGGTGGTATTTAATTGCTTGGAAGGTATTCAACACAGTGTTTCCAAATACTAAAGGAGAATGCTGGAGACTGTCTCCCAGATAATGATGCTACCTTAATTTTGGAGAGTGCTTTCGTGTTTACAAAGCACTTTCACAATTTTCTTATTTCACCCCGGGCCAATCTGGGACTGATGGGAAAGGTTTCATTTTCATTAGTGCAATAACTTATTAGAAAGAAAAAAAAGGTGATGTTGGAGACTAGTAAAAGGGAGACAGGCAGGCCTTGCTTACACCACCTGCTTCCCTGCTTCCCTGCAACCTACCTGCGGGCCAGGCGTGCCCAGGGGTCCTCGTGCCAGGAGCAGTGTTCTCCCTGCCTTTTAGGCGCCGTGCATTTGGCTTTCTTGCTCAGTGAGCTTTCTGACCTCAGAGAGATCTGTCTTTTACTGCCTGCAAAGGTGTTTTACTGACTTGAGCTCATGTCCACGGGGGCTCGTTTGAACGCTCGCTCATGGGGGAGCCGCTGGGGACAGTGAGGGGCCAAAAGAGCATTGCAGGCCTGGAGGGGGCTTAAGGAGGCATGGGGCATGGAACCCTCCCCCAGCAGTGGTGTTAAACAGCCCTCAGGTAGAAATCCAGCCAATTTTTTTCCTTAAAAAAATCTCTAGCCAAGGAGATGCCCCAGTGGGTCTCGGTAGCGCGCTCCTCCTTGGGTGGATTTGGCTGCAAATGGTGCTAAGTCCTCCGCACCATGAGACTGGAAGAAAGAAGCGGGAATAGATGAGGTGGGAGCAGGGGCTGTCCGCAGCCCAGACCACAGTGTTCCACGGAGCACGGAAACTCCGTGCAGCCCCGCGGGAATGAGCATTTTCCTCTGGGTTAGTGCGGCATTCTGGCTGTTCCCTCTGCTTCTGCCCTTGGCCTTCGCCAGGCTGGCTGCACACAGCAGCCACTGTGGTCCTTTTGGAACACATCTTGTCACTGCTTTGCTCCACGTTGATGGCTCTGATGGCCCCCAGCTTGCTCAGTGAAAGGCCAGGTCCCTTCTGGGCTCTGCAGCCTTCACCCTCCCCTGTCCCCGGCCCCTTATCTCAGGCCACCCTCCTCCCCAGCCAGCCTCGCTGCCCCTGAGGGCTCCTGCACTAGGGGTGCCCTGCTGAGAGTGCTCTTCCCCCAGAAACCCTCAGGTCTCACCTCTGTCCTTCTTACTGCAAACTGCCCTCCCGCCGTCCCAGTCTCCACAGCGTTGCCTGTTCTTCCAGAGCACTGTTCATTTTCCAACCCACACATGTACTCATTTGTTCTGTTCATTGTCTGTCTTCACCCCCCCCCAGAATGGGAACTCCCCAGGGGCAGGGACTTCTTCGTCTTGCTCACAGACGAGTCCCCAGTGCCAGGTAGCACCTGGCGCTTGGCTAGTGTCCAGTTAGCGCTCATTGAGTAAATGCATGACCCAGACATATTTGCTGCAGCAGGCTGGGTGCAGAAGTGACAGTCCTCAGTCCCAGACTGACTGCTCCATGGTGCCCAGTGTCCCCTTCATGTGGGAGCAAGACTTACCTGGGAACCACAAATGCCACATCCGTGTCCAGGCTTCTGGGACAGGGGCTGGAATTGGTGCACAGGGGGTCTGGCTCCAGCCAAGCCAGCTGAGGATTGTTCCAGCAAATCTGAGGCAGAACCCCCTCCTACAGGCTGCAGGCAGGGGCGGGGGCTCCAGGACAGGAGGCAAACCGAGCTCCGCATGGGGGCAGCAAGGCTCACTGTGAATCCCTGCTCAGCCCAGGGTAGGGGGCCTCAAGTCCTGCCCATCATGATCAGGACTGGCTGTAGCATTCAGCAGGACCATTCCGGTGTAAGGTCTTCAGGGCTAGCTAGGAAAAGGTCGGGGCCAGAACCTGCTGTATAATCTGCAGGGCCCAGTGCAAAATCAAATGTGGAGCCCCTTGTTTAAAAATTCAGAATTTGAAGATGGTGAGAGCATGAAACCAGTGCAGGGCCCTTCAGAGCCCCATGTGACTGCATGGCCCTGACCGACCATACCAATGGCATTTTGCAGATATTCCTACCAGGAAATTCGAGTAACAAATACACATCACTTAGGCCCAAGACGTGCAGCATAAGGAAGCAAGGAAAGAAGCCCCAGGGTGCAGTGGGAGACAATCTCAGAGAAAACCTAAACACACCAAAAGCTGTGTCCCTCAACTAGCAAAAGGAAGGCCCATTGCAGGATGGGGGGAGCTGAGGCAGAATGGTGACATCAAACATCGAAGATGTCATCTGGGGCCAGTCTGGGTGTGTCCATGGCAAACGAGCAGTCAAGGCTCAGACATGTTCTCCATTCAGAAGGCGGTCCCCAGCCCGAGCAACATCCAGAGACCCTGTCCCTACAAAAAAATAGAAAAATTAGCCGGGCATGGTGGCGCATGCCTATAGTCCCAGCTACTCGGGAGGCTGAGGCAGGAGGATCACTTGAGCCCAGGAGTTGGAGGCTGCAGTGAGCTGTGATGATGCCACGACACTCTAGCCTGGGTGACAGGGCGAGACCCTGTCTCAAAGAAAAAAGAAAAGAACAGAAAGGTAGTCAGGGATTGGCAACAGGTGAGTGGAGACGAGGAAGCAGGAAAGTGCAGTGGAACAAAGCAGGGCTGAGTCACAGGGTGTGGCCCGTCACGCAGGGAAGCCCAGGGCTGCGGGAGCAGGCTGAGGAAGGGCGTGGTGTTATTTTGCTAAGGGCGTCCGTGAGTGATACCAGATGCTGAGACGGGTGCTGCAGGAGGGCACCTCACAGGTCAGAACGTGCTTTCGTATACATAATCATGTCAGCTGATCCTCTCAGTGGCTCTAAGAGATGAGCCGAGTACCGTGGTCCCCAGACAGGTGGACTGACTGACCCAAGGTTGGCAGAGTCGGTAAGGGCTAGAGAAGGTTCTGGAACTCCGTTCTTCTTGGCTTTGAGTCCAGCACCTTCTCTTCTTGTTTATGATGCTCCTGTCACTGGTGGCTTCCATCAGCCCAGGGCTCACACCCGAGACTGGCAAATGCTCAAACACGTGGCAACAGGTTTATTAACTGCCTCCGACATGGCACTGTCCTGCCAGCCCAGCAAAGGGGCTATGTGAGCTACGGGGTGCAGAGCACTACCCCATCTTCCAGAAAAGGTGGACTTTCGGAGGGATTGGATGCGTCCTTCATGCAAACACTACAGGACGTGCTTTGGGGGTTCAAATGATAAATGTGCAGATTAAGTCAGCACGAATAGGGAGACATGATCCTGAGCGAGCTTGTATTTGGAAACAGCCTGTTAACCTTTCATCAGAAGGATTCCTTCAAAGCGTTGGTGGTTTACTGCACTAAAATGTGTGCGGATGATTAGCCAAATTGTGTTATTATGCACAGCGACTGCTTTGCAAAAACTGGGACCTGCAGAGGCACAGTCAGTGGGTTTGAGTTAAATACCTCAATCATTAACATTTTCTCTAAAAATTAACAAGTGCAATTAGCCCGTATTAATGAAATAATCTCCTGAGGAGTTCGTGTTGGTTTTTTTTTTTTTTAAACCAAAGCTCTATTTGAGTCATACAAAAAGAAAATGCATCTTAAAATCATTTCCATTTTAGCATAGGCACATGTTAAAAACAGCTGAACTTATTTATCCTTCTTCAAATTCTGCAAAATTCGCTCCCAGGTTTACTTACTATGCCAAGTTTCAGAGCTGAGCAAATTTTTATGGTCTAGTTATAAACCCTAGAAAAACAAGGTTTATAGGAAATGTTGACACAACCTTAACTAAAGTGGTGCTAGCTGACACCTCTATATTTTCAATTTGGGGATTTCTACTGGGAAAATATAAACGCTAATTCAGCAAAGGAAGCCAACTATAATAAAAATGTTGTAGTCTTCCTGTTCACCCCATGAAGTTCTACTTCAAAAGATGCCAGTGCGGCGTGGGGGTGAGTTAGCATTAGCATGTGCGGCATGTAAAGCGCCTGCAACGCGCTCAGCCTCCTGGTTGCCTATAAACCTCGCCTGGGAACGCGTGACCTCACCGTGCGTCACCGCTGCCCACGGCAGTGCAGGCGCACAGGTGGCAGAAGGTTTCAGGTCTTTACGCAAAAGTGACTACTGTCCTCCTGCCGCGCTCCTCCAAAGCCACCCTAAATAGAAACACAAGTTGATTTTTCACAGACCAGTCAAGCAAACCACTAAGACACAGAGAATCTAAAACGATGACGGCTGGAACGAAGGCACCACACGGAGGGTTGACTTCGAACGCGGTGGGCTCGGGCGGTGGCCGGCAGCAGTGCCAGGGGGCCCAGGCGTAAGGGCACGCCGAAACATCGGGACAAGGAGCCAATGACAGCGCCGATTTCCCCGATCCCTCTAAATAGCCCAGATGAGAAGCACATGTGCTCCGCATTTAGGCTTTGATTTTATTTTTTCCCTTCTGAAACAGAAGGAGGTGGGGGAAGGAGCAGGCTTTGATTCAGGTCCAGAGATAAAGACTGACACACACAAATGAACCATAATGGGGCAAAGTGAGTTAAGCTGAAGTAAATGTTTTCAAATCCTCTGCAGGATAGACTAAACAGCAGCGGCCTGGGCGTCAGGAAAACAGCTGTCTGTCTGTCCAGGCCATTCCGCTGAGGAACTGCGACTCCAGGCGTCTGCCCAGCCTCCCGGTGTCCTGTCCCTATTTTGTCACCTGTGAAATGGAAGGTGGCCTCTATTGCCACACGGTGGGGAAGGGTAAGTTGAGTCATGTCCTTGGACGTGGTTTGTGACGTGTGACCTGCAAGACGAATGGGGGTGTCATGTCGCATGGACTGTATTTCCACCTTGGAGAACTAGGTTCAGAAAAGGGAAATATTTGCAACTAAGGGACCAGTCCATCAGGATAAAGGGAATTAAAAAAACAGAAAACAAAAAACCTCCCTAGCATTGCTTTTAGTTCACCCTAAAACTGATTTGCAAGGAAATCCGCTGCTGATAGCTTCGCTCCTGTGTTGTCTAACAGTCTACTAAAAAGGCCACCTGGGTTACACCCAATTGCCATCGTGTACGTCCAACCTTCACCAGCTCACAAGGGGCCACTAGGCTACGTATCTTCATGAGCAGAAAGTATTTCAGCTGATTATTTTTTCCTCCCCGGTTTCTAAGCCTGTTGGCCTCGTTCTCCCGGAGTGTTTTCCAAAGCTTTCACGAGACGTCCTCATAACGTTGGCAAAAACGCACGAAGCACATTTAATGCTTACCTTCTGCAGGCTCGGGCTTCTTCAGGCTGAAAAGGAGACAGTGAGTTTCTAGGTGTACCTGTCAAGGCTAAATGATTGTGCATTTCCTCTGAATTGGGAATAGCATAATGACGTGCTGCTGGGGAGCTCGGCCGTGCTCTTGCTTTTCCTCTTCCAGAAGCCGGGCCTCGCAGCAGCTGGGAAATATTACGTAGGGACGTGCTGAAAAACTTGGGGGAAATTAGAGGAACAACAACATTCTGGATGTCGGCAATCACTAGATGGTCTTACCTGTACCAACCCGGGAATATTTTAATAGCAAAGATATACAAAGATTTATTTAATTTAAAATGAGCTCTTAGGGGGGAAAAGGGAAGAGTTTATAAAGCCTCAAAAATCTCTTGCTGCAGAGTTGAGATGATTAGAATTAACTCTGCTAAAATTATTCGTGTCAATGACTGGGTGAATTTGAAAGAAACAATTTAAAATAACAAATTATTTATAATAAAGTTATTTTCCCCCAAGAGAAGCAGTTTAGTATGAATCAAAGTATCCATGTCTTGCTAATGCAGTCATTACTTGGAACCCAAAAAAAAGAAAACCCATAAATTCAATGCTGACTTTAAAACTGAAATTCAGCAAAATGAATCCCAGGCACTTATTTTAAATGCATGCTTATATCTTTTAGTATAATAAATTTTGTTCAGTGCATCCTTAGCCATCATGTTATACATTGTGGCGCTATCCGACACTAGATGCTGAGCGCTGAAGTCAACGTGTCACATCGGCGGGTGGGGGGGCCCCACTCCGACTCATCAGCACAATTAATCGGAGCGGGAGGAGGCGGGGTGGAGGCAGAAAGACACACTATTCGGGTTTCCAGTTTTTGCTGGGCAGGTAAGGAAAGGCAGGAGAGGCGAAGGCAGGGGCAGGTCTGTGCTGGGGGTATCTCACAGCACCGTCGCCATGGGACTCAGACCTGTGCATGGAAGGTAAGAAGTTGGGATCGCGGGAGTGGACGAGCGATAAAGCCGCCTGGAGCACCTCGTGCCTGGGGTTCTCACCCTGCCTCGGCATCAGAATTGCTGGAAGAATTTTAAAAATACAAATAACTGGGTCCACGCAGGCCTGGGGTAAGGGTTGAACATCTGTATGTCTTCTTTAAAAAAAAAATGTATGTTTTTTAAAAAATCAAAAACTACAATTGTTCTGAATGCTGAGGTGGGTTGAAAACCATGGCTAGGTGGAAGTTGGAATAAACCAACAGGTGAGTCTGGCAGTCTCATGCTTTATGTAAACCTCTTTCATAGCGCCTGAATGCAAACGGAGAGCTGCAGGCCCTGAGGCGTGTCAGATGCACGCAAGATGACGAGGATGACGCAATACACTAATGCCTGACAGTGCCGCAGCTCTCTGGGGCTCTGCCCCTGACAAAGCACTTGCACATCCATGACGTCAGTTCATCCGCCACCCCGTTCTCCCTCAGTGCCACGAAGCAGGCATCCCCCATGTCACAGACAACACAGCGTGCCACCGCCTGCTGCATTCTCTGACGGTGTGAACGGCAGGCTCACCCGTTCCATGTTCCTTCCGCAGATGCAATTTCTTGTACGTGACAGCTGCTTTGCAGCCAGGGCCAGGACACGGGATGCTGCTCGCCTGAGAGTTTCTGCGCGTGCAGCAGAGGAGAGAGAACTCGGCAAACACTTAGCTCTCAAGTTGCCTGCAGATGGAGAGAGAGAAGGTCTGTGTTTAAACCTAAAGAGTTGGCTTACCACCCAGCGTGTACAATGGATGTTTGACTTTCCATTTTGCACAAGTCTTTTCCTTAAGTCAAGGGATTCAATAGAGGAGAGATATTGAGGAGACAGTGATACAGTAGGCGACACGGAGCGGCAGCTCCCCTGCAGGCTCTTGGGACGAGCAGCCCTGGGGACCCTGTGCCGGACAGCTTCTCTTACACCACAGGAAGCAAACGGCTCCCAGGTTCAGGCTGGAGGAAGAGGCTAAGCGATCTTCCAGTCGTGTTTGGATTTGTTTCCCTGCTGCCTGGGTAAGCTTTGGCAACCTTGGTCTTAGGATTTGCCTGTTCTAGTGGAAAGAAAGAATGATCCCAGACTTGGGGCTGATGGATGGTAGGGCTGAAAATTACCCTTCTCTGGGAAGATTTTGTTGGAAATAGACTTAAAGGTAAAGGTGTTACAAAGCATGGCACCAGCAGCTCGACCTTGCTGACGCAGTTCAACTAACTAATAAAGTTCCTTCACATTTTATGTTAACATTTAAAAAAACTGAACTTCCTAGATGAGATTATTTTTCAAAAGTGTGTGATGTTATGAGAGCTACCATGTGGCCAAAAGTACAGTGTTAAAACACATGATGAATTGATCTCCTCTCAGACACTAATATTTCAGAGATCAATAAAACTGATTATAATTTTTGGGTTACTCCATCACACAAAAATGTATTTACAAAAAGTCTAACCCAGGGTTTTATAACTCGGTAAGCCGATCATTCATTTGGTCATACTTTATCTTCTGCATACATGAGTTTAAAAGATGGATGGCTATGTTTAGATCACATCTGGTTTCCCAATAGCCTACCAAGAAACATATTTTTGACAGTAATAAAACAGTATTTTATGCGAAGTTGAATATATGGAACATGACTAACATTCTAAGCCAGACCTACTCTCCGGGCCAGGAACGGCAAACAGGTCTCGCCTGAGCACCATTCAACCAGCAGCTCCCTGAAGGGCTATTGGAGAAGGTTGCTCTGGACTCAGCGAAGAATAGTGGTGCCTGTTGCAGGAGAAAGATGGAGCCCGGAGACGCGGGCACCGCCTGTTCGCCACCGTGGCTGGGGAAGGGAAGGGGCTGCACCTGCAGCCAGGAGCACAGACTGCTGATACGTGCGGAGAATTCCTTTGACAGGTAGTTGGTGCCAGCACAAAGACTGATCATTTCAAGTAGTTACAGATTTAAGAGAATTATTTAAAATGTTTAATGCTATCTCGGTGTCCAAAAGTGTAAGGATTATTCATTTTTCTCAGCACGCTTACGGTGTTATTTGAGATTCTGGACCGGAGTCTGTCGTTGCTACGGCAGTGACTGTCAGTCAGGATCTTCCAGTTACATAAGCCGCCTGCAGATAAGGCCTGTCCTTGCCTCCCGTCAGCGCTCGGGGACACGGCAGCCCGGTCACCGCCAGGAATGCCATTTTCACTGCACTCGAAGCAAATGCCATCATTTACACTCGTGATTACGGTGCCCAAGGGGAGGTCACAAAGCCTGTCATATTTCTAAGTTTCATCTTAGAGAATTAGTGAGGATACAAGTATAGCGAAGTCATTTGTTTCCTGTTAAAAATAATATAAATGGAAAAGCAAGATGGTGGTCATCCCTCTGGAGAAACCGTGAGCTTAAGATGATTAATGTTGCAAAGAAATAACTGTCTTATTGAATAAATACCCTTTTCACCAGAGTGAGTTCTATTAAATTGCAAAATTTAATTTCAGATGGACGAAAACATTCCTCAATTATGTTGTAAATAATGACAAATTTAAACACACATCTTTAGCATGTTTGCTACCGAGGATTTATCCTTGTAGATCGTTTTCAATGTGTGCTTCCTGGTTGCAGACTGTTCCTCTTACTTCTCACATGGATAGACACTTTTTATTGTCTACTCATTGGGTCCTCGAAGACATGGGTTTGACCAGAAGGGTTTTGGTTCTCTGGTTATTTTATACAACCTGGCAAGTAGAATGGTCATGAACTGAACTCTTGTTATTTGTCTGTAGGACCCCACTTCTCTCAGCTAACAAACCCCTTCCCTGGGACCCTCGGCAAAGCCATAGTCCCGTATTTCCAGCTGCCATCTAAACACGACATCATCGCCTGGCCACCCCCTCCAAACCAACGCGAGCCCAGCCAGAGGTCTCTCCTGGCTCTCCGCAGGCATTGCGCCTACGGGGTTGCTGTTTGCTGCTGCCTTTCTGCTTTTGCTTGGAATTGTGAGAGTAGCTTGCTTCCATTACAGGAGGAAGCAGGACATGGTTTTTCTGAATTCTTACATTGCCCACGGGAAGGGGCACTTTTCTGCTTTCATATATCATTAGTCTTTGGTGACCTCCGGGGACACCAGCCAAGGGCCACGTGGGAGCTGAGGAGTTCCTCCTTTGGGGTTTTTGTTTTAAAGATGGTTGTGTTCACCAAAGTGGAAAATTTCCCCAGACTTGTGTATATCCAGGATTTCTGGGAGAACAGCTGTGGAGGGTGATCTGACTTCCTTGGACCCCAGGGGCCGGCACAGGAGACACCCCGTCCACTCCCCCCCTGCCCCCTGCCCCCCAAGACAGCCTTCGCTGATCTGTAGACATTCTGCGCTGAAAGAGTAGAAAGGGGCCGTTTGCTCTCACATCAGCAACTGGTAGAACCTTCTTTTAGAGCCCGTGGCAGGACTGCCTGTTGCCCGCACAGGACCTGCTCACTGTTACACCAGCAACGTGGCCCAGTGGAAGGACTTGGCTTCCCAGACTGCCTTGCAGGGAAGGAGAGCGAGAAGGCGTTGGCAGGTAGCCTCTGCTGTTGGGTGGAACTCTTGATATTTGGTTATTCCTGGTCCACCTCAAGACAGAGAGTTCTCCTTTCTTCCCCTGTCAGCAGGTCGCTGAGCCGTTAGAAGTAGCCCTGGCTCACGTCCCTGCCATCGGAAGGCTTGCCTTTCTAGTGAGTGGTTCGACAAATGCTATTAGAACACAGAGGGGAAAATCTTTTCGTGTTAATACAACAGCATGTAAAATAAAAACAGAAAGATGCCACTGAGGATCTTACTAATTTAACTCTAACTATAAACACATTGCCTTGAAAAAAATTAGGTTTGATTAATCCAAGTGGGAAGGTCACATTTCATCATTATGTATGTTAACAAAGACAGATTTGTTATTTTAATGAAAAAGGTTAAGCACCTAATAGTTAACAGCAATAGTGCCAGGGAAAAAATCATGAGCAAGAGTCCCACTCCTTCTAGAGTTGACAATCTAATGAGGAAAACATAAAATAAGCAATCAGGGTGGAAATGTACAGCTGAACAGGCTGTGCACTGCCAAACCTCAGGGGACATTATTCACATAGACTGTGGTATAAATAATCCCCACCCCCCCACATAGGCCATGGCCTGTCCAACCATATGGTGGTGGCCCTGCAAGCAAGTTTTGAAAGTGTGCTAAGCAAATAGTGACAGGAGTTGTACAGTGCCATGGGAACATATAGCAAAACCACTTGGCCTAGCCTAGAAGGTGGTTTGTTGGAGTCAATGGCCTTACAGCTGGGCCTAGGAATCCCATCCTAGCCAAGAAGCGAAACTGCATATACAGGGCCAAGGGGTTCCGAGGCCGAGCTAACCAAGAACGAATATGAGGCTCACGTTAGCAGCTGAGGCTTGCTGGGAGGCTCAGTTTTCTATCTTTACAAACCCAGGTCAGCTGCACTCAAACTTCATGGATTTCAAACTGTTTTCTAAGTAGGTCTCAGCAACATTTTCTCACGTAGCACAGTTGATCCAAAAGCTGTGGCTAAATGTAACTCTCAGGGAAGACTCCCTGTCTTCAGACAGATGGTTCAGAGTGATGGGCTCCCTGTTCCTGCCACCTGTTCAACTTCACCAAATGTCAAGCATTTTGACTCACACAAACGCAATCAATCTGATTGTGACACTCTTCTGCTTAAAGTCTTTTGACACGATGGTTTTGGGATTGAAAAAAAAAAAAAAAAGCCCAAAAGACACTTTTTGGGATAACGTTCAAATTCCTTACATGCCTTACAAGGAGCAGTAATCTTCCAGAGGACAGGGGTGACTTCTAAGTCGTCTCTTAGCGCACTGGCTTGCACAGAGTGGCATGGTAGCCTGAATGAGCGGCTGGCTGGCTGGATAGTCAGTCAGTCCTGCCCTGCCCACAGCTTCCCCATCGGTCTACTCGAACAGGAGGTAACTGTCTTCCAGGAAGGACAAGTTTTCACAGATTGTCACCCTTCCCACTGCCGGCTGACTATTAATATTAAAGTGTTGGTCCCTGGCATTCTGAAACGGTGGTCCTCCAGGTGCACCAACAGTCAAGGTATAGCATTTACAAATCCCTGCAACTTGACACCAAAAATTTGGTTTATTACCCTAAAGAAAAACAGTCACAAAAGTGTGAAAAAATGTACACACAGGAAGATTTGCTGTAGTCTTGTTTATATTTGTGAAAAATTGGAATGACCAGAATGTCCATTAATAGAGGGCTGGGCACATAAATTACGAAATATAACCCACAGTGGGATAAGCAGCAGCCTCCTGCATTGCATCAAACCTGAGACACCTTTCACTTTTAAGACGCATCATGCTTTTATGATACTAAGAAAGAAAATTCTATCAATTGAATGACACAGCTTTCTTGTGACCTAGAATTTTTATTTTGTACTTAGTAGCTCTTTTAGACTTAGGCATATTTTTATTATATATCATGCTTGTACATACATGAAAGAAAAATATAAGCGTTGGTTAATATATTCCCAAAACTTCACATTTAGAGTTCAACTCTTCTGAATGCTCATTAATTCAGAGTTGTCAATGTCCATGAGTTTTTACACAGTATTGTTCTCCGTGCCGTTAAGAGTGTTAGGACACTGACTTTCTTAAGAATACCTAAAAGAGAGAAAGCCATCGGACTTCTAAGCTGGCTCTGCAGTTAAGTAGGGTCGGCCAACTTTGGACTCCTGCCTTGGGAATATTGATAAACCACTGCAGAGTTGCTTCCAATGAACCATCTTCCACACTCCTCCCTCAATAGGTTTGTTCCTAAGGGTTAAAAGAAAACTCATCTCTTGCTCATGGATTTTCTCCTAAGCCATTAACAGCCATCCTGAACATTTGATGCTTTTGTGGATGTGCCTACAGCAGCTGCTGCCTGGCCAGACACCATAAAGTGGATTGTAAGATGCAGCTCAATGCTTAAAAACAAACCATTTGAATCAAAGAAATATTTTATATGTCTAGAACATGTTGAGAAGTGATAAAAAGCAAGTTTCAGAATGGCATGTATAGTAAATATGTGTATGTAGTATGTATCAAAAGTATGCGCTTACATCTATTTGTATCAATATGAAAGGTATAAACATGCCCGGGGGAATGTTCATCCAAATATTGTCAATAATCATCTCTGGGTAGTGAAATTTGTGATGATTTTACTTTCTTCTTTGTATTTTTCTGTCTGTTGAGCACTTTCTACTTTACAGTAAAGATGCAGCCTGTTTTCAAAAGTAAGAAACATTTTTTTTTTTAGCTAAGAGACAGTATTTATGGAAAATTGCCCAAAGCATATGTATTCCACTTATGTCTATATAAGCCTATGCCCTACAGACGTATTTTAGGAGGTCTTTAAGACCCCTAAAATTATGCCCGTACTTTTAATTCCCCATCGCACTTAGCATGAAATCTGAACTCGACTTCACGACCTACAGGATGTCAGCCCAGCGCTGTCACTGTTTTGCTCCCCGCGCACTCGCACCGTCGGTCCCCACACGTGCCAAACTCCTGCCCCGCTGCGTCCTGTGCGCGTCTGACATGTAGAGACGAGGCCACCCTGACGCCCAGTCTAGGCTCCCTCCGCGCTCTGCATCATGTAACCCGGTTTTGTTTCCCTCACAGCAGGGGTCCCCAACCTATGGTGAGTTGTGTAATTATTTCATTATATATTACTAATATACTAACTAGTACTATATAATGTACTAATAATAGAAATAAAGTGCACGATAAATGGAATGTGCTTGAATCATCCCGAAACCATCCTTCCTCCCTGGTCCGTGGAAAGATTGTCTTCCACGAAACAGCCCCTGGTGCCATAAAGGTGGGGGCCCGCGGCCTTGGGGTACTTAATTATCCCCCGGGCCCCGCCCGGTGTGGCCGCCTTGTTCGCAGTGCGCCCCTGCACCCGCGGCGCCTGCTCACTGGGCATCGCAGTGGGCGAGCGGCGAGTTTGGCTCCTGGGACCTGCAGGTGCCCAGACGGGATTAAATGCAGAGGAGATTTCCCAGGAGAAGCACTGCTGAAGGACGAAGGGAGCAGGAGACAGGGAGAACCTTCCGACCACAATGCAGGCTGAACCCCAGGAAGGGAGAGGGAAAGGAAGGAGACTCTAGAATCTCAGACAGCTGTGCAGGTCTGAGAACGTTTCGGTTTGGCCCGGGACGTCCTCAGGCTAAAGCTGCCCATTCCCGGACTCCGGCATCCTGCAGGAATGAACCTGCACCGTCACCTCTGCTGTGCTCGGCAGGTGGCTGGGACTAGTTGCAGCTCCGGGTGGTGGCCTCGTGCGAAGATGGCAGCGGATCCCGAGGGAGGCGACGGGGGCTCCCGGCGGCAGGAGGTCTAAGCAGCAAATTTCCATGGCGGCCACACCTGGGACAGAGTGAAGTTTTTACACGTTTGTTTTAAAAAATAAATGAATGGATTAGTCCACAACATAAAAGAAGTTAAGAACTACTGCTCTAAAATTTTCCCCAGGGCAAGTTATACGCTCATAGTGATACACATTTCCCACTTTTCTTTTGGTACTCTCCGTGGCATACATGCATCTTAGTTAATATTCTAAAACTGCATTATAATGGCGGTTGCAGAGATAAGACTGAAACCTTAGAGATTAACCCAGGTATAGACTTTAATATATAATTTTTATTCCCATCGAGGTTGCTTTTTTTTTTTTTTCCAAATTGGGTGATAGTATTTTGACTTCAGCCTCCTTGACTATGGATATAAGAAATAAAAGATCACCATAAAACTCATTGCCTCTTTTAGTTTAAAAGAGCCATTGAGCCACTTATTGTATTACTCAGTGCCTTCATGAAGAGTCATGAGAAAAAAAAATTGTCTCTAGTCTCAGGCCCAGGAAGAGTTATCCTGTATCTGGGCAATTGGGCTGTAATGGACAATGTGATCAGTCTTGTCTTGTCTTTTGTTTTTTGAAAGCTGAGAACCTATCTTGTGGCCCATTTTCGGCAAATGCATAGGAGCTCCTACAAACATCTCAGTGTGTTATTTCAAGAAGCGTTGGTTTTGGACCAGCCTTGCTCATGCCTCACTCTTGTTTTCATATGGTAATTCTCGTGTCCCAGGTTCACAGCGTGCTTCTTTATACTTCCTCTCTTTGTGCTGCATATATTTGAATAGGCCACCTTATATGCTTCGAAATATGGCGGAGTATAAATCACGTGGTGGCTTTGCTGTTTAAAGCCAAGCATGGTGACACGGAGCTGTGACCTGGCCCCAGCCCCAGCCTTCAGCCTCACGTCCTTCCCCAGCCCTGCTCTGCTGCTCAGTGGGTTTTTGTTTGTTTGTTTTCTTTTGTTTTTGATCCTCGGCTAGAGTCCTGACCACATTTTATTACAAAGATTTGCATAGGGGTTCTGCCCGGGCAGGAGCAGAGCATTTGGTGCAGCCCTACTAACTTAGCCAAGTCGCAAAGTAAGATCATTAATAATTACTCAATTTCGTGTTGGGGTGAGCCCTCTCCTCTCTTCCACCTCCAACATTCTCCATTGCTAATTGTGGGAAACTTTCATTTTCCACTTTCTTCATTTCTAAATTGCTTGTAATTTTTATGGATATAGTCTCCTTATCACTAGGGAGTGAAGGAATAAAGATATATTAAAGTCTATACCTGGGTTACTCTCTAAGAGATTTTAGTCTTATCCCTCCAACCGTCACTGTAATGGAGGTTTAGGATATTAACTAAGAGGCAGGTATGCAACAGAGAGTACCAAAAGAAAAGCTAGACATTTATTTCAGTGTAGAGCTGAGAGTGGAAAATCGTATTACAGACAAAATATTCCCCCACTCTGATGTCCTATATCATTCATCAATAAGGTAAACCACATTGGAAAGAATACCAGAAAAGCAAGAATGTCCATATCAAAACCAGAATGGGTTTCATGACTAAACAGCTGAATCTGTTTATTACTAGAAAGTAAATGCTAAATGTGTTTCACCACTGCACCATTAAGGGAGAATTCAGAGGATAAGTGTGCGGACCGTTCGAGATTCACAGGAAATCAAAAGAAGGAGCAGACATCTTATTTAGAATGATTGATGGCCCCTGCTGAGAGGACGGAGTGTGAAAAACATATGCCACCTGGCTCTATGGGCTTGGGCTGCCAGATGGTGCCTGACCCACCCACCCCTGAACCGCCCTCACCCCCACCACACCAATCCCTGCCGCACCCCAAGCTGCCCCCTGTCCCTGCCATCCCTTGCCCCCAGGGGTGGGGCTGGGGGTGGCGATGTTCAAGGCTCGGATATGAGGTACAGATGTCCGCTTTGCATATTACTGGGTAAAATAAAAATCTTAAATTAGAATGATTTGTTTTCTCCGGAAGCATGTTGATGTTGACACCATCTAAGTGTCATGTAGCTGTCTCCCTAATAGAAGCTCATCTATCCATCTCCATTGCCACGACAGTGCCTGGAACACAGTAGTTATATAATAAATGTTTGCCGTATGAACATATAAATAAATAAGTGACTATGTGCTCAAGTCACATAATTACCCAGCAAAAAAGGAAACCAGGTGAACTTGTCATAATCCGGTCTCTGTGAACCCAGGCGCCCTGCCCATGTCTACGCGTCACTACGTGCTAGGCTGCTGTGAAATCCGCGGGAGCGTCACACCAACGCTCTCGTTCTGTCATTTCTGAGCTCCACCGTCGTCCCGCCCTGGAGAGCTGTGGCGTCGCTCGCTCCACCCCGGTCTTGTGGCGCTGCTCCTCGGGTCCAGGTTTCCCGGGGGAGCCGCGGTCCAGCGTGCAGTCACTTCGCATCATCCGGATTAGAACTCGCCGGGGGCGCTAGGCCAGATTCTCCTCAGTCTGCGTACTCTCTTACTTGGAATCAAATGCTCTCTTGTACATATGTACATATTACATATATAGAAATTTATATTTTTCCTATGAAAGTAATGGAACCACATCACTAAAAAATCTAGAAAGCAGAGAAGAAGGGAGAAAACACTCACTCGGCAGCCTGACGTCATGTCTAGTACAAGCGCTGTTGGGATTTTGGTGAATTTCCTTCCAGTGCTTTTTCCCATGTGTGTGTTTCCATAGAGACCTGCGGTTGTATTCAGTGTACATGCGCTTATACTCCCTGATTTCTTTTGTTTTTTTAATAGGAAAATAGAAACAACATTAATTACTTAGCAGAAAGAATTTAATATAGGGTTGGCTAAATAGGTACCTAAAAATGCATAAAGGAGACGCTGAAATGTAACAGGCATAATAACCGCAGGAAGCGCTGCTGACCCCGAGGGCGGAGGATCCAAGGGGAGAAGTCAGGGTCGTCAGAACCTAGAGGTCTAGGCCCGAGGGCCGCTGCAGAACTGGAGCCCGGATCTCTGGGGAGGGGACGCCACCGGGACGGGCGCGGATACGCGGAGGGAGGGCCGGTGAGGCGGGTCCCGCGTGGCTGGAACGCTGGGACCGGCCCCCCTGCGCTGCCCAGAGGGAAGGGCCACAGCGGAGCGTCCCCGGCAAGACAGGTCGGACGACAGGGGCCCCTCTCTCCCCACTGCGCCCTTCATCTCTCTAGGGCGCCGCTGCTGGAACCAAATAGGGACAGCGGCAACGCGGGAATCGGGTTTGCGGAGTTCCCGCTGGAGCCCCGCAGAGCACCGCACCGTGAGCCCAGGATGAGACAGCGACTGAGTCACCAGCCGTCCCTCACGCTGCGCTGGCGTGTCGCTGCACACCTGCGTTTTCAGACACCGTACCCTGTTTCGTACAGTGGTCGTAGCTCAATTACTGAATCATTTCCTTATTGTTAGATGTTCCCGTTTATGGCCAAGATTTTGCTTTGGTGAATAAAAATGCGATGGAAATCATTGTGCATTTGTCTTTCCGTTTCCTTCGGATAAATTCTCAGAAGACGAATCTCCGGGTCAAAGGCCATGAAGAGTGTTGTGAGCCGTACTGCAGGTTGCCACACCGCCTTTCACCCCGAGGTCAGTTTGCTCTGTCGCTGGCAGCGTGGGCGACAGGGCTAGGACGCCAGGCCACATCAATGCTGAACGCCTGTGCGATTCCAGACCTTGCCTCTACTCCTTAAAGCTGCCCGTTCTGATCTGTAAACAGATACGCAGACAGACACTTTCTCATATATATAGCTTAGAGCAATGAAGCCCTATGTCGATGTTTTTGCTAACATTCTAGACTAGCGTATACTGACTTGATTTGCAAACTTTTTGGCACGGTTCAAAAGCTGTCTTTTTGGTTAGGCAACCCCATTGAAGAAACTTCTTCTTTTTCCCTTTTCTCTTCCTCTTTCATTGTTCTTTTAGCTCATGCACGCCAGGGGCTCAGCCCTCAATAAGCAGAAAGTATTCAAAGGAGTCCTCCCCAAGTCTTGGACTAATGGCCAAAATTATCCTAAACCCAGAGGACTAACTCTGGTGGAGGCTGGGATCCGCCAGCTGGTGAGCTCAAAGGTGAAAAATAAAGCGGCTAATTTAAATACAAAACTCATGACAGGCTATATTCAAAAGCAGACTCACTTTTTAAAAAATGATTTGAGACAACATGGGTCACTATCTCTGCCTTTTGATTTTGTGGTCTTACCTTTTTTTATTTTTAATATTAAAAATAATGACCTCATTACATTTGATTTTTCAAGATATGAGTGATCTGGAAAACGGAAGTCTATAAGGGACTCCTTAATGTCTTTGGATAGTGACCTTATAAAATAATGTCCTAATAATGTTGTCCTCTTGATTGTCTAGGAAAGGGTGGAATACGGAACGTGGGAAAACAGGCATACTCCATGTGCATATGTTTGTGTTTGTGGGTACCAGTTATTTCGACATAGGCAAAATTGTATTAAATACAAAATTTTATTCTTTATAATAAGTAGTACATATTAACCATACAATGAAATGTTATTTGATTGTGTACCTTTATAATGTTCTTTGTACCAATAAATTCACAGATGAGAAAAAAATCACTTTAAGTCTTGTTATTTGAATCCAAAGATGTACATAAATACAGACACACTCTATATCCCTACACACGTAATACCCACACGTATGCATGGATGAATTCGTATTCACAAACCATTCCTCAGAGGGCCAGATTCTGTTAATAGATGACCATTTCCACTTCCTTTAATTAACTTTAATAAGACAGATTTCATGTAGCAGTTTGTTCTATTAAATCCAAGTCATCTCCACTTGGCTCCCAAATTTATGACCTCTAATTTTAGCACACTTCATATTTATCAAAACCATGAGAACGAAGGCATGCATTTCATGGTGACTTACGGTGTGTTGTAAAGATGTGTTCTTTGTTTTGTCCTTTGGCCCTTCGTGCTTTTCTTTCTCTCTCAGAGGGAGCGGAGGGAATGGGAGGAGCCCGAGCAGCCTCTGCCTGCCGCCTCCACGTGGCCCCCAGGCCTCCCCCGGTGTGAGGAGAGTGACGGGGCGTGGGGTGCCATTGCACCACCTTATGGTCATTCCCGATGGACAAGTTAGTCGCCAGCAGAGCAGGGAGAGACATGTCTGTGGCCGGCATCGGGTTTCAGGGCTGATGACTTTACTCCTTAAAGATAAATAAATAGCAGGAGAAATACTTGGAGCCAATTCCGAGAGACAATGACAATTCTGCAGAGGTGGCTGGGAGGAAAGAAGGAGAGTGAAGAGAAGAGAGTGACGTCCACGGGCTCCTGGAAGAGTCTGGAACATGCCGCCAATGCCATAGACCAGGGCACAGAGGGGGAAGCTGAGGCGGGGGGTGGGTGGTGGAGGGACAAAGCAGGGATGAGAGAGGAGTTCAGGGGAAAACTCCATACCTAACTCGTGTTGGCAAAGAGGACACATTCGAGTGACACGTTTTGTTGTCACAAACATTGTCATCAGAGGTAGAAATAAAATAAGGAACCTAAGAATGCACTTTGGGATGAGAACAAAGGGAAGATTATGGCGTTTAAAAAATTATGAAATGCTAAGAAAATAGAACTGAATGAGTTGATATATGTGGGGTGTAAGCATGCTCCAAGTGTTTGCTGTTGTTATTCTTGGTAGTGCCACGTGTAGCCACGGAGGAAAAGAGATGGGAGGAAGGAGAAAGGTTAAGGTGGGAGGACCAGGCTAGGTTGGATCATGGGGGTTCCAGGCCGCAGGGTTGGTAAGAAAGTTGGCCAAATATGTTCAAGTCCTGAAAACAGGTTTGCCTGGGGAGAGGCCCAGGCGGCAGCCTCGGGCTGGTCCACCTCCCGGACCTCTGGAGACCAACAGAGCCTGAAGAACTTTTCAGAGCTCCCTCTCCCATCATCCTAAAAGAAGATTCCAACTGAAGTTCACGTGGCCTTGAATCAAATTCCACTCCGTCACCCAGAGCTCTCTTGGCTGTTGCCTCCTGTCCTTTTCATTGGGGACCCAAACTGTTATTCCACAACTGAAGCTGAGATCTTAAAATGTAAATCTCAAGAGTAAATAACATCTTGCCTAAAACTTACATTCACCAGGTGTAAGGAACTCAGCAGCAGCTGTGATTCAGCAAGACAGCGAAGGCCTAGGCTTTGTCGTCAAACAGAGCTGGATTTAGTTCTCAGGCCTTCTGGTTGCCAGTTAAGTGACCTTGTGCAAGTTGCTTAATCATTATGAGCCTCGGTTTCTCCACCCATAAAATGGGGTTAATAATAATACGTACCCTTGGCATTGTTGCAGGATTAAGTCATCTACTATATGCAAAGGATTTAGCACACACTAAGGAATTAGCACTTTCTAAGGCTCCCTACATGGGCATAGCTATTGCTATTTCTATTCCTAGGGTGGGCAGGTTAGAAGGCAAGATGGTGCTGACAAGGAGGACAAAGAGGTAAGGACACGATGACAACCCTGATTCGGCATGAGACCAACCTGTACAACTTCAGCTTTGCACAGCTGAGCTCTTGGGATCTGCGGCATCTTTGGTCATTCAGCTATATGATGCCCACCAATGTTGCTCATGTGACTTATGAGCATACCTGCATTTTGAAGGTATCCTGTCCCCAGAGGCGTCCTCCAGGGAGGCAGGGAGTCCTAGAGAAGGGAAGATGCGGACATTTAAGTTCCAGGACTGCCCACTTCAATCTCAAACTTCCAAAGGTCTTTCTGAAGAGATAGGAACTCCCTACTCACTCAGTACCACACCTTAGAAGACCTCAAGTAAGGCCATTTGCAAAAACCTTCAAGCTAGAAGGGCCATTCCCGCTGCATTGTTGGCACCTTCCGGAAAGCCCCGCATCCTCCCCGTGCTCCCTGCCCGTGCGTGGAGTATTTGCCTCCGTCCTTCTTGCCGGCCACTTCCCTTCCCCACCTGTTCCTGATTGTCCGAGCGGAGGCCCTGGACCTGTTTCCTGCCCTCTGACCTGTGGGCCCACACTGTTTCCAGGGAGCTGACCTCCGGCTTCCTTCCTCAGCACCGCTTTTCACTGGTCCCTTGATCATACTGACCTGTGGTCACTCTGAACTGGGGTCCAGTCTCCGTCTGATTCCAGTTCTCAGGCCAGAGCGCCCCCCAGGCCCACCCTGCCTCCAGGAAGCAAGAAATGAACTTTGAGCCACTTAAAAAAACACCGGCTGACATGGAGACTCTAGAATGTGCTCATGGGTGGGAACATAAACATGGATCATGTCGCTAGAAAGGCCATGAGTACATGAGCATTGACCTTCCCCTGCGTGCACATGGTGAAAACTAGACCTCATTTATATACAATCAAAGAACAGTAACACAAAGTAGAGCTTTGCATATACAGTCATCAAGCCCATATTCAGAGAGAAAAATCACTGTAATTGATTAGAAAAAGGCAACATAGGATGATGTTAATGACTTTGTATCAGGCGACAGATGTGGTGTTCCAGCCATCCCTCCTGATGACTTTCCAGGCACCGTGTCCATGTAGCAGAGTCTACAATATTTTCTGAATATTGTCCTCTTTCACAGATGAGGAAGGTGAAGCACAGGGGTTAAATATACTTGCCCAAGGTCATAGATTTAACTGTCGGAGCTGGGATTTGAACCTCGGTAATCTCATTCCAAATGCCATGCTTTCAACACCTATGTTATGCTATTTCTCAGAAGAAGAATTTCATCCAAACATCTTGCAATTGTAATTATTTTTATTTATTTGCTCATTTTAAAGGTTGCTTCGATCTGGAGGTGAGTTTACCGGACAGGTGGTGCCGTCTTATTCAAAGTCGTTACTGACTGTGATCAAATGCTAAAGGAATGGAGTGCTAAGGAAGCAGAAATATGAGAAAGTGAGTTTTGTAAATCAAGTAATCCAGGCTCAGTACCTGCGAGCCAAGAAAGGGTGTAAGTTATACCAAATATTCAGCATTTGCAGGGTTCTGACCTCTCATCCATGTTTGGGCGACTAGATGTAGAAAAACCTAGAATTATCTACCCCTGGCTTACCAAAACCCTCAACCACTGGATTTTTTTTTTTTCTTTAACCTCTTTTCATAAAGCTATTGCTACCAAGAAAATACTCTGGGAACCTAGCTCTTTTTTTTTTTTTTTTTTTGCTAATGGCTGCCTTAGTATAGTTTTATACAATCTTCCCCCTCCAGATGAGTGAGGACTATGAGATGCTCTGACCATTTTTATTCCATTCTTTGAACTGTGTTCACAATGCAGGAAACGGAACAAGTATGCTTGATGGGGTCCCACGAGCATTGGCTATGAAAAAAATCAAGACCGCTGTATTCTCTGAGATTTCTGGTCAGATACAGTTTTATTCTTGTGCAAATGTATTCCAATTCACTGGTACACTTACTGAGAAATGTATTTTGTGTACCTGCTCTGTATTGAGTGCTCTATGGACACAAGTTGCCACGGGTGTTACCTTTGTGATGCTGTTCAGTAACTATTCAGAGGTCACACAGGTTAGCAGAACTCAGCTAAAGGCTGTATGAGGTCACTTGAATTTTAACAACATCTCTTGAGCCCCCTTCAGTGCAAGACCTGCCCAGGCTGGGTGATATGCGTGAATCAAAACCCTGTAAGATACAACCTAGGCGACTACAACATAGAGCAAACTACAGAGCGACAACACGAGAGAACTCAGAAATACCAGAAACGGTAAATGCCTAGCAATGCACTGCCACCCCCTTCCCCATCCATGGCAGACATTACCAGTCTATCACAGCACTCTTTTCACAAGCCCAGAGTTGGCCGTGAGGAATTACAACACCTGTGATAATATCTCTCTCATTCACTTGCATTTCCTTCTCAAGTGGGACAGAAAAGAACGGAGTCACAGCTGCCAAGCTGGGAACACCCACTGGATCAGGTAGGTAAACATAAAATATCACATGTGTCACAGTAATGGGAAAGATTGAGACTTTTCTTGGGGGGGAGGGAGGTCTGTTTTTAAGTATCCAAGTTTTTAAATTATTCATTTAAAAATCGCAGTTGATTCATTTGCACAGTTTTGGATCTTTGTCAATAGTGAGAAGTTACTGCATCCCTCACAGACAGCCCAACACACCGTTTGTTGGGAACAGCTGCTCTAGAGGCTCAAACTCCAAAGCTGCTGGAGACCAGGCGAAAGCACAAGCGACTGGAACAAACCACGCAGCGCACCGCGAAGGGACACCCTGACCCTAAGCAAATCATTCCCTTCCCTCCTCATTCCTGAGGGGCTATGCACGTTCTTCCTGCACTTAGATGCTCGCAATTCTTGCTCCAAAAGCCAATTATGATGAGTAAAAGCCAACAGGCTGGTCTTTTCTTTCCGGACACCCGTGTGGAGGTGTGAGTGGCGAGGTCCTGTGTGCTCACCCTGCGCCGGTCGTGGCGAGTCTCGGAGCACTTCTCTGCCTTCTGCAAGAGAAAAGCTACGCCACGAGGCGTCTGAGAAGCGGGAGCGCTCGCTGCAGGTGCTTTGGGCAGGTGCTTTGGGCAGGTGCCTGCCTTGCCCCCCGCGCCCAGCGGGCAGCGCAGCCCGGCCACGTAGCTTCTCTACATCAGCCCTTGTGGATTTTAGGGTCTCCTCCCCCCCGCCCCCCAGCACCCAGCACCTCCTTGTCCCACGCGGAGCTCTTGGTCCTCCTCCCGGGTCTCCTCCGTCTGCCACCTTCATGCCCTCCCTTCACTCTGATCCCAAAGACACTTTGGGCTCCTCCTCCTTCAAAAGCAGCAAGAGGTTGTGAATAAGAAAGAGCTTTTCTTGCTCACAAATAAAGTTTTCCAGTGACTCACGAATTTGTCATTGTTCTGTGACCTCTGAGGAGTCACCTCGGGAAGCCCAGGGGACCTTGCGTGTGGCGATCCAACAGTGTCTGTGTGAATCCGTGTGTGGGGGAAATGACCACTGCCCGGATGCTCTGCGCAGAGAGGGCCCTGGAGATGTGTCTTGGACTCTCACGACAACGACAAAAACCTCGGGAACACCAGCCCTGTGTCGGAACTGACGGTGTCGGCAATCACAGGGACCGAGGTTTTTACCTCGTTTCCCCATCGACAGAATCCTCTTAGAAGCAGTGGAATTTCATGCACTCAAAATAAAGAATATATGAATTTTCTCTTCTGAAGACAATCACCTAACAAACACGAACACATTAATTTAGGCAGACTTTGTGAGTTCCCTAGTTCATTCTAGCAACACGCAAAGGGAAAGAAGCCCTATTTTGCTAGGTCTTCCATTCTCTTCTCCTAACTCTTCTGAACTTTCTCCACCCCTGAGCCTTCCCACCCCCACTCCCCACACACACATGTACACACAGAAACGTAGGGAAGATGTGCTGAAGTTACCCGGTAGAGTATGCAACAAAGTCACAATTGCATGATTTATCCTTGAAAAATCTATTTTTCTGTAACAATTTTCTACTTAAAAAGCTAGTTCCGAGAGCTAAGCTCTTTCTCAAATGCACTTACTTTCTGTGGAATTATTGTATATCTCCATTCCCTTCCTTGGAACTTAATTTTTATTTGATTTTATTGACGCTGCTCTATTGGAATGTGTATCGCCTGAGCCCCCACAGAGAACTGAGCAGGTGTGAGTAAAGCAAAACATCTCTGTTAACAGCAGTACTCCCCGGGAGTTCGGGGAGACGCTGTCCTTTCAATTGCTTTTATGAAAATTCTGTAAATTCCCATGTTGTGAATTTCAAACAGAGCTTGGGAGACCAACGGTCTTTAATACACGCCGAAGATGTGGTTATTTCTATAACTGCAATAAATGTTCTGCTCTCTTTCTTCCAAAAAATTCAGGTATTTAATTAGAATGTTTAAACTGTAGAAAATCATATTAACTTTGAGTTTGGCTCCTGTGGCCAAAATGGAGATCTTACTGGGATCGGGCTGCAGAAAGGCGATTCGGGTTTCCTGGGTGACTTCCTGCAGCATGAAGGGGCGTTGAGCCACCGCCATTTGGGTCCAGAGTGACTTTCCAACAGCATCTCCATTGCCAGCCCAAGTCTTTGCACATATTTACATTTGAAAACCAAGGGAACGGGAACAGGTGCCCCAAACCTCTCGGCTTGAGGGGATGACGAATGAACTGTCTGTGTCTGGGCCTCGCAGAGGCTCCAGGGGCGAGGCCTCGCCCAGCCTTCCTCCTGGGTTGGGGCCAGACCTGGACGGGGCTGCACTCTCCCGGGCTGGAAGGAAAGACGCAAGCTCGGTATATTACAAAATTGCATGTGTCATTAGAAAAAGATGTCAGAACGCTCTATTTAAAACTTTGTTTTCTCAGGTTGTGTTGCCCAAGTGTATCTTGGCATAGACAACTCAGCTTCAAAAATTCCAAGACGTGTAAAGAGTTTCACATAGCTGAGGCTGTTACACTTGGTTGGATGCCACTAACACCTTTCCCCTTCGCCCTTGCTGAGGAGTGGAGCAATGCTTGAATTTCTACTAAAAATTTCATTCTCTTTTCCCGGCGACCACAGGGGGGATTCGTGACAGTATCATTTATCTGTTTTAAAAAGAAAAAAAAAACGAAGAGTTCACAATGGCGTGGGGGTTTGGGGGCTTCTTAGATAAGACCTTGGCAGTGACAGTTTTCAGCATCCCAGGGCAGCTCTCGGCGGAGTGAGCTCGCCGTCTGCCTCGGCCCCTTGCAGAGTTCGCCCCTGGCCGGCACCCGGGCACCCGGGTCCGTCCCTGCCCAGGAGGGGCAATGAGTACTGCTTGGTGGGCACTCATCGGCTGGAGATAAACTCTCGCAAAGGACCCGTCTCCACCAACAACTGCACGTCTCCCAAGCACGCACTCACGCCGACGCGAAGGTCGTCTGTGGAGAAGAAGAAGATGCCACTTTAAACACAGGCTCTCGCGCTGTCCAATGCTGCTTGGCAACGGGGTGAGGTGACAAGGGCCTGGGTCATTTTTCCATCTTCCCCTGTGCTTCTCCCCGAGACTCTGGCGGCGCATTGCTGTTCTTGCCTGAGTGTAAAGGTTCTGACGGCCCCGAGGATGCTCCTGTGCAGCCCACAGACGTCTCTGGAAACACGGTCCTTACGGTCAGGGCCCGAGTCGAGTCTCCCAGGAAGCTCCTCGCCCCCGCTGGTTACCTCAGCACTTGCAAATTGGACCCGGCTGGGCTGAGTGTGCTCACGTCTGTCCCCAGAAACCTTGCCTCATTTCCACAGCCACATTACCTCAGCCTTTCAAAGCCACCACAAGCAACTCTGGAATGCAATGTTGGTCCCCTGGGCCTCAGTGAGTAAGAACATTTGGGAGTCAAAAAATGTGGTGTCCAGAAATCAGGGACTGTATGAAATCAGCAGAGAAAGAGATGGGCCCTGTCGCTGTCGCAAACGCTTGAGCTGTCACCTGCCTGCTGCTGACTCCCAGGGACTTGTCACTGAAACCCGGCGCTGAAACGCTGGGACCCGTACGAGGAGCTATGTGGTGGACGGACAGAGGACTGGGACACAGCAGGGGGCTGTGCAAAGGCCCAGCTGTGCCTGGCACGCAATTGCGCCGTGTCCCCTGCTCACCTTCTGCGCACCAGGGCGGGCACACCGCGGAAAGGAGGGCGGGCGTCAGGAGTGGGAGCCTGCGTTCAGGGTGCGGGCCGCCTGCGGGAGTCCGGTCTCGGAGCCCCTTCGCTCACCAGCAGAGTGGGAGGTCGGGCCGGCCAGCGTCTGGCTCTGCGGCCCGGGACGGAATCGTCCTGCACACGTCTGCACTGCGGTGCCGCTCGTGTCGCCGATCCAGCCACCCCTTCCACTCCAGGCAGTCACGGGGCGGAGCGCAGGGGCCTGGGGAGGCCGCCGAGGCGTCTGCTGGGCTTCTGGGAAGGGACCAGGGAGCCAGCGCTTTGCAGAGGACACCCGCACGGGGCAGGACGGCCAAGACCGGCGGCTGGCTTCGCCTTCTACCCAGGGAAGGAAGAGATTAGTTCTGACATCCCAGCTCTCCAGCGACTGCGCTGCAGGAAACAGCATACCTAACCACCAGACCCCACGCCAGGGCGGGGCCGTGTTTTCCAGCTCTGTCCTGACAGCACCTTCCGCTCTTGCCTTCCTCTCCTGTTGACTGCAGACATCCTGGGCTAAATTGTTTTGAAGTAACATGAGTGCACTTCTTTAGGCAAACAGATTCACATTTATGCCTAACTACCATGCAGCAAAATAGTGATTATGTAATTCAGAGACATTGTCATTGTAATTGGTTTATTCAACTACAACACCATGGCTTGTTCATGGGTGTTCAGCCTTCACAGTTTTTGAAAATAATTGGATCATTGCTGTCATTTATCATCCAGGCACCCAAATTTCTAGATAATAAATAATAAAACCCAAACTGGTCATTCTCCAATATTAATAGGCAGAAGACTGCTCAAGTTTTGCAGTGTTTGTTAAAATGCAGATTCCTGGGCCATGCCACCAGAAATCCTGGATTAGCAGGTCCGGAAGGAGCCCTGGAGTCTGCCTTGTCACCCAGCACACCGGGCGGTTCTGACGGTCCTGGTGGGCAGGGACACAGCTGGGCAGATATTGACCTAAACCCCCCCCCTCTGCTGGTTCCCGTTTCCTAAATGCCTGTTTCCTGTTTTAGACCTTGACTGGCTCTTTCTGAATCAGCCGAACGATCCCTTCCTGTCTCCCATCTGCAAACTTAGTGACCTCGGACTTCCTGAGCGCCGGCCCTGGGTTCACAGCCACACACCACCCCTCACGGCTCAAGGACCACCTCCCGTGAACCCGAGTTCCAGCCTTTCCTTTGCTGTCCTCTAGCCCTCCCATTTGCCTGATACCTCAACCCTAGTGAGCTACAATTGGTCCCCTGAATGCTTCTACTTGGTATATTTTATACACACCCTAATATTTCTCTTGGAAAATGCCTTCCAGTTCTAACATGGGATTCCAGACTCACTTCTCCCCAGGCAAAGGCTCTGGAGGCTGCTCAGTCTTCCCACACTTGCTGCACAGTGTGACAGGGACGTCTCACTCGCATTCTCTAGTGCGAGGGTCCTGGAGAAGGAACTGCCCCAGGGATGGGGCAGGGCTGCTCTGGGGACCTGCTTCCAATGCCCTCCCCGCCCCCCGGGCTGTTTCTTTGCCTTGGGTCAATTAGTTCCTTTTCTTCCAAGAATTCTTGGGTTTGTCCCATTGCTTTGATTTCCACTGTACCCACCTGTTTCTTGGGATCAACGTTTCCTTCCTTCCCTGGCTCCTCAGCCTTGGGACCAGCCATAAATACCCTCCTGCTCCCCAGCCCCTGAAGTAAGCCACAATCCTTTAATCCTTTTCAAGTTGGAAACAGCTGGAAACAGGCTGAGGGCACAAAGAGCAGAGAGAGACCCGCGGATGTTAAGTACAAAGTCTCCCTCCGGGCCCCTCTGCTCCTCCAGGCTCCGGGCGTGGGACTGGGGCCGGGCCCCTACCAGGCCCACTCTCCGGGACACAGACGGCTCGTCTCATCCCCCTCAGCACCGCTGGTCTCGCTCCACAACAGTCCTTCTTCCTATTTCATTTTGTTACCTGTTTCTGCTCATGCTCCTCCCCCCACCCTGCAGAAGAGAAGGAATTGGAACGATGCTAAGAATGGGTGTCCCAAAGATTCCCAGAAAGAGGATCCTTTTACATTTGACAGAAACAGACTGTTCTTCCAGTATCAACTTCTTTTGGTTTTAACCCCCCACCAAAAAAGGGCCATATTCCCCTCCTCTCCCAGGAGCCAGGGCTGTCATGGGGGCAGCCCAGCAGTAGGCCGGTAGGACTTACGGGCTGGCTTCTGAGAGGCACCGCAGAACGGGCAGGTGACGGCACACAGGTGCTTAACCAGGATCCGCATTTTTGTCTGTCCACCACCCCGCTCTTCCTCCCTGCTTCATCATAAAACACTTGCTCACAGCTGGTCCCTCCTAATTAATGTCTGCCACGAGCCTGCAGGCAGAAGCCACCTCCCCAGTGCAGCCGTTGCAGCCGCAAAAGCAACGTTAGCAAAGGCTGTTCCATGTCGCAGTTCCATGCACAGGCTCGGGAGCTGAAACCTTTGTGCGAAGCCCAATTTCCCACTTGCACAACCCTTGGCAAGGGATTGAAATGTTCTGTGCCTCAGTTTCCTCATCTGTAAAAGCAGGGTGGTAAAAACCTACCGTAGAAGGATGCTGTGAGGATTAAGTGGGTTAATCCAGTAAAGCCACTGAGAACAGTGCCAGGAACGAATTCAACGTTCACCCTAAATTACCTACGGTGACCTCTTTGCTTATTCTTCGGGGGCCTCAGAGACCCGCAGTTCAATTCAAGTCGTTCCTCTCTCAGACAGTCAAATGCAACATGTTTCTTAATAAGTTGCTTTGTAATTTTTCTAAACATGCATAAAAATTTTAACCTGGTGTGGATCACATTAGATGACCTAAAACGCAAACGAACTCATGTAGAATTGATCATAGGGAGGGCGGTTAGCAGGACCAGGAAGTGGCTTTGGTTTATGATCTTTAATCCAGGCAAGGGGCACCGCGACAGCAGCAAGCGAATTCCAACCTCATCAGCGAGGGAAAAGGAAGCAGTTTGGTTACCACTCTGGCACCTATCAACTGTAGTTTTTAAAAGCAAATAGTCAGCGCTGGCCTTGGAGCACCCTTCCCAGAGCAGCGAAGCCCAGCCTGGGTGGGTCTCACCTTGTGGCAACAAGTTGCCTCTCGTGCCCACCCCAACAGTGCCCCAGGGCCTCCTCCACCCACCCGCCAGCTCCCTCCGCGGGTGGCTGCTGCCAGCGTGGCCGCTCTATGGCTCCACTGTGGCATTTTCTAGCTTCACTGAGCTGCCCAACTGGACTCTTGAGGTTATTGTTCCGGGAACCAATTTTTGTTTTTATACTGCTCTGGTTACAAAGTTGCATAGTTTCAAGCGGCCTGCTCCAGCCTTATTCTTTCCTAGACTCGCTTACTTTAGTGCACAGTTTTCCAGAGAACAAAGTTTTGCAAGAAAACACATATCAAATTAGAGCAGAAACATCTGTATTATTATTATTATTATTTGAAGATTTATTTCCATGTGTCTACTTTGTCTTTGTAAATGGATTTCAGGTCCTTACTTTTAAGTCGTGAAATTACCAAAAAGAAACTTAGGTGTTCACTAGTTTAGAAATGAGAGAATGTTCTAATGCCCTTTCATTCTAGGTAGCGTTTACCCAGTGTTGACTGTTCTCTAAGATGATTTGAAGATACTTCCAGACTCCAGTTTCTGAGTTACCTATTGATGCAGCTGGGAAACTGAGTTCTCTCTCTCTCTTTCTCTCTCTCCCTCCCTCCTTCTTTCCTTCCTTCCTCCGTCACTCTTGGAGAAGAGGGATAATTTTATTAAAATCTGTTTCTTAGTGTCTATTTTGTTTTCAGTGCTGTCAATATGATCCACCATGCTAAGATCAGAGAATAATTGATATGCCTTGAAAAAGAAAAGACGAAAGAAGGTACGCCATAACATGAATGTAGAGAGATCAAGTCGGTGTTCACGTGTTTGCATATTTCACACACAAGGCCTCCCTCTGTTACTTTGTCACGTGACATGTGATTCATTTGCTCAAAATGACGATGACATCAAATTAAAAAAACTTCGTTGGTGTTCATACAGAATATACCCCTTTCTACGAAATACACACAGATCAGATCTTTGTTATAGCATTTCTATTTACCATTTTCTTTACATACATTATTTAATTTAAAAATATTTGATGAATTAGGAGTCAATGCTTTTTAAATGCTTACTATGTGCCAAGTATTCTAAGTATGTCAGTGATATTAATTCATTAATCCTCAAATCACTCCCCAGAAGGTAAGTACTTTGCTCATTTTTCAGGGAAGAAAATTGAGGCGCAGAGGGCCTAATGTGCCTAAGGTCACGTGGCTAGTGCGTGGTGACACTGCCATCCACAGCTGGCGTGTGGACTGCAGAGGCTGCGGCACAAACCCCCCACCCCTCACCACCGCCCTCCTGCCCTGCGGAGGAAAGAAATATTCCCCTTACATAGCTGAAGAAACTGAGGCCTGGAGAGATTAAGTACCTTGTCCAAAATCACAGATGTTACTTAGTAAAACAGAGATTTGACCTGAAAACACAAGCGCTTGACCTCTTGGAGCCCTCCTGAATTTTTACGCCTGTGTCGTTGGGGGCTCCTATAACTCCAGGAGACCCCTGTCTCTTGGATAGTTTTGAAGCTTCAGGTAGAAGCTTTTCAATGCTTTTCATGCATTACTTTTGAATTTACATATTTATCATTCATTTCTAAAGTGTATGTAGAAATAAGAATATCTGGTTTAAACAGGAAGTCTTTGGTAAAAAGACATCCATTTAAAAGAATTCTCAAAAAAAGTTTTCAAACGTGTGAATACTTTCTTTTTCCATTTGAACACTCTTCCCAGTGAACCGGGCAGAAGGCTGGCCACTCCTGATAGCTTTGAGATTCCTCCCGGTTTCTCTTTAAAATTCTCCAGGAAGGTAAACAAAAAGATTAAAAAACGGAAACTAAAGCTGAGAAAATCATATGCAAAAGACCGGCCGATTCTCCAGTCCCTGCATCTTTCGAAGCGTTGGAGCAAGAGCACGGTTTTCGGATTAAAAGCCGCAGACTCCGCCGCCTGAAGCAGAACAGGACAGACGCTCCCGGAGGACACTGGACCTGCTTCTGACTCATCCGTTCTGTGACCGGGACCCACCAGGTTAGTGCTAACCAGAAAAACAGGCCCGTTCCCCCACTTTCGAATCGGTAAAAGCCAGATTTCTGCCTTCCACCCACCAGCCAGCGGCTCCTTTTTTCTTTCTGTCAGTCTTTTCAGCTATTCCTCTCTGGCCAGAGTGGTAGGAGAAGGTGGGGTGGCCGGAAGAGGGTGGGGAGGGTTGGAGAAACAATTCAGCAGCTCCCACTGGAAGAAGCATTCACAGATAAAAAGGACATGCTGTTCCCAGAAGAAAAAGGGACGAAACCTACCCTCTAGTCCGAGAGATCTGCCCCAGATGAATGCTAGACGCATAAACTGAGCTGGGTCTGCACATCAGTCTCATCCTCCAGCTGCGCGGGCCAGGGGTGCCTGCAGCAGCCAGACGCCCTGACCAGGCCAGCACCTCCGTCCCCCGGTGCTGGGAGCTGAGCCCTTCTCCGGAGTGGCCAGCAGCTGCCTCACCTGGTGGCGCAGGGATTGCGCTGTCCCCAAGAGATGAGGTTCAGCCGATGATGGACACCGTGCAAAAGGCCACTGCCTTGCTTCCGGGTGGGACACTGCCGTGGGGCTGTTCACATTCTAGACCTCCCTGTGGCCTGAACCCACATGCTCATCGAGCTTCTCCCTGCACCCCTGATAGATTTCACCTGCGTGTGCCGTCTCGCTAGAACCGCAGGAGAACCCCCGGCTCAGGCTCTGCTTCCCAGGACACCAACCTAAGATAATCTACGGGACTAGTTAGTACCTGTTTGGGGTGTACTTACTATCTTGTAAATAAAGGTTGACACAAAGCCTTTATGTATGTAGTTGGGTTATTTTTAATTTTATAGATTTCAAATTAAATTCCAAAAAATACAGAGCCAGGATATTTTGTGGTTCTGAAATGCGTTGCCAGATTATTTTTCCATACACATTGTCCCAGTTGTGCTGCTTCCAGCAATGTTTCAGGGCAGAGAAGTCACAAGAAAGCAGTCGGCGCTAGAGATCGTCAGCAGCGCAAACAGGGAGGCTGTGTTACTGCCGCTCCCATCTGCGTGTCCGGGATCGCTGATGAGGTCGAACGTTTCCCATTCTGTCTTCTTCCAGTGGCACATCTTTCTCATGCAGATTTCAAATCTAAGAAGAAAATTCCACGCCAGGTTTCCAGAAGTTTCAACACTAGGAGATTAATCTCAACGTGCATGAGGCCTTTTCAGTTCCATGGAAGACAATGCCAAGTTTAAAAACTGGGCAAAGCCATGAGGACTGTTTTTCCTGTGCAGAAAGGTTAAAGAAAAGCAGATGTGGAGCTAGCTCCAATCTCTTGTTTCACACGGTGCTGTTGGTCAGGGAACGTTAACTCTTGAACACAAGAATGCTGAAGAAGTAATTGCAACAGCCGTTAAACTTACCTGTCATGTCTTTCTATTAATGGAAACGGGTGCACTAAATCACCTGGGCACAGTTCTGACAGGTGACCTCCCCGGCCCCATCCTCTCGGCGTCCACGGCGCACGCTCTCTGGTCCGTTGTCTCTCATCAGCGAGTTCCCTTTCTCTCTCCTCACGCACTGCAAAGGTAAGTGTCCCCAGATTTCTGTCCTTGGGCCTTTTGTTGTTTCCCCTTTATATTCTCCCCTGGTAATGTATTTAAAGTGTGAGAGGAAACGATCCGGAGTGATTTTTCCAGATCTTTCCATTTCACTTGGGAGTGTGAAATTTCTCAGGGTTCCCCACAAACCCAGCAGTGCCCTCACACAGGATGATCACACAGGTGACCCACTGTCGTCAGTGAGCGTGACAGCAGGCAATGCCACAGAGATGAAACCATGTTTGCACGTAATTCCCAGACCACCATGTGACTACCGACCGGTGTGTGGACAAAGCTTGTTCTCCACAGTTCACGTGCTGCCTGTTACGTGCATGAGACAGAAGTTGTTAGACACATTCGGCCCCAGGATGTGTGTTTCTAGCCTGTGTCAAGACTTCAAATTACAATTGACCCTTGAACAGCACACGGTTGAACCATGTGTGTCAACATATACACGGATTCTCTTCTGCCTCTGCCCCCCTGAGAAGGCAAGACCAGCCCTTCCTCTTCCGGCTCCTCCTCCTCTGCCTACTCACCTGCAGATATGGGGATGAAGACCTTTAAGATGATCGACTTCCACTTGATGAACAATAAATATATTCGCTCTTCCTTATGATTTTCTTAATAACATTTTCTTTTCTCTAGCTTACTTTATTGTAAGAATACAGCATAGAATACATATAACATACAAAATGTGTGATAATCGACTGTCGATGTTATTGGTCAGGCTCCGGTCAACAGCAGGCTATTAGCAGGGAAGCTTTGGGGGAGTCAAAGTTATATGTGGATTTTCAACTGCGTGGGAGTTGCCATCCCAAACTCCATGTTCAGGGTCAACTGTACTTGCCAATCTAAAACTGGGAGACTTCATAACCAATTTCTGTCTCCTCTTTCTAAAAAAAGGATCTGATGATGCTAGGCTCCAAATTCCCACATGACAAGGTAATGGCCTCTCTCTTCAAATACGAAACGTACCCTGTAGTTTGCCACACTCCCCACTGCTCCCTATTGCCTTAAACCTCCATACATTTTGCCCTTTTATTACTACTCTTCCCTCTCTCCCTTCCTTCCTTCCTATATACACTCTTTCCCTGGCTGAGATCCTCTCTCTTCATGCTCCCTGCAACGTCCCCCTCTACATGGCATAGCCTGTTAAGTTGAGAATCCTATTGGTGCCACCTCTTCTCCATAGCCTTCCCTGGCTGCCCACTGTCACCACTCACAACTTAATCTTTGACCTTCTGTACTTAACTCTCTGTGACATGTGTACCTGTGTGCATTTATCTATAAATGCTGGGCAATAAATGTACGTTGAGAGACTAGCGGGCGACACATACTCTGCAAGGTGTTTCGTGCATAAAATCAAATAAAAGATGGTCCCAGGCAGCATGGAGCGCACGGTGTGTGGACAATGCTGGGCTGACGGGCTGTGCCAAATGCTCTGGGACTGTGCGGAAAAGGCCACGCCCTCAGAACCAGGCTTCTTGCAGTGAATGACTCACCTGATCTCGTATTTGAAGGATACAGAGAAATTCGCTTAGCTGACAAGCCGAGGAAAAGCGAATGTCAGGGAAGGAAAGCGACACCTGAGCAGGCACGTAAGTGTGAAACACACGGAGCGTGTGGCAACTGCCATCGGCTCGATGCCACTGTGATAAAGGTACCATCCCTGAAGTCATACAAAGTGAGCCGAGAACCATGTTAACCTCCTCCTTCTTCAACACCTTGGTCTCCTTGACTCCAAGTGAAATTCTGGAGTTAAATATCATGAATAATATAATAGCACATGTTTTCTAGGAGAAAGATTTATCCTTTAACTTGAAGCACACACTTTTAGTTTTAATTGTGTGACCTTATGTACACGTGGAATCTGCTATTGAGCTTTCTTTGGAAACGAGTTTGGGGGCAGTTTGGAAGCAAGAACACCAGGTGGGTCATCTGTAATCTCAAGTGTACCGCGTGGCTTTGTCGTCACAGCCGGAAGTGTAAACATCAAAGCAAAAGTTTTCACAAATACAGTCACGAAAACTGGGTAAGGACGTGCAAGGTCTGCTCACTTATTCGGGGTAAAATAAGAACCTATTTTATCTAAAACTGTTCCAAATCATTTTCTGGAAATTGCAACTAAAATAAAATTTGATTCCCCAAATCTCCTCTTGGGGGTAATTTAGCAACTATAAAATATAAGTGAGTAAAAATTTCCTCCCAAACTTCCAAATGGAATTTTCTGCTATAATGTCAGGAAAATATTACCTGAATTTATATTGCAGGCAAACTAGATGATATTTTATACATTTTTTTCCCCTGAAATCACTTTCAAGAATTAAGTCAGAAAGGGAAAGAGACCAATTTTAGCAGCAATTTGCTCTCTCTGCGGCTGGATTTTGGTTACAACCGCCTGAAGTATGCTTAGTACACATTAATATTCGTGTCTGCCTCTTAAAATTTCAGGTTCCGTACACAAAATTCCAACTGCATTTGCCAAATGCAACAAGCACCATGAAAGGTATTAGTTTTGAAAGTTTGAAGTAATTGGTGGTTTTCTTGATGTTCTGAAAATGAGGCTCCTGTATTCTCCAGCCAAATCTTTCCTTTTGATAACTAACAAACTTCAGGATAGAGCATGAGAACTTTGTCATAAGCGTTCAAATTCTCACAAAGTAAGGCATACATTTTGATACTTCCCATGGGATTGACTACCTTGAAAATGACATGAACAGTTTTCCAGGCAGGGTTTTAGATGTTTAGTAGTGAATAACCATTTTTTTTTCTGCTGAATTCTTCACTCTGAATTTCATGTTGCTAGAGCATTATTAAATGCACATTCTTATTGATTTTTAAAATCTCCTTTGTTCAGAAGAAGTTTGACAGAACTTCAAAGATATTGTCAGGTTTAGCTGTAGCCCTCAAAGGTGTGAAAACAGTTCCTTTTCTTACACACCATCCTTAGCCACGAGTCATGCAGAAATACATGGTGCAGCATAAGGATCTTGCAGGCAATCATGAGCTGCATTGAACTATTAATACTACTAAGAAAATGCAATGATTTGATCTTTTGCAAAACTCAAGTGTGACATCGTCAGGTGAGACTTTCCTATGCCTGACTGTAGAATCTGAAAAAGAAAAATTCTGGAAAAGCTTCTAAATGTCCTCTCAGGTCAACTTTTGGCAACACTCAGAATGCATTGTTCCCTGAGAATTTCTCCCAGGTTTGTGACGTTTTGTCCTCCTGTGACTAAAAGGGCTGTTTTATACAAAAGCTTGATTTTTTTATGTTTTAAAGCCAGAGTCTCACTCAGTCGCCCAGGCTGAAGTACAGTGGTGCGATCACAGCTCACTGCAGCCTCCAACTCTTGGGCTCAAATGATCCTCCTGCCTCAGCCTCCCCAGCTGCTGAGATTACAGGCATGCGCCACCACACCCAGCTTTACTTGATACAAAATCTTCGTAGCCATGAGTTTCTTCTTAATGTGTTCTGATATTTAATATCATATAATGCAGAGAATTGAACTCTATAATAATAAAGTCTACCCACACAAAAATAAGGTTTGTGTGAATTTGATTTAAATGTCACTAAAGCTGAGACAGGAGCCACACGGTCCCTTTGATTGGTGGTTTCAGACATAAAACACACAGAGGGAGCTGAACCCCTGTTGTTCGCAATATGCCTGGAGCTAACCTTGATATACAGGTGTGTCTCATTGGATTTGTGTTTCAGCTGCCCTCTTCAGCTGCCTGATAGAAGTAAAAAAAAAAAAAAAATGTTAATGAGGAGTACTTTTAAGAGCGCCAGGCTGGTTTTGAGGAATAACAAGTGATGCTGGTGGCAGTTGCTATATGACTGCCTCGCTTTCCCTCAACCCTGAGCCCAGAAGCGAAATATTTGCTCGTTCCATGTGCACGACAGTATTGGGATCTAAAAGATACCACTCTTTAACAGTGACTTAGACAAGGTTTAAAATATTTTTATGATTCTCTAATTTCTTATTCATTGTGGACTGAACCTCCTTGTCAGACAACATAGAAATATATAAAGAAAAAGGCATCATTCCCCCAGTCTCCCTATAAATTCATTCCTCTGCTATAAATCAAGTTATCTGTCCATGCTATTCTCTTGCACCTACAAACATATATATTCATATTTATATTAACATGCACGCAGATATGTAGTGCTTTATTTTACAAAATAGTATTTTATTGCACATTTTCCTGCAACTTGCTTTATCACTTAACACTTTCTCATGGACAATCTAGCTGGTCCCTACACAGACATATAACCCACTCTCATTTTAAAGAGCATCTTAAACTGAGATTCTGATGTAATTTGCATCCAAATGTATTAAAATAGAAAATTTTATCATACTATATTTCCATCCAGTAACATGACATAAGTTTTCATTTATTGAGGTTTTATTTTATGTTCTTCGGGAAAAGAATTGCATACAGACATTGTAATTTTTTGTTAAATTTATTCTTTTTATAGTTTGTTTTGATATTGTAAAGGTTTCATTTTCCATTTATATCTAACTGGTTCTCATAAGTTTGGTAGACCGTATTACTGGTCATTCTTTACTCCCTCTGTGGTCACATCCCAGCAGAAGCTTTACATCAGTTGTGTGATTTCCCCTGGCCTCCTGAGCGTCTGCCTCTGGCATGGAAACGTCCAGAGGGGGGCTGCTCCTTCAGCCTGGATCCCGGAACGAGAAGCATGAAGCGACCTGCTGACCACGGCCTGGACCAGGGGCAGCCAGCTGTGAAGAACCGGGGAGGCTCTCGCGTTTCACCTTCGTTTCAAGCCAACATATGAACTGGCCAGTTTCACGGATGCTGACAGAAGCCTCTTGGGTCAGAGACAAAAGACTTTATTGCAGCAAAAGCAGTAGCCAGAACGTCAGCGTGTTTGTGTTGCTTCTCCGAGCCTCTGTCCCCACAGCGGCGACGTGAACCGGCCCAGGTGGCCACCTGAACAAACAGTGGGTTGCATTACAGGAAAGGGACCTGGAGCTGGGAATCCGACTGCTTCACAGCAGCAGCGAGCCAGCCTGCCCTTTGTCTCAGCAGTGGAGTCACCTTCTCCCTCCAGGCTGCTGGCTGTGAGCGCAGCCCTGAGCAAAGCCTGGGTAGGCCACGATCAGGCTCTGGCATGCTTAACACACCCAGCAAGACACGCAGGAACATGCGACAGCGTGCAGGAGTGTCCCCCAACACCAACCCTCAGCCCGCACGTAACCTTAGCGAGAAATAAATGTAAGCCACGGTGACATTAGAGTGGTTTTGTTACACGGCAAAGTTACAGCTAGCACAGAGAAAATCAATTGATATTTGTGTATTTATCTTACATCTTGCCACCTTACCTAATTCTCTTATTTTAAAAAATGATTTAATACAGTTTCTTGGGTTTTCTGGGTACAATAATGTCTCCTGCAAATAAAGTGAATTTTCCTTTTTCCTAGTATTTATGTTATTACTTACTATTTGGGTTATTTTTAACCAAATAATAAGTAATTATTGGGTTAGCCTAAATCTGTATTTAGGCTAAATACAGATTTAGCCTAAATCTCCAAAACAATTTTGAATAATAATGACAGTAAATATGTCATTTATTAAGTTATGTCTTAGTTACAAACCTACGCTTTGGTACTCTGCTTGGGCTGGAGCTCTGCAAACGTATGTTTGCTTTGTAAGTTGGCTTCCCATTAAACTCTGCGGATAGCTCCCTCTTCTTAAGAGAGGCCTCCCGCCAATGCTGCTTCATCTTGGCAGCAGCAATGCCATCCTGTAGCAACAGGTGAACCCAATGAATAGTGTTTCTAACATTTGCAGAAACCTCCTCATTGCAGCCCCCCCAGACACTGTCAGCACCCTCTGTGCTGAGGTCTGAATTTCGTTTCTAAGAGAGCCCTTCTCCAAACTCCTAAGTTTCACAAAATCCAACCTCTCTTCTTGATCTCATCCAATCACAGCAAATTAGCTGCTTTCTGCAGCTGCTCCGTCTGTGACCCCGAGTTCTCCTTTTGTTTTTTAGCTACCTCATGAACAATCTAATACCTATGTAATAATTCTTCATATTACATTCTCTCTGCTAAAATAACTGGTGTGGTTTTTTACCTCCTGATGGGGCCCTGACTGATACAGTAGATATTTCTATTTCTTGATTTTAACAATGGTGGCTTTAGTCGTTTACTTTTTAACATTATGGTTGCTGGTTTGGGTTTTTGGTGAATTGCTGCTGAAGTTCATCAAATGTATTTCTTATATACGTTCACAAGTACATATATTTTTCTTCCTTAATTGTTAACGTAGTAAACTAGAAATTTTTCATAATGCTGACTCATCCTTACATTTCTGGAATACACAGCTAATAGTTCACATGTATATAGCACTTGATACATATGTTCCAAGAAACGTGTGTGTGTGTGTGTGTGTGTGTGTATACATAAATTCACTTAGTAAACTTTGTTCATGGCTTATAATTGCCAAATTTGAATTACCAAATATTTATTTAGAACTTACAATCACAACTGAAATTGAACTATACTTAGAATTTTATATCTTGTATTATTTTTACTTGTTTCTCACCTATCTTATCTCCTCTATTGGACTGAAAGATCATTAAAAGTCAGTGCCTTACTAGTAGTTTTTTCCTACACAGTGAATATCACAGTATCTTGCACAAAGCATGTGACTGATAAAAGTGTTGAATGAATAAACACATTTAATAGATCTGAAAGTAAGCCCACTTTTTGAAAAATTAGCATATATATTCTGTAACATAAAATTCTAATATCATACACTGAAAATATTTGTAAGAAGTTAAAACACATAATAGGTAAATTTAATGTTCAACTAAGTTTTTCTGGGCATATGTGTTTGTTTCAGAACTCTGAAATCTTTGAAATTGTTCCAGATCCTGACTCCTTAAATGTCTCTTCATAGAGTTTAAAAATTCTCCATTTAGTTAACAGCAATCATTGCTGTCGTACGCCTAAGAGTTACTATATTATGTCTTGTGATATAGATTATATCAAAATTATTTTTTTCCAGAAGATTGAAGACAAATTAGTAGAAGATATGCATCAGAGATTCTTAATGTATAAAGCCATTTTCAATAGAATGATTTTTATTTAAGTGAAAATTGGATTTCCATGGTTTGAGGCTTCAGGGCTTCCAAGACCTCACTTCTGCAGATTCAAGACTTGTATAGACATCAAAGCTTATCATCCTGCCCCTTCAAGGCAATAGCTAAAGGAATTGGCTACTATAGTAGCTTTGCTTGAATCCTTTCCCTTCAAAGCAGCTGCTAATATGTCTTTGTGATTAAATTTAAGGACAAGACATGTTATTATTTATTTGGGTGTGTTTTTGTTTTTTGATTTTTCTTCACAGTTTGGATGTGTTTTTAAATTGCATTTTAAGGAAACTGTGGGTACAGCACAATACTGGCAGACAAACAAGAAAAGTGAAAATGCGTCTGGTCTAACGTCAAGGATCTTGCACTACCAGGGAGAGACCATATGTAGACCCAAATTTCATATGAGAAATAAGAATGTGTCTGGGCATGGTGGTGCATGCCTGTAATCTCAGCATTTCAGGAGGCGGAAGTGGGAGACTCGCTTGAGCCAGGAGTTCAAGACCAGCCTGGGCGATAGTGAGAACTCATCTCTACAAAAACTAAAAAAATTAGCTGGGTATGATGGTGTGTGCCTGTAGTCCTAGCTACTGGGAGGCTGAGGCAGGAGGATCACTTATGCCCAGGAGTTCAAGGCTACGGTGAGCTATGATGACGCCACTGCACTCCAGCCCGGGAGAGAGCAAGACCATATCTCAAAACAATAAAAATTAAAAATATTAAAAAATTAAACCAAAAAAGCAAATAAGAGTGTAGAACAAACTTTTTATCAAAATGGGAGGAGCACTGAAGGGGCAACCTGAAGATTTTTCGCCTACTTGTTTTTTCCCTATTTGTAGCTGTTGTTTTAATTCCGTGTTCTAATTTTATGTGGTTAATGAGGTAATGATTGGACATTTATGATCCTAATCACAAAAAAAAATCTTTTTGTCATATCCTCATGCCATGTTTGGAAGCAGTAATGTAAACCATTATAATGGGAATTATTTTATTTCCTGTTATTAAAACAAAATTTTTAATATGTATTTTTAAACCTTCCCTTTTATCATAAAGTTTATAACTGATTTTTATTAAAAGGAATGATTAATATGTATCCTTATTAATGAAACATTAATTTTTATTATAAGGAACTCTAATTTTTGTTATAAGGGATGATTAATATATATTCCTAGTACTGACACATGATAGTTTCACAAAGAGCAGGCTGAATTTATTTGAGAAAATATCATATTTTAATTTATTACATAGCCTAAAAGTGATCTAAAATGCATTTTATCAGTTCAATTCAGTTTATTTACCTCAGACTATGTGGTTTCAATGTGTGCGTGTGTATATCATATTTCTGGTGATGGCAAAAATGTACACAGCTTTGAAAACCACACTATTTTGATGATATTCATCTAATTTTAAAAGTGAATCATGGTGTAGAATAATAATTGGATTATATTAAGCATAGCTTATATTACTATCCTATATTTTTATCCTAGTTTTTACTTTACCTCTCACTATAGATCCTTCTTGTCATAGGTTTTCTTGAAAGATGATTTACAGACAAGGAAATAACAAATATGTATAGTTTGTAGGTCGTCAAGTGACAGACATGAAGATCTATTTCAGAAAATTAAAATGACACCTTGAGGGAATTTGTTTTTCTTTTGAGTTAGGATTATTAGTAAAACGAATTTTCTCATTCACACCAATTATGTGATATTTAAAAATACTAGAAAGTTGATAGGTTAAAAATTCACAGAATTGACTTAAAGAAGAGGTTTGCGAGAATAAAAGAGAAAAGACTCAAATAAACAAAATCAGAAATGGGAAAGGAGACATTGCAGCTGATATCACAGAAATACCAAAGATCATCAGGAACACTACGAACAACTATATGCTAACATACTGAAAAAACTAGAGGAAATGGGTAAGTCCCTGGATACATACAACCTACTATGATTGAATCGGGAAGAAATAGAAAACTTGAACAGACCAATAATGGATAATGATATTAAATCAGCAATAAAAAGTCTCCCAATAAATAAAAGCTGAGGACCAGGTGGCTTTACTGCTGAATTCTACCAAAGTTATAAAAAAGAACTAATGCCAATTCTTAATCTATTCCAAAAAATTGAAGGGATGGAATTCTCCCTAACTCTTTCTATAAGGCCAACATTACCATGATACCAAAACCAGACAAGGACACAACAAAAAAAGAAAACTACAGGCCAATATCCCTGATGAGCATAGATGCAAAAATCCTCAACAAAATACTAGCAAACCAAATCCAACAGCACATCAAAAACGTAATACACCATGATCAAGTGGGATTTACCCCAGGGGTGCAAGGATGATTGAACATATGCAAATCAATACATGTGATACATCACATCAACAGAATGAAGGATGAAAAACCACATCATCATCTCAGTAGATGCAGAAAAAGCATTTGATAAAATTCAATGTCCCTTCATGATAAAAACTGTTAAAAACTAGGCATAGAAGGAACAGATCTCAAAATAATAAAGACCATATATAAAAAACCCACAGCAAACATCATAATGAATAGGAAAAAGCTGAATCCTTTCCTTCAAGAACTAGAACCAGAAAAGGATGCCCACTTTCATTACTCTACTCGACATAGTACTGGAAGTCCTAGCCAGAGCAAACAGAGAAGTAAAGAAATAAAATGTATCCAAATTGGAAAACAGGAAGTCAAATTTTCCTTCTGTACAGATGACATAATATTATATTTAGAAAAACCTATCTCTACCAAAAAACCTTATATTTGATAAACAAATTCAGTACAGTTGCAGGATACAAAATTAACATAGAAAAATCAGTAGTGTTTCTACACAGTAATGAACTAGCTGAAAAAGAAATCAAGAAGACGATCTCATTTACAATAGTTACAAAATAATAAAATTCCTAGGTGTAAATTTAACCAAGGCGGTAAAACAGCACTACAAGGAAAACTACAAAACACTGATGAAAGAAATTAAAGAGGACACAAACAAATGGAAAGATATCCCATGCTCCTGAATTAGAAGAATATCATTAAAATGACCATACTATGCAAAGCAATCTACGGATTCAATACAATCACTCTAATAGTACCTATGACATTTTTCAGAGAAATAGAAAAAACAATCCTAAAGTTTGTATGGAACCAAAAAAGAGCCCAAATAGCCAAAGCCATCCTGAGCAAAAAGAACAAAGCTGGAGATATCACACTACCTGGCTTCAAAATATATTGCAAGGTTATAGTAAACAACACAGCATGGTATTGGTATCAAAACAGACACATAGACCAATGGAACAGAATAGAGAACCCAAAAATAAATCCACATATTTACAGCCAATTGATTTCTGACAAAGGCACCAAGAACATACACTGAGGAAAAGAATATCCTCTTTAATAAATGGTGCTGGAAAGACTGGATATCCATACACAGAAGAATGAAACTAGACTCTTTCTCACCATATACAAAAATCAACTCAAAATGGATTCCAGACTTAAACATAAGACCTGAAACTCTAAAATTACTAGAAGAAAACATAGGGGAAACACTCCAGGACATTGGTATAGGCAAAGATTTTATGGCTAAGATCTCAAAAGCACAGGCAACAGAAACAAAAACAGACAAATGGGACTATATTAAACTAAAAAGTTTCTACACAGCAAAGGAAATAATTAACAGAGTGAACAGACAACTTGTTGAATGAAAGAAAATATTTGCAAGCTATTCATCTGATAGGGACTAATGTCCTGAATATATAAGAAACTCAAAAAACAAAATAGCAAAAAGACAAATAATTTGATTAAAAATTGGATAAAGGTTCTAAGTAGACATTTCTCAAAAGAAGACATACAAACAGCTGAGTATGTGAAAAAATGTCCAACATTACTAATCATCAGGGAAAAGCAAATCAAAACCACAATGAGATATCCTCTTACTCCAGTTAGAATGGCTACCATAAAAGAGACAAGAAATAACACACACTGGCGAGGTATGTGTAGAAAAGGGAACCCTTGTACACTGTTGGTGGAAATGTTAATTAACATAGCTATTATGGAAAACAGAGTGGAGATTTCTCAAAAAACTAAAAGGAGAACTACTATACAATCCAGCAATCCCACTAATGGGAATTTATCCAAAGGAAAGAGACCAGTATATCAAAGGGATACCTGCACTCACATGTTTATTGAAGCACTATTCACAATAGCAAAGTTATGAAATCAACCTAAATGTCCATAAACAGATGAATGGATAAAGAAAATGTGGTATATTGCTAGTGACATATTGACGGTGTCATTCACTGTGACCTAATTTTTCACTTCTGTAATAGACTGTAAAAATGAGAAAAATTACTATCAATTATAAATTTTAAAGCACATGATTACATAATTATTGTCATATTATTGTCCATATTCTAAAGGCAAAGCTTGTTTCCAGGTAATGACAAAGTAAAGAATATGTAGAACACTAAAAAAAGCAAAATGTGGTATACACACGCAATGGAATACTATGTGGTTATAAAAAAGAGTGAAAATCCTGTCGTTTACAGCAACATGGATGTAACTGGAGGTCCAGTCATTTATCAAGTGAAATAAGCCAGGCACAGAATGTTCTCACTCATGTGTAGGAGCTAAAAAGTTAATCTCGAGAGTTGGAGAGCAGAGTGACACATAGCACAGGCTAGGAAAGGTGTGTGTGCTGGGTGGGAAGGATGAAGGAAGGTTGGTTAATGGGTACAAACACGCGGTTAGATGGAAGGAAAAAGTCCTAATGTTCAATAGCAGAGTTGAGTGACTACAGTTAACAACAATGTATTGTATATTTCAAAATAGCTAGAGAAGACTTGAAATGTTCCCAAGACACAAACGATAAATGCTCAAGGTGATGAATATCCTTAAATACTCTGACTTGATCATTTTACATTCTATGCATGTAACAAAATATCACACGTACTACATAAATATGTGCAAATACTATGTACCAATAAAAAATAAAATGAAGACAAAGAAGTTTGTTCAAAGTTTTTCACCAGCTCTCTGGAATGCCAACCAAAGGAAAAAATCATAAAACGTATGTCTACTGTTAATATAGTGTTACTAGCCTCGTTATTGTATGGCTTGAGGAATGTTTGGTTTTCTGTACAGTTTTTCATTGTTTTATTTTTTTATATATATTGGTTTGATTTTTGTTTGATAGCTTAAAAACCGTTAATGCTATTTTTACAACAACAAAAAAAATATAGCCCAAAGGAAGAAAATTATGTTGAGCACATGTTGATGAAAAATTACTTCGAACACTCTCTTAGTTTTAAAATGGAAGTTACTTTATGAGTTGTCAAGTTTTTTTGTTTTGTGTATGTTTTTACCAAAATCTCAGATTTTATGAGAGCCATTGAAATGTGAAGATGGTCTTCAATGGAAAAAGATGAGGGGAAAGGTGAAAATAGAATAATGGAGAAATTTCAGCTAACATCTCAGCTCCACAACAGAATCTTTCCTGTTTTGAAAGTAAATCTTTGCCAGCATGTTTCCTATCTTGCTTTCTTGTTCAAGAAGAATGTTTATCACTTTCTGAATTTACCAGCAATTGGTGTGTGCTGAGGGCTCATTTATTTCTTACAAAATGTCGCTAACTCACGCCTGTCCTCTGAAATTTAAAACAGCTGCTACCCACTGGCAGGCTCTAAATCTTCACAGACAGAATTCCAAACTCTCTGTATGCCTGTATTACACTATTGTTAATAATAAACTCTGTCCATCAGGGTGACAATGGGACATTGTGCTTCTACGAGCATATTTCCTCTGTCTGCATATAAAAAGCTAAAGCTTTATTTTGTTAATAAAAATACGATTTAATAAAAGGAAAGCCCACTGATTGTTGGTACCACTTAAAGCATTAGTTTTGATTGAAGCACCAGAACTTTCATTGTTGTTTCCTGTCTATGATTTTATATTTTTTAAATATTATCTGTGAATTAGAGTAGCTCATTTACTGAGAGAAAGTAGCAGAAGAGTCCAAACTCAATGTTAAAAGACAAAGGAAATTTGGAAAAATTAACATATTCTTTAATTTTAAATTAGATAATTTTATTTTCAGATTACATTTTCACCACTTAGAATTTATAATCTTCCCAACATTTATTTGTAAAGAAGGTAAAATTTCCAACTTTTTCAATGAATGTTTTGTTGTCAAAAATATATAAAAATGTGAATTTTGACATAATCACTAAATGTGGGTTTTCACATACAATACTTTCTAAATTTTTGCCTTGTTTTTACATTGTCACTTTATCAAAAAGAAATAAGTTCATTTCTTTCCCTTGCATTTTCTTGTAGAACTCTTCAATTTCTATAAACACAGATTAGTCTGTTTTGAAAAATGTGAAAGATTATTTTCATGCATAAGAAAAATCACTGAAACAGTAAAGGATTCGAAAGGTACTTCATGTTCTACCAGAGTGAAATCCAAATAATTCTCCTCCACAATGAATTCATGGCTTCCTGCAAGATAAGATCTTATCCTCTTAAGGACTTTATCTTTGAAGGAAAAAAAGAACATAATTTCTTAAGGGAATTCCAGTATCATAATTCATAAAATCAAATATATTAATATACACAATTCTTATGTTAAAATAATCTTCAAATCTCTGGAACCTAGAGTCAAAAGTACTGATGTTTAATTGTAACATTCTATAATAACATAAATATGCAGAAGTGAAAAAATATTTAATTATTTAAAAGTTTTCATTCTGATGAATAAGACTAAAATGCCCAGTAATCCTTAATTAATACATTTAGAATCCCTTCCTTAGTGATGAGAATTAACTTGGCAATTTAATTTGACATTTTACAGCGTGAAAAACAAAGATAAAAAAATAAGCCCTTTGGGAATGGGAAGAAAATTTCCAGTCTCTCACCAGCCAATCCAACTTAATCAGGTCTCTCTTCTTCTTCTTTCTGAAATAATTAGTGTTTCCACCCCCAGCCCTCCCCATTCCTCTCTCTTGTTTTTTAAAAAACAGAACTAGCTTTAAAGATTTGGGGTTTAGATTTCATTTTATCCTAAGCACATGCCTAGATTTGTTGCTAGTAACCCAGAATTTAAAATATTTTTAAAAAATAGACTCTGAAGGAAAATGAATGCTATTTGAGAATATAAGACAGTAAGTTTGGCATAAGTGTCCAGATGTTTAATACTTTTAACAGTGCCCAGCTTACCTTGGTGTTTATTCATTTATTATTCATTTGTTTATTCATTCACCAAATGCGTATTGAGAATCGACAATGCACTGAGACCGCACAGGGCCCAGGATAGGATCCCTGCCTAGAGACCGACATGACTTAGCAGGAGGGTCAGACAAGTAAACAGTTAATTTCTGATATTAGACAGTAAAGTCTTATATAAAGAGTCGCATGGTACTACGGGGGAAAAATGAGAAGACTTCCCAGAGGAGGTCACATCTGATTAAGGCTTTAAGGGAGAACAGAAGGATAAGCACAAGGTGGGAAATTTATTCCAGGCAGAGAGAAGACCATATTGCAAAGAAATGGGTTTGAGGAATTTGGGGATATAGATACCTGAGGTTGTCTGAAGGACAGAGTCGGTGGTGACAGAGGAAGCCGAGGAGAGAGAGATGGGTTGGAGCCAGCCTCTCTACGCCAGATTAAGGAGCTAATACTTTAGCCTGCTGGCAAGGGGCTTTAAGTAGAGAAATGACATAAGCAGCTTTAAGATTACGGTAGATCACACTCCCTAAGAAGGTCTGAAACTTTGAGATTTCCATGCAGAAATTCATGCGGAAAATGATTTGGGGGACAACACCTGTAAGGGAGTGGAGGGAAACGGGGAGGGAAGGGGGACACTGGGCAGCCACTGGGCCCCTGGGGAGCTGTGGAGCGGACGGCTGTTCAGCGTTGTCCGCCTTGAGGCCCTATGCTGAGAAGTCACCTCTTGGGCACGGCAGATTCCTGCAGGTGGGGGCCAGCTGTGAGCCATCACCCCCAACCCATCCAGCAGCGGACATGAGTGTCTCCACCCCAAAAAAGGGATCTGAGCAATGTACCACAGAATCCACTACAGGGGTTTATGGTTTTTTGTTTTGTTGTTTTTTTTTTTTTATCCCAAACTTGATCATACTGAGAAGGATGGTCTTGAGTGAGGAAAGATTGGTTAGAAAGAGATCAGATGGGATTTTTGTGAAAATGGATGATGTCAGGGAAGATAACAAAGATACATGGTAATCCGAATAGGGGAAAAGATAGTCTTTGCAAATACACAAAAAAAGATAGTCTTTTCACAAATCGTGCTGGAACAGTGGCTACCCATATTAAAAAAAAAAGGATCTCAGACCTTCACCTCACACTATACAAAATTCACCTTAAAATAGATCAACGTCCTAAGTCTAAAAGCTAAAACTGTAAAATTACTCGAAAAATCAAGAGAAAATGTTTGTGACCTTTTTTATATAAAGCTTTCTTAGGACTTGAGAAAATAAACAACAGAAGGGCTCAAAGATTGACAATACAGAATGTTGATAAGAATGTGGAGGAATTAGGACTCTCTCATTACTGATGAGAATGTAAAATTATACAGCCACTTTGCAAAACAATTTTGCAGTTTCTTATAAAGTTAAGAATACAATTAAGTATGAAATCCAGCCCCAATCCAAGGTATTTACACAAGATAAATCAAAACACGGAGCTGTATCCCAGAGTTTATAGCAGTTTAATTTATAATGGACCAAAACTGGAAACAGTTCAAATGTCTGTCAACAAGTGAATGATAAATAAATAAATAGTGAAATAGCCATAATATTGCATACTAGTCAGCAATAAAAAACATTTTAACCATTGATATTCACAATATCTCCAAGATATTGTGTTAACTAAAAGATGCCGGACACAAAAGATAATAAGGTTATATGAACCCATTTCTACGAAGGCAAAAGAAACAGTGGTACTAGGGGCTGGAGTGGTGGAGGGGACTGGCCACAAAGGAGCCCCAGAGAACTTTTTGGGTGATGGGAATATTATACAATCTACATCATAACTGTGTGATGGACATACAGCTATATCTCTATATATTAATATATATGTAAAAACTCATTTAATTACACATGTACGATTTGTGAATTTTGTTGTTTGTAAATTATACTTACTAAAAGTGAAACATGAAAATAAATGACTAGCCCATAAGTAGTCATCAGGCTTTATTTTAGTCAGTTCCTGTTTCTCAGAAAAAGTTCTGCAGTTTTACTGAGCAAATACTGACGGTAGACTAGGCTCTGTGCTTTTCACAAATAGCCCAATTTTATTTAAAGAGAGGAAGATCTCCTTAAATAAAATAAGAATTAGACAATTGTAGTTTAATGTTTAAAACTAGTGTATTTAGCTACTAGTAAATTGATCACCAAGACCATTTTAAGAAACTAATCAACTTTATTTCTTTATTCATTTTTGAGACGGAATCTCGCTCTGTCCCCAGATTGGAGCGCAATGGCATGATCATAGCTCACTGCAGCCTCGAACTTGTGGGTTCAAGCCATCCTCCTGCCTCAACCTCTCAAAGTGCTAAGATTACAGGTATGAGCCACTGCCCTGGTCCAAAGAAACAGGTCTCCTTTACATAAGAAGGATGATGTTTGAAAGAATAATAGTAACAGTAATGTTTTAAATAATAATAGTAATAAAAAGACAAGAACAAGAGCCTTAAAAGTAATGTATAAAAGAAAACTTCAAAGTTACTTAGGATAAAATGGACATGATTTTACCTGAATTGTTTTTGTACATAAGTGAAAATGTAGTAAGTGTCCACTTAATTGGATAGATATAGAAGGAATTAAAACTTTAAAGGAAAAACCCACTTTTTTCTATAAACAAGAAGATGCCAATAGCCAGGAAAATGTCTGGCTAGGAAAATGAGCATTACTCTCAACTGCAAGTCTAGTTGTAACCCCTCCCCCTTCTCCTCTTCATGCCCTCCCCGCCCCCACAGAGTCAGAAATGCAAACATCTCTCTGGGGAAGAACTGCACCATTTAGGTCTGGGGCCCTTTAGGTCTCATCCTAAATTTCTGCTGACATTACTCTACCTTTCCATTTTGTATTCACTCTAAAGGATAGCTTTGTTGTTTAAATTATTCTAGATAATAGAGCATGTGTTTTACTCCGTTTGGGCTGCCGTAACGAAGTAGTGTCAACTGGACGGCTCACGAACAACAGAAATTTATTGCTCACGGTCCGAAGGCTGGGAGGGGCAAGATGGAGACACTGACAGATCTGGTGTCTGATGAGGGTTCATGGAGGAAGAGCAAGGCAGCTCTCCAGGGCTTTTTTGTAAGATCACTAATCCCACTCGTGAGGGGACCTAGTCATGTCCCAAAGGCCCCACCTGCTAATACCATCACAACGGTGATGAGCTTTCAACACATGAATTTTGGGAGGACACAAATATTCACACCATAGCAGCATAAGAACATATACTTGAAAAGAGTTATTCAAATCTAAGGCATTTTCCTGTACATACATCATCTTTTGGCACATCCATGATTTTGTTCCATGACACTTGAGTTATAAGAACTATCACGTTTCTTTAATTTTTTCTTAATTAAATCTAATCTGACTTAGCTTCCACACACTAGAGAGGTAGAAAATGCAATATATATGTGTCTTTTTTCCTGGCTCCCATTCCCTCCCTTGAGATATTATACAAACCCAGAAACAACGGGAGAAGAACCTCTGGTCTTCAGTGCCAAGCGGTTGCCACCCCTGCCCTTCCTGCCCACAGGCCTACGTGGTCTATTCCCAGATGTGAAGCCTCAAGCCTCCAGGCCAAATTTGGCTGCAGGATTATCTATCCGGAATCCTAGGCTTGGCTTCCTGAGATCCAGTGGCCCTGGGCACACATACTTCTTAGGGCCTGTGTGCAAGTGAGACACCCACAAAACCTGTAGTCCGTATGAACCGCTCCTGTAACTCCTCTCCCACCCACAGTCAGCCTTTCTTCCACCTTTGCAGGGTTCTTGAAGAATGGATCCTAGACCAGCGGCATCACCTGAGAATTGCCCTTCCTTTCAGGGTTTGTCAGGTAACTCTAATGCATTGCCAGGGTTATGAATCCTTGATCTAGGTTTAAGAACAAGCCATGATGATACTAGAGATGTTAATATGCATACTATAAATACACTGTAATGGTATCTGTACTCTAAAGACATGTTAAGATATTTAAGTGATTGACATCTACTACAAGTAAGTTTTAAGTGAGTTTATAAGCGAAATGACCAGTGCAATCTCTTAATGAGCTCAGAAAAGTTTCTTGGAAAAGGGAGAATTGAAGGAATTCAAGCTGCAGAATCTTCAGGCCATTCTTCCTGCAGCCTGAGGGATCACAGGAGCAAGGCTGGCACCCTGGTGACTTTGGAAACAATGGGCTTGCATGACCGAGGGGCAAGATGGAAGGAGCCAGAGTCTTGGACATGACTCTGGGAAAAATGGCCCTGGACCACCTGCCTCCAGGCATGTTTTACAGGTAAATGAAATAAACTTCAATCTTGCTTAATCTTTTTTTTTCTTTCACTTACAATCAAATCGTATCCTAACAAATACAAATAATATCAATCGTGGTACCTACAGTATGACTAGACAAGAGACTCTCAATAACTACCCATGTTCTATGCAGCTTCAGACTGCTATTACCAGCTGTGGTATGGAATGAAACCTGAACGTGACAGCAGATGTTCACCTCCCTTCTCCCATGTGTTACGTGAGAAGAGAGCTGGGACTCTCAGCTGGGTAAGAGCGTGTGTTCTGTGAGCGACCTGAACAACAGTTACACATGCAGGGCCATACTGAGAACTAACCTCTATTTTATACTTCTGTTTTTCTTAAGTATTTTTATCTTTTGTTTAAATACCAAAAGGCAACATCTTAATGGATAATTTCTGGATAAATACCTTCTCCAAGAGATAAAAAAATTGTGAAAAATCTATTTGTAGGGGCGAATGCAACCATTGGAAGTCATGAGTTCATACACAGCATTAACGAATTTCTGGGCAAAGCTGTTCATTTTGCAGGTTTTATGATCCTTCTTAAGCTAGAGGCTTAAGTGATCAAGCCCTTCACTTTAAGATTGATCATAAACTCAAGTGCCTTCAGGGGGCAAGCAGGTAGGCTAAATAATACCCAGGTGGGGTTACAGGAAAATGGAGAACATCTGTGCCTTTGAACTGGGCAGCCCCACTTTAGTTATGAATGCCCTGAGTGAGTGGGAGACCAATACCATCAGAGCTTCTGATTTTTCAGAAAAAGCCAAAATATCTGCTCCTGCAATGTGTTATGTTCTGTTATTCAGTTCAAAATTTAAAACACACAACATGGACTAAGCCAAACACTTCTGTGAGCTGAATGCTATCTCCAATTTAAATGTGATTTGATCTGAGTTTGCAAAATCAGATTTTAAAATTTTACTTTAATTTGTCCTGGATGTAACTGTTTTAATAAATTAAAAATTGCCTGAACCAAATATAAAAGGTAAACAATAGCTGACAATTTGTCAGGTAGAGAAGGGACAAGCTGGATCAGCTGCCAAGGGGAACTATCACAGACCTTTAGGGCCAGAGAGAACTTAACTGGGATAAAATTCAGGGAAGTTGTGACTTTGTTTCTCCAAGCCATCAGGGCCTTTGGGATAATCAAGAGTTTTGGTGATAACAGTGATGATTTTTGGCTCCCAGATTCCACCCACCTGTCACCCCAGGGGTGGATGACATTCCTTCTTCAAATGAATTTAAGAAATTTGTCAAATGCCTTTTATGTGCCAGGAACTATATTTGGTATTAAGGACATAAAGTTGAGTTAATCCCAGTCTCTGTCTTCAAAGGTTCATAGCTTAGTGGGGGAAGAAGAGGCATAAATAATTATAATATATTATGTGCTATCCAATCTAAAGTGCTATCAGTTATAAAACACATCATTTTTTTGTACTTCTTAAATTAATTAAACTGTGATATCCTTTCAGTTTGAAGATGCAGTCTGATTTCAGAAATACTTAAATATTACAAAACATGTGTATAGGAGAAGTTGTGTTAAGGAACAGGGAGAAGAAATGATCTGACCATCTGGGCAAACCAGAGAAATACAGTAAAGTATTTAAGGCTGAAATGCGGAGTTGGAAAACTTTAAGCCATGTGACTGTCTTAGTTTGCTTGGGCTACAACAAAATACCACCAATTGTGAGGATTAAACAATAGAAATTTATTTTCTCACAGGTCTGGAGGCTGGGAAATTCAATATCAAGGGTCTGGCAGATTTGGTTCCTGGTGACAGCCCTTGTCCTAGTACAGACAGCTGCCTTCTCACTGTGTCTTCACCTGGCAGGGGAGAGAGAGAACTCTGCTCTCTCTTCTGCTTCTTTTAAGAACACCAATCCTATTGGATCAGGGTCCCACCCTCATAACCTCATTTAACCTTACCTCCTGTCTTAGTCCATTTGTGTTGTTATGACAGAATACCGTAGACCAGGTAATTTATCAAAACCAGACATTTATTTTCTCACAGTTCTGGAGGCTGGGAAGTCCAAGATCAAGGCACCAGCAGGTTTGTTTTCTGGTGAGGGTTGCCTTCTGCTTCTAAGATGGCACCTTGATGCTGCATGGTCCAGAGAGGAGGAACACTGTGTCCTCACATGGAGGAAGGCAGGGGCCAAAAGGGACAAACTGGTTCTATCAAGCCCTTTTATAAATAAGAGCACCTAATCTCATCCACAAAAGTTCCATTCTTGTGACTTAATCACCGCCTGAAGACCCCCTCCTCTTAATGCTGTTACATTGATGATTAAGTTTCCACCTGAATTTTGGAGTGGACACAAACATTAAAACCATAGCACCTTCTAAAGACAGTCACACTGGGACTTAGGACTTCAACACATGAACTGGGGCCTGGGCAGTGGGGAGATGGGATTCAGTCCATAGCAGTGTCCTAGGGCTAGGCACTCAACTTCACTTTTTTTCTGCATCTGTAAAGTAAGGTAGTAATAGTAGCTACCCCATAGAGTTGTTGTGAGGAGTAAATAAAAGATTTCACACGCCACGCTCAGCAGTGCCTTGGACATAGTAAGTACTTAGTTAAGGTTGGCTATTATCAGCACAGGTAATTAATGATAGTATATGGACTTCAAAAATGAGTAATCCTTCTCTGAGTGGTAAGGGAGAAAACAGATTCCAGGGAAGAACAGAATACACAAAGGCCTTGAGGCCTGTTTCTGGAACATTCTGCCTGCCTGCTGTGATGCAGTAGGGGAGGTTTTTTTCCATTAAGGAATTGAAAACCTTTTTGACACCTTATTTCTCCTGCACCTTCCTCCCTGTCCCCCAGTCCCAATACATCCACAAGGGCAGTCTGATTCTTTCGACTTTATACTCAAAAGCATGTACCTGTCCCTGTTCTCCATCATGAACTCAGCTCCTCAGAACTAGGACAAGTTCCTTTTCTTCCCATTTTCTTCCTCACTACCCCCAATCTCTCCTTGCTATTGGGGACAGCCTTTGTCTAATGTCCTTTGTTGGTTTAAAAGAATTAACTGTTATCCCCCTCCCCCTCCCCCACCCCCTGCTTGTCAGTTTCTTTCAGGGGACTTCATGCAAATAAGGCTCCAGGTGGCCTGCCCCGATTTCCAGAGTTCCCAGAGGGGTAACACCATATTAGGACATTCATCAAGAATAACATGTAGTGAGTCCAGCTCCCTTTGAGGTTTGGAGAAGTTATTGGACTCTCACGAAGGTACCCAGTTAATAACAGAGGCGACCCTGTTTGGTGTTTTGCTGTTATGCTGTGTTGTCATTTGAAACATTTTTCCTCCTAAAGGAATTTTATTGTCAGTATCATTTCTATTGACATAGTGCCCCCCTTGTAGAAATCAAGTAGCATCCTGAGTAAGAAACGTACCCAGTCTTTGAGTTCATCCATCCATTCACCATTCGTTCCTCCACACATTTATTAAGTGCTCGGGGTAGGGTACTCAGCGAGAAGCGGAGGATTCGAGATTGATCAAGACCAACATCTTCCTACTCCTCTTACTCTCACGGAGCTTATAGTCTAGCAGAGGAGGCAATTAAAATAACTTCTAATGCAGAGAATGTAGGCAGTTTAGGGAAGGCTTCTCAGAGGAAGTACTCACTAGGTAGAGACCAAAAGGATGGGGAGAATTAGCTAAGCAAAATGATGGGAGAAGAGAGGTGATAAAATGAGATATGAGAGGCTGAGGTGAGGGAGCACTGCTTGAGGCCAGGGGTTTGAGACTAGCCTGGGCAACACAGCAAGATCCAATCTCTGAACAAAAGAAAAGAAAAAAATTAGCTGGGTGTGGTGGTGCACGCCTATAGTCCTGCTGCTCAGGAGGCTGAGGCAGGAGGATCACTTGAGTCCAGGGGCTCAGAGCTGCGGTGAGCTATAATCATGCCACTGCACTGCACCCTCGGTGACAGAGCGAGACCCCATATCTTAAAAAAAAAATCAAACCAAAAAACAGAAAAGCAGTATGAAATATTTTGCAAACTGTGTAACTGCAGACACGTGTAAGATCGTGTGGTTATTTAACAGACATCCCTCCATAGCTCTCCAGTCTCTGACCCAGGTCTTCCTTCCATTAAGCTCCCTACCTCTGCTCCTTCGACAGAATAACCCCCTTTATCTTGTTTAACTTTTGTTTCACAGATGTTTATTTTATTGTTATTACCGTTCTCTTGGGTTTGAGCTGGAGACAAAAGCCTTTCTCTAATCAGCAGTGACCTGATTCTGATGGCAATTACCTGGGATGAGATCTGCAGACCAGCTCCTGAAGCTCAGAGAGGGATGCAGTGGGTTTGCAGAGTGGGATTTTGTTCTTTTGGTCTTGATCTAGAAGGATAAATGATACATAGTAGTTAAGGCAAGGGGTGGTTATAATAGCGTTTTCAAACTTTCTGGATTGAGATCCATAGCATGACTACATTTAACATCCCAACCCAGGACACACACATAAACCTTAGTTTCCCAAAATTTGTGTTTTGGGAAAAATTACCCTTATGACATGTGATATAATCTGATTGATATTTTATATTTTGGGTTCTGATTAGGTTTTTCAGGGTGGCAATCCATTCATGGGTCATGAAATCAACTTAGTGGGTCATGATGAGCACTTTAAAAATGAAATAGAGGCCTCTATGTGGAGATAGGATGGGAAATAGTGAAAAAGATGCACCCACACATTGCAGTCAGCCTTTCCAATTTTAGCTCTGAGCTAAAATTTACATATTAGAGGCTTCCTAAGTACCTCTGCTTTTTGTACTATTTGTGCTTGGTCATATGAAACTTGGTACAGATCAGTGGTTATGGCTCTGAAGTATGGGTTCAAATCCTGACTCCGTTACTTATCAGCTGTGTGACGTGGTGCACTTAATCTCCTGCACATTGCTTGTGATTAAAATGGGGATAACAATGGGATAATTATCTAGTTTTGAGGATTAAATGAAATAATGCAGGGCGTGGCTTCTTGGCATACAATGAACACTCAATAGATATTAGCCATTATATTTCTTTCACTTTAATTTTCCCTTACATGTTTGTTTTTGTTTTTTTCAGATTCATCTTTTCTTAGCTTGCTAAGTAGAACCAAGGGAAGAGAGAAGTGTGTTGACATAGAAGGCTCTGGAAGCCACATTGCTGGGGGCAGCGGATATCAAAGGAAAAGAATCACAAGCGAAGGTCAAAACCCCAAGGGCCAGAGTGGAGGCCTCAGTCCTGCCAGTGCTAAACCTTGAAGATCCAGGTTTTCTTTCCTGAAAATAGTTCCCTTTATAATTCCTCTCTCTAATAACAACACTTTTGACCCTAGCTTCTCACTACCCACCTAGATCTAATTCCAGTTAGTTACAGAAACTTGGCTGAATCTGACTGGGTATTTTCCCACAAATTTCTACTTGACATTCCCTGAGTTTTCTTCTTTGCTTGGGTACCCTTTCTGTTTGTCAATCTTTTGTTCACTGCATTTACTTCTTTCCGGCATCCAGCAATATGGTTTTTTTTTTTTTTTTAATACTCGGGATATCAAGAGAAAAAATACTTAATAAGATGATAAGAAAAGAGTATATTCTATTATAGAATACCCACTATCATCTTTCAGAGGCAAAAGTATTCTATATTAAAAACATTTAATACATTTGGTGTATACTTCTTAGTATACACCACTTCAAAAATGACAGCTAAAATTTACCTGGAGGGACTCTCCCATAGTGTATCTGGAATCTCACTTTAAAAAAATTCCAATTTTTGGGAATGATATACATAAAACATTTTCTAGGCATGTAAATAATGAAATTAACAATTTAAAGTCTTCTTAAAATTGTTTTGCAAAGAAAAATATAGATATCACCATTTAAAAAATATGTGGAACCTTTAAAAAGTGATTTTTCTACATTTCTGCTCTACAGAAAATCCTTGTTAAAATCAAATTTCTCTTACATCACTGGATAATGATCAAAACTTTGTATGATATTCAGATAAAATGTACAAATATTAGCCAAATCAGAAAAATTTTAAAACTTTAAGTACATTTTTCTAGAATAATAAATGTGTTTTAACCAGCTCAGATCTCAAGTGTTAGAGGCTAACATTCCCCAGTCATCACTCTTTCCTATGAAAATACTACAGCATTTTCAATGAGAGTGTAAACAAACCATTGTTTCAGGTTTTATTTACCCTGGAGCTGCTGTGCCAAATCCCTGACCTGGCCATCTGCTGCGGTTCCAAGTGAAGTTTTTAAAAGCGAACCTTGCTATTTTCAATCCTTCCGTCTCGGGTCTATTTATTTCAAGGCCTGTTTTTCGCATTCTTTAATTTTGTTTTCGCCCAGATTTGTCCGAGCCGCTTTTTTTTTTACCGTACTGTTTATGTGTTTTCTCTTCTAAGAGTACGAGAATCCCACAGACGGGCAATACTCTGCATTTTGCCGCCAGTTACACCCGCGCCTCCTCCCGCTACGCCGCAGTCTCTCCCCAGGGCCCGCGGGCGCCGCGCCCCGCACGGTCGGGCTGGGCGCGGGAGGGCCGGCACGTGAGCGGGTGCGGGGTCGGGAGGTTTGCACAGATCGCCGTTTATTAAACTCAACCGAGGGGAACGGCAACCTGTGAGTAGCTCCACTGAGCCGAAACAGGAACTCCAGCGGGAAGAGCAGAACCTGACACCCGCCAGGAACGGGCTGCAGGCGGCGCGCGGGCAGGGCGGGGCAAGGCGGCCCGCGGGAGCGCACGCGGGAGCCGGAAGGGCGGGCCGGGCCAGGCGTGGGCGGGGCCGAGGAGCGCAGTCGCGTCGAGCGGGGCGGAGCCAGGGCCCCGTGGGGAGCTGACGACCCGCCGGCACCTGTCGGAGAGCAAACGGCTGTTTCCACACGTGGAGAACTTTTAACGAACACGTGAGGAAAGGCAGGCACTATCTGTGGAAAAACTATCTCACAACTCTGGCGTCCTACTCCTAGCCCCAGAGCGACAGCTTGTTTGGTGTGTCTTGGGGGTGGCTTCGTCCCCTTCCCTCAACCCTCCTCTCCCGTTTCACCCCGGGCACAGGCTTTGAGGGCAGCTCTGGCAAAGCAGCCCCCACCCCGGGCGCCCCGGCCCGCGAAGCCACCGGCACGCGGCCGCAGGGCCCACTGCGTCTGCGCGGGGGGCGGGGCGGAGCACGGGCCTCTCTCCCGCGCGGCGTGGGGGCGGAGCCAGGGGCTGGGCGGCCCGCGGCCTGACCTCCCCGAGCGCCGGCCCGTGACGTCACCCCGCCGTGACGCGCACGCTGTAGGAAAACTGTAAGTTTGTGAGGAATCCTGCAGCTCCCAGGGCTTGAGGGGCCCGCTGGCCGCCCCGGTGGTGGTGGTGGCTGTGCGGGCGTTTGCTCCTAGGGGCGCCGCCGAGCGCGGCGAGGGGACAGGTGTCTGCCCAGAGTGCGAGCGCGCCCTCTCGGGGGACCGGGGTGCGGGGGCGAGGCCGCGCCCCGCGGGGCAGGGCCAGCACCTTTCCTCGGGGTGGGGAGCGACTCGCAGCCGGCGGCCGAGACCTCGGAAGGGCGCAGGTCCAAGTGGAGAGTCCCTTTTTTCCCTCCCTTGAGAAAGGGCCCTCGATCTGCACATGTTAAGTCTGGCCCGGAGATTTCTTTCAGAATCTCGGAATCCTATGTCCAGGCTTCCTTTTGGGGTCCTGCAAGTGACCAAATCGCTGAGGACATAAGATAACCACCTGCTGCCTCGGTTTTCTTTTTGTGTCATGGAGGTAAAGCAGCCTCTGGCCTCCCTAATTGTGGGAACATCGTGAGAGCACGTGAGCTAACACAAGTGTGTAAACTTGCTCGGAGAAGGCTTGTGAAGAATTGGCGATTCGGAGTAACGTGGTAGCCACTGACCATTTGACCAAGAGTCTTGTAGGTAGGGATATTTTTCACAATTTTGCCTCCGCTTCACACGTTTCTCCCCCACCCCCATCTGATACTGGACGACACTTAAGCCTGATGATGAGTGATCTGAACAGTTGTCACAGAACTTGATGGAACAGGGATTAAGAAATAACTGGTATTATTATCACAGTGTTCTTGGCAATTACAGTGCCCCCTTTGTCTGGGTTTTGCATAGAAAGCATTTAGGGTGCTGAAACCAGCACATTATACCCAACATAGATACACTGAGTTTTAGGGGTTGTTGCTGTTAATGATCTTGAAATATCCAGTCATCCCATCCGAGTGAATATTTTGGCCCAGGGTGAGCACATTATTGATGAGTTAGTGCCATCCATAATACTTCTCAAACTCTGGGACAAGTGTTTGTCAGGAACTTGGAAGGGAAGAATAGAGTGCACACTTCAGGGTGTATTTATACAGGAGATTGAGAGGTGACATTTCTGTAAATTCAGTTCAAGGGTGTGATGTCCCTCCATCTGAGAGGGAGGAGCCTTAGAATCAGAAAGCAAGGGTTCTGATTTTTGTACTGCCAATTACTAGCTTTGTGTCCAAGGACAAGTCATCCAAACTTAGAACTTTGTTTTTCTTATCTCTAAAATGGGAGATGATGGTATATCTACTGTTGCTTTTTCAGGGCTCAAATTAGATCATGAGTGTGAAAATGAAAGGCTTTCTAAGTATGGTGCTATTATTAAGAGATGTGCATCGGCCCCCTAGCCAGGATGAGATGTGTGTTCAGAAGTCAGGTTCTGAGTCAGAGCTAGAAATAGAGCAGTGAAGAAGACAGTCTCCAACGTAATGGGCTCATGTTGCAGTGGGAAGATAGGCAACAAACAGTAAGTGCATAATGTAATTTCAGCTAGTGATAGGTGCAGTGAAGTAAAGGAGGATAAGAGAAGGCCAGTGGGGGGAACAGGGAATTTATTTTGGATAGAATCTGTTAGGGAATGCCATCAAAGGAGGTGTTACTTGAATCAGTTGAAGGGAAGAGCCTGAGGTAAGACCATTTCAGAGTAGAATAATAGCAGTGAACACTTAGGTAGAGCTTACCATATGCAAGGCCCTGTTCTAAACACTAAATTAAATTTTACAGCAACTTTATGAGGTATGCTATTATCTCCATCTCACTAGTCATAGGGGGAGGGGAGGGGAGGGAAAATCAGAATGAACTAATCAGCATGTATTTATGCATTTAGTCTACTCTAATTTTATTCCCACAGGTCTTTCCTCATACTCTGCTCCTCCAGAGAGAGACAACTATGTTTTATTCATCTCTGAGCTCCCAAAACCTAACCAAATGCCCTGCATATAAAGTCATCCCTAACATCTACTACACAGCAGGCCCTGGATTAAGGACTAGAGATAGAGAAGTCAGAGGGACAGACCTGGCCCTCATGGAACCTACAGAGGAACAGCAAGGGACAGTGCTCTGGGTGGAAGCAAGCCTGAGGTGGTGAAGACACAGGGAGGCGAGAGTGTTCAGAGCACAGCACAGAAGGGGGAAGGTGGTGGCAGACGATGTCGGAAGGCCAGGCAGGCTTTGGGAGGCTGCTGTAGGCGGTGGTAAAGATATTATTCTAAGTGTGATGGAAAACCACTGGAAGGTTTGCATCAGGGAATGGCGTCTGATTTCAGTTTATTATATGGAGAATTGGGTAGATTCACTGTAAATGGGGTGGAGTGGAGTGAAAATGGGGAGATAGGAAGCTATTGCTGTGCCCTGTGGGGGAGACAGTGGTGATTTGACCTAGTTGTGGAGATGGTAGTAAGTGGTGATGTGGTTTTGAAAGTAGAGCTGACAGGAATTGCTGACATGGAGTGTGAGGAAGAGGGAGAGGTGATGACTTCATAGGTTTAGGCTGGAGCAACTAGGAGAATAGTGGTGCTTTTTACTGAGATGGGAGGACACTGAGAGAATACAGTTTGGGAGAAAAATTACAGACTTAGTTTTGGAGAAGTTTTAGATGCCTGTTAGGCATAGTAGTAATACTAGTGCTAGTGCAAATGGTAAGTACCATGTAAGTGTAAACTGTGTTCCAGGGTTTTAAGTACTTTTATATATATTAATTCATTTAATCCTCATAACAATTTTGTATGTGCTAGGAACCATTATTGCCTCCATTTTCAGATGAGGAAACAGAGGCACAGAAAGGTTATAAGTGACTTGCCGAAAGTCATACAACTTGTGAGTGGTGGAACTGGGATTCAAACCCAAGCAGTCTGTCTTTGGAGTCCATGCAATTAATCCCTGTGACTACCTCCAGGTGGACATGAATATGAATATACAACTGGAGAGAATGGTCAGCGTTGGAGATACACATTTGTATGTGCTCATCTAAGCCTTGGTTGGCAGTGGGAAGGTGCTAGCTGGTCTTTAATTATGTACTGGATTAGGTTCATGCAGCCAGTGTCCCCCCCGTAATCCCCCTTTGTAGGGTCCATGAGGGTTAGGTCTCTATCTCTTTAACTTCTTGGCTGTGTTCAGGCAGCCAGTATTCCCCCTCCATCCCCGCTCTGTAGGGTCCAGGAGGGCCAGGTCTGTCCCTCTGACTTCTCTATCTCTAGTCCTTAATCCAGGGCCTGCTGTGTAGTAGATGTTAGGGATGACTTTATATGCAGGGCATTTGGTTAGGTTTTGGGAGTTCAGAGATGAATAAAACATAGTTCTCTCTCTGGAGGAGGAGAGTATGAGGAAAGACCTGTGGGAATAAAATTAGAGTAGACTAAATGCATAAATACATGCTGATTAGTTCATTCTGGTTTTCCCTCCCCTCCCCTCCCCCCATGACTGGTGAGATGGGGCATGAAAAGGGCAAAGGAGCAAAAGAACGCCTCAGCAGTTGCAGGATGAATTGGAGGCTCCCCGAGAGTCCTTCTCAACAAAAGAATTACTCAAAATCTTGCATGTTTTACTATTTTTGCATTAGTTTTATTAGGCAATGATATAATTTTTACCAAATGAAATAAATTCTGATGTTTGACTATCATTGTGGAGTGATGAGTTTTTCTAGTTGTTACTTCATTCACTAGTGAAATAAGGGAGTTGGTTTGAAATGTTGCAACTTGCATAATAGAGGGCTGCATGACCATTCAGGCAGGTTTCCACTGGTTTATAGTGTATCGTTAGGCTAAAGTTGGAAAACGTTTGAGTTTCTCTGTTAATCAACTCTTTACCATTGAGATGTATTTTTTGTCATAGAAAGGGGATCTGGTGATACATATCATAGGTAGCATTATAGATTACATCTTTTATTATCTGGAACATTGTAGAACATAGAGACTAGAACAATACACAAAAAAAGATGTCTTATTTCTGTAGATCTGTTTCAAGGCATACTGTTAACCTCAGCACAGTTGTCACAATTTTATTACTTCTTAACATGAGTATTTCAAATTTGAACCATTAAAAGATTATATAAAATTGCACTGTTATAGATTTTATGGTTAATTTCAGAATATTTTTTTCCTTAGAATATATAGAATTATATTTTGTTCAGCTCTTTAAGCTTTCATTGGGAGAGGATCTGAATAACCAAGTCTATCATCAGTCTAAACAGGAACCCTCTACAAATACAAATGTAGAGGAGTACTGTCTCATTTTGCATTTCACGACATTTTAAATCTGCTGTTACGGCTTCCCTAAATTTAATGAAGTAGAAACGATTAATATTTCTTTATACCACAGTTGCAGTTAGCTTCCCAAGAACATCAGATGCCCATATATGATATAAAGTAGATTGTGTATTAAATGGCCTGTTGATTGTTCAGGCTTTGTTGGCTTTCGAGTTCAGGTCTAATAAGGGAAGGCTGATAGGTATTTAATTGTGTCAGATAGCTCCCAGCAGAGTGGGAGTGATGGTAAGTCCTATTTGAAAACAACAGAAGCCACTCATTCTAACATTGACCATATGAAATACAACATCCTAGATAATAAAATTCAAACTCCTTTTGAAATTTACATTTGCAAATTTTAAACTACTTTTAGAGTACTAATATAAATATATGAAAATTGTTTTTTGTAGAAAACAGTGTCTAGCCCAGTGATGGTACATACTGGGCATTTGAATATAATTCATAAAATTCCACTTCTTGTAGTTACTTTTTTATTTTTGCATATTACGTTCAACTCATATATTTGCAGTAATAGCTGAATGCTAGTTTGTGTGCTTTTACTTAGCATTGTAAATGTTTGGGTATATTTAATTTAAATAATTTATATAAGTAGCACCTAATTTTGATTCATTTCATACTTGGGTGCATAGAAATTAAAATCTTTAGGTTTGATTTTTTTTTCCCCCACGTAACTCTAATGGTTAATAATTGGTAAGATGGAGACTAAGCTTTAGTGACAGGCTAACCAAGTTGTCACCCCAAAAGAACACACAAAATAAAATTCTTACAGAGGATTAAGCAAAAACAGCATTCTGATGGAAGGAATAATTTCACCCTCACTGCCTACCGTGGCTATAGTTCTTAAGTTGTTACCATCCTACAGGCAGCATTCTTCTATTTGGTTGTTATATTGCAAACCTGGTAGTTTCAAGCTGCATTCTAAGCCCCTAATCAATGTGAGATAAATGTTGGCATATAGTACTATGGATTTAGCCTACTGTATCTCAATTTGGGATGACTTTGTCCCTGCCAAACCACCCTGGGGACATTTGGCAATGTCTAGAGACATTTTTGGCAGTCACAATTGTATGTAGGGGTATTGCTGTTAGCATCCAGTGGCTTGAGGCCATTGTAGAATTTTACTGAACATCCTATAATGCACAGGACAAACTCTGAACAGCAAAAAACTGTTCAGTTCAAAATGTCAATACTGCTAATGTTGAGAAACCCTGCCTTCCTTCCTCTTTTTTTTTTTTTAGTGCATTAGAAGTGGAAGTGGTAGTTGAGAGGCAAATGCCTGACTTGAACAAAGGATTGTCTTATACTACTTTTAGTTTTTTGGGTAGCTGAGTTAACTTGGTTCATTTATTGAATGGAAAAGAATTCCTGCAACTAATAATAATAGCCTTGAATTATTTTGGTTTCTAGTGTATCAAGTGTTTTGTATTTATTTTTAGCTATGAATTTTTTTCTTACTAAAATTAATTTGGACATATGATCCTGGGTTGTAACAGGTTTGCTAGTATGAATTCCCTACATCGTTGTAGATATTAAATTAACTGTCTCACAGTTACGTGGTTGTTTACATCTTTCAAAAATCCTTTTCACATTAATTTTCATATGTGATTATCACAAACACCCCGTAAAATGTGTAGGGCATGCATTATCCTCACTATTTGACAGATGAGGAAACAGATTTAGGTCAAATGACTTTCCATAGGTGTTAGAGTAATTTACTGGCTAAAGCAAATCTAGGACTTGGAGGTCTTGATGCCTATGACCCTTTTAAAGTTACCAGTTATTATTATCCCATTTAATCTTCCTGACAGCCCTATTAAATAGAGTTATTTTCTTTCCATATAAGGAAACTGGCTTAGAGATTAAGAAACCTATTCAGTATCACCCAACTCATAATGTAGTTTTGACTGTTTCCATTGAACTATGCCACCTTTCCAGGTATTCGCCAAAAAAATAAATTTGACAATTTCTGGATAAATTCACCGAATCTATGCCTAATTTAAACAGGTCTCTTGACACATAGTCTGATATTCATGTTACCACTTGAACCAGTTGGTATTTCAGTATTTGTAATCCTCCTATTTGACTTGAGTGGAAAACTTCACTGAGTTGGTAAACCATAAAGTATCAGTACTTGTTATTTAGAATTTATTTTTTGAGAACACTAAGTCCAAAAGCAGTTTAAAAGGATAGCTCTCAGCTGTATTTGCATGTAATTGGGTGAGTCAGCCCATGTGATAGAATTCACTTTGCCACTCTCATGTAGAGGGATTTATATTTGGGATATGACTCCCATGTACTCTCATTTTCTGATTTGAATCTGTATTATTCTCCTTAGCCGTCTTACCTGTCAAGTTTGAAGCTTTATCTCTTACTTTTCTCCATGTTGACCTAAACCTCAGACTGACTTGACTTTAACAACAGACAAAATGATATTATTGCAGTTTTTATTTTCCTTCTGAAACATTTAGAGTTTATCCTACTCTAAATGAGTACATCATTTTTGTGAGGTGATAAGGACTGGTGATAGTCCCTTTGTCTTCTAGATTGGGAAATTTAAGAAGAGTTTTTCAGTTTACCCAAATAAATCAGTTTCAAAGATAGGATTTTGAATTTAGGTTTTCAGATTTTATAAAACTAAGTCAGGCTGTCATTTCCATTAGAGCAAAAAGAGTGTCTCCTTAAATTGTGGATCTGGGATTAAGAGGAAGGAAATAGACACCTTTGCTAGTGTAGTTGTGTATTAGGGAAGAAGGATTATAATTACACTTAAAAGGTGCAGATTCCCAACTTTCCATAAAACTAGATTATTATAACAAAAGTATTTTTCTTACCTCCATGAAGAAAAACATTAATATCCAAGTAACCATAATGTTTATTTTAGTATTGAGCGAAGAGACCACCACTTGAGTGTAGCTGAAACAAAGCTGAATTTTAAGCTTGTTAATAGGGGAGAACTATGCTTGCAGAACACAGTCCTCCAAACAGGTAGAGATGTTTTTATGTAGGGTTTTGAGAGAGCATGGAGTTTTAAGATTGACTGGTTTTCAAAATTGTGACAGCTTAAGGATTGGCCAACTTCAAACTTGCAGTTTAGGGACTGACTGGCTTTGAGGAGCAAAGGTACTGAAGTGGGGCAGTTGCTGATTAGTTTTCTTGGCTAGGAAATTAAGTGCAAATGTTGAGTAGACTTTAAGGATTGATTGATTGGGGCAGATTTAAAACCAGTTTTGTGGTTGTTTCCAGCCTGGGGACTAGAGCCAAAGAACAATCTTTTCCTTTCTTGAAGTTGAAGAACAGGTACTTTTTATTCCCCGTGTTTATGTTAAACATATTAATGTTAGCTGTAATGCTAATATAACATACTTTGGATTTTTCTTTTCTTCTGAAACTTAAAAAGAGTAGGTATGACTAATATCATTTGTTTTCTATCTACCAGTCTCAGGATAATATCATATTTGGGACCCAGGCTGCTTCAAGGATTATTTTTACATACAGTTAAAAAGGTAATATGTTATTTATGGAAATACTTTAATGCTTTAAAAATTATGGTGAAGGCTGTTACTTTTATGTCTTTTTCTATCTTGTGGGAGTGTTGTATCATGTGGCTGCTAAAATTAGTCTTGATAGATGCTGAATTATAGATCTAAAATTTTGTTGTTTTTGCTGTTGTAAGAGATACATCTAGAAGGGATTAGTTTTTGAAAGTTATCTAGCAATTATTCTTAACATTTTAGAAGGTTTAATGACTACATTGCAATATATCTTTTATATGACAAGGCTGAATCATGTTACCACAATTATTATATCATAGTAACATTCATATAAAGTATTTTAATTGTTTAACTGTTATTTAGAATGTTTTTATTCTTCACAATGAAATGGAAAGCTGTACTATGACTTTACTGGAACTGTGACAAAACATATTTTTCTAAATTGATCTTTCAGTAATATTTTAGTTTAATTTTTTTCCCTATGAACGTGTTAAGATAAACTCAGAGGGCATTATCTTAGAGGTTAGAGAAGGCAGAATGAGTTTTTGGTGTAATTTCTTTTTTGTATTAAAATTTTATTTTTAAATGGCCTGAGTGCTGTCTGTATTTACATATGTAATAAGCTTATAGCATTTTAAAAAATGAGTGCTGTCGTTTATATATGCAGCCCATGTTTCTTTTCTTTAACCTGTGGCTTTTGTGTCATACCTTCTGCCTTCCAGTGGTAAAGCTGTATTTGTGGTTTAGATAGAGCATTTTTATGCGAAAACTGTTTAAAAATGTAAAGCTTGATTCTTGGTTTTGTTGACACATCAAATTTCTGCCCTGCTATGATAGTTAACATTATGGTGTTAATCTTAAACTAGTATGAAAATTAAAATTATAATATTATTTATGAAAGAGCTACTGTTTAACTACTAAATGATATTCTGACATTTTTATCTTTAACATTTAAACTTTATAAATTTATATTAAGTATGGTACTTAAATTCTCTAGGAAAAAATTGATTTCTGAATATGACTACCGGGATTATTTCTGTGCTGTATGAAATAATGGACTTAAAATGTGTTTCTTCTCTGTGCACATGCAGTGAATAGTTGGGCTTTTATTGCCTAGTGATATGATAAAAAAAAGAATCTTAAGTTAGATTATCTTTTGTAGTGAATTGCAAAAGGGTTATATAGAGGCTTTTTTAAAGTAAGGCTTTAATAAAAGCCTTGTTTTCTAGTCTTTGCTAATATAAGGGGTAAAATGGTATGTCATTTTAATTTGCATTTCTTTGATTACTAGTGAGGTAGAGCTTCTCTTCATTCTCTTTTTGCCATATATATTCACTTACAGTTGCCAAATTTAGCAAATAAAAATATAGGACACCCTATTAAATGTGAATTTCAAGTAAACAACAAATAATTGTTTTGTATAAGTATGTGCCATGCAATATTTGGGACATACTTACACTAGAAAAAAATCATTGTTTATCGGAAATTCAAATTTAATGAAGCATCCTGTATTTTATCTGACAACTCTGATTTCACTTTCTGTGAGCTGTCTGCTTCTGTGTCTTACCAAATTTTCAGTTGCATTTCCTGTCTTTTTGTTGTTTTGCAAGAGTTCTTGGCATACACTGGATATTAATCTCTTGTCATTTTTAGATGTTGCAAACATATCCTTCCAGTCTTTTGCCTATTTGCTAACTTCGTCTGTAGTGTCCTTTGTTGGACAAATCCTTAATTTGGGGTCAAGTCCATTGAAATTTCAACACGTGGTGTAAACTTTTGCAGTCTTTAAGAAATCTTTCATCATCCCAAGGTCGCAAATATATGTATTTTTTTCTTTCATTAGGTTCATAGTTTTGCCTTTCATATTTAGGTTTTTAATCCATTTGGTGTTTATTTTATGGGAATAGTATTAGGAGTTGAGGTTAGAGGTAATGGGGAGAGCAGATTATGTGACTTACAGGCCATTGTGAGGACTTTGGTTTTTATGCTTAAGTGAAGAAATAGGAAGCCAGTGAAGGGTTTTGGACAGAGGGTGCCATAATCTGAAATGTGCTTTTAAAAAACCTCTCTGATAACTATTAATAATAGATTGTATGAAGGTATGACAGAGAGTGCTAATTCTTCTCCAGTATCTCTTTCTTCCTTTTTTCTTCTAGTATCAGAACCCCTCTCATTTAGCCAGATACATGGCTACCCACTTATAGACTGTTTTTCAACTCCTCTTGCCAACAGGTATGGCTATGTGATTAGGTTTGGCCCAGTAAGATATGAACAAAAGTGCTATGTGAAACTTCTGGGTTATCTTTGTAACAATAAGGTGCGTGTCCTGTACTTCATCTGCCCACCCCACTCCCCTTCCTACCGATTAGAAAGCAACAACAACTAGAGTGGTAACAACTGTGTTGAACTCAGAGGTAGAAGCCCTGTGATGAGGATAGCAAAGCTATCTCTTGTCTGCCTAGGTCCCTGGGTGACCTTGTGGAGCAGAACTAACTACTGCTCACCGCCCCCCCCCCCCCCCCCCGGCCCCTGCCAATCTCTGTGTTGTTTCAAGGAAGAGAATAAACTTGTTTCTTGTTTGAGCCACTGTATTTTGGCATCACTTTATCACAACAGCTTAGCCCATACCATGTATAATGCCAACATTGATGTCTAAAGTGAGGTGTTCCATAATAAAAAGTTAAAATGCATGTCATTGGCTAAGTGGTTGGTTGACAGACAATAGAAAGCATTTATAGACTAGAAAACTGGTGACCCTTATTATGTGGTGACAAAATATTCAGTGAAACTGTCACCTCTGATAACTTGGAAGGCAATTAATTTGTCTGCCTAGTTTGTACCTCCAAGGAAGTGGTTAGAAAGAATTAGACTGCTAATATGAGTTGATTACTCTTTGCTGCTTTAGCAGGGAACTATAAGAGGGTGTCAAATAGGAAAAAGTTAGCCAGTTTGCAGTTGGAGTTGAAAGGCAGTATATAGTTTATATTAATAGTACATAGTATGCAGCTAAAGGAGATTCTCTTTGACCATGGCCTGTGGTCTGAATTGACTGAGAGGCCAGTAATTTTTTCCAGGGTTGGAAAAAATTGCTTTTGTATGCCAAACAGCAAAAGGTAAGATTGTTGTCCTCAGGAACCTGTTAGAATTTTCTTGGTCTGACAGTAGAAGTACATCCAGGCAAGGATCAAATTAAGGATTTGCTTTTCCATTTGAACTAGTCAGTTAAACATAAAAGCTCCAGTTATAAATACAAAATCTTAGTTCCTTACAACAAAGGTTTATTTCTTTCTTGTGACACATTGACTGTGTTCCACACCCTTTGTCACTCTATGGTTTAAGCCAAAGGGATAGGCTTTTTGGGAACATTGCCATTCTTGTGGCAGATGGCAAAGAGATATGGGAGAACCAGCTTCTTAGAAGTGGTACATATTATTTTTGTTTATGTTTTATTCACCACAGCAAGTCAAATGGGTGAGCCAGAAATCAGTCAGGTAAGAAGGAACATCTCAAGTCACATGGCCTGCTATGATGTCAATGGGTGGGGCGGTATAATCCTCCTGCTGGAAATCAGATGACCTCAAGACAACTAATCCTAAATCAAGAGGGAGAGAGAGGGGTGGTTGCCACAGAGTCTAGCAAATAAAAGAGGAGCGCTGACAAGCTTAATATCTGACCAGACTAAATCTTTGGTTGTGGTTATTTTCACATGGCAGTGACTGAGAGCGAACAGATCTATCGAGTTTTTGCGAAGATTATGTTGCTAAAGTTTCCACAAGTTTGGCTTGTGAAAGCCTGTGATGGTTTGATGTTGTTTGACACCTAAAGCAACTCTTGGTCCCCAAATTTATATCAGCAAGAAGTAGGCTATTAGATCTTTGCTGCCCCTTGGAGTACACACTCTTCCAAGTCCGCTTCATATGTGTCCAGAAAGGATAATGGAAAAAAAGAATCTTCCAGAGATAAAGCCAGGACTCCAGCAGACAAACAGACAAGGTGTCCCTGCCAGAGAACAGAACTTGAATTTAACCAGGGAACTTGCTTTCCTGCTAGAGCAGAGATTCCTTGCAGTTCCTTTCCAGGAGTATTTCATCATTTATAAAAATATGTATTCGCTATTCTTTTCTTTTCAGAATGGAAAACTTGATTGCATTCATCTCATTTGCATTCCTGCATTGTATAATATATTGGGTGTGATGGTGGTGGTGGAGAGCAAAGGTTACTCCTTGGTTGATTTGTAGGTTGCTGCCTGGGAAGGAGCCACATGGATACCTGTCAAAGAGGGTGTGCATTACCCAGAGATCCCAGACTTTGAGTGGAATCCAGTAACTGAGTGGGACTTTAAGTTATCCCTTTAGAAAGGAAATGACTATTCCAGGGTGGGAAGAAGGATGCACTCCCACCTCTGATAATGTATTTAGCTAGGCACGCAGCCCCTACATAGAAACTGTATTTCTTGGGTTCCTTGTAGCCAGATGAAGCCATGTTTCTAAGTTTTGGCCAGTGGAATGAGAGTAGAAGTGATGTGTGCTACTTTTAAACCACACTTATATTAAAAAGCTGCTTGTTTGTCATATTCTTTTCGTAAATGAGGTGAGGGTAAGCTAGGTTCAATCATGCAGACGAGGCAGTAGCCCAGGGAGTGGTGGGAGAAGACAGGAGGAACCTCAGTCTCTGGGTGGCCTTGTACCCGCCTTCCCTGGACTACTTGTCTGCCCCTGGACTGTTACATGACAGAGAAATGAACTCCTTTTGTTTGAGCCACTGTATTCTTGGTCTTGTTATAGCAGTTTAGCTTATATCCTAGTTAATGCAGATGGCAATGATGTAAGCAGGAACAAACATAGAAAATTAGATTTGGAAGTGTTCTTGATTTTTTTCTCCCATTTGATCTTTTCATTTATATATTCTTTCGATGAAAATTTATTTTTCAAATTGTCTAATTTTATAAACAGTTGAGAAATAAACTCTTACTTTAACGTCACCCTTATTACAATTATGTTATATTCATTTTTCTTTTCATAAACATGTTTTACATATTTATAATAAAGTTTAGTATCCTGATATTTTCATGCAATATCCATTGTCTTTGTTGATTTAAAGTTCTTGTACTTGCACGGTTATTGCATAACATTCAGTTTTATCATACTTGAAATTTTATTATTATTGGTTACTACGGACTGAATTATTTTACCCCAAAATTCATATGTTGAGGCCTTAACCTGCCATGTGACAGTATTGGAGATAGGGTCTTTAAGGAAGTGATTGAGGTTGAATAAAGTTATAAGGGTGGAGCCCTGATCAGATAGAACTGGCACTCTTAGAAAGAGAGGAGGAGGTACCGGAGCTCTCTTTCCACTTGTATAAGGACACAAGTAGGAGGGTGGCCATCTGCAAGCCAGGAAGAGGGTCCCTCACCCGAACCTGACCGTATTAGTGCCATGATCTTGGACTTTGAGCCTCCAAAACTGTGAGAAAATCTCAGTCATGGTATTTTGTTATTGCAGCCCAAGTTTACTAATACATTGGCATTTCGATTGCTTTCAAATTTTCCCTCTATAAATGAGACTGCACTTTTATAAAGGTTATTTCTTATGCTAAATTATATTGGACTCAATCTAGGATAATTTCAAATTATTACTACTAATTAATGACAGAAAGAATGCTGATAATAACAGTGGCAAACAACGATGATTAAAACATTAAAGACAGCTGTGAGAATGATGAGCTCAATAATAATAACAACAATGACTAATAGTTACTGCATGTTTACTACATGCCAGGCACTGTTCTAAGGGTTTTACATGCATTGTCTTATTTTAATCCTCACAGCAGCCTTGTGAGGTACTATTATTCTTGTTTTATAGATGAGGTGAGTGAAGCACTGGGAGGTTGAATACCTTCTCCATAGTCAAAACAGCTGGTTAATGGTAAAGTCTAGATTCTAGCCAGGCTTTACTCACTGCAGAGCCTGGTATGAACTGGATTGTGTTCTCACAAAAGTCATATGTTGAAGCCCTGATCCCCAGTGGGATAATATTTTGTGATGGGGCCTTTGGTAGATAATGAGGTTTAGATGAGGTCATGAGGGTGGGCCCTCTTTATGGAGTAAGTGCCCTTATAAGAAGAGACACCTGAGAGCTCTTTCCGTGCCACGGGAGGACTCGGTGGGAAGGCAGCTGTTTACAAGCCCGGAAGGCGGCCTTCATCAGAAACAGACCGTGCTGGCACCCTGACCTTGGAATTCCCAGCCTCCAGAGCTGTGAGAGAATACGTTAGTGTGGTTTAAGCCACCCAGTTAAATTTCTGTTGTTGAGGTAGCTCAAACTGACTAAGAAAGAGCCCGTGCTTTTAACTGCTACATCATCTATAGAGGCTTTTCTCGGATCACACATTAATAGCAAATTGAATTGCAAAGACGGGGCCAAAAAATTTGAAAGGACACCAAGAAAGAATGTTACTGAAGCCGAGAGACAAACATTTTAAGATTAAGCATAGCAGTATTAAATTGATGAGGTCTAGTAAATTTTGAATGAATTTTCAGTTAAGAAGTCATCTGTACTTTGGGGAGAGCAGCTTTGTGTTTGCAGACAAAATCCAGATTGTAGAGGGTTAAGTAGTGAATGGTGTGTGGAGGGCAGAAAACGGCTTAAACCCTTTTTTCAAGCCACTTGGCTGTGAAGGGAGAGGGGCAAATAGCATGGTGGGAAGAGAGACGCAAAGTCTGGGGAAGTATGTTAGTTTTGTTTGTTTTATTATGGGAGAGATTTAAGCATTTATGTGCAGCGGAGTGAAGGAGAGAAGACGAAACTGAAGATGTGGAGGGGAAAGTGGGTAAGTGATGACATCAGATCCCCAAGGAGGTGGCTATCTGGAGTTGCAGAGCGCCGGCTGAAGGTTAGCTTTGAGCAGGAAGAGGGACACCCTTCCTCCACACTGCCAGGAAGGAGGTAAGAATGTGCCTATGGCTGCTGGTCAGTAAGGGTGGAGGAAATTGAGGGAGTCTGACGAATAACCTCTCTTTTGTTTCTGTGAAGGTGATATCTTTGCTGAGTGACTGGGGAGTAGGAAGCTTGACGGAAGTGTTACAAGTTTGGAAATAATACTGTGGGGCGTAAAAGAGGGAGCTGCTGATTAGGAGCCCACAAAAGGGTTGATGGCACCAGTGAGAAGGGCCTACTGTGCTGGGAGGCTGTGCATTTGTGAAGTTCCCAGCGTGCATAGTTGGGCCTTTTGATAGCAGGGATCTCTAGTCTGGGTATGAGAGGAAAGAAGACGCTTAGGTTGGTTTGCTTTAGGAGGTGTATGTAGGAGGAGGATAAGCCTGCAAGAAAGTTGAGAATTTAGGCCCCAGAGTGAGCAAAGCTGAGTCATCAGATCCTAGGTTATGTTGGATCAGAAATGAAGCTTGGAGCACGGTTAATGGATTAGGAAAAAATAGAGAGTGGAGTGGGAAAAAAACTGGAAGCTTAAACAGAGTTAAGATCAAGTATGTTTTATTCATTCAGTAAACATTTCTTGAGCATTTATTTTCCAACACTGTTCAAGGTGGCTACCTAGATCAAAACGGTGATCAAAACAAAGTCTGCCCTTGTAGAGCTTAATTCTAGTGGTGAGGTATACGACAAACAAATGTAAACATAGTGCATAAACATGTACACACTATTAATGTATATACTTTCATATGATAAGAAAATGTTAAAAAGCAAAATGAAGAAGGGTAAGTGATAGAGTGATGTAGATGCTGTATTAAATAATGTCATCAGGGAAATGGCTGTTAGAAGAAGTGACGTCTGAGCAGAGACTTGAATGTAGTCAGGGCTCGAGGAGTGCAGATGTCTGGGGAAGAGCATTGGAGGGTAAGGAAACAGCACATGCAGACCCCTGGCCGGGGCTTGTCTGAGGAGCAGCCGCAGCACTGGGCAGGAGCATGATATATTAACACTAGGGCTGCTGTAAGATTTAGGATATTATCTAAGTGTCCTGAAAAGACATTGGAAGGTTTGAATTAGAGGAGTCACATGATACGTCTTAACTTTTCTGAAGGCTCACCCTGGCTGCTTTCTGGAGAGTTGATTGGCAGTGGGAGTTGCGGATTCTAGAGAGTTAGGAGGACAGGAGATCGTAATCTGCAGGTAGCACATTGGCCTTTTAAGATTTCAGCAGTTGAGAGCTTCGGGGTGAGAATCCTGTTGCTGTTCCTTTAAGCAGACACACCCACTCCACAATAGGCATTCTTTTCTGTGGATGAAGGCCTGACCCAGACCCTTGGCTTACACCGCACCCTTTCCTGTTTTTGACCCTGTTCCTCACCAGCTTCATTATTCATTCTCCCATTTTGTCCTCACCTTGTCGTTCAGATCTGATGTACATTATTGTCTTCCTGGCCAAGACTTCCTCCAGATCTAGGTTTTCAGACCGTTATTTCACAGTCTGACTTCAGTCTTCAGAAAACTTAAAAGGAAGCCCAGTGTGTCCACCAGGTGAAACTGAGGGGAATGAGAGTCAGGCGTGCAGTGCTCTCTGCCCACTTGCAGTTGTCCTCTGACTCCTGAAGCCAGCCCAGGACACGTCCAGAAAACCCCGGCCTGCCAGTTCTCAGTGCGGAAAAGCCCACACTCAGCTGTGACGTTGCCTTTCGAGCAGCAGCGATCCCTGGGGTCACTCGGGTCATGCTCTCTCGGCTCAGCCTGTAATTCTTAATCCTTAGGGACCTAGCTTGCCAGGGGGTGGTAGTAGCACCCCCCAGTTCCAAAGTGGTGTGCGAGGGCAGGCGCAACCGCGAGGGAGGCAGAGTGCATCCCCCCCCCCCCAGTGCTAGTTTCACTCCCCGGCTATTACTTAATTTACTAAATTTGTATAGTAAAAATTAATGTAGTTCTAAATACAGGCCATATTTGTTCTTTTCAACAAATTCTTTTATTGACCCTAATTAAGGATGTTAAATTTTTTTGGACCAAAAGAAAATAGATGTATTATAGTTTAGAGTGTAGCCTTTATGTGAATTTTTTAAGGAAGAAAACAGAAAATCAAGAGATTTAAAGTTTGCATGGGCCATTTAGGGTTATATCTTAAGTCTTTCGGGGATTATTAGGTTGCTCGTCTTTGCATTAGGAATACTTTGATAGAAAAAGTTAAAACTACCTTATTAAGCTGTCAGATTTGTAATTCTGTATTTTTTTATGTTTAGTGGAATTATTATAACGTTCTTATTAAGCATGGAGTAGGAACTAACCATGATTTAGTCTCTGAACCATCAGGCTTTTCTGGTTCAAGGTAAAAATATAAGTACATTCTTCTTTTAGCCATGTTTAATTTTGACAGATGTCATTAAGCATTGCAGCGTTATAAAAGGGATTTATATTAATATGAACCAGATGATGGCCTAGTAATTGGAGCAATACTCAAAGTTGTTCTAGGCCACAAAATAAATTTGGTGCTTTGGATTTTTAAAAAAAGGATATCACTTGCATTAAACTCTAACGTTTCCTCTGAGTTGAGGGTGGGTCTTCAAGTACTAAGATAAAAAATTTGTTAGGACTGTTCGCCAGGAAGGAATTGATTAGGGGTAGGGGTTTTGCATAACACTGTCAAATTATGAGACTAGCGAGGGCAAGGATTTGATCACGTTCATTGATACATCTTGAGCTAGGAGTAACACAGGGCCTCACATGTAAACTGTTTTTTGAGTGAATGGATGAACCGGCTTGTCTTTGATGTGACTGTGGAAATGGTATTGTCTGGCTATATACAGGGCAGCTTCCGGGTTGAATGAGGGAGCCTTCCTGGGTGTGCTGTCACAGCGTTGCTATCAGTATATGGCTCTTTTAAATTAATGGAAACAGGAGCACAGATGTAAGTTTTCTTTTGAGTCTGCAGTTGTCAAGTCTGTTTAATCATTACGACATGCCAAGTCTATGTGCAAAGTGGGGTTAGCAACATGGAATCTGTTTATCTAGTACAAGTAGCTGCACTAAGATTGATGAGGTGTACAGAATGGGATAAAATACTTGCAAGCCATGTATCTGATAATGGACTTATATCCAGAATTTATAATATAAAGAACTCTTGCAATCAATAGTGAAAAGGCAAAAATACCCAATTAAAAATGGACAAAGGATCAGAATATATATTTCTCCAAAGAAATAAGGCTAATATAAGCACGTGAAGGATGTTCAATGTTATTAGTCACAGGGAAGAGCAAATCAAACCACATAAGATACCACTTCACATCCACTAGTTGTCTGTAATCAAAGACAGAGAACAAGTGTTGGTAGGATGTGGAGAAATTGGAAACTCCATCCTTTGCTGGTAGGAATGTAAAATGGGCATCCACTTTAGAAAACAGCTTGGCAGTTCTTCAAAAGGTTAAAACATAAGAATTACCATGTGGTTACCTAGCAGTTCCACTCTTAGGTATCTACCCATGAGAAATGAAAACATGCATCCACAAAAAACTTGAACATAAATGTTTATAGTGGCCTCATTGCTGGTAGCTAAACAGTGGAAACAACCCAAATGTCTGTCACCTGATGAATGGATAAACAAAATGTGGTATATCCATGCAATGGAGTATTATTCAGCATTAGAAAGGAATGAAGTACTGACACATGCTACAACATGGATGGATCTCAAAACATTATGCTAAGTGAAAGAAACCAGACACAAAAGCTATGTATTTTTTGATGCCATTTATATGAACTGTCTGAAATAGGCCAATCCATAGAGACAGAAAGTATATTAGTAGGCTGGGAGGGTTGGGGGGTGGATGGGGAGTGGCAGCTGATGGATAGAGAGATTCTTCTGGGGATGATGAAAACGTTCTAAAATTGTGATGGTTGCACAACTCAGTGAATATGCTAATATCATTAAATTGTGTACTTTAAAAGGGTAAATTGTATAGTATGTGAATTATATCTCAGTAAAACTGTTAAAAAAGAACAAGTGAGGTAGTATGTGGGAGTGTATTTTGAGTTATTTGAAAAGATACTATTATTATTTCAGTTTGAGTATAAGGCTTTAAATAGTAGCAGGATGCCTTGTGTGTTTTTGCTTGCCTGCAGGCCTGTGATTTTTATGCCGTGACTCAACGATATAAGGCTGTAACTCAGCAATATAAAATGTTGAAAATGTTGAAACATAAAATGAAAACTGATCTACTGTTTTTATTTAATAGGATTTTCTGAATCAGTTAATTAGCAATAAGTAGAATGTGCTATTAAGGAATTAGGTTTTAGACTCATAAAATTTTAGAGCTGGAAGGAACTTAAGAAGTCATCTATACTAGACCTCATTTTGTTTTGTGAAAGAACTAAGTCTTATAGAGGCTAAGTAAGATATCTTAGGTCACAGAGTTGAGTAAATTCTTGAACTGAGTCAGTGTTCGTTCTATTGCCTATTTGGTTTCAGTGCTATTAATAGTGTTGAACTAATAATATCCGTAGCAGCTATTTAAATGCTTCCTGTATACTAGGCACTCTTTATATATATGCTATCTTGGTTAGTCAACACAGCAATTTATGAAGACAGTTCACTTTACCTGTGTATTAGTTTCCTAGTGCTGCTATAAAAAAAATAAAAAGCCACTTCATGGCTTAAAACAACACGAATTTGTTTTCTTACAGTTCTGGAGGTCAGAAACCCACCGTGGGGCTCAGTGTCAGCAGGGCTGCATCTCTTTCTGGAGGCTTTAGGGAGATCAGTTTTCTTATCTTTTCCCGCTTCTAGAGGCTGCCCACTTTCCTTAGCTTGTAGGCCCCTTCCATCTTCAGGCCAGCCATGGCTGGTCAGGTGTTTCTCACAGTGTCATCCCTCTGGTTTTGATTCTTCTGCCTCTGTCTTCCCTTTAAAGACCCTTGTCATTATTTTGGGCCCACCTGGATAATCCAGGATCTTATTTTAAGGTCCTTTGATTAGCAACCTTAATGCCATCTTGCCAATTGAACAGAAAAAACACTCCGAGTGATTTTCCTTTTTTCTCACTCAACAATCAGCACAGAAGACTTCTGAGATTAAATTGGGGGAGGGGGCTCCCCACACACCAAGCAAGCAGTCAGTTCTGCGATGGATGCCAGCTGAGTGTCCTCCAGTTCAGTGTTTTTCTGACACTGTCTACCTGGAGTGTCCTGGAGTTCAATTCATTTGTGACACTGTCTCCCACTGGTTGAGGGCTCGGTCCCACAAGACTGCTTCCACCTTCCATTGCCAATGGCAAGCTCTGGGACGTTGTACCTGTGCTCCCACAACCCCCTCCTTGGGATCGCGTAATTTGCTAGAGTGGCTCACAGAATGAAGGGAAACGTTTCCTGGTTTATTATAAAGAATATTACAAAGGATACAAATGAAGAGATGCACAGGCAAGGCACAGGAAGCGGGGTGTGAAGCTTCCATGCCCTCCTCAGGCACGACCGCCCTCCGTGAACCTCCACATGTTCAGCTGTCTGGAAGCTCTCTGAACACTGTCCTTTTGCGGTTTTTATGGAGGCTTCTTTACATAAACATGGTTGATTAAATAATTGGCTACTGGTGATCAGCTTAATGTTTCTCCCTTCCCCCCTTCCCAAAGGCTTGGGAATGGGGCTGAAAGTCCCAATCCTCTAATCAAGCCTTAACTTTCCCATGACCAGCTCCCATCCTGAAGCTACCTAGGGGGCTGCCAGCCAGCTGTCAACTCATACCATACAAAAAGGCATCACTTTGGAGATTCTAGGGATTTTAGGAGTTGTATGCCAGGAAAAGGAGATGAAGACAAAATATATATTTCACAATATTACACCATGTAACATAGTATGGTCAGAGATTCCAGAGCTTAGGATATGGCCATCCGTGGAGGTGGGGCAGTATTCTGACTACCATAATCTGTTAATTAGATGAAGAGATTTAGGTTTAGAGAGGTTAGGTAAGTTGTTCAAAGTTACAACATTAGTAAGGGAAAGAGCTGATATTTTAACCCAGGCCTATTATTAATATTTATCGCATCTTTTACAGTAACACGGTCTTTTCCACAAATGCCATTTGATCCTGGTCTGGAAAAGTAAATAGGGTGATAAGCAGTGTTCAAACAGAAGATAACTGTTCATCTTTTTCTTTATTGTGTATATTTAAGGTATACAACATATTTTGATATACACACACAGTGAAATCATTAGTCAAGCAGATTAACATTATTAATTATATAGTTACACTTTTTTGTGGTAAGTACATTTAAAATCTCTTTCAATAAAAATCTCTAATACAATACCATATTAACTATAGTTCTTGTGTTGTACATTAGGTCTCCAGCCTTGTTCATCCTACATATCTGCAACTTTGTATCCTTCAACCTACATCTCCCGTTTTCCTCCCTCCACTCCTGATGACCACCATTTTATTCTCTATTTCTGTGTGTTCAACTTCTTACTTTTTTTTTAATTTTACATATAGATGAGATTATGCAGTATTTTTCTTCCTGTGTCTGGCCTGTTTCGCTTAGCATCATGTCTTCCAGGTTCATCTATGTTGTAGCAACTGGCAAGATATCCTTTTTAAAAAGCTGAGTAATATTCCATTTTATGTATGTATGTGTATATCACAGTTTCTTTATCCATTCATCTGTCAGCAGACACTTCATTGTTTCTGTATCTTGGCCATTGTGAATAATGCTGCAGTGAACATGGGAGTGCAGGTATCTTTATGGGATGGTGATTCATACCCAGAAGAGCGGTTGCTGGATCATATGGTAGTTTATTTTTAATTTCTTTAGGAATCTCCATACTGTTTTCCACCATGGCTGAGCAAATCTACATTTCCACCAACAGTGTACAAGGTTTCTTTTTTCTCTACAACCTCACCAACACTTGTTATCTCTTGTAGTTCTTTCTTATTAAAGTAAAATCACATTTACTTAATAATATCAAGAAATAGGCTGTACTATTATGGAACAATTAAAAGCATGGTAGAGAAGTATATTTATTGATGTGGGGAAATGTTCATGACTCATTAAGACTTCCAGTTCATTAGACCCCTCCCCACATTTCTGTTTATTAGTTTCTTCCTCATTTAGCCTAGATGCCCTGACTTAAATTATTCTTCTTCAAATTTCCTTAGTTCCTTAGCACCTTTTTGGTCTCTCCCATCTCAGGACTAGATGAGCCAATTACTTACCACTTTTTTCACTTTGTGTACTCAGCAGCCTTAAAATTGCCCAGCAATCTTCTGATGTGTCTCTATTGTCTCACTCACTCCTCACAGCATACCTCCTCCATTCTTCTCAAACCTTTTAAGCCGCTACTAGGGTTATTTGACATCTTAGCAGTTCTGCATGCAGTTGACTGTGGTCAGCCATCGCTTTTGGAAACATTCTTTTCTTGGCCTTTGACACACCACCCTTTACTGGTTTTCCTTTTCTCATTCTCGTTCTAGTTGACCCTTCTCTGTCTCATATGTTGGTTCTTCCGTTTTTACCTACATCTAAAAGAGGAGCTCCTCTAGTTTTAGTCCTCTTGTTTTTTCACTTTGCATTTTTGGTTAAATATGATCTTTTTGCATAAGTCTTTTATATTATCTCCCTCCCAGAGTTTGTCATCCTCAGCGTTATTGACATTTTGGGCCAGATAATTTTTTGTTGTAGGGGGCTGTCTTGTATGTTCTAGGATGCTTAGCAGCCTCTCTGGGTTCTACCCACTAGGTCCCAGTAGAGTTCCCTCTACCTCATCTGTATAACCCAGATGTCCCCAGATAATTGCCAAATGTCTCTGTGGGGGTAGGGGGGGCATCTGTCTCCTCCCAGTTGAGAACCACTTATCTAGTCTAAAGTTCTCTTCTGAGGCACTAGGGATAACTTTTTGACATCACCACTTAAATGTCTCCTAGGCATTGCAAATGTAGTGTAACCAAAATGGACTCTTATTCTTCCTCTCTGATATGTTCTTCCTCCAGCTTTCCTGATTTTAGGTTATTTATGACCTTGAAGGCCATTGGAGGTAGTTTGGCTTTTATTTGGAGTAAACTAGGGAGAGAGTTTACTCCAAAAGAGAGTTTTGGGCCATGATTTCACTTAGATCAGATCTTTCTTAAGAATAGACTATGAGTTAGAAGATTGTAGCAGGAAGACCAGTTAAGAGGCTATTGAGGTAATCGCAGTGAGAAATGGTAGTAGCTTGGACCAGGGTGGTAAGAGGCAAGATGGTAAGGAATGGTGTCTTTGGTTTAATGCCTAAACACAAATATCCCTGAGAAGTGGAATGCATTGTATTTTCATGAAATTAATACCTTAGTGTGCTTTGTTTTTCAAGTATTTTCTAAGAACTTGTAGGAAACAGGTTTTGGTGGATCAGAGTGAAAGGAGAGTAGCCAAAGCCCAAGAGCTTCCTGGGATGTTACAGGAAGGGGAGTGAAGCGAGGGACTCAACAGGAAGAGTAGGCAAGACATCTGATATGGCCAGATCTGTCTCACAGTCTCGTGTAGGGCTGGCGTCTCTCTGTAAGACATGTACCTGTGGCATGGTGGATGGAACAAATGGAAGTAGGAGGCTTTCTGTCCTTAAATAAAGAAAGCAAATCATTTTGGGCACCGTGAGGCCCTTAGCTGAAGTGAGGTGGCTACTGGCATTTAGGGTGGGACAGATTTTTATTGTACAGGATTACCCTACACTTTGCAAAACACTTAGGATCCCTGGTTCCTCACAGACTAGCAATAGTGTGCTCTCTCATTGTGAAATCTAAAACATAACCCTCACCTCATTTCCAAACTCCCCATGGGAGTCAGACATTTTCAACTGCAAACCACGGGGCTAAGTCCCTTTTCTAATTTGAAAATTGTCTTCTGTAACATGAAGTCAAAAGGCTATGGCATGCCAGGCTCTCAAAGAAAACTTGGATTATTTTTTCTAGTTTTGGGAACTTAGAAGGTACCCACCAGTACTTCAGCATGGATTTTTATTGCTGATGTACCTAGTAAGTGTTTTCTGTCCATTTATGTATCTTAAAATTTTAATTCTTAATTCTTCCATAGTGAGTGTGGATGCTCAGAGCCATCTTTAGGGATACTGGAAAGGACACGTGCTCCAGCGGCTCTCTCCCCGGATTGTCATATAATGTAGGGGAGGCTGAATTAAAATGAATATGGAGTTTGGATGAAAGGGAATTCCCTAGCTACATCTTAGCAAAGGGAGTGGGAGTAGGATTGGAAGAGGGAGGTTAATGGCTAGTGTATAAATGTTTATGCACATCATGTCTTTATCAGGTCTAGCTGGTATCGAGCTAAATATTTTTAAAATCATATTTTTGAAAACTAGTGGAAAATAGGCTATAATATTCATCAGATTTGTGATGGATTGATAACTCAGTATTAAAGCAATGGAAAACTCATCTAGAAAAAGATCAACACTTTTGAATATATAAAATGTAAGACTTATTCACAATAAAAAAAGTAGCACAACGGGCTGGAGAAAATGCTTATATCAAGTGTGACTAAGGTTGATATCTGTAATACCCAAAGAGAGTTCTTTCAGACTTAATGAAGAAAAAACCATCAAGATTAGTATATAAGTGAACAGAGTATTTTAGCAGATAATGAGTAATAAAAATGTGGGATTATGTTCACCATCACTGGTAATCAAAGAAATGCATTTTAAATTAACCTTGAATTACCTCTTCTATTCTCTCCAAAGTACTGAAAATTAAAAGAACTCCCAATAATGGAGCGGCTTTAAGGAAATGGGCCCATTCACTCTTAAGTGTTTCTTGTGCTGTAGCTACTGCCAGCCACTGCCTTTCTTTGAACAGGCTATGCGGTTTCAAACTCTATGCTGGGATGCATAGAGCAGAGAGATTTTCATGTTTTATTTTATTTTGTAAATGATTTCATCTTATAGGCATATGATACTTGTAAGTTTATTAATGTATTCACCTTATCGGCGATAAGTTCTACAGCTTTTAATGATGTTAAGTATAAATGGTAATTGATTTCTTTTAACATTTTTTGAGTATCTACCATGTGCCAGTGATTGAGATACAGAATTCTTTCCTTGTCTGCCAGAGAAGACAGACAGCCACGGCCCTTTATATACGGCAATAGGAGTGCTACAATCATGTGATGAACAAAGTGGAGTGGATTGTAGAGGGGATGGAGAAGCAGTTATTTATTAAAGGAAGCTCATGATATGAGATGACTCTACTCCGGTGGGATGACTCTTGAGCAGGACTTTAGAAGATGAGCAAAATTTTTGCCAGGAGGAGAAGAAAAAAGGGAAAAGCATGAATAGAAGGGTAGAGGTGTAGAAGTATATGATATGTTTGGAAGCCACTAAAGGATTTTAGAGAAGGACGTAACATGAGCAGTTTTGTATTTTGGAAAGAAAATTGAGGTCAGCGTGGAGAATGATTGACACAAGGCCACACGAGAAGAGTGATTCTCAATCTTTTGGGGTTTGTTTCTTTTTTGGCATGCTTTCCCATGTGACAATTTTGTGAGCATCCACAGATTTTAGATTGCAACATAAATATAATAAGCTTGATATTATGTACAGATCTAGCCTGCCAACCATATGACCTCTCTCATAGCTGTGCACTCTTTAAAGTGTCTCTTCTAAAATTCTGGGTGAGAACCAGTGGACTAGAGGAATGAGATCAGCTAAGAAGCCATTGCGGTGTTCCAGACAAGAGGCCATGGCTTAAATGAGGGCAGTGGTAAAAGAAATGGATGGGAGGGAATATATATTTTTGTAGACTTGGTGTCAGAGTTGTGGGGGGATAGAGAGAAAAAGGAATTATAGATCCGTGTTTCTCAGATTTTAATGTGCATATAAAAATTTTGTTTAAAAAGGTAGATTCTGATTCGGCAGGTCTGGGGTGGGGCCTGAGATTCTGCATTTCTGACAAGCTCCCATGTGATCAGTGTTTTTAAGTAGCAGGCGTGAGAAAACTTGGATGTGAGGCTCCAGTGATTAGATAATGATGTCCTTGTCTGAAATGGGGAACACAGGAGAAGAGAAAGGTTGGAGAGAATCTGGGGGATGGGGTGAAGTCCTTGTGGGACATTCAGGTATAAAATTGTAGACAGCTGGAAATTTGGCTGTTACGGTTAAGACAAAAATCAGGCCTAGAGATACAAATTTGGGAATCGGCATTTCATTGCTTATAGTAAAAGCCATAAGAATAAGTGACATTATCTGCAAGAAAGAGATAAACGTAATGTTAGAAAATACTGACTCCTGTCTACTAGAAAAATAATATTTCATTTAAGTTACTATAAACCAGCAGTGGGAAAGAGATTGGATAGGTAGGTAGCCTCCTTGCTATGAACAGTCTCTAGGTGTAAATTCAGGAGTGGGGAAGTCTTCTTTGGAAAACTGCCTTCTTTCTTGGTAATAATCATAGAACAGTTTAAATATTCCATAAATCGGATTAAAAATGCATTGAAGTGCCTGTTCTTATGAAAATTCATTCATCCAAACAAGTATGTATTATGTATCTTCGAAGTGGCAGGCACTCTTCTAAGCTCTATTAAAATAATAACAAATGGAACGAGTCCCTGACACAATGGCGTTTATGGGGGAGATTGATAAAGTGACTACAGTGTGATGAATGCTGGTAGCGTGAAGTGTAGTGTTGATGTGAGAGCACACACATTGGGAGCACATGACTCAGTGTGAAGATGAGGGATGCCTTCCTGAGGAAGCAGCATTGACGCTGAGAGCAGAAGGCCGCGTGGAGGTGAGCTACAAAAAGAGGAAGGGAAGGGCAAAACAGCAGTGACTTGGCAGGGAGAAAGCCCTGCAGGTTGGAGAAGTTCAGTGTGGCTGCCCAGGGACTGTGCGGAGTGGGGAGTGTGAAAGATGAACTCAGAGAGGTGAACAGAGGCCCTGACTAGGCCTTCTCCCCTGGGACTTGGTAGAGGAGGGAGGGGAAAAAATGATGTATTTTCCAAAGGAAAGGCTGTTACTCTGCTTTGGTATAGTTCAAACAATAGTCTTAGGCATATGGCTTTACAAGACTTTTATGGAGTGGCCTGGTAATGGAATGACTCATAGTAACATTGTTTCTATGGGAAAAATGTTTTGGGCTTCAAAACTGTTTTATAATTTAACTTTCAATTTTTTTTTCACCATTTGGAAACTGCTTGGATAAGAACACAATTCTCGTGCTTTTTGTCATTTGTGTTAAAATCATGCTTTTTCTGGTATTTATCTGTGTGGCTACAGTGTTGATTTTCCACTCTCTGATACGAATCAAAGGTATCATTCCACAGATGTGGTTGAAATGTTTTCTTTTCTTGACCAGATTTAGAAAATATATGGAAATAAATATAGAGATATTTTAATAAATTGTTTGGTTTTCAACATGTTTGTTTTTCGAAGTTAAGGATTCCCTTTGTAAACTATTGTGGTAGTGTGTTATATACCGTGAAAGTATGAAAAAAATGAAACTGACATGACAATTGTTATAAACACAAAGTAGAAGAGATTTGTATGGTTTCACTATTGAAGTCAAATGGAATGCAGAAGGTAAATTATGAAAGGATAAAATGCTTAGCTTTTAAAAATAGTTTTATCATCATCTTCATTACTAGCTATTATATTATTAAAATACTTGATTTTTTTAAAGCAGGAAAGAGCTGTTATGGCCAGTCCCTTTGTAAAAAAGATCTATATGAATTTCATTTTGTTTAATAAATGAAACTTTCCAATTCCTGTCTCCAACATGAAAAGGTAATTTCATCCACATACATCTCGGTGAAAGTATCTTTCTATCAGTTAGAATGTTTTTAGCGAGCAAGTAACAAAAGACCCAACTCAAAGTGGCTTAAGTAATAAGTACATTTTATTGTTTAGTATAACTAGAAACTTGGGAGAAAGTTGGTTTTATAGTTGACTCATATAGCAGCTAACTGCTGTCATCAGTCTCCTTGGCTCTTTTTGTCTTTCCATTCTGTCTTCCTGGATGAGTTGGCTTTTGTCTGCAGACTTTTCCCTTCCTGATCTCAAGATGGCAGTTTTAGCTCTTAAGAATTACATCTTCATGTCAAAGTACCCAAGAGTGTAAGAAAAGAGTATCTCTCTTTTTTTTTTTTTAAGAGTGAAGAAAAGTTTCTTAGAAGCCTTGTAGAAGACATGAACTCACCAGCCAACATTACATTTCATACCTGTTTCTAAACCAGTCAGTGGCAAGGGGTATAGATCCTATGTTTGGCTTAGATTAGTCAATATTCATGGCCCTACACTCCTCTGAGAGTGAACAGAATTAGGATTCTGTTATCCAGAAAGAAGGGAAGGCTGGGTAGGGAACCACTAGTGTCTGCCATAGTTTCCAAGTCAGTTCCTTTGCCTATGCCCTTAATTCCTTTCTACCTCTGGGAGGACCTTATTCTATTAAGCATTTCTTCTTTATTTTCAATCTCTTTCCTCATTCTCTTTCTTCAGGCTTCTTGAAAGAAGAGTCTGACTTTTTACCTCCTGTTTATTCCTTAAATTCCCTGCAGTCTGAATTCTACTCCTCCCATATAATAAACCTCCCTTTCTGTTGTCATCAGTAACCACCTGAATATCAAATTCTCTGCCAGTTTCTTTTGTTTTCTTGGATTTTCTTTCTTGTTGAAAATGAATTGAAAAAGTTGAAAATGAAGGGAAAGAAGTTCATATATATATATATATATATATATTTGGTAAAAATGGATTATCTGAATATGGTTATAATATTACTTTATATTCTATTACAGAATTAATTGAAAGGATTTACCATATATCTCATGACTCTACAGGAGCCTTGGAAATAGGTAAGTGACATCTTACTTCAGTGATCTGCCTTTTTTTCTCTTCAATAAAGTATTGGTGTAAATATCAAGTTTATATGAATCTTCATGTAATATTTCCCTAATATCCAATAAATCATATTTTCCAGGGAATTTTAGGTTTATTTTCTATAGTAATTATAATGAGGACATTGTTAATAACATAGTAGTGTGTCATATACTGAAACATAAAGCATTAAAAGAAAACATGAAATGCAATATGGTACCCTGATTTGTACCTAGGAACTGAAGAAAGGTATTTTTAGAAAAACAGGTGAAATGTAAAGAAAGTCTCTAGTTTAGTTAATAGTAACATATCAATGTTAATTTCTTAGTTTTGACAAATGTACTGTGGTTATATAAGATACTAACTTTATGGAAAACTGGGTGAAGAGTATACAGAAACAGTGTACTATCTTTGTAACTTTTGTAAATCTAAAATTTATTTATTTCAAAATAAATATTTTAAGCAAAAAAATCAAAATTTATTGATTTGAAAATTGTAGTTTAGAAGTAGCTTTTCTGTCCAATGGTTTGAAAAAAATCAAAATTATTAACACATTGACTGTCACACTAGAAAAAAAATTTTTTCCTTGGTGCTACAGTGTTAATTAGGAAAACAGAATAAAAACTTCGAAAACAAAATGATCCTTTCTAATTTAATGAAAAATTTGTTATTTTTTAATTGTTTTCTGTGCATGAGTTGTATGCAACTCACGCGGCACTAGAACCAATTTTTACACTGCATGCCACGGGAGTTGTATGTGACTCATGACATACTTATTGAATTTGTTTCTGAGAATTGAGTCTTTATAATTCCACAGGTATTTAGTTGTGTCTGGAGTGGACCTTGGGTGGTCCTGGATGATGACCTCTGAATGGTACCCTCTATGTATGTGCAACGGTGTCACGTCCCCACATACTATCTCACAGATTTTGTTCAAAGAGCTGCCAAGGAAACATTCAAGGGGAAATGAACAATCAGAAGTTATGGTCATCAGAGAACACAGTCTAGCACTTGTAGTGATCATCACATCAGTTCATTTTTCATTTTTTGTTCTCGAGAGAAAATGAGTGTAAGGCATTGTTGGAGGAAATGGTGAATGAAGATTCGGACATGAGTGATGAAGCTGTTGATCTATTTAGTGAAGATTCAGAGGAGCACCGTCCTAGTGGAGACAGTGGGGACAGTTCTGACAGCAGTTGCAGCCCACCAAGAAAAACTAGAACATTACATGCAGATCTTTCCATTGGGGAAGGTTGTTCAAAGTCTATTACTGAAATAATCGAAGCAGTTGTAGCTGATTTCAGTGAGAGTGATTCTTCGCCAGATGTTTCTGAAGATCCTGTAGTGACTAGTGTAAGCTCCAGTCTTAGGAAGTAACATGAAGATTTTTGACTTTGTTGAAAGTAACCCTGGTGTTCCAACCGAAATTGCAGTAAATTTCCATGGAAAAACACCTTATGATTTTTTGAAATTCTTTATAAGAGATGATGCTGTTGACTACATGGTGAAGGAAACTAATGTCTACGCAAGTCAGACTTTACAGAAGGGTAATATCAAACCCCACACCTGACTAAAAAAGTGGTATGTTACTTCTCAAGAAATGGAATGATTTTGGGGAGAATTGCTTTGGATGGGTCTTACTTAGCAAGAAGCCAAGAGTTCTGGACTGTTGGTCAAAAAATGTTTTGTGTGACAATTCAGTGGAAAGGCTTATATCACGTAACCGCTTTGAAATGCTTCTGAGAATGTGGCAGTTCTCTAACAACAAAGAATGTCTTCCTGGTGACCATCTCTTCAAGATCTAGCCACTTCTTGATCGTCTTCTTGGAAGGTTTCAAGTTGCGGTAGTTCCAGATAAGGAAATGTGTATTGACAAAACAATGGTGCTATTTTGTGGACGTTTGAGTTTTGTACAGTACATAAAGAACAAGCGCCATAAATTTGGAATAAAACTTTTCAAACTTTGCCTAAAAGATGCTTGTGCCTGGAATGTGAAAATTTATTGTGAGAAGGAAGCAAGATCTGGCATTTCTGTTTCATCCTCAGTTGTCATGAAGCTATTAGGAGGTTTACTAGATAGTGGACATGTTTTATATACTGACAACTGCTATAGCAGCATCCACCTAGCGCATTAACTCCTTGAGTGGTCTATGTATCTGGTGGGCACACTAAGAAGTAACAAGAAGCTAAACCTGCCAGATGTAATAAAGGTGAAGCTAAATAAGAACGAAGTAATTGCTTGAGAAAGGGACTTGGGAGTCGTTGTCCTCAAATGGAAGGATAAGAGAGATGTACTGATGCTGAGTACTATGCACTGCAAAGACACCAAAGCATTTGAAACAAGAAAAGGTGTTGTAGAAAAACCACATATAATTGTAGATTGTAATAATTCGAAGGTGTTCATTGACCTCTTAGATCAACTGAAGTCATATTCATGGTCTTTGAGACTTGGCATAAAGTGGTTCAAAAAATTAACAATAGAGCTAATCACAGGATCAGCTTTGGTGAACTTGCTTGTTCTCTGCATACAGAGTTGTGAATAAAAAGAAGATCTCGATCACAAAATTCAAACAAGTTTGCCTAAAACTGCTCCAGACCGATGAACACCTACTGCAGTGCCGTCCCTTCTCTCGCCATTTGTGACTTGTTCTCACAAACATGGGCTCTGCCAGAAGATGTGCTGTGTGCTATGAAAAAACACAAGCTGAGCAAGGACATGAATATGCCATGAAAAGATGTAAACAACATGGAAATGCAGCAAATGTTATATGTACTTTCATATAGTATGCTTTTTCCTAAAACAAATAAAAAAGTAATATAAAAACTTGAAAATTAGCACTGTAAAACATAATGGGGAAACTTGAAATATAGTTCATAAGGGTAAAGTGATTTTCTTGACTTGTCAGGCTTAAGTATAATTTAAAGGTAAACATAAATAGAAAAATAAAATTTACTGACTTCTATTTAATCCACATTTTTAGAATTAAATTGTCAATGTTAATTGTAACAATAAGAACTTCAACAAGTAAGATTTCACGAACCAACTGCGGGTTTTGCCCAGGGGGCCACCCATCACATAACATGTGTGCTACAGCATGGCAGCTTGAGTTGCCTGTGTATCATGTGGCTCCCAAGGTAAAGAGATGTGTGAATTACATGTGCTTCAAAAGGCCCTGGGCTCAAAACTAGCGTTGGCTAAATACAACTCACATGGCAGTTAATGTGTTAATTATCTTAAAAAATCCAGATTCCATGGAATAGAGGTATAGGGAAATATGTACCTATAGGTTTCATTTTTTTAGTTTATAGAAAGTATGGGATTTCATTTTTTGAATACTGGTATGGTCCATGAACACTTTCTTGTCCTCAGTTACAGATTTTCTCTTTGATTCTTTAAGGTGCTTTTGTGTTCTTTGGTTGTTTTGTGTAGCACTTTGTATTAATGCAAGGAAGCCCTTTAAATGGTTCCCGGAACACTGCTTTTTATTTTTCTTTTGTTTTAGTGTATTTTTTAGAGTCAAAGGGCCAATGATGTGACTCAGTGGTTTGGAGTTGAGACCCTGTTAGTGTAGTTTTGTTCAGTCACACCTACTTGAGCTTCTAGGTCAAGTACTAGACACGGTTGACCTATTGTTAATGAGTATGAATAATGGTGAACATAACTCTTAACATAGCCATTTCTGTAATTGAGCTAAAGTAATATGGAATTGATTGCTGTCAAATAATAGAAATTCTCAGTTTCCAAAATAGACTCTAGCATGATAACTCTTTTACATTTTAATAAATATTAAAAGACTTACAAGAAAGGAACTCTGTCATTTGCTGAAACTATTACATAACTTTTCATTAATAAAAGTAAAATAGCCATGCTGGTCTTGCAAATGACTTCCTGCTTCTGTTACAAACTTTAATGACTTTAGTTAAATTTCATAAAGGGAAACAGAAATATACTAAAAGGATATAGACATTTAAAACAACAGACCCATGCCTAAATAAGTCTTGCAGAATAATTGTCAGGCTTGGAGATTTCTGTTTTGCTTAATAATCTTTATTTAGAATTGGTATTAACAATCTCATGTTAATAGATTTACGGCTCTACTTCTTAGTTGTTTAACATGCTTATTCTAACCTGGGTAGGGAAGTTTAGAAAAAGGGAGAATAGTTTCTTCAGGCTAAGTTTAAATTCTGTTGATCATTTAATAGTTCACAAAAAACACACAAAATAAAACATTTATTGTGTTCTAGAAGAGCATTAAAAGTGTTGTTTCTAGGGATATACTTACCATTCAGCTGGCTGATGTTTTGTGGTCATCAAAGTATAAATAAGAATAACTAGTATATATTGAGCACTTTCTATGTACCAGGCACTTATATTATCTGGTTTAATCTTCACTAACACCTATGAGATAGGTTGGATTCCCTTTACAGATGAGGCTGGGAGAGTAACCCTGAGACTAGAGGGCAGCAAGAACAAGCACCCGTTGTGTGCAGTACCTACAGTTTGGTTCATAACGTTAGCAGCTTCCAGGAAATGCTGACACACTTTCATGGACACATGACAAATTTCAGATTACTTCAGCTTTTCTGGGTAATATCTGATCATACCAGGTGACCTAGAGCAGATTTCCCTGGGGGACTAGCCTGGAGTAAGGTCTTGCGTTCTCTATTCTAGCCTTGATCTGGCTCATTCTACAGTCCCTAATATGTCAGTTGTTCTCTGTCGCCTGATTAATTGCTGAACACTCACTCATTGTGTGCTTCACTGAGCACATGCCAAGAACTTTTGGCAGCTCTGGGGAACATGCTCTCAGCGTGCCTCCTGGTCAGTGTTGGCAACTAGAATTTCCTAGTCATTGTGAGAGCTTTGATCTAGAAACTAAGACACACACCAGAGACCAGGAATAGGGTAGTTGAGCAGCTGACAGGTGAAATGCAGCTATCCAGACTCAGCCAATTAGTCAGGAGTCAAAAATAAGAGCAGACATGTGACTCTAAAGGGTGGTTTTTGAAGAGGGTTATGATGGTTGGCTATGGACTTCATAGTTTGTAGACATAAAATAATTACAACTTCTTTTTGAGAAAGAGTCATAAAAATATAGAATCTCCTTCACTACCTTCTCTTCTTCGTGGTCTCTAAAAGTTGACCTTTTTCAGGGCTCAGTCCTTGGCCTTCTATATTTATTCTCTACATGATCTCATATGATCTGTTGCTTTAAATGCCATCTATTCTCCCAAATTTATTTCTTTACCTTGATCTCTCCCATGAACTCTAGGCTCACATTTATGTGATTTCAACATCTCCATTTGAAAGTCTAATAAACATTTCAAGCCTAATATATTTAGAATAGAACTCTTCTCTCAAAATATGCCTCTTCTTCTTCATCGCAGTTGTTCAGGCCAAAAACTAAAAAGTTGTCTCTGACTTTTCTCTTTCTTTCATACCCCACATCCAGTCCATTAGTGAGGCTTATATGCTTTCCTTTCAGTGTACATCCGAAACCACCCCTTGCTTCCTCTGCTCCTCTACTGCCTTAATAAAGTCACCATTGTGTTACCTAGATGGTGGAAATGGTTTTCCTGCTGGCCTTCCTTATCTCCTCTTACACCTCTCCGGTCAGTTCTCCATTTAGGAATAAAAGTTTTCTTTTTAAAATGTTGAACAGTTCCTGTCATTCTCTTGCTCAGAACCCTTTGGTGGCTACCTGTTACACTCAGGATAAAACGCTGAATGTCACCATGTTGTATCAGGCCTGCTGACTTTATCCCCCCGACCACTCTCTGTCTTGCCATCTCTGCTGTAGCCACACTGGCCTTCCTGCTGTTCCTTGGTACTTCATTTGTAATCAGCTAATTTCTGCCCCACTCCGTAACCCCACACCCTCTCTCCAGTCAGTTCAGCCTCTAGCCTGGTACTGCTGGAGGTAGATTCAGAGAGAAGAAAAGTGTACATCCAAGACTCTAGCACATGTAGTAGTTGAGGTCACACTAGAAATTTTGCAGCTTTAGCATTCTAGGGTTCTGTAATTTGAATTGCTTTCAGGTATGAGAGGAACTGGATTCAGAGCTACGGAAATATATAGCCAGAGTCAATGCGGAAAAGTTACAGAGAGATAGATTTCTGCTCCATTTAATGAATAATATAATAAATAAGTTTGTCATCTGCATGAAAACAGATTGAGCTGCACCTGAGACACTGAGTTCTCCATCACTGACAGTGTGCAGGTGGAGGCTGATCGATCTCATGCAGGGGTGTTGTGGAGGAAAAACGTGCTGAAGTAGCGGGAGGAAAGAGTGGATCTCTACTCTTCTCAACTCTGAGATTGTATCAACCTTTGGAATTTTCTTTTTTCAGAAGTAGTTCTTCTCAGAGTCTCCTCAGATTCTTCTTTTCGTGTACATGTTGGGAAGCTTTCTCCAATAGAGTATCCAGCACTTCTAGCCGAAAGTTTCTGATGGTTGAGGGGAAAGGAGCTGATAGCAAGGTTGATTTCCAGTGAGATTGGCCAAGTGTTAAACTAAGGAATTTACTTTGAGGCATTTTTCTTTCTCTTACTTTTTATTTTTTAATTTATTTTTATTGATTTTTGTTCTAAAATAAATAATACATACATAAGCAAATTCCCTAATAGATTTTTAGTTATTAAACAAAAGTTCACTGAGTTTCAGAATAAAAGAGCATGCCACTTGGAAATAGCTTTTGCTCAGAGTTTGTAAGAAATGGAAAACTCACCTCATTCTTATCCTTATGCAAGAAGCTCCTTGAGAAATAGCGACTGTGTTTTGAATGTTTTGTTTGAGGGCAGGCAGCTATTCCGTTATCTTTTCTTAGAGAAGGCAAAAATATGATTTAAAGAATAGAGAACTTTAAGTTTTAAGTATTTTTAGTTAGTCCTGAATTAAGGTACTGACGTGCCATACAGATTCAAGTTTCTTTTAACTGCTGAACTGTGGTACTTGTAATTAATAATATAGGAAAGAATGATTTTCAGGGTCTCAAAGTACCTCATATTTGATCTCTTCTGAAAGTAAGCACCTAAATAATAGGGTAACACATCTAACAATTGATTCTGGCCCGACACAGCTTCCTTCAGCAGCTGGGCCTGCCCCACCCCAGTGTGCGGTGGCACCATAGGAATCATCGTTCTGATGACACTGTTCTGTTTAAGGAAGGCCTGAATTCCTTAATGTGTCTTCACCTTGAATCTCTTGCTGTTTCTGTATTTTTTCTGGGTTTCTGGCTTTGCTGCCTATCTCTGTCCTTTAGATTTGACTCTTCCTTCTTCCTGACTGCTATCTTGACTTCTCCCAAACAAAACTGCTGCACTGACTCAGCACGTACAATTTGGATTATCTTCTGTATTGATGTTTCTGTCTTGGCTTGAGTGAGGGATCCTCTGAGGAGCAGAGGGAGATAGAAGTACCTCCTTGATTGTAAAGGTAATGTGAGCATTGAACGTGTGTCATGGTTCTTGATCTTTTGATCCTGTGCAGTTGAGATTGATCTTTTGTACCTAGCCTTAGCAGAAGACTAATAATCCACACAGCTCTTCAACCCAGTTATAAAGTAATAAATGCAGAGAGGAAAAATGAAATTCTCAAATGTAGTACACTTCTGTCATACAGGTACTTAGAACAAATCTGAGTACCAGGGATGAAGTAAAAAGGCCACATATAGATGATGTTGGAAAGTTCAGACCATAAAATGGTATATTTGGTTCACTTAGAGCCTCTTTATTTACTTGCTTTTCTCTGAATGATAATGGGAAACCCATAAATAGCATTTACCATGTTCTAAGTGCCTTATTTATTTTAGCTAATTTAACCCTCACAGCAATCCTGTGAAGTATGTACTATTACAGTCCCTATTTACCACAGGAGTATGTTAAGTCTTGAACAAGTTAAGTCATTGGCCCAAAGTTTCCCAGCATGTTGTGTCAGAGCTGGGATTCAAACCCAAGTAAGTGTATAACCACTTGCTATATTGATTCTTCAGTTCCTAATTCATAATTTTAAGAAGCCTGGTTTTTTAGAGCACAATAGGTTAGAAGTTACAAATGTGAAAGAGTTTAGTGATCTAAGATTCTCACTTTAATGTGTCTCTTCTAATAAAATAATTACTCCTTAGGGTAGTTCTATACAGTGTTAACAGTTATAATAGCAAAATAATTGAAAACAATACAAAAGTTCAATAATTGCATAGATGATGAAATAAACTAGGGTACTGCTTTTCAAACTTTAATGTGTATACAAGTCACTTGAAATCTTTTTAATATGTAAATTTAATTCAGTAGGTCTGTGGTGGGGCCCAAGATTCTACATTTCTATCAAGTTTGCAGGTAGTTCTGGTGCTGCTGATCCATGGACCCCACTCTGCGGAACAAGGAAGAGCTGGTCTGGGGCTAGGGAGAGGTGAATGGGGTGGGGTGTCTTAGGTGCCTTGCTCATCTCATCTTACTCTGGTCCCTAATTAGAATCATATTTTTAAAGACTATTGAGTGACTTTAGGTTATACTTATAACATAATTGAGAAGTATCCTCAAACTATAAGCAATTATGAAACTGGACAAACACAGGAAATAACTATTTTCTGACATTGGATAGTAGAGCAGGACTGTGATTCTTGAGAGAAGGGAAACAAACAAGGGGAGCCCTAACATCACCCAGGCTTTCCACTTGGAGGTAATTTCCAAACTGTGGTGGAAATTAGGGGACACAAAAAGAATCCAGTAATTTCTCTGAGTCGAGTAGACAGAGGTCAAAGTTTAGGGAGTTGAGGTGGCTGGTAATTGAAGACTAGAGTTCTGGAAAGGAGGGAGTTGGTCAGAGAAAGAATTTGTGAAATCTGCAGGGGTGCTCTTGAGAACCTGGCTGAATACAAACTGTTATGCACAGAGTGAAACCCCTAGAAGCTGGTAAGGGCAATTTGTAAGAAAAGAAAAAAAATTGCCAGCTTACTGTGATACTGGGACAAAATTAGCCCTCAAAAAAAGGTTCCTAGCACAAGCCCTAAAAGAGCTTAAAACCAAGCCTCAGAAGAATCAGATTAATGCACAAATAACTTCCTGCCAGAAGTCCAACACTTTTTAAACAAATACAGCAACATCTGAGCATTGTAGAGGGGACGGGCATGCCTCTAAACCTCGCTTGGGTGAGGCAAAGTCATAAAATGTAACCAGAAGATATTTCCACTTCAGTGTTTATTGCAGCATTATTCACAGTGGCTAAATTATGTAATCAGCTTAAGGGTTTATCAAAGGATGAATGGATAAAAATGATGTGTATATACATGAAGGAATATTATTTAGCCATGATAAAGAAGGAAATTTTGTCATTTGCAGAAACATGGATAGATCTGGAGGACATTATTTTAAGTGAAATAAACCAGGCACAGAAAGATAAATATTTCATTTTCACACTCATATATGGGACCTAAAAAAAAATTGATCTCAAGGAAGTGGTGAATAGAATGGTGGCTACTGGAGATTGCTCAGGGTGGTGGGATGGGGTAATGAAGAGATGTTGGTGAAGGGGTAATTCTGTTTAATAGGAGGAAGAAGTTCTGATGTTCACTGGTACAATGGGGCATCTATAGTTGATGATAGTTTACTGTATTTCAGAATAGCTAGAAGTTTTCAAATGCTGCCAACATAAAGCAATAATGAATGTTTTAGGTGAATCTTTTCCTAATTACCCTGATTTGATCATTGTATGTTGTGTGCTTGTATCAAGATGTAACATGTAATCCATGAATATGTACAATTATTATGTATCAGTAAAAAATACAGCAACATCAAGCACTCAGCAATGTAAAATTCAGTGAATTGCATACAGTCAAACATTACTAGATAAGGAAAGAAGAGAAAAATGAATCGATAGAAAGACTCTAAAATGATGGAGATGAAGAGCTGTATAATTTAGTCTCTCTGTTATGGCAGAAAGCTTATACACTAATATAAAGTGAAAAGCATTTAAGATTTTAAAGTTTTTCTCTGTTCTGTTTGACTGTATCCTGTATGTTGGTGTGCATTCTCAAAACAATTTTCAAAAATAGCATATGATTATATACTAAGAGTTCCCTTTTGATTCAATAGTTATTTAGGGGAGTGTTTCTCAAATTTGCAAATTACTCTTAAGCTTTGGTACTCATTATTTAATAAATGGATATATGGCATTCTGCTTTTCTAAATTTTTATTGTTCTATTTATGGACTAATTTATGATCAGTTTTGGTAAAGTTACACAGACCTTTTTAAAGAAGTTGTCTTCTTTGTAAGATACCTAAATACTATGTTCAACTTTTTTGGGTTCAGTTTTTCTATAATTATTTTTTTGTCTAATCTCTCAAAAGTCTAAAGTTATAAATCACTGATTTCTTCCATTAGTTTTAAAAAAATATTTCTTAGTTTTTGTTTTGGTGTATTTGTTAATATGTTATTTACTATCAGTTTCTCAATTTAGGATTTTACCTTTTGTCAAAATAATTTGACTTCTTTCCTAATTTATGACCTGTGCTTTGTGTTTTGTTTTAACTGACATTAGTACTGCTATCTTAGTTTATATTTCTCCATCAATCTTTGTACTTCCTAATATATTTACTCTTTCTTTGTCATTTATTTCCTAAAGTGAAACATAGTTGGATTTAATTTTTTAACCTAATGAGAACCTTTGTCTTTTAACAAATATTTAATGCATTTATATTTATCACCAAAATTGATCTAATTTATTTTACTTCATTGATCTTGTTTTAAGCTTTCTGTTTTAAATTCTTTCTTGTTTCCATTGTGTTTTAGATTTTTTGCTGTTTGATTTAAAGTTTTGTCTTTGTTTAATTTGGTTTTGATATTTTAATTTATGGTTCATCTAAGGGGCATATAACCTGCTTAGAAATCACTAAGGATTATTTTAAATTTTTTTTTAACTTTAAATCTACATAGTACCTATAATTAGCAGTCAAGAATGAGATGGTATCTCTTGATTTCCCTCAGTATGAAATGAGACATTTCATACAGTTTTACTTATCTGCTTCTTAGTTTTCATTAATATGATCTAAAATTTTTATCTCACACTATTACTAAATTTTAATTTTAAATAATTTATAAACTATTTCTTTTGTTAATTTTTATATGGGCATAAAGATTATAAAACCCTACAGTTGTGACAACCTTAATTGCCACTTTTTTCAAGTATATACCAAAATGAACCTGAAAATCATCAAAAATATACTCTTGTATTTTATTATTCCTCATTTTTTTTAATTTACTTTCATATTATATGTTTTAAAAATACTGTTTTTCTTTTCCCTGTTGCTCACATTCAGGCCATTTCTTTCCTCATTATACCAGGAAAAAAGAAGTAGAAAAAGTCATTTGAATTAAAATATCAAATTTTGTATTTGGTATTTGCTATAGCAAAGTATAAGGTCCAGAATATGTTTAGGATTATTGGGATTAATGGATTTTATGGTGGTAAATTTTATGGAGAGAATTACCCGTTATTTAGTAAACCTGTAAGTTTGTTTTCTAAGATATCTCTGTTAATTACTATATCAGATAACATGGGGCCTGGCCTTTAGATTCTCATTAATAGGTGTCCAGTGACAGAAACCACCCTCTTGCTCTGGTAGACTGTTACCCTGATCCGGAATGTGCCTAGTCATGTGACTTCCTCAAGTGGGCATCAACTTCATTCCCGCTCTATAATAAGGGTGCTTGTATGAGGCGTTCCCAGTTTTTTCAGAACATGCTTGAGGACCATTTAGGGAAGCAGGACACTCTGTCTTGTCTTGGCAACTGTGGGGAAGGAATAAGTCTGTAGCAGTTGCTAGGGGTAATATCTTTAAGGAAACAATGCTGTTGCTAAGTTATTTTTAGAGATGAAGGCTTGTCCTCCTCATATATATATATATATATATATACACATACATATGTATATATTTTGTTTTAGCAGAGAGTTATGTAGCTAGACTACCAAAATGTAGGGAGTGAGGTGAAGTTGAGAATGGCCTCTCTAGGATTGCTGGGTCAGGGTGAGGTTCTTGGCAAGAGACTCAGTTTAGTGTGGTATTTTGGAAAGCACATAGGCTAAGGAGGCAGGAGACCTTATTCTAGCTTTGGTTCTCTATTTTTCTTTGTGACCATAGTAAACAATTTAACTTCTGTGAGTCTCAGGCTAGATCTATTAAACTAGGAAGTGACTCTCTAAGATCCTCTCTAACTTTAAAATTCCATGACTGACCACGGTACCAGGGTAGAACAAGGAGGTTTCTACAGCATTTTAGTTTTAATTTCATCAAACACAGAAGTCAGCTTAATTTCATCTTGTAAAGTCAAGAGAAATAAATCATTTGTCTTACTACTTTGAATGAGGAGGATTAGAAGAAGGGGAATCGTGTGACTCGTGTATTTATGTTCTGATCTAATGTTAAGTAAGTGACACATGTTGTAGTTGAGTGTCCCAGTTCTAACACCTGGAAGTAATCTGGTACTAGAATGACTCAGAAGAATGTGAAATTCCCATTTTTCCCAGACAAAACTGAGAGGATATTTATTTAGGTTCCCAGAAGGTTATTACATTTTCTATTGGGATATGTGTGTGTCTCAAGATTGAGGATGCTGGGAGGTGGCCACCTGTGTGGTACCAGTCAGACACCATGCTGCAGGTCACACTGAACATCTTTCATTGATAAGCTTCTGAGTGGTAAAAAGGCTGCTAGCACTGAAGGTAGGTTTCACAAGAGCACCAATAGCCTGCTGCCCGAGCTGGCTTCCTGTCCTGGGTTGAGCTGGGCATGGTCACAAGCAGGGTGGGCAGAAGGAGTTTTCACATAAGGAACATGTCATAATTGTGAAAGAGCTGGGAAACAGTGCTGACTGAATAAAATCTGTGCAGTAGTCAAAGGGTGACTCTTTTTGAAGAGAGGCTTTGTTCTGGCCAGATTCTGGAGAAAGAGCCACCAACAAAGGCAGCACAGAAAAGATTGGGCAGTGGACATTTGTTGCTTCTCTTCTCTGTAGTGCTCACATTGGGGACTAAAAAAATGGCTGGACAGTTTTATTTCCCGCTCTGTCAAGAGCTTCCGGGGTGGGGGTGGGGGGGAGGGGCGGGAAGAAAATTGTTTCATTCCAGAAATGTATTTTGTTTTAGTAAATAAACACATGTCATGAATTGAGTAAATTCAAATAAAAATAAATTAGAAACTTGAATAAAAATGTATATAATAGGCTTTTAAGTGCTACTATATGGTAGTCCCTGCCAAAGATGCAGAGATCAACAGTCAGTAAATTCTTTCCTCAGGAACTTAACTTGAGCAAGGCAGAAAAATAATTGGCTAATATTCATTATGTTTCATTCAGTTTTTGTAGACCATCTACTCTATGGAAGACACTGTACTAGGTGGGACTTAAAAGGTAAGATGGAGAAGCTAGACTAGAGTCTCTGTTTTCAAGGCATTTACAGTCCAGAGAGACATGAGTAAACAGGTAACTAGAGTGCCAGGTCCATGGGGGCCTACAGGAGAGAATAAACAGGATACATGAGAGAGAACGATGCAGGTAACTTTGACTGTGTTCTGAGAATAGAGCTAAGCAGACTCAGTGCCTATACCTTCAGATTTTTAGAGTCCTTGAGACTTCTTAAGAGTTCTAGAACTAATGAAGTCAACTCCTAGAGGAACCTTTGTTGTAGGTTTTTATAGGTAAAGCTGCTTAATATTAATGAGTCGATAGCTGAATACCGGGGAGAGAAGAAAATTGTTGATGCATGTGTTTTCCATTTTCTAGAAATAAAGCTGATGAAGAAAATGATGTAATTATTATTGAATTGCCCTCTGCTAGCTGCAAATTACATCTAGAATTTTTTTATTTGAGATTATAGGAAGATACCTTCTGATCAAATATTGTTCCCCATTAATTTATAGAGAAGGTCTTTCTTGAATTTTAAATATAGCTAAAAGAGATTGCGTAGCCTCCCACCGTCATAGACTCCCACAGCTCTTGGAGGTGGGGGTTTCCTATTCAGCCCGATGTCCTCCTGTCCACGTAAGGGGCTGCTTTCTCTCTCTCTCTCTCTCTCTCTCTCTCATTGAAATGTTGGTCTCTTTTCACAACAGTGGAGGCCTTTAATTTAAACACTGGATTTGTAAATTGAAGGAGCCCAGGCTGGGCCTGGCTTGTGGAGCACGAGGCTTACTTACCTCCATGCCTGAGCCACGGGAGGCCCACTGCTTGCTGCTTTTAGGGAGTTAATAAGAGCTTTTGTGACCTGGTTTGCCCATGCTTTATTGGCTAAAATCTAGATGATTTGAAGGAAGAAAGATTATGATGAAAAAGTCAAAGTTATGGCTGTGAACTAGACGGAAAGTTAAAATTTTAAAAAGCAGCACCAATATGGTACAGACAAGAATTAGAAGTTAGGAAGAGCTAGAAGGAGAAGTTTTAATTATAGCAACCCTCAAGACATTTGAAATTGTTATGATGATTTTAAGTGGGCAACTTTTTGGTCTCAAAAAGAGTCAAGGACTTTACTTTCAGTGTGTAGTTTATTACATGTAAACACATACAAAATTTAAGGGGAACAGGTAAGCTTTTTATGTAAAACTGTTTTGATTTATGGCTTCCTGGAATTTGAAAGCCTCCTTGTGCCTTGACTAAATACATTGAGTGGTTTTAAAACTTAATAAAATTGGTGGGGGGGGGGAGTCTTTTTTTGTCACAAGCAGATTATTTTTAATATAGCAATTAGGGATATCATTAGGAAGAGCATTAAAAATGGTTTGTAACATCAAGCTGGAATGGAACTAAATAAAGAAAATGAGAAATTGGACACATTGATTACAAATAAAAGTAATCATTTTTCAAGTAATACTGAAATCAGTGGAATTGAAGAAACTAAGATTTTTCTTTTTTGTTTCTTAAAAAATTTACTAACAGTGGGAATACATGAATCATGTCTAATAAAAAATGAACATTACACATCAGACTGTATAGTTCCCTTTGATCACCGTTCCATCTCCCCTGAAGTTATCATTTTGCCATTTATTCTTAATCTTATAAATATTTACATGCATATATATGTATACATAGAACAGAAATTTATGTTGTATGTAGATGTTAATGAAGTCCCTGTAGAATGTATTGATTGCTAGTGTATTTTATATGGCCTTCAATTGTTGTATTTTGTTTTTAATACTTCTGTAGTATTATGTTAGCAGCTGGCATTTATTGAGTAATGACTATATGCTAGGCAGGATGCTTAACATTTTTTAACATGATTTAGTCTCATAATCTTCTAATAACCTTCAGAGGTAGAAAAGTTGATTTTATATGAATAAAATACTACCTTCAGTATATGTTCCATTTATATTAAATTGCTAATGCCAGTAGTTTAGAATTCTTTAGTAAGACTTCAAAACTAAAATATTTAGAATGATTTTTAAAAATTGGTAAGAATGTAACTTTTAGTTCTGTTATATTTGTTATTCTTGTACATTTGGCCTTTCCCAAGTTCCTGGAGTCAGCCGTCTACTTGCTAGGTCAGAAAGCAGGAGATATAAGGGTGGCTTCTGCTTAACTTTCAGGAATGAAGAGGTAGTGTGTGTCATATTTGACTCATTCTAAATGAGGAACAGACAATTCCAGACATTTCCTCACTAGTTAATGGTTTTTAAAGCCTATGCCTATCATGATATCCTTATTTTGGGAACAGTGACAGGATACAAGACCTAGATTGAAGGAGATTTGATTTTGAAAGATGCCTTTCATTATACCCTTAGTCATAACGGTACGCGGAAACAAAAGCTGCTGCATTGCGAACTCTAAGAATTTTTATGGGAATTGGTAGAAAGGGAATCATATTGGGTGGATTGAGAGAAAAAAGTGTTGTACTTTTTATGTATACTCTGATTTTGGCGTTTGGGTGAGGATATTTTCAACATTTCGTGACAAAATAAGGAGCTATTAGTGAATGGGATAAGCTTCAGAAAATTTTAAGTCTCAGCCGTGCTCCTTAACAAGTTGGGTGACTTTGAAAAAGCTACTTGATACAGTTTTAATCAAATGATGATAATAACCACTTTATATAATCACGGGATTGAAATTATATAAAGTCTTTTATACATTACTAAGTGCTATATAAATGTGCCAGTATTAGGTGGTATTCTTACTATTTTTATTATCATACTATTGTCAAAGCCTTCTACAGTTTACCTCTTTTACTAAGTCTGCCTCTATTCCAGACTTAACCTTTTTGCTTCTATCCTTTATTACGTGAAAGAGGTTACTATATTGGAATTCTGATATTTTCAGAATAGGAAAAGAGGCTCTATTGCTGAGTCATTTAACACATACTGAAGGCCTACTATACATATCAATCAGTATTTCTTCTGGCTGAATGTTAGAAAAGGTCATCTATAGTAACTCTCAAGGAGAGGAGAAAGGTATATGCTGAAGGTCCCAATAAATACCATTTCACTGTCATCAGTATATTAAGTTTTCATAGGCATTTTTTATCTTTTTTGTCAAGATTTAAAAAGTATTAAATATAAATATATGTTAAAATATATATCTGTTCACTTATAAAAATATTTATTCTGTTGTGGGATAGTGTTTGAAAACACAATCAGAAATTATCTTGCTTTGTTTCTTTTTGGTTATATAATGATACTTCATTTTGAAATATCAACTAACATTCAGTGAGGGTATGAGGTTTTTATGTTTAATAGAATAGAACATGGGTTAAAATGGTTAAGAAGCACTCATTTCCAGAGTAAGCTCCCATTTTTAGATGATGAAACTGAGCTCCACTGAGTTTGCTTTGGGGTCCACATTCTAATGGAGAACTGGTTCTTGCTGGGAAGCCGAATCACAAGTCTGGTTTATTCTGGGTTTGTTTATGATTTTGCTCCCTCCCATTCTGCTAATGTTTTCCTAATATAACTGATAAAGCAATTCAGAATCCATGAAAAGAGGGAACATCTTTAGCTTGTTACAGAGTCTTCAGACTGTATATCTGTAGGCCTGTGCTAGAGAAATTAAACATCAGTTATTTAAGGCAGCTAGAATGTCTACAATTTAAATTTCATTTGTTGTTTTTTAGTGATGTGCCATCTATTTCATCAAAACGCTGTAGGTATATGCTATTCCTTGAAGAAGAGTATGTGTGCTTTGTAAGAGGCACTTTGCTGAGGGAAAATCCTTTGGGTTTTATTGTGCCCTCTTCTGGATAGTTCTGAAAAGCAAATGCTTTTGACTTTTATTGGTGGTTTGCCTTGTCATCTCTATATTTATGTTCATTTATTTTTCTTTGACCTACTCTTTGTGGCAAACCATCTCTATCCGAAGTTACACCAATGGAAAGAGTTAAATATTGTTTTGAAGTGACCTATGAAATTCCATTCTATATTTAAAACATATCCCATTGGAAATAATCACTTTTTTTCTCCATTGTATTTTGTTACCCCCACCTATGGTACCATCTGAGAACTGTTTGTGTGTATTTTTTTTTAATTTCAAAATATTATGGGAACACAAATGTTTTAGTTACATGGATCAATTTTGTTATGCTTGAGTCATGGTTATAAGTGTGCCCATCACCCAGGTAGTGTTCACTGTACCTGTTAGATAGGTTTTTACTCATCCCCTCCTTCTCTGTCCTCCCTGCTTGGCTTGATTTCCACTGAGTTTTACTTCCTTCTGTGTACATGTGTGCTCATCCGTTTGTTCCAATTTAATAGCGACTACATGTGGTGTTTGTTTTTCCACTCTTGTGATATTTTACTTAGGAGAATGGTCTCCAGTTCCACCCAAATTGTTGCAAAAGGCCATAATTAATCCTTCTTCATGGCTGAGTAGTATTCCACAGTAAACGTATACCACATTTTGTTAAGCCATTAATGAGTTGCTGAGCACTTGGGTTGATTCCACATCTTTGCAGTTGTGAATTGTGCTGCAGTAAACATTTGAGTGCAGGTGTCTTTTTAATAAAATGACTTCTTTTCGTTTCAGTAAATACCCAGTACTGGGATTTCTGGATCAAATGATAGTTCTTTGAGGAATCTCCATATTGTTTTCCATAGAGGTTATACTAATTTGCAGTCCCACCAACAGTGTATAAGCATTTCTTTCTCTCTGCATCCATGCCAGCATCTACTGTTTTTGGACTTTTTAATAAAAGCCATTCTAACTAGCATAAGGTGGTATCTCATTGTGGTTTTAATTTGCATTTTTAATGGGGTTGTTTGTTTTATCCTTGCTTATTTGCTTGAGTTCTTTGTAGATTCTGGTTATTGGCCCTTTATCAGATATATGGCTGCGAGTATTTTCTCCCATTCTGTAGGTTGTCTGTTTGCTCTGTTGATGATCTCCTTAGCGATTCAGAAGCTTTTTAATTTAATCAAGTCCCATGTATTTATTTTTGTTGTTTCTCTAGTTGCCATTGGGGTCGTCTTCATAAATTTTTTGCCTATGCCAATATCTATTAATACAAGAGTTTTTCCAACATTTTCTTCTCAGGTTCTTTTGGTTTCATGCCTTACATTTAAGTCTTTTATCCATCTTGAATTAATTTTTGTGAGTGGTGAGAGATATGGATCATGTCTTATTCTTCTGAATGTGGCTATCCAATTTTCCTAGCACTATTTACTGAATAGGGCTTCTTTTCCCCGGTGCATATTGTTGTCTGCTTCGTCAAAAATCAGTTGGATGTATGTGGATGGTTTTATATATGGGTTCTTATTCTGTTCCATTGGTCTGTGTCTCTGTTTTTGTGCCAATACTATGCTGTTGGGGTTACTATAGCCTTATAGTATAGTTTGATGTCTGGTAATGTGATGCCTGCAGATTTGTTCTTTTTGCTTAAGATTGCTTTGGCTATTCGGGCTCTTTCCTGGTTCAAAATGAAGTGTAGAATTATTTTTTCTGGATCTGTGAAATATGACATTGGTGTTTTGATGGAGATTGCATCAAATCTGTAAATAGCTTTGGGTAGTATGGACATTTTAACAATGTTGATTCTACAGCTCCATGAGCATGATATGTTTTTCCATTTGTGTCATCTGCGATTTCTTTCCTCAGTATTTCCGAGATCTCTTTGTAGAGATCTTTCACCTCCTTGTTTAAGTATATTCCTAGGTATTTTGTATTCTTTGTAGCAATTGTGAATGGTATTGAGTCTTTCATTTGACTCTCAGCTTGACTGTTATTGGTGTGTGTAGGAATGCTACTGATTTGTGTACATTGATTTTATAACCTGAGACTTTGCTGAATTTATTTATCAATTCCAGGAGTCTCTTGGTGGAGTCTGTGGGTTTTTCTGGATATAAAGTCATATCATCAGCAGAAAGTGATAGTTTGACCTCCTCTTTCACGATTTAGATACCGTTTATTTCTTTCTCTTGCCTGATTGATCTGGCTAGGACTTCCAGCACTATGCTGGATAGAAGTGGTGACAGTGGGAAACCTTGTCTTGTTCCAGTTCTTAGCAGGAATGTTTTCAGCTTTTCCCCATTCTGATGTTGGCTGTGGGTTTGTCATATATGGCTTTTATAATCTTGAGGTATGTTCCTTCTGTGCTTACTTTGTTGAGGGTTTTTATCATGAAAGGGTGCTGAATTTTGTCAGATGCTTTTTCTGCATCGATTTAGGTGATCATATGATCTTTGTTTTTGCTTCTGTTTATGTGATGAATCACATTTATTGATTTATGTATATTGCATCCCTGGAATGAAGACCATTTGGTCAGGGTGGGTTATTTTTTTGATGTGCTGTTGAATTTGGTTGGCTAGTATTTTATTGAGGATTTTTGCATCTATATTCATAAGGGATATTGGTCTATAGTTTTATTTTATTTTATTTGTTCTGTCCTTTTCTGGCTTTAGTATCAAGGTGATACTGGCTTCTTAGAATGAGTTGGAGAAGATTCCCTCCTTCTTGACATTATGAAATAATATCTGCAATATGGGTACCAACTCTTCTTTGTAGGTCTGGTAAAATTCGACTGTGAATCCATTTGGTCTGGGGCTTTTTTTTTGTTGGAAGATTATTTATTACTGCTTCAATATCGTTACTTATTATTCTGTTCAGGAGTTCTGTTTCTTCCTGATTGAGTCTTAGAATGTTGTGTTTTTCCAGGAATTTGTCCATTTCCTCTATGTTTTCCAGTTTATGTGCATCATAGTATTCACAGACGATATTTTGTATTTCTATGGCATCAGTTGTAACATCACCTTTTTCATTTCTGATCAAGCTTATTTAGGTCCTTTCTCTTGTATTCCTAGTGAATCTAGCAAGAGGTTTATCAATTTTGTTTATCTTTTCAAAGAATTAATGTTTTGTTTCATTGATCCTTTGTATTTTTTGTTTATTTTCCATTTCATTTAGTTCTGCTCTGACCTTAGTAATTTCTTTTCTTCTGCTGGGTTTGGGTTTGGTTTGATCTTCCTTTTCTGGTTCCTTGAGATGCTATTCTGTTCATACTGTTGGGCAGTAACTTATTGCTTTGTTTTACCTTTTGTGCTATTGTGTTATATGAGCTCTGAGATTTAGCTTTGGGGTGGTTTTACACTGGTGGGCATCTATTGGGCTAATCCATGTATAATGTGGTTCTGAGTATTTCCTGCAGTGCAGGTCTGGTCTTGACAAATTCCCTCAGTGTTTGCTTGTCTCAAAAACTCTTTATTTCTCCTTCATATTCGAAACTTAGTTTTGCAGGATACAAAATTCTAGGCTGGCAGTTGTTCTGTTTAAGAAGACTGAAGATGGGGCCCCAATTCCTTCTGGCTGTAGGTTCTCTGTTGAGAAGTCTGCAGTTAGCCTGATGGATTTTCCTTTGTAAGTTACTTAATGTTTTCACCTCACAGTTCTCAGGAGTTCCTCCTTCATGTTGACTTTGGCCAGTCTGATGACTGTGTGTCTTGGTGTTTGCCTCTTTGCAATGACTCTCCCAGGTGTTCATTGAGCTTCTTTTACCTGGATGTGTAAATCTCTAGCAAGACCGGGAAAGTTTTCCTCAGTTATTCTCTCAAATAGGTTTTCCAGCCCTTTTAGGTTTTCTTCTTCACCCTCAGGAATGCCTCTGATGCTTGTATTTGGCCGTTTTATATAATCTCATATTTCTTGTAGACTTTGTTCATTCCTCTTAATTCTTTCTTAGTTCATTATTTTTGACTTAGTTAATTTGGAAGAGTTGTCTTCAAGCACTGAGTTTCTTTCTTCTGCCTAATCTATTCTATTCTTAAGACTTTCCACTGTGTTTTGTATTTACTTAAATGAATTTTTCATTTCCAAAAGTTATATTTGCTTTTTTTTTTTTCTAATATGTCAATCTCTTTAGTGAATTTTTCATTCATTTCCTGAATTGTTTTTCTGGTTTCTTTGAGTTGGTTTTCCATTTTCTCTCGGATTTCATTGAGCTTCCTTCCAATCCATTTGGAATCCAATTTGGAATTCTTTACCTGTCATTTCAGTATTTTCATTTTGCTTGGTGTCCATTGCTAGAGAGCCAGTGTGCCCTTTTGGGGGGTGTCCTTTTGCTCTGATTTTTTATACTTTCAGGGTTCTTTTACTGATTCCTTCTCATCTGGGGCAGCTGTCACTTCTTAATTTTGGATTTTATTTTGTTTAAATGGAGCTTCCCCCCGCTCCCCCACCCCCACACTCTTAAGGGTGTGTCCGTGGCATATGCTGGGTAAGAACATTTGGCTTTGCTTGTGTGTGCTTTGAGGGGGGTCTAGGTTCTGGATGGATGTCTTGGTTATAGATGTCCTTAGTGTTGTGGTTTTCTTAGTTGTTAGTTGTTTGTAGGCTATAGCAGTGGTCAGCTGTGTGTGTAGGTAGATTCCCTGTCTCTCTTTGATGAGGGAGGATGGAGATTTGAGATCCTTTCTCTTTCCCTAGCCCTGTGGTCGTCTTAACAGTGTGAATTGCATTGGCATGCTCAGTTTAATTTCTGAGACAGTACACGGTGCTTGTGGGTAAGAATCAACCACACCCTGTAAGACTGAGTCAGTAAATGCTGTAAAGGACTATGCAAACTGACCTCCCGGTTAGTAGATGGCGCTTGCCTGATGGAACCAGCTATAGTGTTGTTTTTGTGACCTGTGACCAGTTCTAGCCCCTCAGGAAAGGTACTCAAATGCCCCAGGTGATGGTTGGGGCCTTGAAGCTTCCAGGTGAGTCCTTATTCTCCACCACAGCAGAGGTGAGTCGGGGAGTGAGGCTGACTGGGGCTGGGTTGGGTGAGCCTGCCCTCAGGCTCCACAAAAGCTGGTAAAGTAGTTGCTTTTGGTGGGGAGGGTCTCCCCTCCACCGCGGTGTCCTTCCAGCGTCTGCCAGCAGGCAGGAGCTCAAACTAGCTGAGCTCTCCGACGATGGCCCTGTGGGCAGGGAGCTACCCTGTCCAGGATCCCGGCCGGGGTTGAGTGTGTGGCTTTCCTGGGTGGGGGAAGGGTGCTGCAGAAGTGGGCTGTGGTTGGGACCAACACTGTGATCTCTTTTCAGTTCTGTCCACACAGCCTCCATTGCCTCCTGAGATTAGTTCACAGATCTTGGTGTCCCTGAGCAATGCAATAGAGTCCCGGAGGTATGGGGTCGAGTTCTGAGCTGTGAGCCTGCCCCTGAAGATTAATTCCCGATAGTGCCAGGGAGTAGCATGGTGGTCCCGAGTTGCCTATGGGGTGTTCAAGCAGATTTGATGTCCCTCTGCTTTGTTGCGGTGTGCCCTGCTCTGATGGAGCAGCTGGACGAGCGGCAACAGGGAGGGCCAGTGAACAGGGAACCCGCAATCCGAGCACTCCTTAGTCCTCTGCAGGTCTTTAAGAGGAAAGGCTTGAGCCCCATTCTCTGTGGAAGCCCCAACAGAGGGGAAGCAGCAGCTCCTGAGAGCCCTGGCTCAAGCGTCTCTTGGCAGTTGTGGGCAGGGGAGGGGAAGGAAAGGAGAGGAGTCTGAATGAAGGATAGCTAGCACTCTGGTTGTCTCTGTTCCTTTTTCCGGAAGGCAGCCTGCCTGGAATGTCTAGGCTCTAGGGTCACGCAGAGCCCTCCTAGGCCCACTGGCCCCCTGTGGCTCCTGCAGTATGGGCCAGCATTGGGAAATGTTTGTGTGGGAACGAGCAAGACGAAAACTGAGGGCTGAAGCCCCCTGGGGAGGACAAAGGTGCACAGTGGGTAGAGAAGCCATGCAACATGGCACCTGTGGTATCAGCTTTGGTCTGTGGTGACTGGAAGCGACCCCAGGGGGAATGACAGCCTGGTGCTTTGTCTTCAGGAAGCTCCCAGTTCACTGGCCGCAGCAGCTTTTGGACTCAGGAGGGTAGAAAGGCTCTCCAGCAACTTGGGAGCCTGCTTCCTGCCAGAGATGTGAGAGAGGGAGAAATGAACCGGTCCACCTACCCTTTTCACTGAACTCCAAGCCTCAGGGGCGACCTCTGCTGATGCCTTGCTCCTTCTTGTTCTGCTCCATAATTTCTTCTGTGGAATCTCTTATAGGTTCTGGCACTTTTCTCTCAGAATTACATCTGATCTAGATCGTTCGTTTGTTTTTTCTTTTTCATCTGAAACTTTCCTTCTTTTTTTTTTTTTGTTGAGACAGAGTCTCACTTTGTTGCCCAGGCTAGAGTGAGTGCCGTGGCGTCAGCTTAGCTCACAGCAACCTCAGACTCCTGGGCTCAAGTGATCCTCCTGCCTCAGCCTCCCGAGTAGCTGGGACTACAGGCATGTGCCACCATGCCCGGCTAATTTTTTCTATATAGATTTTTAGTTGTCCATATAATGTCTTTCTATTTTTAGTAGAGACGGGGTCTCGCTCTTGCTCAGGCTGGTCTCGAACTCCTGACCTCAAGCGATCCACCCGCCTCGGCCTCCCAGAGTGCTAGGATTACAGGCGTGAGCCACCGCGCCCGGCCTGAAACTTTCCTTCTTTCTGAGACGATATTGCAACTGGTATCTCTGGTCAGCCATCTTCCTAAGCTTGTCTGTTTGTGTATATTTTTAAAATTAGTATCTTTCAAACTCATCTGTTTGTGGAAACTGAGCATTTCCCCCTTTCCCAGAGGCAGATGTGGTAAGAGTGTCTCGTTTTTGTTTTTTTTTTTTTGAGATCCTAACCAGGGGTCTCTGAAGGTGTCTAAGATCTGCACAGTCACTCACATCTGCTTTTCCAAATTAGCAATTAGAAATATTTTAACTTGCCTTCATTATAGCCAGGTCACTCTTTTAAAAAAAAAAAGTTTGCAATAAATTCTCTAAGCTTCTAGCTTAGAATATGGAAGAAACTTTTACATAGAGTAGATAAAGGATGGAGTGAGAATTTCTGATTTGATTACATGTTATTTATTATGGAAAGAATGCTTTCCCTACAGACTGACTGGGAACAAGATGTTTAAACATAAGCCGGGGTGGAGACCTATTTGTTTGGTCAGCTTTGTAGGAGCACATTTCCCTGCTTACGATGAGTCTGCCAACTATTTCATCCCCCCTCCTCCGCCTGATTCTTCAAGTTGCTTTGGAATTTTTACTTAGGGCTCTGTTGGGTAAAGGCAGTAATACAGTGCATATGTGGCAATTAGAAAGGCTAAAGGCTGTTTTCTGGAGCAGCATGATTTTATCTGTTATTATGAATTTATGCTGTGCTCTGTGTGTGTGTAAAGTGTCTTTTTTCCTTCTCCCCAGTTCCTCTCTGCTCTAGGCTTGTGTGTGCACGTAGCTGGGCGGCAGCAGGCCTCCATTTATCACAGGCAGTGGGAAGGGGAACAGAGATACGAAAGGGTTACTGTTCACATTTCCTGTGTAATTCCCTCTGATCTTACTGCGCTGTAATTCCTTGCTTGATGTTAAACATTCCCAGGCTCCTATAACCTTCTGGCCTGCTTGCACTGGCCAAGTTTGTCCCAGGTGATCCTGTAGGCGAACCTCCTGTTTTTAAGACTAGAAACTGTTCCTTCTTCCATGAGATAGGCCAAATGCTTATTCCTTTGCAGTCTCATAAGAAGTCCCTGTGGTTTAAAACAACAACAGACCAGTAACATTAGTTTTAAAATTAAAATTTAGCTGCAAAGTTAGTTGCCAAATTAATTGTGTAGATTTTTGAATCTACTCATTTCTGGTTTAGTGAATTTCTGGTTGAATGACACCCTATTGATCTCCTAAAGATTATATTTTTCCTTCTAAAAATACATTGAAAATGCATTTTGATTCTAAAAGGGTAAATTTTGATCTACTGTATCACTTTTACGGTAATCAGTAGATCATTTTAAGTTGCCTCAGATATAAAGCTGGTTAGTTAAATCTGCAACATTTCTGCTTCTGTCATGAGTCGATGCAGAAGGCATTGTAGTTGAGTAGGGGAGATATTTATTTCCTACCTTTGCTCTGGTTTTAAAAGCATATAGCAGCTCATTTTATTACACAATTTTAAATGTACACATTTTTGTGGTTGGTGAGATTTTCTCTTTTTGCCTTTTCCACTAAAGTTTTAGAAGAAAATGTTGTGCTGTGAAACATAAGATTGGGTCAGCAGCTGTTCATGAATTGACAGGGACAGGGAGTACCTGTGCCAACACTCAATCTTTGGTAGTGAACTTTGGTTTAGAGACAGCTCTGGGATGAGCTTACTCATACCGCTTATAGCACATCTCTGTGTCCCCAGTCAATAACTGGGGACCCATGGGTTTGGGGACAGAAATGAAACAATATCTCTTTGAAGGACTCTTTAAGATAGTTTAAGTTTGCTAGTGTTTAGGCAAAGTAAACTATTTGCATTACTCTAAGCAATGAGCTAAATTATTTTTTAGTGTACCTTAACTGTATGTGCTATAGTTTTACCTGGAGGTGGATAGATGAATTTTTGGATTGATTCTATTTGAATCTGCTTTAGAGAGCCAACATGAATGGCTGATAGTTCTCATTCACCTTTTGTTCTCCAGTGCCTAATACAGAGCCTGTCACATGGTACATTTTCAATTTTTGGTTTGTTGAATGAATGGAGACTGCGAAATTACTTTTGTGGGTTCCTGATTGTTCCGTGTGTGCGTGATTGTGTGCATGTCTGCAGATGTTACCTTTGCCCTTGCTGTTTAGTCTCTAGTGATAGATCCATTTGTCATTAGACAGTTAATTTTCCCATAACATTCTGTGCCTGAGTCCTTAGGTGATCTACACCTGGCTGGCCTAGCCATAACACTGCTCTGTCATAGAAAAAAATTACATTTAGTCATCAGTTCCTTAAGTTACAGAGAGTCTGTTAACATTTCCTAAAACTAAGAAGCAAATTCATTGTTCTACTAATAGAAAAACACTTATATTTTCTCCTAGGCATTAAATATTCCTAGGAAAAGCACTGAATAGTAATATCAATCAGTCAACAAACACTTACAGAATGCTAGTGTAAACAGCATTGTTTTGTTTATTGTGGGCTCTCCAAAAATGTGTACAACCTTGTTACTGCCATCTAAAATCTCCTAAACTTCTCAATGAATAGGATTTGTACATGAGTCAAATTAAACAGAAACTTAAAGTATATTAAATATGATTTTGTGCTACGAAGCATGAACAAGAATCAAGCAGCTTAGAGGAGGGAGAAATCATTTTTACTTGAATTAGAGAGTGATGGAAGGTTTTGTGGAGGAAGCCTGAATAGAGCATTACACAAATAGTTGGGGTTTCCATATAAAGCAGTAAAGAAGCCATCTGAAATTTACAAATAAGGGTGACAGTTATCAATTTCCTGTCCCCAGCAGCAATGAAGAAACAACAAAATAAAGCTTAAGTGTATGGTGAAGACTTTACTCCATTGGTGACTTATTTGTTCCTTATTTTCTCCTGAATTAGAATTTCAGAGAAGCTCCTACCTAGAACATACAACAGCTTTTTTAGCTACTACAGGGATCCCTTCAGTAGGAGATCCTCCCAAATTTTTCACTCAGGTAAAATTTCAGCAGAAAGACAGCAATAAGATATATTGAAAAGTTATTCACGACTAGAGTTTGGTAATAAAGTCCTCATCTTATCTCCATGGTGAGTTTAACAGTGCTCACTGCTGAGTTTTATCTTGATTTGAATTCTAACATATAAGGAGATGTTTTCAAATTTACTGTTTCGCACATATATAGGTGGCTGTAGTCACTAGAGATAAATATAATTTCATAACAGTTTTTTTTTAATTTCAGCTTATTATGGGGGTACAAAAGTTCAGGTTATGTATATTGCCCATGTCCCCCCCATCCCCCCCAATCACAGCTTCAAGCATGTCCATTCCCCAGACAGTGCGCATCGTGCTCATTATATAGGTACACACCCATCCCCATCGGTCCGACACCCAATTGGTGTTATTCCCAAATGTGATGATCAGGGAAACTAATTTGCTGGTGAGTACATGTGGTGCTTATTTTTCCATTCTTGGGATACTTCACTTAATAGAATGGGTTCCACCTCTCTCCAGGAGAACAAAAGAGATTCTATATCACCGTTATTTCTTATAGCTGAGTAATGCTCCATGGTATACATATACCACATTTTACTAATCCACTCATGTATCGATAGGCATTTGGGTTGTTTCCACATCTTTGCAATTGTGAATTGTGCTGCTATAAACATTCGGGTGCAGGTGTCTTTTTTATAGAATGACTTTTGTTCTTTTGGGTACATGCCCAATAATGGGATTGCTGGATCGAATGGTAGGTCTACTTGAATCTGTTTAAGGTATCTCCATAATGCTTTCCACAGGGGTTGCACTAGTTTGCAGTCCCACCACCAGTGTATGAGTGTTCCTGCCTCTCTGCATTCACGCCAACATGTATTGTTTGGGGACTTTTTGATAAAGGCCATTCTCACTGGAGATAAGTGATATCTCATTGTGGTTTTGATTTGCATTTCCCTGATGATTAGAGATGTTGAGCATTTTTTTGTATGTTTGTTAGCCATTCTTATATCTTCTTTTGAAAATTTTCTATTCATGTCCTTTGCCCACTTTTTGATAGGGTTGTTTGATTTTTTTCTTACTGATTTTCCTGAGTTCTAAATAGATTCTTGTTATCAGTCCTATATCTAATGTGTAGCATGCGAAATTTTTTTCCCATTCTGTAGGTTGTCTGTTTACGCGTGACTGTTTCTTTGGCTGTGCAGAAGCTTTTTAATTTAATCAGGTCCCATTTATCTATTTTTGTTGTTGCTGTGATGGCCTTAGGGGTCTTCTTCATAAATTCTTTTCCTAGGCCAATGTCTGTAAGAGTCTTTCCTACATTTTCTTCTAGGATTCTAATAGTTTCAGACCTAAGGTTTAAGTCTGTTATCCACCATGATTTGATTTTTGTGAGAGGTGAGAGGTGTTGGTCCTGTTTCAGTCTTCTACATGTGGCTATCCAGTTTTCCCAGTACCATTTATTGAATAAGGATTCTTTTCCCTAGAGTATGTTTTTGTCTGTTTTGTCAAAGATTAGATGGCCATATGAGGATGGTTTTATATTTGGATTTTCTGTTCTGTTCCACTGGTCTGTGTCCCTGCACTTGTGCGATAGCAGTTTTTTATTAATCTCTCAAAGGTTCTTTTACAATAAAGCAATTTTAATATTGCAAATTATTTTAATCATATTTTTGGCTTTGTAAAGCAAATTTTAAAATGAATAGAATTTATACTGGGACCCTTTAATTGCATTTACTCATTATAAGCAAACACATTAGTACATTTAATTTAATTTCTTATTTTTTATTATCTTTTTTGAGACAAGATCTTGCTATTTTGTCCAAACCAGCCTCAAGTTCCTGGGCTCAAGCAATCCTCCTGCTCAGCCTCCCAAGTAGCTGGAACTATGGGTTCATGACACCACACCTGGCAATGCATTTAATTTTGAGTAAACTTCTGTCTCTAGTTTTATTATTTTATTATATAGCCAAAGGAAAAACAATGCAGCATGGAAATGAAACCAGTTTTTCCAACACAGCAAAGATAGAATCTTAAGACAGTCTGCTGCCTTTATTTTTTTAGTGTTTTGGCCAGTAGCAAATTTATGTGGCCCAGTGTGTGTTGCTGAATATCCACATTTGTTAAACTGTACGAATTGCTGCCAGTGTGATGATGAAAGGGAAACTACAATGAGCTTGTTTCCCACCCTGTATTTTTTTAAAGATCTAGAGTCTTTCAAGATATTACTAGGTGATCCATGATTAAAGAGTTCGGTGGTCAGCTAATTTTAGGAAAAGTAGGAGCAATCACAATGTATGTTAGTATTTTATTTAACCCAATATTTCCCAAATTTATTTGAGCTTAGAAACACCTAGCCCCATCTTCTTCCTTCCTTCCAACTTCCTTCTTTCCTTCCTTTATTTTTTAAAGAACATTAATTAAAATCTCCTGTAGGACAAGTTTCAGGAACTGTCATTATGAAGTTCTCTCTCTCTCTCTCTCTCTCTCACAGACACAGTATTTACGTCTGTTGCTTATGTCTATTTTTCTATTAATCTCTACCTTTTCTGGGGCATAGCTGGGATGCAGAAGGAAAAAGAGCAATTTTTAAGTCTTACTAGTTATTCTGATGTCAAGTTTAGTGGGAATAAGTGTGAAACTTCTATCTAAAATAAGGTTTGAGATTTATTTCAGGATTTTAAGAGTTCTCACTATCTGTATCTTTTGTAGCCGGTTGTGAACAATCGGGTTGACGTAGCATAACAGAAGTTACCTCTGGGGGAGAGAGTAGGGTAGGTTGGAAGTAAAATGGTACCTTTCTCATTTTACTATAAATTCTTCTGTTTTGTGTGAATTTTTCCATTAGCATAAATTCCTTTCTTAACAATGCCAAGAACAAAAAGCAAATTAAAAGACCTAAACTAATTGAGAGAAACTGTATTTGCAAAAGGATTGCTTATTACAGACTTTTGAAGTATTAAGCTCTGATATTTTAAAACTCACTTTGTTTAGAAAATACCAAAATTTATAAACCATTTTTTCAGAAACAAGCTTATCATATAAAATAAGGTAAATCTGATTAGATGAAATTAATAGCCTTTTCCCTGTTTCTTGTACATATTTCTGTCGCTGCTGTTAATAGTCTATGTTATCATTCTCAATTTATGTGCTAAATGAGGAAACGTATCTCATTTGTCTCTGTGTCTTTAGCACCTAACTTTGCATAGTGTCTGGTAGAATGTCTAGTAGACATTCAGTGAGTGTTGATAAAGATGTGGGGGTTGGGGAGACTTAGTTTTACAGTCATTCTTCGGGGAATACATTAATGGTTGTCACTTTCAAATCTTAAAAGGAATATGTTCTCTTATTCTGTAAAATATAGCTTATTTTTGTATTTATTTGTATCTATCTTAGAAAGGATTTAAGTTGGTATCCATAAGTATACTTAATACAGTAGGTTCGAATAAAATTTAAAATAAATGGATAAAGAAACAAAATTGGAAGACTTATACTACAATTTCAGAACTTAAGTCTGAAGTGACAGTAATCCAGACAACATGGCATTGGCATAAGGGTAAGCATGTTGAGAGACCAAAAATAAACTCTTACTTTTTGGTCCACTGATTTTTTTTGAAAGAGCTGCTAAGACAATTAAATAGAGAAAGGATTATCTTTTCAACAAATGGTGCTGGGACAATTGGATATCCATATAAAAAATTAACTTTCTCACAAAAATCAACCATGTACAAAAATTAACTGAAAATGAATTGTGAACCTAAATGTAAGAGCTAAAACTATAATACTTCTAAAATAAAGCATAAAGGAAACTTTTGTTAAGAAACCGAAAAGACAAGTTATAGACTGGGAGAAAATGTTTTGAAATCATGTATGATAAAGGACTTGTATCCAGAACTATATATAAAGAAGTATATCTCAATAATGAGAAGCCAAGCAACCCAATTTAAAGATGAGCAAAAGAACTGAATAGAATGATACTTCATTAGAAGGGGCATAAGAGTGACTAATAAGCACATGAAAATGTGGTCAGCATCATTAGTCGTCAGGAAAATGCACATTAAAAACACAATGAGATAACACTCCACACCCACTAGGATGGCTATAATCAAATACACAGTATGGTGTCTAGGATGTGGAGAAACAGGAACCCTTGTACATTGTTGGTAGGAATGTAAATTGATACAGCCACTTTAGAAAATAGTTTGGCCATTTCTTTTAAAGTTAAACCAACTTACCGTATTTATTAGTCAGGGTTCTTCAGAGAAACAGAGCTAATTGGATGTGTGTGTATATATAGGAAGAAGTTTATTTTAAGGAATTATCTCATGCAATTGTGGAGGCTTGGTGAATGGGAGAGGCCAGTAGGCTGGAGACTCAGAAATTCTGAATTGCAATTCAAGTTCAAAGGCAGTTAGTTGGAAAGCCAGCAAGAGCTGATGGTACAGTTGAAGTATAAAGGCAGTCTGTTGAGGAATTCCGTTTTGCTTAGGGAGGTCAGCCTTTTGTTCTAGTCACACCTTCAACTCATTGGTTGAAGCCCACCCATATAATAGAAGACATATAATAGTCTGTTTCACTCACAGTCTACCAATCTAAATGTAGATCTCATACACAAATGCCCTCACAGAAACATCCAGAAATATCTAGATATTTGACCAAATCTCTAGGCACTGTGGTCCAGCCAAGTTGACATACAAAATTAGCCATTGCACCATATAATGTGGCAATTCCACTTCTGAGACTCTGTCCAAGAGAAATGAAAATACATGGTCACACAAATGCTTGTATGTATTTCTTGGCAACATTATTCATAATAGACAAAAACAAAACAAGTAATACAAATGTCCATCAACTGGTACATAGATAAACTAAATATGTTATGTCCATATATTGGAATACTATTCAGTAATGAAAAAAGAAGAAAATACTGAAACATGCTGCAACATGAATGACCCTTAAAAATACTTTTCTAAGTGAAAGAAGCCAGAAGACTACTTATTATGTGATTCTACTTATATGAAATATCTACAAAAGAGAAACTATTAGAAAGGAAATCGGAGGAGGTCTAGAAGTAGGAGCAGGAATTTATTTATATGGACTCAAGGGAATTTTGGGGGATGGTGAAAATGTCCTAAAACTGGATTGTAGTAGTGATTGCACACCTCTGTAAATGTACTAAAACTGTCCACTTAACAATGATGAATTTTATGGCAGTAAATTATAACTCAATACTGTAAAAGAAGCGATAAAAATGGGACAGATGTAGTAAGAATAGGACACACATTGCATCTTGTAAAAGCTTCTATATGTCGCTTGAGGTAGATCACAAATTTACTCTAAGCTCTCTAAAGAGACCTCTCATGAGATGAAATGTGTTTTTTTGAAATGCTGATCAAAATTTATCAGCATTTTTAGGAGAGGCCTAATAATTATTATTCAAAGAAAAATGCTATGTAATGAACTCTGTCCTTAACAGCATCCTCAAAGTAAATAACTGAAGACTCTTCTGCAGACTATTTCTTAAGCCTCCCTTCAAAATAGTATAGTGGCTTAACATCAAGGCACTTTAATAAATACAGCCCTGCTGAGGGAGGAAAGCAACAAAAGTACAAGGTCAGGAATACTGCTCTTTGGTGGTAGGACTTAATCCACCAGAGAGAGACTTGTAGAATAAGGAATGGCTTGATTAAGTAGCCATCAGGCTGTCCTGCAGAAGCTTTTGGTAAAAACTGAGTAGTTAGTAAGCTTAGCATTTTACTCTCTGGCAAGTACCTGGAATGTAGTTATTCTCAGTTACAGGTTAAATATGGAGCCAATTTTAAGAGTCAGCAAGGTTGGGAATAGAATTGGCATCTTCTTAGGAAAAATGGGGAGCCTGAAGCGGAAAAGTATTTGAATAGAATATAACCACTTCTGAATGGAAATATGTGCTGGTGGGGTTATGATTCTCCCTGAGAAATAATTTTGGCTATTCTTCAGTGCATAGGTTAAGGGATCATTTAGGCTCTAGGGACAGTAGAACATAGCTGTAGAGGTTAACTTGGAATAATGTGTTTTTCATTGTTTATAAATTTTCACAAGTGATACATTCTTGTCATAAAACATTTCTAAAAATTCAATGTATATGTTGAGTACAGAATATATAAAATAAAAATCAAAGTCCTCTTTTTTCTATAGTTGCTTAGCCCATTTTCCTATTAATGTGTATTTAAGTTGTTTTCAGTTTTTAGCTGTTATCAAGCTTCAGTAAACCTATTGGTGTACCAGGCACTCCTTTATTTTACAAAGGGATATCAGGGTCTTCAAGATTGCAGAATAGGAGGTAACCTATTCATATATCCCCACAACACAAATTCTGCACCCATCCACAGACACAAGTCTCTCTGCAAGAGCTGTGGGATTCAGGAATGACATGTGAAACCTTGCTAGAGCCCAAGAACTAGTAAGGTCATTTTAAGAGTACACATCAGCACCCAAGAGGCAGATGCACCAATTAGGCTCTTGTGTTCAAGCCTGGAAATGGACCTATTTGCCAAGGGCTTGGCTACAGCCCAGTTTGGCCTTAAGCTTGCAACCAAAACCATCTACCAAGTGGTTTACGAGGAATCACACACACTAGTGCCCCATGGAAAGGTTCATCTGCCTGTTGACATGAGACTTGGCAGTAAACCTGAAAGTTGCCCTGTGGCTTGGCTCCAGCCCCACTCAGCTAAGGTCCAAGCTCAAAACCGCTTACACAGGGACCCAGGGGAGACTCATGCATATCTCTCAGCCCCAGAGGCTTAGCCCCCACGATGGGCTTGCTGACTGTCATCTCATAGCAAATCCCAAAAGAGCACACTCTCAGCTCTGGCTTATCCTGCTACATACAGCTGCTGAACTATCCTATCTGCAGGGAGAGATGTACACCCATCTGAGCCAACAAGATAGGGTCACCAGCCACTGTCCTACAGCAGATCCCAAAGGATTCCCAGTGTCAACTCCAGCCCATCCTGTTGCAGTCAGGGAAGGAACCAGTCTGTGCAGGGACCTGCTGGGAGATAAGTGCCTGTCTGAGCCAACAAGATTGGCTCGCCAGACACTGTCCCACAGTAGATAACAAGAGCATCCAGTCTCAGCTCCAGCCAGCCTCTCCTTCTGCAGTCAGGGAACTATCTTACCTCTACAGATACATGCTGAGAGACATGCACCCATAAGTAGCCAATGTAATGGTCTTACTAGCCACTGTCCCACAGTGGATTGAGAAGGGGCCCATTCTCAGCTCCAGCACTCACACTGTAGTTGGGAATCTACCTGGTCTGTGCAGAGACCTGCTAGGAGTCATGCCTGTCTGGGTCACCAGGGCTGGCTTCCAGGTTCAGGTCCCTGGCCAGCTTTCCCACATAGTACAGGTATCCTCCTTGGGTCTTCCCCAGGTCCATTTGGGCCAAATAGCTTTGCCAATTTCAGAGTCCTCACAAGACTCAGAGCAAACCAAGGCTTCAAGAGTGCCCTGTAGTGCTGATGGCTGTAGTGGTTAGGGGCTTATGGACCACAACAGTCAGTCTGCTTAGAGTTCCTGGAAGGCCCTCTGAAGGAGGACAGGCACAAACAAACCTAGACTGTGAAGACTAGAATAAATAATCCCTCAATGTGCAGACATAATTGCACGTACACAAGCATCAAGAACATTTAGGGAAAAATAATCACCAAATGGACAAAATAAGACACTAGAGACCAATACTGAAGTGAAGGAGATGTGTGATCTCTCAGAGAATTCAAAGTAACTTTTTTAAGGAAGCTCGGCAAACTTCAATAAAATACAGAGAAATAATTCAGAAGTTTATGAGAAAAACTTAAAGGAGACATTGAAATGTTAAAAAAAAAATCCTAGAGCTGAAAAATATGAGCAAAATGAAAAATTCAATAGAGAGCATCAGTAGCAGAATTGATCAAACTGAAGAAAGAATCTCTCAGCTTGTAGACAGGCTATTTGAAAATATATTGTCAGAGGAGGAAAAAGAATTAAAAGGATTGGAGAAAGCTTACAGGATCTATGGGACAACATCAAAAGAGTTATTGGGTTATTGGAAGTTGAGAAAGGTGCAAAAGAGTAGAATACTTATTCAAAGAAATTATAACAGAAAACTTTCCAAACCTGGGGAAAGATATAAATATCCAGGTAGAAGAATGTCAAAGGTAACTCATCATATTCAACCCAAGAATACCAAGACATAACCAAACTCTGAAAGGTCAAAAACAAAGAGGATTCTGAAAGCAGCGGTAGAAGAGAAGCAAATAACATATAAAAGTTATACAATATGCCAGGCATCAGACATCTAATCAGAAACCTTGCAGGCCAGGAGGGAGTGGAACAATATATTCAAAGTGCTGAAAGAATAAAAACTGCCAAATAAGAATACTTTACCCAACAAAGATATACTTCAAAAATGAAGGAAAGATAAAGAATTTCAGAGACAAAACCTGACAGAATTCATTGTTACCAGACTTCTCCTACAAGACATGCTAAGGGAAATTCTTCAAGCCAAAAGAAAAGGATACTAATGTGATTGTTACTCTAATATTGTAATGATGGTGTGTAAACTGCTTATATCTTTAGCATGAAGACTAAAAGACAAAGCTATTAAAAATAACTACAAAAGTTGTTAAGAGACAATATGATAATGTAAATTATGACATCAAAAATTCAAAATGTTGGGCCATAATGGAGTTAAAGTGTATGGTTTTATTGGGTTTATTTTCTATTGAGTTTTATTTCTAAGCCTTATGATAACCAGAAAGCAAAAACATATAATACATACTCTAAAAATCGAAAGCAAGGAAACAAAACATACAACTAGAGAAAAATCACTTAACCACAAAGGAGGACTTTAAGAAAGGAAGAAAGGATCTACAAAACTACTAAAAACAAGTAACAAAATGACAGTAGTAAGCCCTTACCTGTCAATAATCACCTTAAATGTAAATGTATTAAATTCTCTCAATAAACCACAGAGAGTGGCTGAATGGATTTAAAAAAAAAAAAACAAAACAAAACCCACCTGTATCCTGCCTATAGGAGACTGACTTTACCTGTAAGAACACTCATAGATTGAAAGTGAAGGGATGGAAAAGATACTGTGTGCAAATGAAAACTGACAATGAGCAGGAGTACCTATACTTACATCAGATAAAATAGACTTTAAGCCAGAAACTGTACAAAGGGAAATATAAAGCCATTATGTACTGATAAAGTGGTCAATACAATATGAGGATATAACAATTATATATGCACCCAACATTGGAGCTGCTAAATATATAGCACAAACATTAATAGAACTAAAGGGAGAGACAGACTGTAATATAATAATATTAGGGGACTTTGCCACCTTAGTTTTACTAATTGATCAGCTAGATAGAAAATCGACAAAGAAAGATCATAGTTAAACCACACTGTAGACCAAATGGACCTAACAAACATTTACAGAACATTCCATCCAACATCCACAGAATACATATTCTTCTCAATAGTACATGCAATGTTCTCCAGGATATATAATTTTTAGGCCACGAAGCAAGTCTTAAAAAATTTAAAAACAATCAAAATCACATATTTTCATTCAATCATATCTTTTATAACCATAATACTATAAAACTAGAAATCTGGAAGAACTTTAGAAACTATACAAATACACGGACATTAAACAGCATGCTCCTGAACAACTAATAATAGGTCGATGAAGAAATTAAAAAGGAAATTTAAAAATTTCTTGCGACAAATGAAAATGGAAACACAGCATACTAAAACCTATTGGATAACACAAAAGCAGTTCTAAGAGGGTAGCTTATAGAATGAATGCCTATATCAGTAAAGTAGGAAGATCTCAAACCATCTAACATTGCACCTCAGGAAACTAGAAAAACGACAAACTAAACCCAGTATTTGTAGAAGAAAAGAATAAAAATCAGAGCAGAAATAGATGAAATAGAGACTAAAAATATAAAGATCAACTAAAATGAAGATTTTTTATTTTTAGGGGAGTCCCACTCTGTTGCCCATGCTGGGGTGCAGTGGTGCGATCATAGCTCACTGCAGCCTTGAACTCTTGGGTTGAAGTGATCCTCCTGCCTCAGCCTCCTGAGTAGCTAGGACTAGAGGTACATGCTACTACACCCAGCTTATTTTTTAGTTTTTTTTGTAAAGATGAGGTTTTGCTATGTTGCCCAGGCTGTTCTCAAACTCCTGGCCTCAAGCAGTCCTCCCACTTCGGCCTCCCAAAGTGCCAAGATTATAGGTGTGAGCACCGTACCCAATCAAGCTTTGGTTTTTTGAAAAGATAAACAAAATTGACAAAATTTTAGATTAAAAAAATAGAGACAACTCAAATAAGTAAAATCAGAGAAGAAAGGGAAACATTACAACCAATACCACAGAAATACAAAGGACATTAAAGATTATTAAAAATATTTATATACCAACAAATTAGAAAACTTAGAAGAAATGTATAAATTTCTTGACACATATAACCTGTTAAGACTGAATCATGAAGAAATAGAAAACCTAAGCATACCAATAATGAGTAATGATATCTGAATCAGTAATAAAATTCTTCCAGCCAAGAAAAGCCCAGACCATAATAGCTTCACTGCTGAATTCTACCAAACATTTAAAGAAGAAACAATACCAGTAATTTTCAAACAATTCCAAAAAATTGAAGTGGAGGGAATTCTTCCTAAGTCATTCTACAAGACCAGTATTACCCTGATACCAAAACCAGGTACACAACATGAAAAGAAAACTACAGGCTAATATCCCTGATGAACATATATGTAAAAATCCTCAACAGAATGCTAGCAAACTGACTCCAAGAGCCCATGAAAAAGGTCATTCACCATGATTAAGTGGGATTCAGCTCAGGAATGGAAGTGTGGTTTAACATATGCAAATCAGTAAATGTGATAATCACATCAACGGAATGAAGGGCCAAACCCATATCATATTAATAGATGTGGGAAAAGCATTTGATGAAATTCAATATCACTTCATGGTAAAAGCCCTAAACAAATTAGGTATAGAAGGAATTTACTTTAACATAATAAAGACCATCTATGTCAAACCCACAGCTAACATCATACTGAATGGGAAAAAGTTTAAACCTTTTCCTCTAAAACCTGGAACTAGACAAATATGCCTACTTTTGCCACTTCAATTCAATATGCTGCTGGAAGTCCCAGCCAGAGCAATTAGGCAAGAGAAAGAAATAAAGGGAATCCAAATTGGAAATGAGGAAGTCAAATTGTCCCTGTTTGCAGATGACATGATCTTATATACGAAAAACCCTACAGATTCCACCAAAAACTGTTAGAACTTCAGTAAATTTCCAGGATACAAAATCAACATACAAAATCAGTAGCATTTTTATATACCAACAGCTAACTATCTGAAAAAGAAATCAAGAAAGCAATCCTATTTACAGAAGCTTCAAAAAATACCTAGAAATGAATTTAAGCAAGGAGATGAAAGATCTGTACTATGAAAACTATAAAACATTGATGAAAGAAATTGAAGAGGACAAAAATAAATGAAAAGATTTTCCATGGTCATAGATTGCAAGAATTAAATTTGTTAGTGTTTGTATTACCCAAAGCAATTTACAGATTCAATGCAATCACTATCAAAATGCCAATAACATTTTTCACAGAAATAAAACCACTCTCCTAGCATTTGTGTTTGACCACAAAAGACCCTGAATAACCAAAGAAGTCTTGAGCAAAAAGAACAAAGCTGTTGGCATCATACTACCTTGAGTTCAAATTATACTACAGAGCAATAGTCAATAAAACAGCATTGTCCCAGCATCAAAATATACACATGCGCCAATAGAATAGATTAGAGAACCCAGGAATAAATCCACAAATTTACAGCCAACCGATTTTTGATGAACATACCAAGAACACATGTTGGGGAAAAGACATGTGTTTTTTCATTCTTCAGTAAATGGTGCTAGGAAAATGGATATTCACAGGCAGAAAATGAAACTAGACCCCTGTCTCTTACCACTTACCAACATCAACTCAAAGTCAATTAAAAACTTAAGCATAAGACCTGAAACTATGCAACTGCTAGAAGAAAACGTATGAGAAATACTTCATAACATTGGTCGGGACAAGGGTTTTTTTGGATAAGATCTCTAAAGCACAGGAAATAAAAGCAAAGTAGACAAATGGGATCACATCAAACTAAAAAGCTCCTGTACAGCAAAGAAACACTCAACAGACTGAAGAGACAACCTGTTGAATGGGAGAAAATATTCATAAACTGTGCATCTGAAAAGGGATTAATAACAGAAATAACAAGGAACCCAAACAACTCAATAGTAAAAACAAAAACCAAAATGAAAATCTGATTTAAAAATGGGCAAAAGATCTGAATAGACATTTCTCAAAAGAAGACATACAAATAGCCAATGGCCAACAGGTATGTGAAACAACGTTCCATGTCAGTAATCATCAGGAAAATGCAAGTCAAAACCACAGTGAGCAATCACCTCACCTGTGAATGGTTATCATCAAAAGATGAAAAATAAATGCTAGATAGAATGTGGAGAATGGGAAACTCATATATACACTGTTGGTGGGATTGTGAATTATGACAGAAATTACAGAAAACAGTATGGAGGTTCTTCAAAATACTAAAAATAGAACTACCATATGATTCAGCAATTTTACTCTGGGCATATATATCCAAAATAAGTGAAATTAGCATGTTGAGATATGTGTCCTCCCATGTTTGTTGCAGCACTATGCACAATAGCTAAGATATAGAATCAGCCTAAATATCCATCAAGCTATGAATGGTTTAAAAACATGTGGTATATACACACAATGAAATACTATTCAGCTATAAAAAAGAATGAAATCCTATCATTTGCAGCAACATGGATAAACCCAGAGGACATTTTGTGAAGTGAAAAAAGCCAAGCACAGAAGGACAAATACAACATGATCTCACTTATATGTGAACTTAAAATTTTTTTCTCATACAAGAGTAAATAGTGGTTACCAGAGGCTGGATAGCGGGAGAGAAAGGATAGGGAGAGGTGGGTCAATGGGTACAAAGTTATAATTAGGAGGAATAAAATGTGGTATTCTGTGGTACAGTAGGGTGATTGTAGTTAACAATAATGTATATTTCAAAATAGCTGTGAGAGAGGACTTGAATGTTCTCACCACAAAATGACAAGTGTTTAAGGTTATGGATATGCTAATTACCCTGATTTGTTTATTACACAATGTGTACATATTCAAAATGTTACACTGTACCCCATAAGTATGTACAATTATATGTCAATTAAAAATAAAAACTTTTCTTTAAAAGATGCCAGTTTGATTACACATACACACTTACATATACATACACATGGATATATTATCTGTCACTTCACTCGGCATTCCCTCTTCTGTATTCTGTAATTTATCTCCATACATTGGTATTTTTATGTTGTGTTTGAGAATTGCTGCTTTAGACTACCATAAATGGCCTTAATTTTATATTTGTAATCCTGCTCTTGCTTCAGTCTTGATAGAATGTCTAAGTAACCATGAGTTAAATGAACTAAAGAACAGCCTGAGCATGAATCTTTTGGCTTGATTATGTTTGTTTGTACAATAGTTTATTTCGTAAGAAGAAAATGGTTGGTTATAATTTCAGTAATTCAGTTGAAATTTATTATGTTTGAAAAGTTGTTTGTTTTCTAATATCTCAGAGAAAATTGGCCCTTTTATCTCTCAGAAATGATTTTAATTTATAATGAAATTTGCAAATTACTTCTGCAAAATAACTAGTTTTAGGCTTGTGCTTTCAGTTAGATTTTAGGTGATAATTGGATATTGTAGCCCCTACGACAACTCAAAGAGAAAAAAAAAAAAACAGATAAATTACAGAAATCAATGTTCCAGTGATAACATTACTACTTAATAAAACACCCCAATACTTAGTGGTTTAAAGCAATAACTCTTTTATGTTGCTCATGATTTTGTGAGTTGGTAGTTCAGGCTCCTCTGAGCTGGGTGATTTTTTTTGTTCCATGTTACACTGACTGAGATTCCTGGGTGGTATTCAGCGAGTGGATACAATGCTCTGGAGAATCCAAGATACATGTGGTGCCTGGGCAGAAGTGGAAGACTAGATTTACACGGCCTTTCTAGGGTGGTAGTCTCAGAGTAGTCAGACTTCTAATATTGTGGCTTGGGGCTCCTAGAGACAATTTCCAGGAGATAGGAAGTGGAAGCTGCCAAGTGTCTTAAGGCCTAAAACTGGAAAGTGGTACAACATCACTTCCACAACGTTCTATTGGTTAAAGCAGTCCCAGAGACCTCCCAGTTTCGATGAGAGAAGACATAGGCATGACTACAATAGAAGAGGTATCAAAGAATTTGTGGCTGTCTTTAATCCACAACAGTCCACTCTGTGATCACAAATGATTTAAATTCTTCCTGTCTTCCAAATTACTCACTCACTTTGAAGAATCTTCCCATTATGGCTTTAGCCTCAGGCTTAGAGTCCAAGAACTTGTTATTTAAGTCAGTACAAATGTGCAGTCATATCCTCAGGGGTAATTTCTCTGAAGAAACAAGTTAACTATCTAAGACATAATAGAGAGACTGGGTGTAAAGTAACAGTAAACAGTCCCATTCAAAACTGGAGAAACAGAAGGCATGTAGCTTTCACTGGTCCATAGTAATTTTGAAATCCTAATGTTGTTAGTTCCTTTATTAGGTTATTGCAGCTTCCTGAAAATGATTCTTCCTGGCCTCAGGGTTTGCCCTCTCAATTCTGAGCCATCTTTTTCAATAAGAAATAGTCATGTTTGCAACTGGTTAGCCTTTTCAGCCTTTCTGCTTGTAGAAATTTGAGAATCCAAAAGCCTCTTTTCATTTTGTACTCTCTTTATTCCTTTCAGTCCAAGCTGACATACTGTGTTTTAAAAACTTTGTGGGCTTCCTGCGTATCAAATTACAATGTACTCTCTTAGAGGCCATACTCACATTTATTTTTGTGATAGGCTTTTTTTCTGTTTCATACCAAGAGTCAAGGTATTTTAAAACAGTACCTATAAGATTCTTAGAAGCATTTCTGCCTATTTAAAAGCACACCATCAGGATTCTTAAAGGCATTTTGTCTAGAAGAGAGTCTAAATGACATATTTTTGAGATTCTTCTAACTGAACTAGATATAATTTTAAAACATTTTGCATTCTCAACACAGTGTTTTATAGCCATGTTCTAGAGACTTTTATCCTGAAATCATGCTTACTGGTAGGCCCCAAGCCTTAATAATAGCTCTATAGCTCTGAAGCTGTTTCTTACTTTTCTGTCTGGTGAGAATGGACATGAGAAACTACTTTCTTTTTGAAAAGAGGAAGTCTTGGCTCCTTTACATTTCCTCTAAATTCTGCTTGAAAATGAAACACTTCTTTTGTTAATCTTTCTCTATGCATAAGTTATCATACATGGCTGAAAGAGACCAACACTTTCAACCTTTTGCCTAGAAATCTTCTTAGCCAAATTCACTGCTTTATTGGGGGTATATTTTCTCTTTTCTAATTTATGCAACAGTATTACAAACTTTCCACCGTTGCGAAAGAGGAGTTGTTAGTTCTCCATCCTCCATTAATATTTTTACTAACGTTCAACTCTTCACTAACAGTCGTCTTGAGGCACTTCCAGCTTCTGCTCACCTTCAGGTCCCATAGCCAGTGCCACATGTTTTAAGATTTTATTACAAAACTTCACTTCCACGTACCAAATTCTGTTATGCTCATCTAATTCTGTGTAACAAGTTATCTAAAAAATCATCTTAAAACAACAACCATTTTAATGTATGTCACAATTCATGGGTCAGAGAAAAAGGCAGGCTCAGATGATTGTTATTCTTCTTCATGTAGCCTTAGCTGAGGTCAGTTGGTGGCATTCAGCTGGAGGATGAGCTGAGTGAGGTTTGGAGGGTCCACGACAGCTTTAATCACATTTCCAGCACCTTGACAAGGATCACTCGAAAGCTAGTCTTATTTGGGACTCTCAACCAGAGCACCTTCATGTAGCTTCTCCAGTATTAACAGTTCTAGAGCAGTTAGACCATGATGGCAGGATTACAAAAGACAGGAAGAAAGAGATATATTTTGTTATAAAGTTCTTACATGTGAAGTGGAGTAACATTCAGAGTTATATTGTGATAAGTTAAAGGCATATTTTCAACACCAGAACAACCTACTAAAACTATAAAGATAAAAATTTATTTAATACACCAGTAGTGGAGACAGAAGGAAATACTAAAAGTTCAATTCCAAATGTGGCAGGAAAAAAGGGAAAAGAGAACAGGAATAGATTGTGATAAATAAAAAATAACAAGATGATAATTCAAATCAAACCATATAAATAATTACGTTAAGTTTAAATGGTCTAAATACTTAAAGGCAGAGACTATCAGGCTGGTTAAATTAGGAAGACCTAACTCACACTTTCTATAAGAAACCCTCTTCAAATATAAATACATAGGTTAAAAGTAAAATAATTAAAAAAGATCTATTTTTCAGACACTAATCTTTAAGAAAACTAGAGTAGGCTATATTAATATGTCAGGTCTGGCCTCTTGGCAGACAGTTTCCCTGGTTCTTTGGCTCCTTGCTTGGAAAATTCACAAGCAGGGCTGGTGCAACACAGTGACCACAGACAGGAAGCAATTCCACACAAACAGCTTTTATTGCAGAAAAGAAGGGAGCTGTACCAAGCGAGAGTACATTCCAGAGAGGAACGGGTCAGTCTCCACGAGTGCAGAAAGACATTGAGGACTCCCAGGTGGTTTCCTTTTATTGGCCTAGTCCCGAGGAGGGCTTACGGGACGTGTTACCAGATGATTGATATGCATGATTATCAGGTGTTCTTACAACAAAGTTGCAGCTCCACAGGTGTATATACCTCAAATCTGCAAGTTCCTGCTCTTTGCAGTTGTTAACATCCCTGTCTATCAGCTACATTAATAGCCAACAAAATAGGCTTCAAAACATGGGCTATTACTGGCAGTATTCAGAGATATTTCATAATGATAAAAGAATCAAAAAGACAATTCTAAATGTCTGTGAACCTAATAACAGAGCTTTAAAATATTTGAAGCAAAAAACTGAAAGGACAAATAGATAAATTAACTTTTATAGTCAGATATTTCAACACTTCTCTCTCTGCAATTGATAGCATAAGTGGACAGAATATCAATAAAAAAATAGAATTCTGAAATAATACTGTTAACCAATTGGACTTAATTCATGTTTATAGAATATTGCACTCAGGAACAGCAGAATACATGTTCTTTTCAAGTACATACAGAATATTCATCAAGATAGCTCATATGTTAGATTCTCAATAGAATTTAAAGGATTAAAATTATACAGAGTATGTTGTCTCACCAAAACTAAATTGAGTTAAAGATCCAATAGCATCAGCATATCTAAAACCACTCCCACAAATATTTGGAAATTAACATGCTTTTAAATAAACTATGTGTCAGAAATCACAAGGACAATTAGAAAATATTTTTGAACTGAATGAAAATGAAAACATGTCAATATTTGCGGAGTACAGCTAAAGTGGTGTTTAGAGGAAAATAAGTAGCTTTAAAATACATTAGAATAGAAGAAAGCTATGAAGCTGGACAAAATAAAAGCAAAATAAACCCAAAATAGATAGAAGGTAGAAAATGGTAAGTAGAAATCAATAAAATAGAAAATTATAAAACAATAGAAAAAATTGATGAAATCAACCCCCCTCCTTTTTTTAACAGATCAAATTATTTCACGCTCTTCAATTGTAGTTCAGTGCTTTTGGTGTATTCCAAGATATGAGAGGTTAAAGCTATCAATGTCCAGAATGTCATATGTACAATATTCTATTAAAGAAGTCACAAAGGTCATCCAGATTCAAGGACGGGGAGGGACATATATGTTCACTTCTCAGTGGGAGAAGTGTCAGAATATTTGTCTTAATATCAGTCTCAAAATCTACTACAATCATACTTTTGATACAGAGTGCTACGAAAGCAAAGAGTACTAGATAAACTGAAATTCCAGAAATGGAAGACTTAACTTAAACAGAGAATGCTAGCAATCATCTTTCCTGAGGACATTTGCTCAGTGTGGATACTGGCAGAGGATCAAATTTGTATGGAAGTGAGACTCCACTAGGAGAAAGAAAAACTCTTGAGAGTTTTAATGATTGCATATTTCTGGCTTGATGGACTGGAACCTAGAGAGTCATTAGACGCACAGCTAGTTTTCCCCATGGGATGTTTGCTGAGCCTTGGTGCAGTTGGGTAGTCTTGGAAGTTGAGCTGCAAATATACAGTGAAATCTGCAGTTTCAAGGTGCTCAGGAGATAATCTCCACGGGGTGGGGATAGTTTGCAGTTGCAAAAAACAACAGGTTTTACCTTGACACATCTTACATTAGAGGTAGACTGATTGGATTGTGGTCATCGGCTTCTCAACCTACCTGTCAAGTAGAGGAAAGCATGGGACCTCGCTGGGAGAAAATAGCATCAACTTCGGTCCTGTGGTACATACAGAGCATTAGGAATACACTAAAAATTACATATGACATATGAAAAGTTAGGAAAAATGTGTCCAAAGGAGAAGAGACAATAGATAGCTCTACCAATGAGACAGATCTCAGAGTTACCAAATAAAGATTTTGTAATTGTTATAAGTATGTTTAAGAAAGTAAAGGAAGAGGTTAACAAAGTGAATGAAAAGATGACAAAATCTTATAGAAAGTTGGGATCTATAAAAAATAAATGGATATTCTAGAATTGAAAAATACAACAGGCCGGGTGCAGTGGCTCATGCCTGTAATCCTAGCACTCTGGGAGGCCGAGGTGGGAGGATTGCTTGAGCTCAGGAGTTCAGGACCAGCCTGAGCAAGAGTGAGACCCCGTCTCTACTAAAAATAGAAAGAAATTAGCCAAACAACTAAAAATAGAAAAAATTAGCCAGGCATGGTGGCACGTGCCTGTAGTCCCAGCTACCAGGGAGGCTGAGGCAGGAGGATCGCTTGAGCCCAGGAGTTTGAGGTTGCTGTGAGCTAGGCTGACGCCACGGCACTCTAGCCCGGGCAAGAGACTGAGACTGTCTCAAAAAAAAAGAAAAATACAACATCTGAAATTAAGATTTAATTTGTGTTTAGTAGCAAAATGTATATAATAAAAATTAAATAGAATTGGTGCAAGGATCATTCATTAGAAAAATGTGCAAACTGAAGCGCTGAGAAAAGAATTAATGGAAAGAACAAAACAGTAGGAGACATGGAGTTGAGTCAGTTCATCTAACGTACACATAATTAGAGTCCCAGGAGGAGAAAATGAGGCAAAAGCAATATTTGAAATGAAAAAGTGACCAAGGTTTTCCAAAGCGATGGAAGATATCAACCCACAGATTTAAGAAGCACAAGAAACTAAGTAAACCCCAAGAAATATTAATATAAAGAAAACCACACCTAGGTACAACATAGTGAAACTTGTGAAAACCAGATATAAAGAGAAAATCTTAAAACAACCAAGAGAAGCACTGCCTTCAAAGAAGCAACAGTGATATCGATGACTGACTGTTCTACAGAAGTGATTGAAATCAGAACACATTGGAATGACATCCTCACATTTTAAGGGTAGATAGGAAAAATACTACCAACTTGAAATTCTATACCTAACGAAAAATTTTTTTAATAAAGGCAAAATAAAGATATTTTTAGACAAAAAGTGAGAAACTTATCACAAGGATGTTTGCAGTATAATACTAAAGAAGTTAAAGAAAAATGATTCCACGTAAAACCACAGAGTCTCAGGGAAAAAATAAAGAGCCCAGGAAAGCATAAATAGGTGAGTAAATATGAAATGTTACTATTTAAAGCAACAAAAATAATAATGTCTTATCAGCCTTAAGACATAGAAATAAAATATATTAAAACAAGCAAACAAAGGGCAGGTAGGTATAAGTGGTTAAACTGATATTTTTATCTTGTTCAGGAAGTGTTAAAAGCCAACTGTAATAAGAAAAGGAATACTTGCAATCTCTAGCATAATAGCTTTAAAAAGTACAAAAATGTTAAAAAACTAACAGGAAATAAAATGGAATAATGAAGAACTGATTAATCAAAAAACAGAATAAAAGAAGTAAAAAGAACAGATGGAATGAATAGAAAACCAATAACAGGAAGGTATTATTAAACATCAGTAATTAATAACGTGTAACTGGGCTAAGTGCTTCAATTAGAAGCCAAATTTTTTGGACTAGACTCACAAAAAGGCGAACTACATATAATTTACACAAGACATATGTAACATAAAATGATGTGGAAAGGAAAGGTATATTGTTCAAAACTAAAAGAATCTGATATAGTTATATTAATATCAGTCAAACTAGCCTTGAAGGCAAGTTGTATTATCAGAGATAAAGGGAACATTTTATAATGACAAAGGGTCAGTTCAATAGGAAGACAGAACAACCCTAAATTTGTATTTCTAATAAAATATCTTTAAAATATGTAAAGCTAAAATAGAACAAAAAAGGAGAAATAGACACATCTACCATCATAGCTGGAGAATTTAACAATCCTTTTTCAACTACTGATAGAATAAGCAGATTTTAAAAAATCAGTAAGGTTATAGAATATTTAAACAGTACTATTAACCAGCTTGACCTATTGCTATTTATAGAATATTATTCTCAACAACTGCAGAATGCATACTCTTTTCAAATGCACATGGACTTTTTAGGAAAATAGAACATGTGCTGAGCCAAAAAGTAAGTCTTAATAAATTCAAGGGATTGAGATCATACAGTGTATGTTGCATAGTGGGATTAAATTAGAAAAAAATAACAGAAAGATAACTGGAAAATCTTCAGTTTGCTTGAAAATAAGCAATACACTTCTAAATAATCCATGGATTGATGAAGTATTCACAACATAAATTAGAAACTATTTTGAACTGAATTAGTATCAAAACTTAGGAGACAAGGTTAACATAGTACTTAGAAATGTATAGCTTTAAATGCATAAGTTTAAAAGATAAGGTCGAAAATCAGTGATCTAATCTTCCATCTCGAAAAGCTATAAAAAGAAGAGCAAATTAAATTTAAACAAATTGGAAGGAAGGAAATAATAAACAAAAAAAGTAAGCATAAAATAGAGAAAATCAGCAAAGCCAAAAGTTGTTTCTTTGAAAAGACTAATAAATTTAATAAACCCAACTAAGGAAAAAAAGAGAAAGTTCAAATTAACAATATAAGAATAAAAAGGAAACATTGCTGGAGATTTGGGAAATAGCTAAAAGATAAGAAAATATGAACAACTTTATGTCAATGCATTTGATAGTTTATAATAAACAGATTCATTGGAAAATACAACACAAGGAAAATGACACAAAAAGAAGTAAAAAATCTGTTAAAGGCATTGACTCCTTAATTGGAAATCTCTCTACCTCTAGTAGTATTCGCAAAGTGAATTAGGTCTCGCTATTAGGTCCTTGAATGTTTCTAGAAATTTAAAACTACTGACAAGTCCTCCAGGGAAGCTACTCCCCATACAGCTCTCCTTTAGAGTGCTTTCCGTTTGTTTACTTTACATCTGTGTTGTTGGGAGTTTGAAGGAACCAATTATATCACATTTTCTGGACCAATTAATTATATCATATTTTCTTTTTTCCAGCTTCTGAACTCTTTGAGAAATAGACTTAACTCGAAGATTAGAATAAAAAATGTCAATTTCATTTATGGGGAAACTAGGTGAAAGAGTGTGCTTAGATCTGCATCTAGTCTTCCTACCCCATTCAAACTTACTATGTGGATGACTGGATAATGTGGCTTTGGGCAACAAGTTCTCAGAGAGTCAGATTGATGACACATACGGCCACTTGTTGCCCTAGCTCACCAAACAGATAAGTCAGAGAGCAAGGGGATGGTGTTTTGTCATCTACAGTTTGGGTGAAACCCTGCTCTTACTATGCTCTTTTTCCGAGCTCTTACTATGCTCATGCCTTCCTCGTTCAGAGGGAACCTACAGTTAGGTTTCCCATAAGTCTTCTTCCTTCTCCTCCCTGGAAATTTAAACCTGGCATTCATATACAGTACCAACTTTTTCCACAAGTGTCTCAAGAAAAAGCATGGAATTTTTTTAATTCTAGAGTTTAAAGGAGAGTTATTCTACTTCTTTGCTCTCTCTTGCGTCAATTCAGAGACAAATGTGTCACCTTTACTCATCAGTTCCTTCTCTTGTAAATCTTGTACTACCACTTCTCTTTTCTAATTTCTTTTATTGATTGACTTCCAGGACACTGCTCCAGCTTCCTCCCTCAGTGATGTCAGCGTCAGGCTTGAAACTATCAGTCTCCACCCTACACCATGTGATTATGATCTGTCTCTCCAAATTCATGTTTTTGATTTTCTTATACTCAGAGCGCCTAGTTTTTTACCTTTCTCAGTTCTATCAACCAGAATTTTTCCAAGATCTTAAATACTGAAAACCCTCTGTCTTTTATTTTTTTCGTCTTCTCTGGCAATTTTTTTTCTCTCAAACTCTTAAATTCAGATATTTCTTCATTCATATACTCTCTCTCCATCTCTCTCTCTCTCTCCTTCCTTCTTTCCTCCTCCTCCTGTTCCCTCTCTCCCTGTCTATATCAATAGATGGCCTTGCCATTGGATCTGAACTCCCTCAACTTTACTCCCTTACACACAAAAATTTTATCTATTTAATGTATCGATCACCCATCCTTTCTTCCGTTTCTAATCGTAAAGAACTGTTTTTCCTCTCTGACGTGGCTAACTCCAGCAGAGTTCTTGTTCACATTGTCTCTTGAACTTGCTCCATTATGTAACACACTCCTTTCCCCCTTTCCATTTCTCCTTTTTACTAGCATTAAAAATGAAAAAAAAATCAATAAAAACAATAAAAACCTTTTTAAAGATTCAGCTTCACTTTCAAACTATGCCAGGCTTCTTAGAAGAGTAGTTTACTAGTTAATTCTACTTTTTCTCTTTATTTTTTTAAATCCCCAATTATTTGAAGTTTCTGTTCTCACTATTGCCTTTCTGAAATTTCTTTCTCAGGTCACCAGTGACTGGTAAGTTCTTAGTCCTCCTTCTGCCCTGAAAAGGCAGGACAGGGCATTCCCTTCTTTTGCTCTTCTTCCATGACTTCATTGTTAACATCAATCTTTTGTGGAGGGCCCTCATCAAATAAATAAACCTCTAGGAGGTGAGTCAACTGTCTTATCTACTTAGGGCAGCAAGAGAGACCACATAGGTGATTCTGAAATGGTACCTCCTTAGAGAAAGTGAGCAGAGGGTTTTTTTTAATTATAGATTGGACTCTGAAATTTGAGGACAACATTTCAGAAATGAAGTGAGTCATTGTATTGGTTGATTACTTAAGGTTATGCTTGATGCAAACAATGCATGGTTCTGATTGAAAAGAAAGACCTCCTGTACTTGTAAGTGTATAACTGAATGTTGGTGATTATTCCAGTTCTTAGTCTTGCTTAATTAGGTAGTTATTCTGGTTCTCACTTTTAAGCACATCTTCAGTGAATTTTTAACTTTTTACTTCCGTTGCAGTTGCCCTGCTTTCTTCTCATTGCAGTGACAAAACCGGTCTCACTGCCTTTTGGATCTTCTCACAGTAATTCATCTTATACTCCAAAACCAGAGCCATCTTTTTAAAATAAAAAATTGATGTGTTTTCTGCTGAAAACCCTTGATGTCTCCTTTTATGTGTAAAATAAAACCCCATGTACTGAATCTGGTATTCAGTCTCTTACAGTAGGACCTCAACCTCAAGTTCTAGTCCTTATCTGCTTGTCAGTCCCCCTCCCCCTCTCCCTCTCTGTGTTCGGTCCATAGCGCAGAGCCTTTCCACACTTTCCCAGGAGCGAGTTACCCTCTCCAAAATCCCATGGCACATCGGGTCACTTGTAGCACTTACTATATCTGATATGAAGTTATTCATGTTTGTCTCTTCTTGAGGTTTGTGTGTTTCTTGAAGAACAGGAACTGTCTCTTATTGAACTTCATATTCTCTCTGCTCTGCCTGGTACTTAATAGTGCTCAAATGTCAGCTAAATTGTAAATAAATTCAGCTTAAACTAGGCTTAAATAATAACATATTTTCTAGAATTTTTAGGAGATTGACATAAGAATGTATGAACAGAATGTATATCTATTTCATCAAAGACTATTTTAAAAATCTTTGAGCACAGCTTGAAATTTTTATTTTAGGTTCTTAAATTATACATGGTGTAAGTAATGTCAATTTTGTAGGACTACATATAACTCTTTTATGGTCTTTCAGGCATAATCATCTAATTGGCTTCTATAAGCTACCTGTCAATTCTTTTAATTTTATTATTTCCATTACATATATGTGCAGATAAAGATGAGTACCATGTCCCGTCTAATACTGAAGTTGTGAAGTTAGAAGACATTTGCTAAGTCAGATCATTTCAGGTAAGTTTGCCCACATCTGTCTTAGCACCAGCTCAAGATTGATTTATAATGCAAATAATTAAGTCTACTACCTTTGATGTTTTCTGAACTCTCAAATTTTTTGGAATATCTTATAGTCACCTTGTATATTGAATCACTGGTCTTGGAAACTAGTGGAAAGATGGTTTCTTATTAAATTTTATATGCTTATAAAAATATAATGTTTAGTTTTAAACTCATGGTGTTATTTTAAAAATGAGACTGACACCTCAAAGTCATTCTTTTATTTGTACCAAGTCTAGTCATAAAATTCTAACTATGGGCCAAACTTAATTTTAAAATGATTTTTCCATTGTGAATGATATTTTGTTTTTCAGTTTTTTAACTCTTCATATAAATTTTCTAAATGATTTACATGTTCTTATTAAAGGGAATAGTTTATTAATTAAATAGCACTTGCACCTTAAATGTTTATTAACTATTTATTCATAAACCTAACTTTGAAAAGTCAGCTTAACCAACCTGAAGTCTTATAATTTCCTAATAGTTTTTCTGTATTCATTCTCTCTTCCTCCATCCTGTATTCTGTTGCCAGATAAATCTACATATAGAACCACTTTAGTGATTTTAAAACGCTTTAAAGGTTTCTAACTCCCTCTTGGATGGAATCCATGTTCTTTTGCCTGGCATTCAAAGCCCCTTACCAAGCTTCTAAAAATATCCACCACTTTAGCCACTGGAGTCTTCCCTATTCTCTGAACTTTCATTGTCCTTCATGCCTCTGTTTTGACTTGGACTAGTTTTCCTGCCTGTGATGTCCCGTGCTCCCCTCTTACTGTCCCCTCTGCATGTTGAAATCCTGTGCAAGCCTCTCCGTGGAGGTTTCCCTGATTACTCCAGCTAGAAGCGCTAGCTCTCTCTCACTCTGCCAGCACCATCTAATGTTTTGTTTTTATCATTGTTATAGTACATTTTACCAAGCAGCTTTATTTTTTGTGTTTGTCTTATCTCCCATCCTAGGTTGTAAGGATTATAAAATCAAAGATCTTGTCTGACTAAATTTTATCTCCCGTAGCATTCAGCATAGCCTTTAATGGTGCTCAGTAAATATTTATTTAATAAATTAAGAATGTGCTTGGCTTTTTCACCCATCATTCCCTCTGTCGTCCACCCTTACAGACACATACGATCCGTATTTTTGGTGACTCTTCATTCTTGTTGCACACTCCTTGTTGCCATCTTATCTAGGAAAATGCTGGCAATCCTAGAATTGACCATAGTGCAATTCACAGGATACAGCCAGTTCCCAGCCTAAGCAATGAACTGTATTCCAAAAGCTCATGTCTAATTCTGTTGTTTGGAATGCATTTTTCCACAAAACAATGTTATAAATAGTGGTTAGGTTCTCAGCCAGCTCTCCCTAACTCATAAGTACCAGTGCTACTTTAACTACAGGCAGCCACCATGTACAAGACTGTTCTGTAGAGAAATTGTAGCTCTGGATATGGCAATACATCTCCCGTGCTCTAGAAATGGGACGGGGAATTTCTGGACAGGTTGAGCTGTAGGAGAGCCTGAGCTGGAGCTCTGGCAGTGTTGCAGTGTCACAGCAGTAGCTTTTGGGTACTCAATATTTGCAGGAGAGACATTTACCTGTAGGTTACTGATACTCTCATGTCATCTAAATTGAGGGCAAAGCAACACTTTCTCTTCTGAACCTCCCCACAGTGGATTGGGTTGGTAAATGGGGCGTTAGCTGTCATTTTACTCAGGGAGGTTTTTTGTAAGTCAGCTATTGACAGATCAGAAACTTTTAGTACTTCCTCCTTTCTCCTGTTCCACAAACTTGTGGGAATTGAATATATAAACATGAAAAATACTTTTATCTATGGGAAAAACATTTATAGCTATTATCCCTACTTTTGACATCACATCCATTTTTGTGGACAAGTGATTTTCAGTTCTACATGGGCACAATGATGCTTCTAGTAAGAAACATGTCAGTAGGTGCATAAACAACCCTCAAGTTGACAGTTTAGGTTGTCAGGCTATAAGAAAAAAACACTGCATAAATTTCAGAGAATTTAATTTATTCAGTCATCATAAGTATTGAGCACAGTGTCTATTTTGTGCTTAATACTGTTGTCAGTGCTAGGGGCTGGGAACAAAAGATCTTATGTAAAGTTTGCCTTCCCTCAGGAGCCTGAAATACAGGGAGTGCAATATTAAACATTCCCACTGAAAATTGTTATTGCCAGAAAATACTTTTCATGAAGGTAATAAATGCTCCTGGAATTATCAGAATTGCAATATCATTATGCTTCACCATTATTGTAAAGATAGTGGTGGGATTTCACTTAGTTTTAGAAGAATGGTGAAGATGTAAAGAAAGAGCTAGAGAGGAAATGATATCCCAGGTTGGATCAACAGCATGAGTGGAGCACTGGTGACACAAACGAACGAACAAACAAACAAACAAACAAAAAAGCATTAGTGACTGGAGCAGATGGGTTAGTTCACGTTGGGCGAAAAAATGGCTGGGAAAATTAGACCAGTGGTCCAACCCTTTCAGTACATAAGAGTCATCCACAGAGATTTTTTTAAGCTACAAGTCCTTGGATCTTACTCCAGAACTAATAAATAGAATTTCTAGGGCATGGGACTTAAGCCTGTTTATCTTTGTAAGCTCCCCTAGTGGTTCTGATACTCGGCCAGGGTTGAAAACCCCTGAATAAGGAGGATGAGCCAAATTTAGGAGAGCCGTGAATGCCCTGCTAAGGAGTTGGGCCTCTGTCCCTCAAGCAGTAGGGATCCCTCAGAGGTTTCTGAGATGGTGACATGATCAAATTGGCATTTGCCAAGATAAATGATTCGTGAACTACATGTGAATGGAAGAGAAATAAGAAACAGCTTGAATTAGGGCAGTGGTAGTGGGGAAAAAGGAAAGAGTCACATTTTTAAGTGTAGTTAGATGTGTGGGAGTTGGTGATGTCAGCCTTGACCTCAGCATGATTTGTTTTATAAACTGATTGTACAACTTCACCCTCATTAATTTGATCTCTTTTCTCTTACAACCTGGCAACTTAAACAGTAATTTCAGCCAGTTTGCATTTAATGGAAGGAGACCATTGTCTACTCATGTATCCGTCTAACTCCTAATAATAGGTGAAGTTATATGTATGAGGAATGCGACCTTTCACATAATCATTATAAAGCATTTAATAACCTCCCACATGTTCAATAACACAACCCCAGTCTTGTAGGATTGTGCCAAGAGCCAAAGTCATATGTATAAGGTAGTTATTGGCACACAGTTCTCTAGCATTAAGTTGAAATTTGGAGAAATGTTCTAAATCGTGTTATGCATTTTAATATTTTTTTAGCATTAAATTTGATAATTGCTTAATTTTCTGGTGGCAGAACTATGCATGCCCCCTGACTACAGTGCCTATATCTTTACTCTGGGCTTATGCTTCTCTCCCTGCCCACATCGGTAGTCAGTGCAGCCCCTCACCCCCCACGCCCTGCTAGTGTGGATCCATGGGCACCCACCCTAGCCCCGTAACAAGGGATAACTAAGCCAGCAGAGTGTAGTTTTAAAAGGAGTAAGAATTTCTGTTCTTTTGTGGCACTGACAAGCCAGAGGATCCAGGTGACTCTTTTGGTCCTGATCTAAGTAGAACTTGGTAACTGCTAAGGTATCCACACTCAGGAGTCCCAAACCATGTCATAGGTCTGAAATATTTTATGTGTTTTAAATCTAGTATGTTTGGAGACACTGAGCCATATTTATTAGACAGCAGAGAATAAGTTCAAAGCATGAAGTTTTGATGTGACCTATCTTCTTTTAAAAAAGATTCAACATCATGAATTTTTAAAAAATAATTACTTTCTTGGCTATTCTATAATAGTACACACATGAAAACAGCTTCTACCATGGTCTTCTTTGCCTGTGACAATGAATTTATTGTTGTTTTATCATTATCTCCATATCCCTTGATTTATTTTTCTAAAAGCTATTTAGGATTCCACTAATCAACCAAATATTTCTAACCTGAAAAAGGATGGTTTGCTTAGATTTGAGGGGTCCTGTGGTAAAGAGGGAGAAGAAGAGAACTAACATTTATCAGGTGCCCAATCTGTGCCGTGTTCTTTACATGTATTTTGTCGTTTTGACTTCATTTTACAAATAAGAAAATTTGACTAAAAACTTATCTGAGGTCAAAAGTCAAGGTCAAATGTCAACAGCAGTAGAATTTGGTTTGGGTTTCAGGTCTGTCTATCCGTCTGTCTCTAGACAGGCTTTCTAAAGCCTGATCTTAATAAGTCTACATGACTTTTATTTTGGGGGTAAGATCAATGAACTCAGAACCCGGAGGCTTGAATACAGGCTTCACCTCTGTCACTAACAACCTTGAACAAGTTATTTAACACTTCTGTGCTTCGGTTTCCTCATCTATCGTATGGGGATAAAACCTCACCATTTGGGATTGTTGTGAGAATAATAAGCTAGTGAGTTTCAGAATGATTTTACAGGCACAATAACCAATGGAAGTTTGGGTGATTTTTAATTCAGGCAAAACAACAACAACAACAAAAACATTAAATGAGATGACTTGGACAGATTTTATGGTGTTTCACTTCTTAGCATTGCTCTACAAACTTACCAGAAATAATGTTGGAAGTCCCAAATGCTGTGGTGTGCCAAGCTGCATCACTGTGCATTTTATATCTATTTAATTGAAAAAAATCAATATCATTAAAATTTCCCAAAGCAATCTCCAGATTCAATGCAATCCCTATCAAAATACCAACATAATTCTTCAAAGAATTAGAAAAAACAATCCTAAAATTCATTTGGAACCAAAAAAAAAGCGCAAATAGCCAAAGCAATCCTGAGTAAAAAGAACAAAGCTGGAGCCATCACATTACCTGACTTCAGACTATATCACAAGGCTATAGTAACCAGAACAGCATGGTATTGGTATAAAAGGAGACACATAGACTAATGGAACAGAATAGAGAACACAGCAATAAAGCCACATATTTACTACCATTTAATCTTTGACAAAACTAACAAGAATGTATACTGGGGAAAGGACATGCTCTTCAATAAATGGTGCTGGGAAAATTGGATAGCCACATGCAGAAGAATGAAACTGGATCCCAGTCCCTCACCATATACAAAAAGTAACTCAAAATGGATTAAAGACTTAAGCGTTAGACCCAAAACTATAAAAATACAGAAAGAAAACTTAGGGAAACTCCCCTGGACATTGGTCTAGGCAAAGAATTTGTGACCAAGACCTCAAAAGCACAGGTAACAAAAACAGAACTAGACAAATGGACCATATTCAACCAAAAAGCTCTACACATTCAGAGAAATAATCAACAAAGTAAAATTAAAACCTATTTAATGGGAAAAAAATATTTGCAAGCTATTCATCCAACAAGGGGCTTAATATCCAGAATATACAAGGAACTCTAGCAACTCAACAGGAAAAATACAAATAATCCACTAAAAAGTGGGAAAAGAACATGAATAGACATTTCTCAGAAGAAGACATACAAACAGCCAATAGGAGTATGAAAAAATGCTCATCATCACTAATCATCAGGGAAATGCAAATTGAATACCATAATGAGATATCATATTACCTGAGTCAGAATGGCTGTTATTAAAAAGACAAACAAATAACAGGTGGGGATGTGAAGAAAAGGGAGCTATTATACACCATTGATGGGAGGTTGAATAATTCTTTGAATTTAAATCATACTCTTTTTCCCAAGGGAATAAATATTTTGAGATATATTATTTTTCCACATAGACTTTATGTACAATAATTATATAAGTTGAACTTTAGTAAAAACTGAGAGCTCTGATAGAGAAGGTTTAAAGAAATGGAAAGGATTTTTGAAGTACCTGGAAGAAAATTGTTCTGTAGGTTAGTGGCTATTGGGTTTGTAGTATTACAGAATATATATACCTCATGCTCAAAGATACTGCTACCTCGAAAACATGTGAATATTCGAATAAAGTCAAAGTCTGTTACCTACATGGTGAAAAGGACATATATGTGTATGTTATTTATGATTTATGATTTTATTCAATAAAAGAAGTTAGGCTATTTAGTTTTTGGCAAAGAAGTGGTGTTTTATTGTTTGAGTATTAATGGAACATTTAGATTCAATTATTTATTTTTCAGAACTCTTTCAGTTGCAAGGGAAAGAAAGCCAGCTCAAAACAGCTTATGAAAATAAAGGGAACTTAATTGTTTATGTAACTGTGGTTTCCAGAGGTGCATCTGACTTTAGGCATGGTGTAGCCAGGAAGTCAAACGATCTCATCTGGACTGTCTTTCAGCTCTGCTCTTTCTTTCTTTGTCATTCTTCAGACTGGCATATGGCCAGTAAAATGACCACTTGCAGCTCAAGATGGTCATCCTTCCAGTTTAACAGTCTCAACAGAACGAGGATCTGTCAGGCCACGTGTCCAACTATCCACCTGGCAGAAGATGTGGATTGACACCATTTGACCCTGGGTGTGGACCCTTGAACAGGGACTATGGCCTGGGAGTAGGGTATACTAGTGGGTCAGCCTGGGTTGTGTTTTCCCAGTGCTGCAGTAGAGGGTCACAGTCCAGTGACTGCAGGCCCCACTGGGATCTTCCGGAGAGGAAGAGGCTTTCTCCAAAGGAGTCAGAAGAAGGGGAATGGGAGTGCATGCTTAGCAGACCAAAACTGTCATGACTTCAAAATTATTAAGAGTGATACAGGAAATAATTCAGACTATATTGTCTGGTTTTAAGATGGCAAGTAAAGAACTTTTTGCTTTCTTCTATTTAAAAAAAGTATAAAACAGAGGAAATAGAAATAAAAATTCTGTTTTTGGTGAGAAGTAGGTGACATCAGTTACCCCTGTCCATAAAATTTCAAGAGAGAAGGTATATGATGCCATGACTTAGTGTAGTAGAGAAGGCAGGAACTGAAGCAGCTGCAGAGGAGAGTGACAGTGATAACAGGAGCCCAAGGAGGAGGTGAGGCCCGGTGCTGAAAACAGGTGATCAACTGAATGTTTGTAAACGGACCAATTGGATTTCCAGGTCCTCACCTCACCCCAGCCAGCCAGCTGTCTTCCCCAAACCTCAGGCGAAGGTTTCTACTCCGGAAAAGTTGAAACTGCGGAGAATCTAGGCAGGGACACAGGACAGTGGAGGGTAAGGTTAAGTGAAAGTCTGCTCTGCTCTTAGAGCATCAGGAAAAATAAACGTCATATACAAAATGTTTTAAATAAGAACAAATAGGACTTCAACATTAATAATCAAATGGGAAGGTCAAAATGCAATAACAGAATTTGCAAAATGTTTCCTTTTTTTTTTCTTTTTCCCAATATATAGGGATTTGAAGTGACAAAATTTGGGCCCTGTTCTCTTAATATGTTTGGCTCTTATTTTTATACTTGTATGAAACTAGATACTTATGATACTTTGATAATAACATATCAATATAGAATGTTAGCTTTTGTCTTATATTTCATAGTGAAGACAACTATGTGAAGAGTTCTGAATGTTATTTTCTTCTAAAAATTAGAGAAGGTGTCAAAAGATGAAATATAGCAGACATATTTTTCAAATTTTAATTACTTGAAAAAATACTATTTTTAGAATTAATGAATATTATTCTTGACTATGTAACTAGTACAAAATTTTATTATGGATTTTTTAGATTAAAAGTCTCCAAATTGCATTTTTGTTTTTAAAACATTCTAAAATTTAGTCTGTAAATGTTATAAAAGTATTGACATCTTAAAGTGGGTAGAGTTCCCTCCCTTCTTTTTGGACTAGTTTCTAAAGCTTAATGAAATAGAAGGCAAGTGTCTTTTCCTACTTAAAAAAGTTATATTTTATTCCTTATTGTACTGTATTGAGACCCAAATAATACTGAAAAATCAAAATTGAAAGAGTGTCAGAATTTTACTTGCCAGTATAACTTTTTAGAGCTGTGTTCAGTTGCTTTTGCTTTAAAACCAGATCAACTTAGTCTATCACAGACTTTTTTTTTTTTGTAGAGGATTTTTGTATTTTTTTTTTTTTTTTTTTTTGGCTCAGTGAGGTCAAGAATTTTAAATTAGAATTATAGAGCTGGACAGCATCCTCTTATTCATTTTATAAATGAAGAAACTGAAGTCCTGAGTAGTCACGATTCATACGGGATCACACAATTAATAGCAAAGGTTGGATGAGGAATCAGCCTCCTGGCTCTCAGTTCAGTGATCTTTGTAAAAGACTCTTCAGGTTTATTTTTACCACCATCACTTTACGTGCAATGTCTAAAATTTATTGCATTAGGCCCAGATAGCAAATTACAAGTTTATGTTTAATCTCCTACAGCTGAGGGAACATCTATGATCAGGAATACTGATAGTGACAAAAAGTGTGAATGGCAGGAAACATTTGAAGACTCTTTGGCTAGGGTGGGAGATGTCCCTTAATTAGGTTCTGATCCTGCTCTCTAAGAAGACTCCTCTGTTTATTATTCTTGAGGACTTGATTCTGCCTCTGGAAGGTTCTTCCTTGCCTGTGTTTCTCCAGTCAAATTTATGTGAACATGGGGGAATACACCCTTTGTGGAAGCTTTATAGCCTTTGGTTCTACTTTCTGTTCATGCAATTTGGGGAGCTTGAGCATTGTTTTAATGATCAAACAGTCAAAGGCTTATAGGCAACACTTATGGAATTTTGGGCAATGCTATTTACCCAAAAGCTTATTTGACTTTTGTTCTGTCTTCTGGTAGTTAATTTCATGTGCCAGTAACAGGGTGGTTACATGTCCCAGGCTCGTAAGGGCAGTCTTAGTTTATATCTCATGTCTTTACATACTAAGTAATAACACCCTCTTCTGCTCTCAAATCTATCCTAGTGTGGACAATGTATTACATGGTACGCCTATTCGCCTCTCTCTCAACTCACTGGGGGCTCTTGTCTGGCCATCTGAAATGGGTTTTATGGAAAATTAACATACTTAACCTCATCTGCAACAAGGCTGCATCCCCTTGTTTACCAGGGAAAACATAATAGGCAATTTTGCTCAAAGTTTTTTTCAGTCTTGTTTCTTACTATGTGAAATCCAGAAGCAGTCAGCTTTTCTAACTGGGAGCCCCCCCCCAATTCTGAATTCTCTATTCCCTTCCATTTCTGCTCTTGAACTTATCAGTGCTTGCCATGAATATTTTTCTTATAAACCTTCGATAAATGCAACAAGTAGTACTTTGCTATTCTAATATTCTGTTTTCCATCTCTTTTCCATATGGATATGGGCTTGGTAGCCATTCGTTCTGCTTTTGAAGTTATCTCAGGCATTTTTTAAAAGTGAGATACAATTTCATACAGTAAACTCACAGCTCTTAAGTGTTCAGTTCGTTGAGCTTGACAGTTGTATATAACCATGTAACCACTACCCAAAATAAGATACAGAGCTTTTGTATTGCCCTAGGCCAGGCGCGGTGGCTCACGCCTGTGGTCCTAGATTTCTGGGAGGCCGAGGCGGGAGGGTAGCTGCAGCTCAGGGGTTTGACACCAGCCTGAGCACAGTGAGACCTATTGCCCTTTGCAGCTAATTCCCCACTTTACCCCTCCAATGGCAACGAGTTTTTTATTTCATTGGCCATGGATTAGTTTTGGCAAGCAGTGTTTTCTGTGTCTTGTGACTGCATGACATAACTGCCTTCCCATCCTTTGCTCAGTTTCTTTGTCTGCCGCTGCCTGGCTGCTAAGCAATTGCTGTATATTTTAGATTTATTTTTGGTCAGCCTCCCCTTTAAACATATCATTTTTTGTGTTGGGGAAAACTAGCTGCTATAAATAGACCTTAAATGTATAATAGTTTAAACCCAATTAAAGTGTATTTACTGCTAATGAAACAAACAGTGCTTTGAAGGCATTCCTGATCAATAGGTGACTTTTCGTGACCTGGGCCTTTGAGTCCTCTAGCAGCTGGGGAAAGAGCATGAACATACCTCACCTGCTTCTGAAAAACCTCAACCTGGGAGTTGACACTCAGTCATTGCCGCTGACATTCTTTTAGGGAGAACTACTCACAACACTGCATCTGGTGCCAGGGGGAAAGGTTTGGAAATGCAGACTCCGGCTAGGCAGTCGCTTCTCTGTGACAGTTTCCACAGTTACAGAGGAAAGCAAAGTGTGGACAGGTTGCTGTCACAGTTTTTATTTTGTTTTAATAACATAGTATCATACTGCATCTCTTTTGTCTTCATGTTAACTTCTTTTTCTTTGTGTTACATATTCTCTTATGCTTTTGGGGTAAACATTTTCGGTGTTTGCAACTTAAAAAATGGTATTGCTCTTTCTTTGATAGAGATGTTCAAAGCAAAAGCAGCTTATCTTCCCTAGCTTATTCTCTGAAATTAAAATTAGTTTGGAACATCAACAGATGTAATTTGAATCTTAAAAGACAAAGATGCCTGATATCACCATTTTTATTCAATATTGTTCCAGAGATCCTAGCCAGCATAGGAGGTTAGGGTGGGAAGGGGAGAGAACTAAAGGAAAAGGTATAGGAATGGAAAGGAAGAAACAAAGCTGTCATTATTGGCAAATGACTTAATTGTCAATATTGAAAACTTCCAGGACTCTACAACTAAATTTTTAAAATTAATTAGAGAGTTTAGCAAGGTTTTTGAATACAAAGTCAATTTAAGAAAGCTGGTTGCGTTTCAGTAGACCAGCAGCAACAACAAAACTGAGTATGTAATTTTAAAGAGCATTTTATTTTGAATTAACAGCCTACATAGCCATGTATATTTATGAAAACTGAGAAGTTAACATTGATGCAATAATATTAACTAAACTACAGCCCCCTTTTTTTTTTAACCAGTTTTTCAACTGTTGTTCTTTTTTGTTTTATTGTATTCAGTAGCCGTGTCTCTTCAGTCTGTTCCAATCTGTGGCAGTTTCTTGGTCTTTTCTTGTCTTTCAGGGACTTGATACTTTTGAAGAGTAGTGGTCAGGTCTTTGGTAAGATGGACCTCAATTCCAGTTTGTCTGATGTTTTCATATAATGATATCGCATCATATCAGGGAGTAAGTGATCTCAACATGACTTGCTACTGATGATGTTAACTTGGTTAAGGTGGTGTTTGCCAGATTTCTCCACAGTAGAGTTATACAGAAAAGGTAATTTTTAAAAGAAACAATTTATATAGCAACACGATATAAATACTTTTGACTAAATCTAACAAACAATGTGTGAGACCTTTATTGAAAAAGTTATAAAATTTATTGAAAGACATTAAGTACAGTCCAATTAAATGTAGAGAAATACTACATTAATGGATTGGAAAATTTAATGTTGCAAAGGTGTTTATTCCCTCTCAGTGCACATAGAATCAAATCGGGAGTTATATTATTACTACTATTATTATTATTTTGATGAGACTTAACATTATAATTCTGAACCTAAGTGGAGGATCAATCATCTAAAATTTGCAAATACACTCCTGAAGAGCAAGGTGATTTTCATGCCCTGTATCAAGGAGGTGCTTTTCCTGCCTTTATATCATGAGTTAATATAAAACTATTGTAATTAAGCCATTGTATGGTATAAGGATATACAAACTGACCGATAAAAAGAATAGGGAATTCAGAAACAGATCCATCTATATGTAGAGACTTAATTTATGACAAAACTGGTATTGTAGATCGGTGGGGGAAAGGATACCTACAGTTTTCAATATATGGTGCTGGGGCAGTAGATTGTCCATATTAAAAAGAATGAAATTGAATTCTTACCTCGTGTCATATGCAAAGTGGGAAAGGGTTAAAATGTTATAAGTTAATAATTATAGTTAAATTTAATTATAAAACTAAAAATTATAAATTTAGAAGCAGGTCTCAGGAAAGAAGTTGAAGAAAGGACTGTCAAGGAAACGAAAACAAAATTGGAAAGATTACAAGAAAAAAAATGATACAGAAAAAATAATGAAATTACAGAGATTAGAAGCGAGAGAAGTGAGCAAAGTCAAATATACATTTAAAAGAGTGATACGCTTTTAAAATATCAGTGTTTACAATATGACAGAAACTACATTCTTTATTAACTTTTCTCATCCTGCTGAGTTATATGCCAGAAATCATAAAGTGATCTATAAATTAAATTATTTTAATGATCTTGCTACTGACAATTATAACATCATGTGTAGAAAGCAAAGGACTAGAAATCACTTGACTTGCAAAGGGGTTTGCTATTACCTTCTCAGTTTGGGTACATTTATCAAAAAGGCTTAACTAAGATTTATCAAATGACTGTTATACTTGTTACTCTGTTACTTGGAGGCACCCTATTTAACCCAATATATTTTAAAAGGGTTTAAATATTGTTAATTTTAATGTATATTTGCCAATATACAATTTTTAGAGAAAAATTTTTCTTAATATGGTCTTAAATATATTTTTATCAAAACTTTCAACTATAAATGTCGATCACTCAATTTTGGGAAAATGCTTGCCATTTAATCTAATTGACAAAGCTAGTCTTTATTTTCAAACTTACCCTTTAAATCAGACATCCTTCTGTCAGTGTAAGTCCCACTTGATTTTTCAACTCAGATAAATATGTTAATATATGCCTCCATGACAACCATCACATGGCTGAATTCTAATTCTAATATAGATAAATAGATAAGGCACAGAGCCTTACCTTGTGTTGCCTGGATACAGTAAGGTACTGCTGCCTTCAGTGTTTCTTTGCTTTGCACTTACTACAGTCTCCCAGAGAGATGCTGCTTTAACAATAATGAGAGTGTGGAAGAGGTAGGGTCTTAAGTAAAATATCCTCACTACTGCTTATTTCTATAATACACTTGATTTATAATATAACATGGGCCAAATATTCCATTTATTAATAAAATATATATGAGACAGAAAAAGAGCAAGGCCTTACTGTAGCGCTTTGATTAAAGGAGGACCCATAGAGAACAGTGTTGTAATTTGTCCCTTTCTTTGGCATCCTGGAGGTTTTTACACCCTAGGACATGTGCATTTCTTTTATAAAGTGGGGAAAGAGGCTGGCATGATACCTTAGCTGCTGGTGCACTCCCAGAAAGATCAGTATCAGGAAGGATGAAAGGTGAAGACCTGGAAATTGATTGCCTTAAAACTGTCTGTGCCTGCATATCTCTTGGGAAGTCTTTGTGCAGCCCCACATGTACCTCATCTTGAAGACCACTGATACAGAAGGAAGGCATAGTAGATCCATCATATGTATAATTGTAGACCCAACAAAAAGCCCAAACTAATGAAATAAAGCCAATGTTTAAAGATTAAACTTTTCCAAAATAAAAGACAACTTGAATCTAAATATTGAAAAGGTATACTGTGTGCCTAGGCCTAGTAAAATTGCTGGGCCTCAGAGATAAAAATTTGGGGGAGGAGCCAGGCAAGTAGCTCAAGACATTTATAAAAGGAGAAAGTATATTAGACTCAGCTTTCATTCAATGCAAGAAAATGTAGCATACTTAAGAGATTTTTAAGAAAAGAATAGGTAACTTACAGATTTTTATATCTGTCCAAACCAGTCCTTCAAATAAAGTCAACAAGAAATAATTTTAAATTTAAAAGAATTTAAAAATGATTCCTTTGAACCTCTATTGAGGCAACACTAGAGGACAGACTCTTTTTAATCTGGGTTTGCAAGGAAGTCTTTCCTTGTCCCCATGCTGGAAGCTGTTTATCCCTGTAGTGGACCCTGACAGATGTTCTGTGGGTTCTGATAATACCACCTGATAAAGAACTGAGCCGTTTCCCAGGCCTTTAGCATTTTCCAAAAAGTAGAAAAGAATCATGGCTTTTCAGCAGTCCCATCACTGATGGATAGGATCTAAAATGAGCTTGAGAATCAGCAACATAAATACACTTGCTTGCATCAGATTTGACTTCTTCAACACAAAGATGAAACAGTAAGTTTTCATGATATCAGTCCCCAAAGGTTAGTTCATGATGAAGTAGATAGAATCCTGGGTGTGGCCTTTGCTTGATACCATGAATGCTGCTATCAAAAATCTTCCCAAGAAACATTAACTTTGCTTTTTTTTTCTAGGTAAGACAAATCAGATCTATAAGAGACCCTGTATGCTTGCGTTGGAAAAACCCTGAATATGTGTGTGTTGGTGGGAAAGTGAAATATAACACCCCTGCCATTTTGCAACAAAACTACATAGTTTGTGAGCCATAGTAAAATATGTGTCATATATTCCTTTTTAAGAAGCCATCTGAAGAATCGTATTATATTTTTTCCGGTTGTAAAGAATTTCAGTGTCTAAACCAAATTTTCTCCTGGCTACACCCTATTTCTATGCTTGACCTCTATGGCTGATGGCAGCAGATGAGGAAAATGAAGTCTATAATAAGTTAGGCCGTAAGAGAGCTGCAATATTCTTTGCTACTGATATTGCAGCCAGGATGCTGCATACCCCGCCCACGAATTGAATTCTTCACTTTCATAGCCTAGAGGATGCCAACACGTACTCAGAAAGCAGATAGAACTGCCAAGTAAAAAGAGAACTTTGCTTCTCTCAGAACAAAAAAGGGTGGTGCAGCAACTTCTCAGGAAGAAAGTGCCTATGAAAGAAAGAAAAATCAATCCAGAAAAACTTAGGGAAATCCAGAAAAAAACTGAAGTTGTTTTTAGCCTGAGGTCAACCATTAAAAGAAAGAACTCAAAAGTGTGTCTTTTCCTGTATATATTACTATATCTGATAAAGAATGGATAAGTATTTGGTTTGAACAAGTTTCCTCTACCCTCTACCTGAATATGCTGTGTCTGTGGTCTTGCTATGACACCTTGGATAACATTTCTTCAGAAAATATAGAAACAACTGACCGAAGAATTGTTGATGATCCTAGGGCTCTGTCCCTCACCAGTGACTCAGTGGAGGAATTTAGAGCCTATTTCAATGAGAATATGTTCATCCTTCAGTAAGATGGAAAGATACCAGAAGTGAGAGAGGAAGAGAACAAGCTGGTCAATGGTATTAGTAAGGAAAAGGGGGGAAAGGAGGAGGAAGGGAGGCAGATCAGGAGGGGAAAATGGAAGAGAAAGTGGTAAAAACAAAGGGGTCTCATGCTCAGTCTGCTCCTAATGCTGATGAGACACAAAAAATCAAGGAAATTCCTATAAAGTTCATGAACAAAGATGAGGAGGAAGAAGGTGGTCCCAATGTGATGCAGTATGTTTGGTATGAGCTTTAAAGAGAATGCATTATAAAATTTAAAAAAGTCTAAATCCAGTGACAAGAGGAAAATGACCAAAATCACAGAAACAAACAAATAATGAGAAATTTTAAGTGAATAAGAAAATAATGCTTACTGATAAAGGGAGACAGGTTAGGTTCACCAGTGGCCACCAATGCAGAAATTTATCATAAAGGATTCTAAGGAAGAGGGCTATAGGGGTATAAACCTTGAAAAGGCAGAAGAAAGGCTTTGGGAAAAGGACAGATTTGACAGAGTATAGAAGAAGGTTAAGACAAAGCATATGGAGGAAAGACTTTAAAAAGGGAAGCCAAAGAGAAGGCATCAGGAGGCAAGCAAAGGCCAAAGATGAAGAGGATGCCCTTAGGCCTGAAGTGGCAATGACAGAGAATTTGACCCCTTCACTCTTTGATGCTCATAAATACGGAAGTCTGAAGAATAAGATAGTGAAGATATGGAAAATAAAATTAGTGGTGTCAAGAAGAAGCAGAAAATGAAGAAAAGGAGCAACAGTGAAGTAGAAGATGTGAAACTACTAGTAAGTTGCAATGGAAAGAAGGCCAAGTGGGAAACCTTAGAGTTTGGATACAGGCCTGTCGCCAGCAGAAGACAAAGAGCTTATGTTACACCTTCTCAAAAGTCAAAGCTAATAATACTTCCCGCTCTTCTCTTCTTGAAACCCCAGGTCAAAACTAAGTGGGCCAGAGTTCAAAAAAGAATTGGCTTTGGAGCAGTTAGGTAACATGCCTAAAGTCCCAGTGCAACTGCAGACTGAAGTGATCATATAGTCAACAATCTTCTTGCTCCATCATAGAATATACATAAAGTATAAGTGGATTATAAAGATTTCCTGATCCCATTTCCAGCATGTATGTTGTTAGACTTTATCCATTCCTTTATTTTACTGCCAAGTTGTAGAGTCCTTGTCCCATTTTTCAAAATTCTTATCTTATTTACAATAGAGAATGTACTGTGAACTAGTAAACAAAATTATTCACAATTTTGATGTATTTAATATTTCCAAAGAGAGAAAATATTTAATATGATGGAGAAGCCCTAAGAAATGAGCATTTTAATTGAAATTATCATTAGTAAACTTATTTTCTATTTTTAATGAAAGTAGCGCATTTAGGAATAAATTTAACAAAAGACATGCAAAATGTCTACATTGAAAACAACAAAACAGTACTGAGAAAAATTAAAGAAGATCTAAATAAATGAAGAGAGATGCCATGTTCATGGGTTGGAAGACTCAATTAAATGACATTTCTCCCCAAATTGATCTATAGATTCAACATAATCCCTACCATAATTTCACAGCCTTTTTTTGTAAAATTGGCAAGCCAATTCTAAAAATCATATGGAAATGTAAAAGAATGAGAATATTCAAAACTATCTTAAAAATATAGTTGGAAGGCTTGCCTTTGTACCATAACTATAAATCTGCAGTAACCAAGACAGCATAGTGCCGCCCCAGGGATCAACAGATAGACCGATGCATCTGAATAGAAGCCAGAGTACATCCACACTTACTTGATTTCTAACAGAAATCCGAAGCAACCCAGTAGGGAAAGGGAAGCTTTGCAATAAATGGTGCTGGAACAACTGGATACGCATATGGAAAAAAATAAATCTCAATTCCTACCTTGCACCATGCACATAAATCAGTTTGAGATGGATCATATTACTGGATGTAAAGCTAAAACCATAAGGATTTTAGAAGAAAACATCAGAGAATATCTGTATGACTTAAAGGAAGGCAAAGATTTAAGACGTAGAAAGTGATCACAATAAGAGAAAAGGTTTACAAATTAGACTTCATAAAAAAAAACTTGTGTTCATCAAAAGATACCATTAAGAACACAAAAAGACAAGCCACAGACTGGGAAAAATATTTGCAAAATATGTTTTGTCAAAGAAATACATAAAGAATTTATATAACTCTGTAACAGAAAGATGAATCAGAAACAAAAAATGGGAGGAGGGGACAAATGATTTGAAAAGGTGCTTTATAACACAGACACTCCACAACAGAAGATCTTCAGGAACCATATGCTCAGCATCATTTGTCATCTGGGAAATGCAAGTTAAAACAACAATAAGTAACCCACCAGAAGGGCTAACATTAAATAGATTATTAGTTAGGATCTTGAGCAACTGCAATTCTTATAAATTGTATTGGGAGTGTTAAATGGTACAACTACTTTAGAAAAAAGATCTGGAAGTTTCTTACAAAGTTAAACATACACTTACTCACCCCCACCCACCCCCAGTAACTCAGAAATTCTTCTTAGGTATTTAGCCAAGAGAAATCAAAATATAAGTCTACCAAAAAAAGATGCTATGTCCATAGATAGTATGTATACATAATGGCTTTATTCATACTTATTGTTATACATAATGGCTTTATTCATATTTATTCAGAAGCTGGAACAGCCAGGTGTCCATCAGTAAGGGCATGGATAAACAGACTATGGTTATTCATAAAATGAAATACTAAGCAATAAAAAGGAACAAATACTGATACCTGCAAAAACATAGATGAACCTCATTATACTAACTGAAAGTCTGATACAAAAGAATGCATACTCCATTTTTATGGAGTTAAAAAGCAAGCAGAATTTATTTGTGAGGGAAAAGGATCAGAACAGTGATTTCTTCCAGGGGATGGGACAGAGATTGCCTGGGAAAGTTATGAAGGAACTAACTTTGGGGTGATGGTAATGATTTGAATTACAAGGTATATGCATTTGTAAAAACTCATGGAATGGTACACTTAAGATTTGTGCATTTCCTTTGATGTAAATTTTACCTCAAGAAAGAATAAAAGCTTTAAGAAATACCACAAGGAGGTACTATTTTATATCCATCAGAGTGGCAAAAATTTTGACAAGGAAGTGGAGCATCCTACACTGTCTTACCTTGGTAGTGTTTGTATAAATTAGGTCAGCCATATAAAACAACTTGTCATTATCTAATAAGTTGTGCATATATCAGCCTAGCAGTTCTACTCTGAGGCATAGAAACTCTTGCAAATTTGCAAGGAGAAACATATATAAGAATGTTCCAGAAAACTGGAAACAACTCAGATATCCATCAACAGGAGAAGACATAAATTGTGTTATATTCAAGCATATCATCATGGACGAATCTTAGGAACAGAATGTTGAATGATACAAGCAAGTAACAGAAGAGTACTTCTGTTATGATTTAAACAAATATAATTCCAATCCAAAATCTTATAAAATTAAACCATATATTGATGAGGGATACATGTGGTAACACTATAAAGGACAGCAAAGGAAAAAAATTAAGATAGTTGGGGAGAAGGATTGGAATTGGAATGGGCAAGGCCATAAAGAGGACTTCAAAGTAGTGAGTAATGTTCTATAAATTGGCTAGTGGGAAAACAGGTGTTCATTTTATTATTTTTCTTTATAATTTAACACATATGTTGAAAATATTGTTTGGTGTGTATTCAGTATTTAATAATTTCTTAAGAAAATGTACATTTTAAAATTAAATAATCTTTAAACGTACTTCAGTACCAACAATATGATACATAAAACGTTAGAAGTAGGCTCTCTGATGTCTTTAATGTGGTCATTCGTTCAAGTGTCTATCAGATGCCTAGGCTGATATGGATGTGACATTAGTTGAGCTCTTATGTGGAGGCCACAGTTTTGGTAGCTGTATTTTAAAAATGAATTAGAGAAACTACTGAAATCCAAAATGGTTACAATTTATATAGGTACAATATCAATCTTCCGAGACTTATTTCTCAGAAGTTGTGCTACTGTTGCATTAGGAGGAAAATTATGGATTTTCACTCACGTGAAGGGTGAATGAAACCATCAGGAAAGACAGAAGCTCTTGGAATGAGTCTCCTTCAGTAGCATGCTTTTGAAGTATGATGGTCCAGGCAACCAGGAGGGCCCAGCTCTGACATCCCTCCCCTAATGCTGGTGCAGATGACTTCTGAAGGCACATTTTTATGAATTGAACTGATTTTTGGCCCATCATTGAAGTTACCTGATGACAAGGTCATGGAGAATGTATCCCATAATTCATTTTCTTGAAACTTAACTATGATAAAGATTCTCAAGATGCTGTGGCTAACACCTAGATCTTAACTGTTCTTCTCTTGAATCCTAAACATTTTCAAGGTATTTATAGACTTTTTATCTCAATATTTCCTGCAAAATCTATGTATATTTTTCATTAAATCAACTTGCCAGAAAATAAGGGTTGAACTCTGTAGCTACAATGTAGTCCCAAATCTGTAGCTTAAAATTAAAAGGGTTTACCCCAAACTTTTACTCTTTGTAATAAATTCACAGGGCTAGATATCCAGCAAGATGACAGTCTGGTTGCTTATATGAAGTATTTAAATATACACAGTTGCAATTCTAAAGCCTTATTGCTTCATTTGTCACAGGAAATGCCAGAGTTCTGCAATATTTTGTAAGAAAAGCTACCCTACTTGCATGAATTCTCATAGGAATGACCATGAATATTATGCCAATTTAATCCTAAGTATTGAAGTTAGGGTTCTAAATGACATTTAATAGTATGATTTATTTTCTAGCTTAAACTTTATAGGGCACAAAACAAGATCCTATCCTTTCATAGTGCTTTGTATTTTTAAGGAGTCTGAGTGATGATAAAAATCTAAGCTTAAGAACTGTCAAATGATTTATGATATTTCATTTCTTTTTCAAAGGATCTGGGTGTCACCAGTAAGCCTATTAGAGTTGTAGGTTTAAAGTTCCTCAATTTTAAAAAAGACCAGCTGCATAAACAAGTGTGTGAGCTTTGTAATTTAAATCTGTGGTTTTTTTAATGCTTCAAAGTACCAAAGGAGGCAGATTTTCTTAGGTCATAAATAGTTGTTTATGTAATTATGATCTCAAACTTTCAAGTACATTTCAAGATTTGCACTTTAAAATATTACTTTTTTATTATGTTCATTACAACCTCAAGACATTTCTCTGCCTAAATCTCCCTTTGTCCATTGTCTGACACCAAGAAAGATAGAACATAGAGAAACTGGAGGAAGACTTCTTTTAAAAAATTGGAAATCTGTAGTTAGGGTTAAGTAATATAATAACTATCTTTGAAAATATAGTAAAAGCAGTTTAAAGCTACTTTTTAATTACTTTTAAGTTTGGGATAATTATAAATTCACATGCAGTTATAAGAAATAATACACATGTATCACTTACACAGTTTCCCCCCAAAGGTAACATCCAGGACATTAACATTGATGCAATCTGGATTATTCAGATTTCTGTGGTTTTTCTTGAGCTCGTTGGTACATATTAATATGTATGTTTAGTCCTGTCCAATTTTTATCATATGTGTAGCTTCTCATATCTACCACAGTCAAAATGAACATCTCCGTCACAAAGGTATCCTCATGTTGGCCTTGTATAACCACACTCACCTACCTTCCCACCCCCCAACCTGGTCCCTCACGTCTCGCAATTGCTAATCTGTTCTCTATTTCCATAATTTTTTAGTAATGTTATTTAAATGGAACCTTAGAGATGGAACCTTTTGGATTTGACTTTTTCATTCAGGATAATTTCCTTGAGATTCATCCAAGCTGTATGTATCAATAATTAGTTCTTTTTTATTGTTGAATATTATTTCATCAAAATCTTTTTTGATTTTTAATTTACTCACATAAAATGTGAAGATATGTAAAATATCAACTTAAAAGACATCAAAGTTAACCTATTAATTAAAATCATAGATACCTTTTTTGTCATTTTAGTCATTTAGATTGGATATGTCTGTGACTTAACATACTGAGACCAGATAAATCATCACCTGTATACTGAAAATATATTTCCAGTAGGAAGAAGAAAAGAGCATTTTATTCCTTAACTCATTCTAATAAAAACTGCAAGGTTGGACATGCAAGACAGGGTCTTGTCCTGATTCCAACAGATTTGCTATTCGGTTTTTCCCTTTATACACCCTGTGATTATTCAACAAGCTCTATTCATACAGCCTATTGTTACCCAAGTAACGCTCCTCACCCTTGTGCCTGTGTTTGCTCTTTCAGCTAAATGATTGTGTCTTCTTTAAATTCAGAAATACTTCTCTTCTCCTCCCCACTCCCTTCCTAACGTACTTTCCCTTTCTCTGCCCTGAAGGAAAGTTATGGAGCAATGAATACCTATAATAAAAATATTTGGCCTCATTTGGGAAGCCAGGAAAGGCTTTCCTAAGGAGGTTATATTTAAGCAGAAATATGAAACATGAATAGGATTTAACTAGGAGAAGAGGAGGAGGAAATCACATTTTAAAGAGAGGAAAGGGCATGTGCAAAGATCCTGTGGTAGGAAGGAGCAAAGCAAGCATGCGGAATTGGAATAAAGCCAGTGTAGAATGGGCTGAGAGAACCAAGAGAATACATGGTATGAAATTATACTGGAGAGGGAGGCAGAGACCTTGATATATTTATCAAGATTTGAGCTTATACTAAGGCCAATAAGAAGCCAATAAAAGGTTTTAATCATGAAATTGACTTGACTAGATTTGCAGTATGAAAAGATCATTTTGGCTGCAGTGTGGAATGTGCTTTGGGGTAGAGAATATGTTGACTTGTTGGGAGGCCACATTTTTCTGCGTGGGGCAGGATGGAGCTTGGGGTACAGTGATGGTAGAAGAGATACAGAAAACAGGACAGATTTAATCAGTAAATGTAAATAAATAGTATATGGAAGAAACAAGATTTGGACCCAGGCATTCCACCTCCAGAGCCCGTGCTCCTTAGCACTCTGTACACTGCCAGTGTAGACAGATACAGGTCTACAGATGCATAGGTCTGGAGCTCAGAGAAGAGGTCTGGACTAGAAATTAAAAATATAAACAAATTTTTGTTTTTATCTGCGTTGATCTGATAAAGATGTGGATATGGATGAGATAGCCTAGGAAGAGAATATAAAGTAAGACATGATCTTTACCTTGAGGTGCTCTAGGTATTTGATGGCCAGAAAGGCAGAAAGGAAAACCAAGGGCTTCTGGTTCATGTAAGGTTTGAGAAGAGAGGGTGTTAAGGAGACAATGAACAACAGTTGTTTTGCTGCTAAGATGTCAGGTAAGATGACCGCACAGCGTCTGTGGATGACTTTGGCAGAAGCAGCCTTGGAGGAGTGGCATGTTGGGCATTAGGACTATATGGGGAGGGAACAGGAGATGAGGAAATGAAGTAAAAACATTTAGGCAACTCTGTAGAGAAGCTGGGAGGAAATGTGGGGCCAGAAGGTTTTGTTTTTGCTGTTGTTTTAATGGAAGAAAATTAGGTTTTGTTTAAAAGCCAATGCAAAATATCTGCTTTAAAAAGCAGTTGACTATATAAACAAAAGAAGGAATAATATTTTCACATTGTTGGGAAAACGGGAGAGAATGGAATCTGAATCCTAGGCAGAGGGCCTGGCCTTGAGAAGGCGGAGGGCACCCCTCTACTGTATTGCGTCAGGAGTAGGAAGGACTGGAGGCACCTAGGTAGGTAATGTGTGAGAGTGTGAAGGTGAGTGACTTTCCATCCCATAACTTCTGCTTTCTCCAGAATGGGGGTGAGGTGGTCTGGAGAGAGAGCGTGAAGAGGAGTGCAATACTGGGGTTTGAGGAGTTAAGGAAAGAAGGAGGAGGCTGCCCCTTGTGAATCCAGAAATAATCTGGGCAATGGGCTTCTTAATGGACCACAGATACCCTACTCTGGGCAGCTGCTTGAGAAGAGGAGAATTTATAGGACACTAAGAAGGACCTGGGCTGCTCTAGATGCAGCTCTCCAGTTGTGTGTCCATTTCTTCTGAGGACGAAGTCAGTATTAAAGCAGAGAAAGACAAAGAAGGCATGAGGTGTTATACCGTGGAAAATTTTAAACACATTTTTAAAAAGCAAACATTTGTAGTGATTTAAATTCTTTAATTGAAGAAGTCATCTGGTACATCCCATGTTATCTTGCTGAGTGTTTGTCCCACAGGTATTCCCTAATAAATGGTGAGAAAAATGCTGGATATTGCAACTCTACTAGTACTGCAGGATACATTTTATTTGGTCAAAGGACCTTTGACTAAAACTTTATACTTTTTTAGAAACCTTCACTAAATAGATAGATGTTCTCATTTGAATTAAAAATGACCTCCATCTTCTCTTTAATGTTCCCAGAGAATTATTTTCCCTTACCCAATTAAAATTTTTATTTAATGTAACTTGAGAAGTGTGAGTCATAAATGAAGCATATATGTATTTCTTTTTTCATATTTTTTTAAATATGAAAATTTCTGTTCGCTTAAACCACATTGCTATAAGGTATAGATACTTTTTGTAGTGATTCTCCTGACGTTTTCTATTCTAGAATACATAAAATTTTAGTCTTGATTTTTGATAGAAAACATACATTGACTATGATAGCTTTAATTTTAACTCTATTAATTTAGAGTTGGCCTAGGATCAACAGAATATTTGCACAACAATCTTAAAAAACATACTAAATATTTTTACCATTTTTATCAAGAATGCTCTAGATAAAAAGATAATGTGTTTCTATAGATATAAGTATTTTTTGCCAATATACCAATAAAGAATCTGTTTAAACCAATAGTCTTCAAAAGTAATAACTGATGAAAGTGTTTTCTGCTCTCTCTGTAAGATTATGTCTCTATCCTTCATGCTACCAAACCCTTGCTAAGAATCTTTCATACTGAATATATATATTTTTTCCTGTTCTTATCAGATCTGGAACTTGCCCACAGCCTTTTTCTACTATATCTTTGTCTCTTTGCCCACCTGTGGCTATAGGACACTTATCCTGGGAGTGGAGGAAAAGATGTCCTGTCTTACCAGATCCTTCTGGACATAGACTGAACTACTACAGGAATCTAAACATTTGCTAAAGCATAGTGCTCTTTTCTCTTCCTTAGTAAGCACCCATCAGTTATTCCCTCAGATGACTCTTCTTCCCCACTCCCACACATGGTAATTGTACTCTAGACCCCCAGGAAAGCCTTAAGTCTTTACGCATCCAGACTGTCCAAGACATGGGCAGAATGCCGAGAGCTTGGGGACCTTGCTTCTTACAAAGTGCCCAGCTGAACCTAGGGAGCGTCAGTAAAGGAAGATCTGGCCAGGCAAACCATGGAAAGAATAAATTCCTGCCATGACTGTTACTTTGGTCATGAAGATAATTAAAAGATCTCTTTGCATCTCTGTATGTACCATACTTGTGTGGATATTTTGTGGTTATCAAAATTGGAAGAAGGCATGACATACCAGCTTGAAAGTGTATTTTTAGATTCAGGCCTGTGCTCCGTGGTGGTTACCATGATTGCATAAGCCATGGCTGCTTCTGAAATACCTTTACCATACTTAACTTTTTCTGACTTGGTTAGCTTACGCAGTTAGTGTAATTAATTTGAGATGGAAGCACCTTTTTATCACTAACACTGTGTCTTGCAAGTTTGAAAATGATTCACCATGCAGAATTAAAAAATAAAATGTTTTTATTGTGTTCAACAAGAGGACACATGGGATAGCTGTTCGGGATGGAGAGTAGATTAGGAATGAGGACTAGTAAAAGAAAGTTAAAGTAAAAAGTTACTTCCTGAAATTTATTACTTCAGGTGTTATATTTGGATTTTAGATTCTATTTTTTAGAAATATAAAATCTCAGCCTGGAATAAGGAGCTCTACATTTTATTCAGTTAGAAAGTTTTGATATATTTGGAGAGTTATGTAATTTTCCTGTTGCCCAAGTAAAAATGGCAATGATTTAGTACCAGGTCATGGAAACTATATGTGAAGGTGCTGAGTGTTGATCACATAATAATCAGACACAAAATTTAAGTATTTCTTTGGATTTGTAACTTCATATAAATCAATAGTATTTAAGTCATATCCATGTATGTTTTAAGAAATCTTTATACTTTACTAAAATGGTAAACTTTTATATTATATAGTAGGATAAGGCAAATACCTTTGTGGATTTTGCTTAAGATCCTGAATACTCTGTCATTTTTTTTTTCAAAAAATGTAGATGTGGCCTTAATGATATGCAAATAATATTGTTTTGTAGTTTTCTCCTAAAAGTTTGAAAATTCAGTTTTCTTTTCTAGGCATGTTGAAGAAAGTGAGTAAATTTTATCTTCTGGACATTTTGACAGAAATAACCACAAACCTCAGGCAAGACTAGTGAGAGGTATTTTGTTAGATACTTTTTGCACAGTGATGTAGTTGTCTTAATTTCTTTCTTTAAAAATTACTTGAGCAGACTAAGTTTCAGCATTAGTGGTTTTAAATAACATTATTTTCACTGTATACTTGTGTACATTTTTTCATAAGCAGAGTACTTTACAGTCATTTATTTAAAACAGGCCCATGAGATAGATATGAAATTAATCAGGAAAAATAGGACGGCAACGTTCACTGACTACTTTGCTTTCCTTAGAGTTCTTCAGAATAGATGTGTTTAAGAGCAAATCCAAACTGAGTGTCTTACTGTGCATACCCCTTCTTACCATTAGGGTGATATTACGTGGCATGATGAGCACTTAAAAAGGTGAGCAGCATCTTGAATATGCCGGAATAGCTCAGGCTCTATTCCCAGATCCAACACTATAAACCAACTACCCCTCACAAACATCTATAGAACAGTCCACTCAAAAAGAGCAGAATATACATTCTTTTCAAGTATATATGGAACATTCTCCAAGATATACCATTAGGCCATAAAACAAGCCTCAGTGCTTACAAAAAGGATTGATATTTTACAAAGTATGTTCTCTGACCACTATAGACTACATTTAGAAATAAGTAACAAAAGGGAATTTATGAAATGTACAAATATGTGGAAATTAAATAATACACTCCTAAATAAATAGAGTCAAGGCAGGCACAGGAGAAATTAGAAAATACCTTGAGATAAATTAACCTAAAACACTACATACCAAAATAGATGGCCTGCAACTTAAAAAAGCAGTGTTTAGAGAAATTTACATATAAATGCTTAATTTTTTTTTATTTCAGCTTATTATGGGGGTACAAATGTTTAGGTTACATATATTGCCCTTGCCCCACCTGAGTCAGAACTACAAGCGTGTCCATCCCCCAGACTGTGCGCATCACACTCATTATGTATGTATATACCCCTCTCCTCCTCTCCCCTCCCATCTGCCCGATGCCCAATAAATGTTATTCCTGTATGTGCACTTAAGTGTTGATCAGTGAAACCAATTTGATGGTGAGTACATGTGGTGCTTATTTTTCCATTCTTGGGATACTTCACTTAGTAGAATGGGTTCCAACTCTCTCCAGGAAAATACAAGAGGTGCTATATCACCATTGTTTCTTATAACTGAATAGTACTCCATGGTATACATATACCACATTTTATTAATCCACTCATGTATTGATGGGCACTTGGGTTGTTTCCACATTTTTGCAATTGTGAATTGTGCCGCCATAAACATTGGAGTATAGATGTCTTTTTTATAGAATGTCTTTTGTTCTTTTGATCCAGCATGCCCAGTAATGGGATTGCTAGATCAAATGGTAGATCTACTTGTATCTGTTTAAGGTGCCTCCATATTGCTTCCACAGGGGTTGCACTAGTTTGCAGTCCCACCAGCAGTGTATTAGTGTTCCTATCTCTCCCCATCCATGCCAACATTTATTATTTTGGGACTTTTGGATAAAGGCCATTCTCATTGGAGCTAAGCGATATCTCATTGTGGTTTTGATTTGCATTTCCCTGATGATTAGAGATGTTGAGCATTTTTTTATATGTTTGTTGGCCATTCTTCTGTCTCCTTTTGAAAAGTTCCTATTCATGTCCTTTGCCCACTTTTTGATAGAGTTGTTTGATTTTTCTTGCTGATTTTCCTGAGTTCTTACAAAAATCAACTCACAGTGGATAACAGACTTAAACCTAAGGCGTGGAACTATAAGAATTCTAGAGGAAAATGTTGTAAATACTCTTCTAGACATTGCCCTAGGCAAATAATTTATGAAGACTCCAAAGGCAATCACAGCAACAACAAAAATAAATAAATGGGACCTGATCAAATTAAAAAGCTTCTGCACAGCCAAAGAAACTATTACGAGAGCAAGCAGATAACCTACAGAATGGGAGAAAATATTTGCATGCTACACATCCGATAAAGGGCTGATAACTAGAATGCTTAATTTTTAAAAAGAAAGATCTCAAATTGATAAACTTCCACCTTAAGAACCAAGAAAAAGAAGAGCAAACTAAATCTAAGCAAGCAGAAGGAATAAAATAATAAAGATTAAAACACAAATAAATGAAATAGAGAATAAAAATCAATAGAAAAAATCAATAAAAGCAAAAGTTTGTTCTTTGAAGAGATCAACAAAATTAATGAACCTTTAGCTAGACTGACCAAGAAAAAAGAGAACACTCAAATTACTAAAATCAGTAATGACTCTACAGAAATAAAAAAGGATTATAAAGGAATACTGGGAATAATTATATGCCAAAATATTAGGTGACTTAGATGAAATAGACAAATTCCTAAAAGACAAAAACTACCAAAACTGACTCAAGAAGAAATAGAAAATCTGAACCTGTAACAAGTAAAGCAATTGAATTATAATTTTTAAACAAAAAACTTCCTACACACAAAAACAAAACAGCCCAGGCCTAGCGATAGCTTCATGGTGAAATCTACCAAAGATTTAAAGAAGAATTAACACCAGTCCTTCACAAACTCTTCCAAAAAATTGTGAGAGAATAATTCCCAGTTCATTCCATGAGGCCAGTATTACCCTGATAAAACCAGATGAAGACAATATGAGAAAATAACACACCAATGTATTTTATGAATATAGATGTAAAAATCCTCAACAAAATACTAGAAAACCTAATCTGTTAACATATAAAAAGGATGATAAACCAAGACCAAATGGGATAAATCTCAGGAATGTAGGATTGGTTCAGTGCATGAAAATAAATCAGTGTAATACGTCTCAATAGAATAACAAACAAAAGCCACACGATCATCTTAATAGACACAAAAAGCATTTGACAAATAATTCTAACCCTCTTTTATCATAAAAACACTGAACAAAGTAGGAATAGAAGGGAACTTCCTCACCCTGATAAAGGGAATCTATGAAAACCTCACAGCTAACATCATACTTAATAGTGAAAGACTGAAAGCTTTCCCACTAAATTCAGGAAAAAGACAAGAATATATTCTCTTACCATTTCTATTCAACATTGTGTTGGAGGTTCTAATGAGGACAAGTAGGCAAGAAAAAGACGTTAAAAAGCATCCAGATTGGAAAGGAAGAAGTAAAACTGTATTTGTAGATGACATGATCTTGTATGAAAAAATATTAAGGAATCCACTAAAAAACTGTTAGAACTAATACGTGAGTTCAGCAAGTTGAAAGATACAGAATCACTATAAATATAGATTGTATTCATACACACTAGCAATGAACAATCTGAAAGTGAAATTAAGAAAACAATTACATTTACAGTAGCATCAAAAAGAATAAATACCCAGAAATAAATTTAACAAAAGTATAACATTTGTACACCAAAAACTGAAAAACATTGTTGTGAGAAATGAAAGACCTAAATAAATGGAAGGACATCTATGTTACTGAATTGGAAGATTTAACATTGTTAACATGGCGGCAATACTTCCCAAATTGATCTACAGATTCAGTGCAATCTCTATGAAAATCCAAGATTCTTCTTTTTGTAGAAATTGACAAGCTGATGCTAAAATTTACATGGAAATGCAAGGAACCCATAATAGCCAAAACAGTATTAAAAAAGAAAAAGTTGGAAGACTCCCACTTCTCAATTTCAAGACGTACTACATGGCCGGGCGCGGTGGCTCACGCCTGTAATCCTAGCACTCTGGGAGGCCGAGGTGGGTGGATCGTTTGAGCTCAGGAGTTCGAGACCAGCCTGAGCAAGAGCGAGACCCCATCTCTACTAAAAATAGAAAGAAATTATATGGACAGCTAAAAATATATATAGAAAAAATTAGCCGGGCATGGTGGCGCATGCCTGTAATCCCAGCTACTCGGGAGGCTGAGACAGGAGGATCGCTTGAGTTCAGGAGTTTGAGGTTGCTGTGAGCTAGGCTGACGCCACGGCACTCACTCTAGCCTGGGCAACAGAGTGAGACTCTGTCTCAAAAAAAAAAAAAAAAAAAAAAGACGTACTACAAAGCTGCAATAAACAAGATAGTGTGGTGCTGGCGTAAGGACTGACAGATAGATCAGTGGAATAGAATTAAGGATCTAAAAACAAACTGTTACATTTATGGTCCACTGATTTTCAACAAGGCTGCCAAGACAATTCAATGGAGCAAAAATAGTCTTTTCAACCAGTAGTCTTGGGATAACTAGATATCCACATGTCAGAGAGTGAAAAAGGACTTTTACCTCATTCAATAGATAAAAATTAACTAAAAATGGATCAAATAATTAAATTTAAGAGATAAAACTATATAAAATTCTTAGAGGAAACAAGGGTCGAAATCTTTATGAACTTGCATCAGGCAATGGTTTCTTAAATGAATCCCAAAAGCACAAAACAACTAAAGAAAAATAGGTAAGTTGGACTTCATCAAAATTAAAAATTTTTATGCTGAAGCACAAAAAGACACCATCAAGAAAGTAAAAAGACAACCCACAGAATGGGAGAAAATACTGCAAATGGTATATCTGATAAGGTACTCGTATCCAGAATATATAAACAACTCTTACAACTAAATCATAAAAAGAAAAATCACCCAATTAAAAACTGGGCAAAAGAATTTAATAGATAATTTTCCCAAGAAGATCTACAAATTGCCAAGAAGCACATGAAGAGATATTCAACATTATTAGTCATTAGGGAGTAGCCACAATGAGATACTACTTCATGCCTATTGGAATAGCTGTAATTAAAAAATGGGCAAAGACAAGTGTTAGGGTATGTGAAAATTGGAAACTTCACATGTTACTGATGGGAATGTAAATGGGAAATTTCTTTGGAAAACAGTCTGGCAGCTCCTCAAGAGTTTAAACATAGAGCTACCCTGTGACCCAGCCTATACTTATATGGAAAATCTATTCCATTCTTGGGCTTAACACTTTAAAAGGTGAATTTTAGGGCAAGCGAATTATATCACAAATAGCTCCTCCTAGGTGGTCTGTCACTATGCCAGATGCTTGGGGTACATGTGAACACAAAGGGGTGTGAAACTTGCCCTTCTGGAGCTTCTTTTCTGCTCAGGGTCCAGGCCATTACAATTGTGGTAAGTACTGTGAGGGAAAAGTACAGGATCTACTGTGACTATTGACAGGGTTGTCCAAACCAGACTAGGTCAGAGACAGTTCTCCCAAGGAGGTGATTTCGCCTTGAAATCTAAAGGATGAATCCAAGTTATCGAGGCAAAAAGGCCTAAGAAGCATTACAGAGATGGGGGCCAACATGTGTAAAGACTGTTGAGAGAACCACAGTGTGTTCAGGAAACTGAAGAAAGGCCACTGTGGCTTGGCTGCAGAAATTCAGGGGCGAGGGGTGCAGGGTGAAGCCAAGAAGCAGGTCCAGACTAGACTGTGCAAAGCCTCAGCAGTGTGTCATAGCTTCGAAGGGTTTTCAGTCTGGCATGATGGGTTCTAATGTGTGTTTTATAAACATCCCTGTGGCTGTGTTGGCTAGAAGGGCAGGAGTAGAAGCTGGGGAGGCCAGTTAAGAGGATTATGGTCTAGGCAGAGGATAATAGAGCAACTTGCGCCAGGTAGTTGGCAGTGGAGACAAGGAGAAGTGGACATACCCAAGGGCTTTTTAGGAAATAAAATTGACACAACTTGGTGAAAGGCAAGACAGAGGAAGTGAGGGGGAGAGCTGTGAGCCATGGCTCCTAGACTGGACTTTTGTAAGTGAATGGGTTTGGAGGGCTATTTCTAAACATTTTCCTTGAAAATATACTTGTCATGAACAACTTCAAGTGACATGAATGGATTCTTGTTTCTGTTGAGAAATAGCTCTTTCTTACCGAGGCAATCACATGTAATACAGAATTATGCGATTTATTGATAGCAAATATTTGGGGAGAGTACAAATTTGAGACAATTAGACAAATTTTGTTATATTTGCCAGGTGAATTTTGCTCTGGGAGTCTCTTTTGTCGTAGGCTACAAGGCTATATCCTCAGTGTCTTTTATAATGTATTTGACCTTGCTGGTTATCCCTAGTGCTGTAGAGATCATCTGTTGTTTAAATTTCCTCATTTTGATGTAAGTAATGAAAATAGGCTCTGAAATAATTTTCTGGCAAGTAACAACCTTCCAACGAGGACTATCTGGCATGAATTCAGTTTTAGCAATTTCTTATTTCCTTGGCCAGCCAAAGTCTTAAAATGTCAAATTCTTTAGTGGTGTTTTTATTCTGCAGTTATGTAGAAGTGATAGCGTTTTCTTGTAACTTCTAAAAGCCCCTTTGACAGTTCAACAATTTACTGGAATAAATTTTAATTTATACCCTAAAAAATTCTTCAGATGACCCCTGAAGTGTTGTTTATGAGGCATACACTTAGGTTTGAAATACTAGCACACAGAACCACCTGACAGGTAGAGACCCTGTGAAGAAAACAGGGTGCAAATGGGTTATGGTTTAAGTTATACTGTAACTGTTATAAGAAAGGCATCTCCCTGGTTATTAGTGTTTTATTGCTAATATATCAATAATGGACAAACATTATAAATCTGTAAATGCCACAGGCAAATTTATATCAGGAGAATCAAAGGAGTCATTTAGAGAAAATCATAGTGATCTACCTTTTGCAGCCCTCTCCTGGGGCATTTTCACTAACATTTGTTCTCACGAACCAGCACACTCAGGAAGGAGAAGTCAGGGACCATTGTTTCTACTTTTTCCATGAGGTCGCTGAAGCTCACATCCCTTTGAATGAAAATTCCATTTCTCAATATAGATTCAATCTAAAGTGTAACTGTTATTGATGAGCATTTAACTATATTCCATTGTTTTCTGTATGTACTTATTCTAGTGTGCATTTTAATTTGTGAGAATTGTCGTTTGAAATGCAAACTTTAGGAATGGGGAAATTTTTGAGGTTAGAGGACAGAGCCCAGTACCTGCCTTCAAACCCAGCTTCACATTTACTAGCTGTGTGAGCTTAGATAAGTTACTGAACTGTCTGTGCCTGAGTTTCCTTCTACGTACAATGGGGATCATAAAATAGTCATCCCAAAAACTAATTCTCTAATTAATGAGAATTAAATAAATTAGCATATACTTGAAGTGCAAGTGTTGCTATTGCTGTCATTATTCCAATAAAATAACTAAGTCCTACTTGAAAATTTAGAGGTTAATTCAGTTATGGTTCTTGTTTGTGGTTTTCTTTGCTGTTTGGGATATTTTGGGTGGAGTAAGGACAAGATTACATGGCTAGTAAGTGGTATAACCAAATTTACTAACCATTGACTTAGGGCAGGGATTAGCAAACTATAATTTTGCAGGCCAGGTTGGGCCTGGGTTTGTACAACCTGCAAGCTAAGAATGATTTTTACGTTTCTAAATGATTGGGAAAAAAATAAAAGAAGATAATATTTTGTGACACATGAAAATGATACAAAATTCCATTCTGGCATCCATAAATAAAGTTTTATTGGAACTATATAAATATCATTTATATTGCCTGTGGCTACTTTCTCGCTACACCAGTAGAATAGGATAGTTGTGACAGAGCCTAGCCTGTAGGGCCCACAGAACTGAAAATACTTACTGTCTGGGCCTTTACATAAAAAGAAAAAGTTTTCTAATGTCTCCTTTGTGGGTTTATTAGTTACGTTGATTAAATGAATGAACTTCTGCCTTTTACATTATCTTACTTTAACAAAAGATATACACTCATATAAGAAAGCATGTGACTTTATTTATCCTTGTGGCCAGAAAACTTTTGTTTTGATTTATAAAAAGTATAACTTTCCACTTTAGTTAAAATTCTCTGGAAACTGACATACAAGTTCATGAGCAGAGTTAATTCAACTCTAGTAGATTGTATAAGCGTGCCCAAAACTATACATATTCACTAAAGAGTATTAAGATTTGGATTACTCTGAAGAATTGTCAAGACTCAAGTCTGACTCTGCGTGTCTTAAGGATACTTGCCATCCCATAATTCTTTTTAAAAGATACTTGAAATATAATGAATTCTGAAATAGTCTGTTAATAAGATGAATTTTTCAATGATATATACATTGAGAGTATAGTATTATAATCTCATCTCATAAATTACTTGTGGTTGTTTCTTTAAAGGCTTTGGCTTTGTGACTTAGAGCCTAATATTTACAAGGTACCCTAAAACTCTGGAGGCTTTTAGCAATTGTACTTGGAGAACATATGCTTTAATTTTCTCACACTAGTCATTTAGGCAAATAACCTTTTCTTCTAGCCTTATGCTATTTTTAAGTTTGATGTGGATCTTTTTTGCTTGGTTGGTTACATAATCTTTAGTTAGCATTTGTTTTGCCCTTGAATATCTGTAAAATCTTGTAACTTCTTTTTTTCAAAATTTATGTCTTTCAAAGTAAATTCATCAATACTTTTGAAAGATTTCTCTCCAAGTCTCTAGGGCGAGTGGGAACAAAGACAGACTTGGACTCTGCCCTTGTAGAGTTTTGAGTTTGTTGAGGAAGATAGAGATTAAATTAATGTAAGTATGGTTAGTGTTGGGAAAGGATAATTGAATTATACAAAGAGAATGTAGAATAATAAGACCTTATCTAATCTGAGGAAGGCAGAGAATATTGTTTCTTTGGAAAAAAATTTTTTTAATTTGTGCTAATTTTGAAAACCTATCCTTAACTAAAGTCCTGTTACTAAGTTGAAATTATTTTGCGTTTAGAAAAACTATTGAAACAGGGATTTTAAGAAATAGCATAAAGTATCCTTTTTATTCATACAGGCACAATCTACTAAGTGGTTGATGGATGGACCCTGTGCATTTGATTTTTCCAGGAAATTATTCATTCAGTGTAATGGTCACTGTCAGATTGGAATGAGGAAAATATAAAAAGTGAAAAAGGACTAGCATTTAGTTAGTTACTACTTGAAAATCAAAATATCTGCTTGTTCTTGAACAGAAATGTATTTTTAAAGTAGATTCTAACTAGCATTTTTCCCTTTTAGAATAGTTATTTATTTTTAGTAAAATAATAGATGGTTATTACATATATATTATATATAGTTAAATATATACAATATTGTTATATGTGTGTATACATGTGTATATGTATATTATACGAAAGAAGGGGAGAAGTGCCAGCAACCCAAGCCCCCAAACCATTTGATGTTTCTTTGTGGGAATACAAATTTTTTTTTCTTTTAAAGACAAATGGGATCAGAGTATACCTACTGTTCCACAACTTGTTTCACTTAAGATTATTTCATGGACATATTTCCCTCACCTGTCTCTAGATCTACTTCATTCTTCTTCTTAATAATGTTGAAGTTGTACATCCATAAGTAAACCAGCAGAGGGTTTACAAAAGAGTGTACAGTGGAAAGTCATTTTTCTTCCCAAATGGACTTCCCAGAGGCTACCACCCTTAGAAGTTCCTTGTCTTTTGAAATAATCCCGTTATTTTTATATTATATATTTTATATATTTTAGTCTTTTACTTAGACTAAAACAACCCCCAACCCAGTCATTCACAGGAAAACCAAATGCTTAGTGAATTTATAGTAGCAACCTATTGATTTTATAATATTGGTGTTTAAGATTGTATACCAAAATAAGAAAAGATTTCCTGTTAGTTGCATTTCAAGTTCTGGTTTCATGCTGTGTGATGAATACAATCTGTAGGTGAACAATCTTTGTCAGCACTTTAGAACCTTTAAGTGTAACTGAATGTTTCAAGAAAAGCACCCCCCCCAAGGCCCTGAGCGCCCTGAGCCCCAGAGTGCCGCATTTCACCTGCCCTGGTGCCTGTCTGCTTGTCTCACTGTCCTTGTGAGAATAGACCCAGGTCGAGGGGAGCCCAGGAAGAAATGGCCTTGCTTTATCTCAAAGCTAATTTAGGGGTTTACAGCTAATCTCTGTGATGCCGTATTTTAATCTGGAACCACTTGGGTTAACTTGGTTTCCTCAACTCAACTCTGATAGTGCTAGAGTCTGGTGAGTAGGGTGGTGGCCGGGATGGGAGTGCCTTGAAGGGGGGGGATAGGGACCATCCCAAAGCTAAGGAGATGTTATTCATTGAAGCTTTCTCTGTAACACTGGGTTTTTGTAAGCTGCTAATATTAAGGTAGCCCTATGAACAAGATTACTTGGAAACCCCCTGCCTTTCTGATAAACTCACCAGAAAACACAGAGTGATAAATACTTGAGGGATGTAGAAAGAAATTTAACCAGATTGAATCTGCAGGGTGGCTATGTTGATAGCCTGCATGGCCTGAAGAGCCCTGGGCTAGTACTTCTTGTTTGTAGGCAGTATTTACTTTTTATAAAATATGTTCCTCAAAAAAATACACAAATATACAGTGCATAAAAGTCAAAACATAGACACATGCTTTTAGGGCATTAAATATGAAATGTCCGATTTCAAATCAAATGTGTAGTTTATGATACCTCAGACAAGAAGCAATACAATTAATTAATGAAAGTATGAGCCTAAACTGTTGACACAGTTTAGTCATCTTAACGGTAGCTTCTTTATGCCAACAGCAAAGAAGCCTGAAGAGCAAGTGGCAATGAAATCATGAAAGGTGTTTTCCACAGCTTGTTGAGAATTGAGTATTTTTCCTTGCAAGAAGTGGTCCAAAGCCTGGAAGGAGTGGTGGTCAGTTGGTGCAAGGTCTGGTGAACACAATGGATGACAGAGAGTTTCTAAGTCCAGCCTCTGTAGCTTGAGCAGCGTTGTGTGTGCGACATGTGGTCAAGCGTTGTCTTGCAAGAGCATTGGCCTATGTCTATTGACCAATCTCGGCTGCTTAATCACAAGAATCCTTATCATTTCTTCCAATTGGTTACACTAGACGTCCACTGTAATTGGGTGATCAGGTTTCATGAAGCTGTAATGGAGAATACCAGCACTAGACTACCAAACACACCATTAGCTTTTTTTGATGAATACTTGGTTTTGGACTGTGTTTCTGCACTTCATCTTTATTCAACTGTGTCCAAACACTTGTAATTGTCAAAAAGAATCCATTTTTCATCACATGTAATAACATGGTGTAGAAATGGTTCGCCTTTATGTCATGAGAGCAAAGAAAGGCAAGCTTCAAGATGATTTCTCTTCTGATGCTCACTTAATTTATGTGGTAAGCATCTGTCCAGCTTCTTGACCTTGCTGATTTATTTCAGATGGTCCAATATGTTGGCATAGTAACGTCAAACCTTGATGCTAATTCACATGTAGGTTGAGATGGATTCACTTCCACTGCAGCTTCAGCTCATCATTACCCACCTTGGTCTCAGGTCACCCACGTGGCTCATTTTCAAGATTAAAATCACCAGGATAGAACTTCTCAAATCATTAACATACTGTGTGTTCATTAGCCACATCCTTCCCAAATACTCCGTTGATACTTCGAGCTGTCTGTGCTGCACTGGTTCTGTAACAGAACTCAAATTTGAAAATGACACAAATTTTTTACTTATCCATGGTTTCACAAAAATTGCTCTAAAAAAATATTTGAAAGATAATCACAAGCCAAAATGTGCATTTGAAAGAATGAGAATGTACCTTCACAATGAAAAAAGAAAAAAAAAAAAAGAAATATCAAAGTGAAATGTCAGAGATATCAACTGTCAAACTTAGTACTTAAGGAAATCGGACATTCCATACTTAATAACCTAGTATTTCTCCTTATAAAATAATGTTACCATTGTTCCTTTTTTCCTCCCACTCCTTTTTTCTTTCTTTTGTAATTGCTCCTTACTCATCTTTCCCCTGCTCATTAATGCCACCCAGATGTTGATATACTTCTCCTTGCCTAATTTTCCTTCCCCACCCACTCAGACTCATCATTCACTGTCCTGAGCTCCCATTTCTGTCTTCCAGCATTTATAAGGATTAAAATGAACCCATCAGAGCCCTTGTGAGTATGATTCCGGTTTCAGGACACTAGAGAACAAACAGCAAATACTTCCCACGTGGCAGATCAGGCAGCTTCCTCTCCCACTTGGTGCTCAGGCCAGGTGTTGGTGAGGCGGCAGAGGAACCTGAACTAGCAGGAAATCATTAAGCTTGGATGTAGCCTCTGGACCATCTTGTTCTCCAAACACCCGAAGCAGTTCGATTCTTAAAAACTTATGCAGAAAAAGAAGCTACTGAGATATATTCCCCCTTTATTTTCTTTTAGGTTTAAATAAATAGTAATGGTTATTCTATGTATGTTAATTTTTTACTTCTTAAATAAAACTTTGTAACAAATACAACATTTTCTTCCAAAAGAATTCATGGATGCTTATTAATACATTAAACTTTCCAGTTAAACCTTAGGTTAATGAAAATTCAGGTTTTTGAGTGGTTACTTCTGCTAGTCTTCTGATGAACCATTTTGCTCTATGCAAGGGTGCAGTAATCTTACTTGAGTAGTTTTACTCATTAACAAAAGGCACCAAAATAAATTTAGCCAGGGTCACAGTGTTTAATTTAACAGTATTATGATAATAACTACCATAATTAGCTTCAGATTTGCCTTCCTTCCCAGAGGATAAGGTTTTTCTAGTTTTTATGCCTTCTTAAGGCATGAAAATGACAGCAAAATTAATGTTATGACCTTTATAGCCTGTTTATGGTTTTTTTCCATGTTGTACCCTAAAGGATTTAGGGAGTAGTGTACATCTAAAATAAACCACTTAGTGTGGACAAGTTACAAATTGGGTTAATTGGGTTCACCTGATCCTCAGCTGGTAGCACCTCAGTCAAGACACCATTTCATGTTAGACAAAGGAGCACGATTTTTACACTATAAAATTATCATGAAACTGTACTTGTAATGTCTTAAAAAGAAAAAAAAATTTTAAAGGCTATTTTTTCAAATATGTAGGATTTCTTTCCTCCTATCGTAACTGGTTTGTTTTTTTTCAATTAGGAAATCCATTTGTGTTTTCATTTTCATAGCAAGAATGTATTGATAACAACCAATGGGTCTTGCTCTATGAACACAAGAGCCACTTTTGGTGCTGTTGGTCAGCACACTGTCTCTTACAACTGACTCCTTTTCTCTTTTCTAGTTTGTCAGTGGGACTGCCCATAAACATCAGTCTTCTAAATCCTTGAGATGTGAAGCTTGGTTTTCATTTTATTGTCAGGGTTTATATATTTCAACAAAATGCAGTATTTGCATATTCAGCTAAAGTTGAGAAAAATATGTAGGCCATGTTAGAATCTTTAAAGCTTTTGGGTAGTTAATTAAAAAATTCCTGTGGGGCTGGGCACAGTGGCTCATTCCTATAATCCTAGCACTCTGGGAGGCCGAGGCAGGCGAATTGTTTGAGCTCAGGAATTCGAGACCAGCCTGAGCAAGAGCGAGACCCCGTCTCTACTAAAAATAGAAAGAAATTATAAGGACAATTATATTCTATATATATATATATATAAATATATATAGAAAAAATTAGCCAGTCATGGTGGTGCATGCCTGTAGTCCCAGCTACTCGGGAGGCTGAGGCAGGAGGATCGCTTGAGCCCAGGAGTTTGAGGTTGCTGTGAGCTAGGCTGATGCCACGGCACTCTAGCCTGGGCAACAGAGTGAGGCTCTGTCTCAAAAAAATAAATAAATAAATTCCTGTGGCACTTTATGCAAGTAGTGGTTTTGAGGCACTTTCATACATTGTTGGATAAGTTGGTACAACTTCTTTGAAGGAGAATTTAGCAATATACATAAACAGTTTAAATAGACACATAAATTTCTTACTGTGACTTTATCTTGCAGATAGACTTCCACATGTTAGCAAAGATGTATGTATAAGGAAGCACACTGCACCTCTGTAAGAACAAAAGGCTGAGAATAATCTGATTGTCAGTGAGTTAGTAAATAATGGTTCCATGCGTTAAAATACTATGCAACCTTTAAAAAGAATGAAGATGTTTGATAAGTGCTGATATGGAGAACTCTCAAAAATATATTAAGTAAAAAAAGAGCAGCAGGTATAATCTGCTTCAGTTTGGAGAGGGGAGGAGGGGTACAGAACATATTTCTACACATTAACTTACATACGTACACACAACCTGTTTCTGAAAGGGACTTCACAATGGTGCAAATAGTTGTTGCTTCTGAGGAGGGGAATTGGATTAGAATGAGATCAGGCTTATTTTTCAGTATACTCCTTTATTTTTTACTGTTTGAACTTCTTCTTTTTGCTTGTACTTACATTTTTAAATTGAAATGCTAATATGGTATTATAAAAATAGTTTTTGAAGACTGTATCAAATACAGTAGTCCTGCCTTTTCCATGGGTTCTCTGCCCCCACCCCATTTTCAGTTACCTGACATACAGTACAGTAAGATATTTTTAGAGAAAGAGAGACACCACATTCATGTAACTTTTATTATAGCATATTGTTGTAATTATTCTATTTTATTATTAGTTGTTGCTGTTAATCTCTTATGTGCCTAATTTATAAATTAAACTTTATCATAGGTATGTATGTATGGGATATATAGGGTTTGGTACTGTCTGTGGTTTCAGACATCCAGGGGTGGTCTTGGAATGTATTCTCCCATGAGTAAGAGCAACTAATGTACATTTTTAAAGCAGAGTAAAAAATGATATATGCACTACAATTACAGGTGTTACGCAAACCAAAACAAAAAAGCATAGAAAGAAATTAGAAGTCAGTATACTAAAATATTAATAATATTTGTGTTAGACTGTTAGAATTGTGAATTTTGTTTGTTGCAAATTCAGTAATAAGGTAATATGTTATTAGTGGAAAATATAAAGTACCAGGTTTCTCTAGTTCTAAAGTGCCATGACATATATGTGTTTTAGATAATATGTATTAGTTATCTAAATATTGCCACAGTTATATAAGTGTTCATCTTCCAGAAATGTTTTGACATTATTATAATGTACAATAAGAGCTGTTTTTTGAAAAATGAAAGCAGAGAGAATTCCAGAATGTGTCCTTCTAACCTGACAGCCGTTTGTCCTCTGTTTGTTTCTCATGCTTGTTCATTTTATTTAGCTTTCTCCATTTTGGAAATAATTATTTTATAATAACCTAAGTGTCAAACAAAAGCCTTTGGGATCAGGGGATAAAAAATGTTTAAGTAATGCTGAAGAGGTAAATCTGTGATTAGAGTACTCCAGGGAAAAGATGGAAGTTTAAATTATTATTTTAAAAGAGGAAAAATCGCCAGAATAATTTATTAAGTAGCAGTTCACACACTCAGAAGAACACGAGAAAATATAAAGCATGGCTGAAGTTAGCCAGAAATGGAGCGCAGGAGCAGGTTTTTTTAATTGAATAGTCATTGTAAAGCTAATTGATGGGATTTTAATTTAAGGCAGAAACTGTACAGAAGGAAAAAGCTTAGAGGTGGCAAAAACTGAGAGAGAAATGAGTGGAACCAGCAATATTGTAGGTCAGGACGGAAGAGAGTGAAGAGGTGGAAATGCAATTTATTGAAAATACACTGATTGGTCTATGGTGATGAAGCCAAAACTCGAATCGTCCTTGGCAAAAGGTAAGATTTCAGAGAGCAAAGGAATAGGAGGAATCCAAAATAAACAATTTTCTGTAAATTTGTTTAGTGTAAAGATGATTTTGGCACTGAATATAGACCAGAGAAGAGCAAAAATGGTGGAAATGTAATCATTTCAAAAGTAATGAATTAAATCCAAAGATTGATTAAAACACTACCAGCCAGACTTCTTGAGGGGATCAAAATAATGAACAATTTCACAACATGTATCTATATCACAGAAGTGTAAATGGCAGCCTCTTTACTTTATGGAGTTTATTTGCTGCTGAGTATCTCCCATTACCAAATGATGCAAATCCTTTTTGAAATGCTTCCGTCTTCATCATGGTGGCAGCCTCATGGGCCTGAAATGTCTTCCTTCTCTTAGCACTGGGAATCCAGGCTGGAAAGTTCAAGATGTTCTGCTTGATGTGGAAAGAACCGAATATTTTTTTTGTATCTATATCCCAGACGTTTAAACAAATAAGAAACAGAAGGATGCCTGTTTGTTAAAACTTGCCTAAAACTTCCATCTTTTTAGACTTAACTAAAATGCACCAAGACCTCTAGCAAGAGAGCAGCATTATCAGTGTATTGCATTCATAGATAATGTTGGAAATCATTGTTTCCTAGGACTAGTTATTTATAGGTGATGAAACCTAAAACAATATTGATATATCTGAAAAGCCCCCAAGCCTGACAGTAGAGAAATTCAAAAAACTAGGACATTTTTTACATTTACATAAAGTAACTTTTAAATCATATTAGGAGTTCTGCAGTTCTTCCAAAAACACAACCAGGCAATCCATACGAATCAAAGGAAATTTATACTTCAAATTATCTGCCACTTTTAGTTATGGAAAAGTATATTAATGGCAAAATTAGTAAGACATTGCTTCAAATTTTAAAAATCACAGATTGAACACATTAAAACACTGGAAGGTAAAGTTAAGGAATTTTTTCAGAAAGAGCAAAATAAAAAAAAAAGAGAGAGAGATAAAACATAGTAAAGGAAAAAAAATAGTATAACCATCCAGGGAAGTTAATCATCTCAATAATAGAAGTTCAAGGGGAGAAAAAAGAGAGCAAAGTAAATGAGGAAATCTCAGAAAAATAATTGAAGAAACTATCACAGGAGCTGAAATGGACAAATTTCCAGATTGAAAGGCCCCCCAAACTCTTGGCAGATGGATTAAAATAGGCTAAGACACTTCTTTGTGAAATTTATAAACATCATTTCCATAGAGAAAAAAAATCACAGTGGTTTTAAATTTCTTCACACTGGCATCGGAAACCAGAAGATAGTAGAGCAATGCTTTTAAATTTCAGTCTGGAATTCTATACTCAGAAAAAATTATTAATCAACATTTTTGTTGATGAGAGATAGAGGAATAGTAAATCTTCATTTATTCTCTGTAGTGCAACATCAACAGATGATGTCTAAAACTAAACAATCAACAAGTGATGGCCTGGCACGGTGGCTCATGCCTGTAATGCCATCTACTCTGGAGGATGAGGTGGAAAGATTAGTTGAGGCCAGGAGTTCATGATCAGCCTGGGCAACATAGTGAGACCCCATCCCTAACCTCCCCCCCAAAATACAAATGAGATTATAAGCATGTTATTGACAGTAATGGAGGTATACAGGCTAGAAGAATCGGCTCTAAGAGTAGAGAGTATATATGTTGGAGGGAAAGGACTTGATGACTGCATTTTTAAAGTAATAAGCTGTACAGACATATTTAATGTAACTTTTATTTAAATTTTCTTAATTAAAAAAAGGGAAAAATAATTCTAGCTGTGTCAGAGAGAATAGATTGCAAGGATGTAAGACTGGAGGCAGGAGGACAATTTGGGAGGCTATTGTAGTACAGGCAAGAAACAGTGAGGACCTGACCCAAGGCAGTAGTGATGGGAATAGGACAGAGGAAACGCTTTGAAAAATACTTCAGAGGAGGAGCACGCTTGGAGGCAGGAACAGTTTGGTGATAGCCAATTGGAAATAACCAAAAACTGGCAACAACTCAAATGTCCATCACTGGTTGAATGGATTAAAAAATTAGTGTTATATTCACATGAAATACCATTCAGCAACAGAAAGGCATGATCTACTGATACACATAGTAAAAGAATATTTACTGTTTGATTTATATGAAATGATACAAAATTCTGGAACAAGCAAAACTAATGTATAGTGACAGAAAGCATCAGTGATTACCTGCGGCCAGGGGCGAGGGGTGAGGATTGAGTACCGAAGGGCACAGGGGAACTTTTCGAGATGATACATATTTTCATTAGGGTGATTATCTTGAAATGTACTTGGGTTTGTTTTAATCAGGTATGGTAAGGTGACAGGCCTGGAGACAGCTGCCTTTGAGAGTTTATTACTTAAAATTCCCAAGAGGAGGAGGCTCACCATGCCTCAAAGGGCCACATGGGGAAGCACCTGGGTTATCAGGCAGAAACAAGAAGAAAGCATGGCCTAGAACCTTTGTTGTAGTTTCCTGGGAAAGACAAGACAGGGCAGGACAGGGTAAGCAGTTTATGATTGGCTAGTTTGAATGATTTCAGTGGGCTCTGGTCTGTAGGATAGTGCTTAGTGATACCTGGCTCTGGGGTGATTTAGCCCAGGGGAAATATTGGCTTGGTGTGTGATAAAGGAGGTGGTTGACAATGTGGGCTTTGGATTGGGTTTTTGCATGTAAAAGACATGCTCACTGGGGAGTCATTTGCAATCTCTAGGAATTAGCTAGCTCTGAGAGGGGCAGTCTCTTCCTAGCTGGCAAGGCCCCCAAAATGTCAAAAGCATCATAAAATATAGACAAAAATAAAAAAAAAAAACAATATTTAATACAGTGATCAATACACAGGTATGTACATTTGTCAAAACTCATCTAACTGTACACTTAAAATGGGGTGTGGGGTACATTTTGTTGTATGTATTATACTTTAATAAAGTTAATTTTAAAAGTTAAAAAAAATTAAATGTACTGACAGTTTCTAACTTACGATGGTTCAACTTACAATTTTTCGACTTTATGATGGTGCAAAAGCCACATGTATTCAATAGAAATCTTAGTTTGAGTACCCATACAACCTTTCTGTTTTTCACTTTCAGTAGAATATTCAATAAATTATGAGATATTCAACACTTTATTATAAAATAAGATTTGTGTTAGATGATTTTGTCCAACTTCAGGCTACTGTAAGTGTTTGTTTAAGATAGGCTAGTCTAAGCTATGATGTTCAGTAAGTTAGGCATATTAAAAGCATTTTTGAATTATAATATTTCCAACTTACAATAAATTTATCAGGATGTGACCCCAGCATAAGTCAAGGAGCACCTATAATGGGCACATGAAATTACTTAAAACAAGCCAGGAAAATTCATCCTCAAGTGCGTTAAAATTTTTCAAACAGTACCCACATATAGAAAAGGCAAAGAACAGAATTGAATACTTTAGAATTACAAGTTCATCTGGAGAGTTCTGTTTTTCCTTGTCTGTGCCATGACCATTTTCATTTCCCTAATAACAGCAATAGAAAGGTGACAAAAGAAAAGAACAGTGGCTTTTTCAGTTATATGATGTCTGAAGTTATACAACATTTTGGAGTTCTTTCCTGCCATGTCCTTAAGGTATACTAATGTGTATTTATTCTTAGGGATGAAAATAAAAAGCTTCAATCAGCTCTGCTTCAACATTTTCAGTGGTGGAGTTCATATCTAACCCATAGTAGAATATCAGTAATCATTAAATCCAGTTTAATTCGTTTTTTCATAATTTTTTCTTCCTCACTGGTCCTAGTACTGTCCACTGGAGCTATTCAGAATTCCTCTAATCCTGCTTCCAAGTAACAACTCTTCAGCTATTTAAAGGTGGCTTTCATTTTCCCCTGAATTTATTTCCCAGGACCACTCCTTTATCAGGATCACTCCTTTCCCAGCTTTTTGAAATCACTTTTTCCTATTACTTGCTCTTCCCATTCTTTGTTTCACTGACTTCTGTTTAATTCTAGTATTCAGCACATAGGCATCCTGTATAGATTTCCATTGACTTGGTACACACTTCTATATATGTACACATATGCATGAGAAAGAAAAAGGGAAGAAGGATGGTGGGGGAGAAAGAATCTACATGCAGGAGAGCATGAGCATTCATGGGGACTTAGAATTCAGACACACCTGGGATGAATTCTGGCTCAGCTGAGTGACCTTGAACAACTTACTTAATTTTTTTTTTTTTGAGCCTCAATTCCTTAACGTGATGATAACAATGCATATCCTCATGTAAGGAGAAGTAAGTGTATGTAAATTACCTAGTAGTGGGCCTAGCACATAGTAGCATTCATTGCAATAGAGCTACAGTGTAGAATGCAATCCAGGTGAAGCTGTCATCTGTGGATTCACTTACTGGTTCTAACCTCAAACCTAAAGTCTTGCAGAACTATCAACATGTTATGCTTTAAAATCAAGAAACACAAGATCACAGTAGAATCAAAACTAGAGGAAGGCCTGTCAAAAGAGCAGCTGCCTGTAGGTTAGTAGCATTATTTCAGTGTATAAATAAGAACCTGTTTTAAATTATCAGTTGAAAAATAGCAAAAGATTCATTACCTTCTTTTTAATATATTACTATTTCAAGTAGTTTTGGCCAAATTTGTTATGATATTTATCTGAAAGACAGTATGTCAAGTGATATATGACTTGTTTATTTCATAGGAAATAGTTTCCTAGAAATAATAATCTACATTGCAACTCTGTGATTGTTACTTGGATATACAGACAGAACATGCACTTATATATTCACAACAAGGGTTAGTGTTAATCAGTTTGTTGAGCATGGGGCAAATGACTTTCTTTTATTCTCTAAGTTCATCTAAATTTATGTTTATTTGCCACATAAACAATTAAAAATGAAAACCATATAATCATTTCAATAGATGCAGAAAAAACATTCGATAAAATCCAGCACCTCTTTATGATAAAAACCCTCAACAAACTAGGCATAGAAGGAAAATACCTCAAAATAATAAAAGCCATGTATGACAAACCCACAACATCATACTGAATGAGGAAAAGTTGAAAGCATTCCCCCTAAGAACTGGAACAAGCCAAGGATGCCTACTTTCAGCACTTCTATTCAAAATAGTACTGGAAGTCCTAGCCAGAGCAATCAGGCAAGAGAAAGAAATAAAGAGCATCCAAATTGGAAAAGAGGAGGTCAAACTATCCCTGTTTGCCAGGGATTTGATCTGATATCTAAAAACCCTAAAGACTCCTCCAAAAGACTCCTAGAATTGATAAATATATTCAGTGAAGTTTCAAGTTATAAAATTAATGTACACAAATCAGTAGCATTTCTATATACTAGCAACAGCAAAGGTGAGAATCAAATCAAGAATTCAGTACCATTCACAATAGCTACAAAAAAAAAAAAAACCCTAGAAATATACATAACCAAGGAGGTGAAAGATCTCTACAAGGAGAACTACCAAACACTGATGAGAGAAATCATAGATGACACAAACAAATGGAAAACATCCCATGCTTATGGATTGGAAGAATCGATATCGTTAAAATGTCCATACTAGGTGATTTAAAAACTCAATGCAATTCCCATCAAAATACCAATGTCATTTTTCACAGAGTTAGAAAAAAATATTATGTTTCATATGGAATCAAAAAAGAGCTTGAATAGCCAAAACAATCTTAGGCAAAAAGAACAAATCTGGAGGCATCACGTTACCTGACTTCAAATTATACTACAAGTCTATAGTGACCAAAACATCATGGTATTGGTATAAAAGAGACACATAGATCAGTGGAACAGAATACAGAACCCAGAAATAAAACCATATACCTACAACCAACTGATCCTCAATAAAGCAGACCAAAACATACTCTGGGGAAAGGATGCCCTAATAAATGGTGCCAGGAAAATTAGCCACATGCAAAAGAATGAAACTAGATCCCTATCTCTCTCTCACCATATACAAAAATTAAATCAAGATGGATTAAAGACTTAAATGTAAGACCTGAAACCGTAAAAATTCTAAAAGGAAACTTACAAAAAACTCTTCTGAACATTGCCCTAGGCAAAGATTTTATGACTAAGACCCCAGAAGCAAATACAGCAACAATAAAAATAAATAAATGGGACTTAATTAAACTAAAAAGTTTCTGCACAGCAAAGGAAATAATCAACAAAGTAATCATATGACCTACAGAATGGGAGAAAATATTTGCAAACTATACATCTGACAAAGGGCTGACATCCATAATCTACAAAGAACTCAGACAAATCAGCAAAAAATAAAAATAAAAATAACCCCATCAAAAAGTAGACAAAAGACATGAACAGAATTTTTTCAAAAGAAGATAGACAAATGGCCAACAAACGTATGAAAATATGCTCAACATCACTAATCATCAGGGAAATGCAAATTAAAACCACATTAAGAACCACCTTACCCCAGTCAGAACAGCCGGTCATCGTTAAAAAGTCCAAAAACAGTAGATGTTGGCGCAGCTAAGGTGAAAAGAGAATGCTTATGTACAGTTGGTGGGAATGTAAACTAGTACTACCTCTATAGAAAACAGTATGGAGATTCCTCAAAGGTAGACCTACCTGTTGATCCAGCAATCCTTCTAGTGAGTGTTTACCCAAAGGAAAAGTCTTTCTATCAGAAAGACACCTGTAATTGTTTATTTATAGCAGCACAATTCACAGTTCCAAAGATATGGAATCAACCAAGTACTCATCAACTGATGAGTGGGTAAAGAAAATGTGGTATATAAAAATACACCATGGAATACTACTGAGCCATAAAAAAGAAAATAATGTCTTTTGCAACAGTTGGATGGAACTAGACACCATTATCCTAAGTGATGTATCTCAGGAACGGAAAAACAAATACCACGTTTTCACTTATAAGTGGGAGCTATACAGTGGGTATAAATGGTCACAAAGAGTGGTATAATGGACATTGGAGACTCAGAAGGGGACTAGTGGGAGGCAGTTGAAGAATGAAAAATTACCTCTCGGGTACAATGTACATTATTCAGGTGATGGGTACACTAAAAGCCCTGACTCCACAACAATGCAATTCATCCATGTAACAACACATTTGTACTTCCTAAATATATTGAAATTTTAAAAAATCAATTAATTTATGTTTAGAAATCTTTGCAAGGCAGCATAGCAAAGACAAGGCAATATCTGCCTTAGGTTTCCTAAATAAGGAATAAATACAAAATTTCCACTTCCAGCACCGTCAGGCTATCACTTTCTCAAGTAACCAATTCACCTCATTTTCATTTTTAATCAAGTCTGTCTAAATATGGCCTATTAACTAAAATGAAAAGTAATCACGTAAGAGTGGTTTATAAAACACATTGTATTAAGTCTTCCATAATTGATGGCATTTGCTGTTTGTGTTCTTTAACTTTTGTTTCTTTCTGATAGATGTTTCTGCCTAATTTACTTTTCTGCAATTCATGGAAGAAAAGTCAGGTTATAATATTCAGAAATTCTTATATACTATGAAGGACACAATGGCTGCAGTGCTATACCATGGTGCCTTGAGTACAAAATGCACATTGACTTTCCTTATGTGAAGTTTGTAAAATAATGCTAGATTTTATGTGACCACTTAATGCATCTTTTCCTCTAGCATATTTATATGATACACTGTTATCCAGTCTAGTCAGAAGATGCGATATTGTAACTATTCAAATGTTTTTTAATGTTAGGTGTATTTATTGCACAATTTATTCATTTTTCATAATTACAATAAATACAGCAGTACTGTGTGGCAGCAAAAGACAATACCATTTTGTTTGAGTGAGTTTTCTACTTTAAAATACCAAGATTGGGGAGTATGGTTAAAATTATTTTTATGGCACTCCTTTTCTAACATAGTATTCCAAAATAAAAACTTGCGTTATTTTTTTTTTTTTCTGATTGCAAACGCAGTATTTGTTCATTAGGGAAGCTTTGTAATATATCCATAAGCTTTGTAATACATCCATAAGCATAAAGAAGAAAGTAGGTAGCAATTTAATGCCCCACACAGAGATAGTCATTTTTAATATTTGATAGTTTTTCTCATGAATTTATGAAAAAAAAACCATACTCCTCTTTAACCAACCCTATGAAATATACAAACATAAGCATTTTTCATATTTTTAAATATTTTTAAACTTTTTAAAATATAAATTTTATAATTTTCAATACATTTTAAACATTTTTAAAAAACATATTTAAATTATAAATTTACATAATTACAAATTATATAAATACAATTTTATAATTTATAAAAATGATAAAATACACCCTAATTTACTTAGGAGTTGTACATTTGTTGTGTATTTTGATGGCACCCTGAAAATGTTTTTAAAAGTAATAAGGATGGCGATATTGACAATAGTGATGTATAGCTTTACACATTACCATGATGATTTTCTGAGATAAATTCCTAGAAGTGGGAGGAAGGTCTGGACACAAAGGAGCGCAGAATTTTAAGGCTCAGGATGCACGTTGCCAAAGTACTTCCCAAAGACTTGGTACCAGTGATACTACACAAAGTAAATGAGCATGCCCCTTTCCTCAGACCTTCCCAAAGTTTTTATTATTTTATTTATTTTGTTGCCAATTCATAGGCAAGCAACAGTAGTAGTATTTTAGAAATTTGCAATTCTTGGCTTTTAGTAAGTCTTAACATTCTTTCTAATGATTACTAGTTTAATGTCTTCTTTCAGTCTTTACTAATTTTTATACTGGAGTGTTTTCTCATCCTTATTATAATAATTTCAACCATGTCTAGTTTATCTTTCCAGAGTACACAGTAGCACCTCAAACACCATTTGTTATTAATAAACGAATAAATGTATGTCTATATGTCTATTTTAAGTTTTTAATTTTTTTCCAATATTTGCCTTTTAATTTTTAACAGCTATGTTGTAATGTAATTGGCATATAATAAATTATATATCTTTAAAGTACAATCTGATGAATTTTGATATATGTATACATCCTTGAAACCTTTACCACAGTCAAGATAATGAATATATCCTTCACCCCAGTTGATGGATATAAGTTCCTCATGTCCACTTGTAGGCTCTTTTCCCAACCCTCCCGGTTTCCTCTTTCCCCAAGCAACCATTGATCTGCTTTCTGTCACGATAGTTTGCTTTTTCTAAAATCTGATATAAGTAGAATCATACAGTACGTACTCTTTTTTGTCTGTCTTCTTTCATATAGCTTAATGTTTTTGCAGATTCTCTTCTGTTGTAATGTGCATGAATGGTATGTTCCTTGTTTATATGTTCCACCTGTTGATGAACGATTGGCTTGTTTCTAGTTTGGAGCTACTACAAATAAAGCTGCTGAGAACATTCTTTGTACAAGTCTTCATAGGAACATAAGCTTCCTTTTCTCTTGGGTCAGTAGGTCGTAATTAGCTGGATCCTTTGGTAGGTATATCGTCAACTTTTGAAGAAAATACCAAACTATTTCTCAAAATTACTACCATTTTACACTATCACTAGCAGTGTATAAGACTTCCATGTCTTCTATTATCCTTGCCAACACTTGGTGTAGTCAATTTTTTTTATTTTTTAGCCATTCTAATAGGTGTGTGATGTTACCTCATTGTAGTTTTAATTTGTGTTTCCTTAATAACTAATGATGTTGAGCATCTTTTTGTGTCCTTATTTCCAAGCCATATGTCTTTCTTGGTGAAGTATACATTCACATCTTTTGCCTGTTTTGTAAATTGAGGAGTTTATTTTCTTACTGAATTTTGAGAGTTTTTAATTTTGGATACATTTTTTATCACAGTTATTATTTACAGGTATTTTTCACCCATTGTATGACTTGTCTTTTCATTCTCTTAATGACGTCTTTTGAAAAGACTAGATGAAGTCCAGCATATTAGTTTGTTATTCTATGGATTGTGCTTCAGATGCCATGTCTAAGATTTGTTTGCCTGAGTCAAGATCACAGTGTTTCCTATTAGAAGTTTTATAGTTTTAGGTTTTACATTTCAGATTATGTATCTGGTGTGAGATATGGCTCACAGTTCTTTTTTATTGTTGTCCTTGCATGTGGATATCCAATGGTCCTGTCACTATTTGTTGAAGTAACCATCTGTATTCAACTGATTTCCCTTTGGCTTTTCATAAAAAATCAGTTGGCCATAAATGGATTTATTTCTGGTTTATCTGTTCTGTTGCGTGGATGTATTTGTCTGTCTTTCTTGGAAACTAAAGTAGTATTAGTCCTTCAACTTCTTTCTTCTTTTTAAAAACAATTTTGGTTATTCTAAGTTCTTTCCATTTTCATGTGAATTTTAGAATAAGTTGGCTATTTTCTATAAAAATTCTACTGGGATTTTGATTAGTATTATTTGGTATTCTAATCTATAGACCTAGTTGGGAGAGAATTGCCATCATTTAGTCTTCTGCCCTTCGAACATGGTATATTTCTCTATTTATTTAGATCTTTTTAAATTTCTTTCATGAGTGATTTTTGTTTTCAGTGTGTAGGTCTTTCACATCTTTTGCCAGGTTTATCCTTAATTATTTAATTTTTTTGTTGTTACAAATGGTATTTTAAATTTTGATTTCTGATGTATTATCTGAGATTCTGATTGTTGCTAGTATATAGAAATATAATTTATTTTTTGTATATTGATCTTGTATTCTACAATTGCTAACTTGCTTCTGACTTGCTAAACTCAGTTATTAGTTTGAGGAGCTTTTCTGTAGATTCCATTGAGTTTTCCACATAGACAATCATGTCATCTGCAAATAAAGACAATTTTGTGTCTTGCTTCCCAATCTGGATGCATTTTATGTATTTGCTTCATTTCACTGACTAGAACTTCCAATACAATTTTGAATAGAAGTAGTGAGAGAGGATATCCTTCTCATGTTTGTGAACTTGGAGAGAAAGCATTCAGCTTTAGCATGACATTAGCTTGAGGTTTCTCAAAGATGTCCTTTACCAGGGTGAGGGAGTTCCCTTCTAGTTTTAGTTTTCTAAAAGTTTTTATCAGGAATGGATGTTGGAATTTTTAAAATATATTTTCTGTAGCTATTAAAATAGGCATGCCGTTTTCTTTTTTAGTTAGTTTTGTAGTGTAATGGTGAATTATATTAATTTTGAGTGTTAAACCTAGTGTGTATGTATTATACTATTATTAGATTTGATTTTCTAGAATTTTGTTTATAACTTTTGCGTCTGTGTTTATGAGGCATATTGGGCTATAGATTTCTTATAATACCTTTCTCTGGTTTTGATATCTAGATAATGCTGACTTCTTAGATAGTAAGGATTCCTTCCTTTTCAATTTTCTGGAATTGGTGGTATATTTACCTTAAATATTCACTAGAAGTCACCGGGGAAGCCAGGTGGGCCTAGAGTTTTCTTTGAGGAACATAAAATTCTAGATTGCAGGGTGGTTGTTGTTGGTGATGTTGTTTTTCAGTACTTTAAAGATGTTGATGACTATCTCCTCACTTGCATTGTTTCCAGGAAGAAATCTGCTGTCATTTATGTTATTGTTCCCCTATATACAACGTGTCTTCTTCCCTGACAGCCTTTAAAATTTTCTTTTTATCACTAGTTTCAAGAAATTTGATAATGACATATGTTGGTATGGTTTTCATGTTTCTTGTGCATCAGTTTTTTGAGATGTTTAGATTTGAATGTTTATAACTTTATCAAATTTGGAAAATCTTCTGCCATTATATATTAAAATAATTTTTCTGTCCTTCCATCTCTCTCCTTTCCAATTACTGGTATATTAAGCTTCTTGGTTGTCCTTTAGTTCACTGATGCTCTGTTTTTGTTTTTGTTTTTGTTTTTGTTTTTAAACTCTCTTCTCCCTGAGTTTCATTCTGGATAGTCTCTTTTGCTACGCCCTCAATTCAGGTTTGCTATTATTTTCTTCTGATATGTCTAATATCCCATTAATCCCATCCAGTATATCTTTCATCTTATATATTGTAGTTTTCATCTGTAGTTCTAAAATTTCTATTTTATGTGGGTTTTTTTTATATCTATTCTGCCTGTACTTAATTTTTTGAACATATTAAATATATATATACACTTAATGTCCTTGTCTGCTAATTCTAACATCTGTGGCAATCCTGGGCCAGTTTTGATTATTTTCTACATTATGGACTATATTCTTCTGCAGCTTTGCATGCTTGATAATTTTTTATTAGATATCAGTTATTAAGAATTTTACTTTGTTGGGTGATATATATTTTTGTATTTCTATAAATACTTGTGAGCTGTGTTCTGATACATAGTTAAAATACTTGGAGACAGTTTGATCCTTTTATGTCTTGCTTTAAGATGGTTATGTGAAACTAGAGAAATGCACAGTCTAGGGCTAATTACTGCCCACTGATAAGGCGAGGCCCGTCTGTGTACTCTACCCAATGCCCTGTGAATTAGGAGTATTTTTTCAGTCTAGCTAGTGAGAACAGGCAACATTCCTGTCCCTCTGTGAGTGTTGATCACCTTGGACCTTTCTTTTCCTCGGCCTTAAGGAGTTTCCTCACTTGCATGCGCCTGATCATTACAAAGGTAAATTCTAGATGGGGCCCCTTTCTGTTGTGCTCTTTCTGTGTAGCTTTCTTTTCTCCAGTACTCTGGGAATCTCCACCAGAGTGTTTTCTCTCATTGGGCTCATCTCAATTGTTTCATGTCTCTCAGGGATCAGTTTTTCAGGACCTGATGTCCAATGTTTTGAAAACATTGTTTCATATATTTTGTCTATGTTTTGGTTGCTTCAGGCAGAAGGGTGAATCTGGTCTCACTGTTACTCCGTCTTGGCTAGAAGTAGAAGTCATGCTTTTTAATTTTGCTCATTTTTTTTATTGTTTAAAACATACTTAAAATTTTAAATGGAAAAATATCAATCTTTACCTTAATGATTTCTGTGTTTGGTATCGTGCTTAGAAATATTTCTATGTTTGAAAGCTTATTAAAATATTTACCTGTAGTTTTCAAGGATTTTAATTGTCTTATTTTTATATTCAAATATTTTATTAATATGGAGCCCCACATTAGAGACAATTTGGAAAGTAGCTAAAATTGGGGGAAAAAACACTTAAAATTCTATCACTGAACACAATGCAAATATACGTATTGACATTGACATATTTTCTGCCATGTGTTTTGTATGCCTTTATTTTTTATGTAGCTATAAAGCTAGTGTATGCCATTTCATATGTTCATTGTGTCATCAGCATTTTTATGTTGCTACATAATCTTCACAATCGCATTTTAATGACTGGATTATATTTCATCAAATGAATATGTTGCAGTTACATTACTTTTATATTATTGAGAATTTTAGTTATTTTTTCTTCAACAGAATATATGAAACAATTGTCAGGTAGAGCATTTTCTTAGGATAGGTGTGCATCAACAAGACATCTCAATTATTTTCTAATTGTTATTTGTGCTTGTTTATTTTTAGGAAAGTTACTATTCAAGTCAAATACATCATAATGCAGAATTCTTTATCAGTACCACCAAAAGATCAAGGTAAGATAAGCTATCTGAGGAGAACGGTAATGTGTATGATATATATAATTTTAACTGATACATTCCATGTCACTGCCTTCTAATCAGAAGGTGACTTATTTCCTAGAATTAAAAAAAATTATATATGAAATTTCATTTCCTTTGGTAAATTACTTGATTGTACATGGATTCCTAAGTTACAAGAACGTCTCCTTTACTAGGCTAATAGCTCCTTGAGGGCGGGGCCATCTCATTCCAGCCAAAACTCACAGAGGCCAGCCTGTGAGCTGGCAATTAGCTAGTACTAATATATGTCCATGGAATTACAAAGTATTGATTCTATTGAAGCAAAATGACACAGGTATTTTAGTAAGTACAAGAATATATACATTTATATTTATACATGCATATGTGCACATCAGTGTAGAAAGAGGGGATACATACAGTATTTGCTTATACATTTCTTTGACCTGTTTCTTCCCATAACCATTTAAAAAGAAATAGAAAAATCATTTCCCCTCTGTACATTTATAAAAAATAAAATCATGAGTTCTTTAGCAGGAACTTCTGGAGCTTCCAGAAGAACAGTTTACAGGGAGAGGTAGAATTCCTTATTAATAAAGAATAATTAAATTGTCCTCACTATAAAAGATACACTCTAACCCGCAGGAGAAATACAAGTCTCTACCTGCCCCTACCTAGTCTCTTCCACATGGAAGAGAAGTTTTGACATGTGTGTGAGAAAAATTGTATCTTTAATGATACAAAATTGGGCTGCTTTAGTGGAGGATGTAGCTTTTAGTGAAAGAAGGGAATTTGCTATAAAGATCCCTTAAATAGAGCAAACACTCTTTGGTATCTCTCCAGTGAGAAAGGTAGTATCATAACTCTTAAGAGCAAGGAATGTGAGTTTGAAACTGAATTCTGCCACTTAATTGTATAACCTTAGGTACATCACTTGACTTAGCTTCCTCATCTGTAAATCTAGAAAATGAAGATAATAAGTCCCACCCTATAGGATATGTGGAGTCTAAAGGACATAATATGTGTAAATCATTGATCATACTGTCAATTGCAGAGTAGGCACTTGTAAGATGATAGTAACTATTGCTCTTAATGGTTGTTGTTAATGTCTGGGTTCTCTCCATCTTTGGAGGCTGGCCAGTGAGATAGGCACGAGGCTGCCTCTTGCTCAGGATGCCTAATAGCCTCAGAAGGCCAAGCATGATCCCAGGGGGACCCATAGGAGGTAAGCAGGGAACACACCTCTTGGCTGGGTCTCGCCCAGGCACAGGGCAAGGGCAGAGTAAGAGTCCTTGAGACTCACGCAGAATCCAGTCCGGAACACTAGGGCAAGAAAGGAGATGGGAATAGAGGGAGGGGGGCAAACCCCAGCTAGAAATACAGAGCCCGGCTCCCCTGTGAATGCTCTCTGGTATATATCCTTGGGAAGGTTAGTACCGTAGTAGGTACCTGATCAAGGGTTTGGAAATTCAGTGTCCTATCTGGTGTCACCTTCACTTACCCGACCAAGAAAGGAGAGGCATAATTGCTTGGAAGAAAGAATAATGGAAAGCTAGACTCCTTTTCCAGACCTGCCTGCAACCAGCTGTGGAACTTCAGACAAGTTATTTTGCCCCTAAGCTTCAGTTTCCCTATTCAAAAATGCAGAATCACTAGATATTCCTTTCAAGCTCTAAGAGGTTATGAGTCTATGAGTAAGCAATGGTGCTTGGCTCTGGCTGAGAGAGGGAAATAAAGCTTCTCATCAGGATTTGTTCTGTTTTGTTTTTATGTCTACCTTTCTCGCCTGTTGTGTAAGCTTAGTACCTCCATTGACTTGGCCAGAAAAGAAGACCCGTTGAGCCTACCTAGAGCTCTGACAAACTTCCTCATCAGTCTTTTCTAAGACCAAAGATGCTTAAGCCCCAAACCTGGAATTTAACAGAGAAAGAGATATAATAGCTAAAAGCTCAATTGGTCAAGTGCCTCCAGTGTGACGGCCACTCTACTACAACTTTACATCATTTATTTTATTTGATCCTCACAATAAATTGGATGCAATCTTTATTTTAAAGATTCAGGAAGATTAGGTACTTTTGCGAAGATCACCAACCAGTAAGTGACTGACTCAAGATGTGAACCCAGATCCATCAAATTCAAAGCTCACTATTGTCCCTAGTATCATACTGTAAATTTATAAAGAATATTCTAATAATTTTTGTCATCCCTCTTTGTCTTCTCTGATCAAACATATTATGCTTAATTACATATATGAATGTTTAAAGCCATTTTAAACCAAAGTAGGCAGAAATTATAACTTATGGAAAATTACATCATTAAGGAAAAATAATATACACAGTGTGCATGAGGCCTAAAAATTGCCCAGTTATTCATTAATTTTCTCATTAATTTATTCAAATCCTTTCTATGTATCCTGGATTACACTAATATTTTTTAGCAAACAAAAATATCATTTATTAATTATGATTCTGTTTATATTTGTCATCAAATATCACTTATGTGACATAAGTTCGCTGGGCACATGTCATTATTAATTAAATGCTGATTGATTTATTTAACAACCATTGATGACTATAAATTATGGTACTTTTGAATTTCTGATTTATAAACACACGCACATATTATATACCTTTACGTATGAAATGCAGGTAAGACATCACCAACAGAGGTATGGGGCTGAAGGAAAATCTGCTGCGCCAGCATACTGCCCCTAACACCACTTCACACGGCGGAAGCAGGTTCAGGGATCACCAAGGTGATTCACATCAGGAACTATGTCAGATGCTATGAGGAGCCCAAAGGTGAATCAGAGCCTAAGCTTGTGGGAAACACAGAATCCTATTGGAACACCACACGTGTCCATAATTAACTGGAGTAAAGCATGGCAAATGCTGTACTAGAAGTGAGTACGATATACCTTGAAAACCAGAATGAAAGAGCAGTTGGGTAAGACAGATTTTGAGGCTGGTCAGGAAACGCAACGGAACAAACGGCATTTGCTCAGGATTTGAGCATATGTGTAGAAGTGAACCAGGTGGAATTAGGGGCCAAGGGATGTGGGTTTAAACTAGGAAGAACTGGCAGCATCACAAACAGAAAACTAATGAGAAAGTCTAGTTTCTTCTATTTAAATGTTTTCTAATTTTGGGTAGAGATATTTAACATTGTAATATCACTTGAAAATGATAATTTATGCTGTATTTTAGGTTGTTATAATTTAGTGTCATCATTATTCCTTTCTGTGTGAGAATATCAGTTATAGAAGCTTCAGAAGTTCATGAGACTTATTTTGTCATAATTTTCTATCCCATTCATTCCAGATTTTGGGATAGGATTTACTGTTTTCCCATAACTTTCTTTTTTCCTTTTATATTTTTATGATGAACTAAATTGTGTTTTTCAAAGAAAAAAAAAGGCATGAAAACAACATAAGGCCAACTACAGTTGTAACTTCCACTTTAGATTTGTTGAAGGAAAGACAAAACCACAACAATGATTAGAAATTCAGTGAATTTATTTACTTGCCAGATAAGAAAACTGACACAGGTGAGCACCATTGCCAAATGGTGCTGTGACAGAGATAATTCATGTTTTCTGGGTGCTAAGAAGACAATGTTCACCGTGGTTATGCCACTTGATGACTAAAGTTTCTATCTTGGATAGGGCAGGATGAATTTCAAGTCCCTACACAATTCATTTAAACAAATCACACTGTTCGTTGGTCAGGAAGGAGTCTTTAGTTAAGTCACGTGAGGGTCTGTTTTACTGCAGTCACTCGTAATTCTTAGTCATCTGCCAGCTCTACGGTGCAGTTTTGCCGTTTGCTAGGCAAGTCTGCTGCAGGTAGAAGGAAAGATCTCCTTACATAATCTTCTACCACTTTTCTCAACTCTCCCCTACATTTGCATTGTTTAAACGTGGTTTTCAAATTGTGAGTGCTGAGTCTATGTAATGACAGTAATGAGAAGTGGTGGTAAGGAGGGAGGAAATGCTTTGAAGCAAAGACACACGAATGGCCCCGTCCAGAACCACTGCAGTTAGCTGCATGTGAGCTGTACACCTACTGGTAATTTTCAAAATCTGTGCATTATTTGACTGCAGAACCACAGCAATTACTATCATGTCAATTATGTGAATTCATATTTGGATCTTAAAACAAAAACCTGTATTTTCTGATTCAGTAAAATACTTTAAAAATAAATAGTGTGGTACTGTCTAAAAATATATTCTTATGTCTTACAGACATATAAGTATATACTTCTTACAGACACAAACATTTTGGTATTAGTGAATATAGTATTTTAGAACTCAAGTAAGGAGCATTTGGGAGTAGCTAGGTAATATGCTTATCTTTTTAAAAGTTTAGAAGAAATATCTTACTTATTTTGGATTCTTAGTGTCAGTTATGTCTTTCATAAGGTTCTTGATGAATGTTCTATCTTTAGCAGGGTTTAAAGCACCCTGGCATATAGTGGGCTCTCAAGTATATATTAAACTATGTCAAAAATGTTTTAAACTCTCAAGCATTTTTTTATAAATCACATCTGATGCTGAAAACATGTTAATCTTTTTTTGTTTTTTCATGTAACAGCAACCTAGATGAAATTCTAAGGTTAATGAAAGCAAATGTTTGTTTAACAAATATTTATTGCCTTTTAAGAAGCGATGAACAAGGAACAGAGGGGGGAAAAATAAAACTAAACTAAGCTCTGTTCCCTGGCAGCTGTTTTAATTAATAACACTGGGCTGCCTATTCAAGCAACAGTTTACTTTTATGGGGATTTAGCCTAAAAGTGTTTTATTATCTTGTTATCTAACCATAGTTTCACTCTTTTGAACATGATATGAAACCTATTAAGCTCCCTTCCTATTTTTTCTTTTTCCCCTCCCCCAAGATCCATCCTCCTCTCGTCTCCATCTGATGAAAGAACACTAAGGTGGACAGCTGAGTCATTTTTATGTCCTTTTTAGGCTCTGTGATCTTGGCTAAATCAGTAAACCCCAGTCCCTTCATTTTTGCAGTAGGGATAATAATTTCTTGCCCTGTAACAGTCCAATGAGATAAGTTACCATGAATCCTTGTTATTTGCAGCAGTTGTGTTCTATAAAGTCACTGAGAACACTGAATTAGTGAATACTGAACCATCGCTCCTAGGAGACTCGCAAGGTTAGGTTCCTGTGGGCCTCTGGTCATTACATTTTTGTCAAGGATTAATACATAACCTTGTTTCATAGGTGTTTCTGTTTAAAGATACCTTATATATATTATTAACTCTTTAACATTGAACTCAGAGACACAGCACTATAATTTATGCCTGAACAAAACTTACCTAACACAAATATTTTTTCCATAAAGCACCTCACAGTCTTTTTGCACTTAGAACACGGGCAAACACTTCAGCACTATGCTTGAAGGCCATGCTAAACAGTGAAATCACCCAGAAAAAGCTCAAAAATGCAAAAAACAAGGCACAAAATAGACCATGAAAAGGGTACATATTTAAATTATGAGAGCTGAAACAAGAGAACAGGGCATCACCTTGTTCAGCCTCAGCTGGGAACGCACGTGTCAGGTGGGTCAGATTCGCCCCACTCTGCACATGTCCGTGAGTGACCATAAAAGCACTGAGTACTGATTTTGGGGTTACAAATTTAAGTTTAAGCAAGTAGGCAAATTTGCAAATGTAGAACCTGAAAACAATGAGAATCTACTGTGTATGAATATAAAAACTCTTTTAAAACACAGAAGTCTCAGTATAATTTGTAGAATGGAAGTTAGTTTGGATGACATTTAACTCAAATATAATGACTTTGTGCATAATTGATATTATAAATTTCAAGTTAATAAAGTAGGCAACGCTGCGCCCGGCCTAGGGTGGCAGCGGCACCCTAAAAAAAAAAAGAAAAAAAAAGAATAAAGTAATAAATACATTATTTGAAAGTGACCATAAGTTCCTAGCTCAATAAAGCTACAAAGAAAACTACTATTGCAACTTCTTTGACTCTTCAGGCCGCATACTTAAAACACACTAGCAAAGAGAACCACTGTAATATGATGCTTTGCCTTTAGTGGTTAACATTGCTTTGTGACCTCATTATTGGGGGAAAAAATCACTCCTTATATATTACCAAAATATTATGTTTCCAAATATATGAAATTCATATGGAAACATTTTGATCTAAACAAGCGGTGTAAATGCCATTCTTGGACTTTTGGTACCGTTTTATGCTGCAGACTAAGTACAGATTGACATTTCAAGCTGGTTTTGGTTAACTCCTTAATGTTGGAAATTGGAACTTTCCGATGTAATAACTTCTGCAAAATACCATTGTGTGTTATTAGTATGTTATGCTGTTGACAGAAGAACAAATGTAAAACACACTCATACCTATAAAAAAATCCTTGTAGGATGAAATGGAAATGACCTGGGTGGCCTAAAACTTATTAAGTCAACCTTATATGGAAGTTGCTTTCTTATTTTGGGATAAAATATTAGAGTTCAAAGTATTCTTATTAGTAAATTCAGATTATGAGTATTTTTGTTGTTTGAAATGGCCATATTTGTACTGCTTAAAAAGCAGTCTGGTAATCACATAATTTGCTTGGGTATGTATAAGTGTCAGTGTAGCCCTTTGGCAGCAGAGTCTCTCAGAAATTCCAATTAACCATGTAAATATATTTCATAACATCGCATCGCACATTGTCAGAACCCCTGCTGCCTTTGTATCATTAACATAAATGCAGGTGCAAATAGCATTTATGTACTTTGATAGAAAGCAGTGGGAGACATTTCACTGTGGGACACAGCACTTTCAGATTGTGTACATCTGTTCAAATAATGTCTCCAGCCCCGGTGACAGGAACACAAGGATGGAAACATCTGCCCTTGAGACCATTTGCAATAGAGCAGATGCTTACATCTTTATTTATGCAGATGGTTGGTGCGATGAGTTGAGCAGGGATAAAAGCAAAGTTGTTTGACAGGGTGTTTAGTATGTTATGCAAGCGAAAAATACAGGCTAAGCATTTTTTTGTTTCTAAAAGTCTAATAGTAATAGTGAAATTCATAAATCTAGTAATGCTTTTAATAGGGTAGACATACTGTTCCCGTCTTTAAATTGATTGGAATCAAAATCCTAAAAACATTTATAGAAATTCTAGCATCCAACTTATATTAATTAGAAAGAGCAACTTATGATTATTTTGGTTTTGATAAAATACTTTTAAATGATTTTGAATGCTTTTTGTTAAAATCCTTTACAAACAGTGCTCTGTTTTTTTTTTTAAGATTATAAAATACAAAAAGAATCTTGTGTTGGTATTTCTTAAAATTGGAGGAAAAAATATAAATGTCATCAGTTTGAATTTATGGGATATTCCATAAGCATAAACTCAATTTATGTAAAAGAAGCTTCTAAAGCATTGTGTATTTGTAAGATTTTTGTTAAGCATTTTATTATTTAATCTGTATTCTAACATTGTCAACTAGTGATATTTTAAAAATAATTAATATTTTTATTAGACTGAGTTACCATTTAACACTTTATTATCAAAACTCTCTCCTATAGATCTGCCATATTATTCTCAAAGAAACAAAGGTGAAGGGAATAAAAACCTAACAACAAAAAGCAAAATGTTTCTGTATTTGATTTTCTATTCTCATTCTCTCTCTCTCTCTCTCTCTCTCACACACATACACACACATAATCACAGAATCTCAAAAGAGATGGGAAGTTAGATTTCATCTAGTTCAACAGTTCTCAAACTTTTTAGTTTCAGGATTCCATTATACTCTCAAAAATTATTGAGGATGCTGAACAGCATGTGTTTATTTGGGTTATATCTATCAGTATTTATCATATCTAATGTTTATAACCAGAAAGATATATATGTATGAATTCATTTAAAAATAACCATAAGCTAATTACATCTTAACATGAATGACATAGTTTAATGAAATAGACTATATTTTGCAAAACAAAAAATTAGTGAGAAGATGAGATTTTCTGCAAATATCTTTAAAGTTTGGCTTCATTGAAGACAGATTGAATCTCATACCTGGTCCTGCATTCAGGTATCCCATTGTGATACTGTTTATGTTGAAGTATTTGAAGAAAATCCAGCTTTACAACAGCTAGAAAGGAAGGGAGGATTTCAAATAATTGTGGATATGTTTCTTTGATACTACACCAAAACTTGTCAGATGGTAACTACTTAAAGTTTAGTTGTAATGTGAAATTTGAAACCATATCAATGTACTTTTTGTATTCTGTTACATTTTGGTCTGTCTTATACCTGAATGAGTCTTTTACACATTCGTGTGTCATCATGCATTAGTCATTTAGAAAGCATTAGTTCACAGAGTTATCCCGATCTTCCGTCTACTTCATTGTACAATATTTTAAGAATTGCATTTATTAACATAACTACCAATCTCATCTGAAAACTCATTAAGTACTGGGAAGCTTCAAGCTCTTGGTGGTAAATTCAAATTTTCCAAAATTCTAATTGCCACTGGAAGGAATAATTTTTATCATTGACAACAAAGATTGTTAGAAGTTTTTTCTTGTAATGACAAGTTCCGTTCTTTCACTTGTGAGAAAATGTCTGCCAGATACCCAAGTCTAACTATGTTTTTTCAACATATTTCAACATACATCTGTCAGATGTTCTTTCAAGTAAAAATGGTATTCCATGAAAAAAGCAAGTAGTTCAGCTCCGCAACTGAACTGAATGCTCTTTCTCAAGGCAACGGTCATGCTTCCATATGCAGCAGACGTTTACTAAGAGTGTGAGCCATTTTATCACACTGGATATTAAAAAGGAATGTCCTCAGGGATCAAGATTTCATAAAACTAAAATTTTGCACTGCTTTTTTGTTCTACTGTGAGAGTGCCATGGTGAAGAATACGACTGCTTGGACAGTTTGCCGTCACTGCCTTCATTCAGGCTACTGTGCGAGAATTTTACCCATAATCTCGTTTGCCCTGTGCAAATGTTAACACAATGGAAAAACAGAAGGAAAGCGTAGTATCAGTATGAAAAGAGAATGATGGGACCCTCCCCAAGGTTGTGCAGACCATACTTTGAGAAACTGTGATCTAAGTTAATCCTCTCTTGCTAAAGGAAAGAAACTATGGCCAGTAAGGATAAAGGATTACTATTTTGCTCAAATTCATTTCAGTAGTAAACAGAAGAACCAAATCCAGACCTCTGCTCCCTGCCTTACATGTAATGCAGTTTGTCTTATTTTCTCTGAGAAACTCCTCTCTCACTCTCCCCCAAAAAGGAAAATTCCTCAGATCCAAACCATATACCACAGCACCGATTATTTTTTTAATCAAGTTTACTAAAGGAGTAGGACTTGCCACATGAGGAATATAGAAATTCCCTTTTGGCATTTTTAGACTCTTCTTTCAGTCCCAATGTTCTTTAGTGACCTCAATTTTAGAAGTAAGTGGTATGGAATTGGGAAGTATTTAAGAAATTTTCATTGTTTTTAAAATTATAAAAGACCTTAGTAATTATTTTTTCCCTTCACTTTTTCTCATCAAAAAACTACTTTGTCAGTGCTTTAAAAAGTGTCGTTAAATTTATTGTGCAATTGTTGCTTTTAAAAAGTTACATTCTGGGGGTAAGCTTCATTTGGTCACCAGAAGCTCTGTAAAAGGCCACTGATACAAGAAGCTGGCTTTTAAGTACTAGGGCATTGCTAACTGCTCTGTGTGCATCCCGTTAACTACCTCCCCAGCAACATGCTGTAGGTTTCTGTTAGAAGGAAACGCTCTCTCTCCTAACAGTCACACTTCCTGATTAGAAAAAGGTTAGTCAAAAAGATCTTTATTTTCTCAACATTGAGATGGATTATGTGGCGCTCACTAGCCAGAGGAGGAGACTGACATGTAAACAGATAAGCTGCGAAGCACCTCAGTAAGTTCACTGTGTTGGAATGGAGGGAGAACAGCCTTAGCGCCGGACAGACCTGGGTTCAAATCCAGCTCTCACCAGCTTTGTGAGATGTTAATGTCAAGAGTTGGTGGAGGATTAAGTGAGATAGTTGATTAAGCATTCAGTCTGACTCCTGAATGACGGGCATTTTGGTCCTTCGTAATGGAGTCTGAGGATTCTACAGGTTTGGGGAAGAACAGAAATTGATGAGTAGAGACAGGGAACATATACACATCTATAGTAAATTTTCTCATGCAGAAAAAGAAAGAGATAGGACTCAAGGACGCTTTATTGCTGTCGCTACTCTTTTTATATTTTTGTGTTCAGTAAAAGCATAGGAGAGAACAAGTCAGTATGGTTAAGAGTAAAGAGTTCGCTCATTTGGTTAAAAAAAAAATGTTATATGCCAGATCTAGAGACTGAGGTCCTGGCAGTGAACAAAACAAACCCCTGCTTTCTTGGAGCTTACATTCTACTGGGAGGAGACGCATAATAATATATATTATAAAGATAAGTACTACAAAGGACACTTAAAGCAGAAAAAGAAAACAGCAAGTGATCACATGGGGCTGAGCAGCTCCTTTTAGATATATTGGCCAGGGAGGGCCTCCCGAGGAGCGTGGGAGCCACTGATGGTGCAGGATCCCTGACACAGCTCGAGGGGCCTGGAGAGAAGTGTGGGGTCCAGAACAGGGTGGGGAATACTCCATTTCCTTATTCTAAGATGTACCTTTTTTTGCATTTTAGTGTTTCAGGACTTGAGGTGGATGAGTCGTATATTGAGAGTGATAGTGCTTCTCCCTCCATTCCCCTCACCCCAGAAAGGGTTTTTAATAAATGTATTTGTGTGGTATAATCAAAGACAAAAGGAGAGTTTAGAAGTAGCAAGAAGGGACAGTGAATGAGTTCCCACATCATGGCCTCTCTTTTCCATAAAATCAAGGTCAAAAATCACTGGCAAGAAAAAGATGGCCCCGGGGCTAGGCAGGGGTGGGGTAGAGGGAGAGGGCCTCCGAAGAGCAGGGAGAAACCTAGGCTACCCCGTGAGGATCTGAAGGGAGTCTGTTAGGGACAAGTAAGTGGATCGTGGAATAGGTTTTGAGACTGGAAACCTTAAAGTTATAACATTGTCCATTGTTCTCAGGGGTTGGATTTGTCCAGCACTAGGGATCAGGCACAGGGCTGGGGAAGGTTCTGGAGGAAAACGGCCATGGGTGAACCTCCGATAGCCTTGAGGCTGGTTCTGGAAGGTGGAGTGTCCGCCTAAGAACACAGACATGTGAGCACACGTAAGCACGCATGGCCTCCAGGCAGGCGGGCTCTGCAATCACTCCACCTCTTCAGGGAAAATGGAGCCTTGACTTCCACACGTTCCTAACCCGTAGATGAGAGTAGATGGTGTCTTCAGGTTTTGTAGTTATCGTCAGAGGACAATAAAGATGGTGATGGAGAAGCCCAGCAGAATTGAAAGGAAAAAGAATCCACAGTGGTCCCCACAGCTTTCAAAGGCCAATGGCTTTGCCCCTTGTGCTAGCTCAGGTCAGAGCTTGGTTGCCTTGGCCGCACCCCAGCATCTGTGGATGCCAGTTACCCGGTGTGCAGCCAGGCTGGGAGCTCCACGAAGGGCACTGCTGCACATCAGCCACCTCAGCACCGTCAGCGCCTGGGATTCACGTTCTCCTTCTTTAATCCCTCCGAGTGTCAGTGTTGTGGGGGGTCTCTCTGTGTTAAGGAAAGACATGCCTTGATTAAAGAAATAAGTAACAGTCAGGAATTGCCAGAAGTGTTAGGGAGTGATTATCCACCTACGAAGGGAGTATTTTCCTTCTTAGAGATCCATGGCTGTCCAACCTTTGCATTTGTACTTACAAATCATGTACTGTTGGACATAAAAGCTGAGGTATAGAAAACCTTACAGCAAAAAATATTCTAAATCACTGTGAGTTGAAGATAAATCAGATGTGAAGGTAAAGCATCTGTAGAACTATACTATAATGTAATGGAACAATTAATTCATTTTTTAAGATGAAGTTTGCACACTCCTCAAAAATGCCTCTTCTGTATAAAGTAAACCTACTTTTGAAATTGCAGTATAAAAATAATATCTTTGTGATTCCAGCCCCTTACTTTTAACTGTATTATTGTTGAAACATTGTGATTTTTACCACTTTAGTTTCATAATCATGGTGTTTTGACCAAAAGCAAGAAACTTCCAACTTTCTGCATGTGTCCTAGTTTAATTGTTCCAACTGACTGCACATTCTGATGTTGAAACCTTATCTTTCTGTTTATCCCACTAAGGAAAAGGTTTTCTTCACCAACTGTCATCTTGTTAGTCATCCCAGCTACTTAACTGTTCCAACTGCTATTGAAAAACAAAATTTAAAAAGAAGAAGGGGGCCCATTTTTAATTTGTTCGGGGAAGTCTTCTTGCCATGAGACATTTGTGCGGCTCACTAAAGCTCTTTTGCAGGAGATGTCTCCGTGTTCACCAGTCCTGTGGAGATACAGCTGACTCGGAAAATGTCGGAGACTCCCGGAAGGACAGTGTGCACAGGTACTTGTATGGGGTAGGCCCTCAAGCGAAACAATCTGCCACTTTTCCCACGTGGAAGTTAGTTATCAGGGTCGAAATTTCAGCTATGTGACTCAACTGAATGTTAACAATTCTAGTAATATGAACAACAAAAAGATTGAGAGAATGAGGTTAATAAAGCTCTCAGAAATTTCCATTTCTCTCGATTAGTGTCCTTGGGAAGTCATTGGCTCTTTCGTTAACTCTTTATGCTTCTCAGTCACTCTTGGGTTTGGGTAAAAAAACTGACTTGAATGTTTTGTGATAATGAATAAAATCTTATGCATATGACAGATCATTTTTGCCAAAAAGGTAAGCAACTTAACTTTATCTTTCTAAATGTATTTAAAACAAAAAAGGATTTCTTACGGTTTTCAACTGTTTTTCATCAGAAGCACTTCAAATCAAAAACAATTTCTTCCAGAATAAGAACTAATAAAAAGGGCATAATTAAAATGAAGAAGAAATTCATTGAAATTGAGAGTTTTTATTAAAGTGTATTTTAAATAATAAAGCTTTTTAAATGTACTTTTCATTTGGGATATTACATGGCTCCACAAGAATAATTAGTTACTTGAATTTAACAAACCACATTGTGTTATTTTTTTCTTTTACTGCCATTAATATTTTAGGTAATTGGCTTTTAAATTCTTTCATAAAGAATGCTTGTTTCCTCTTCCTTCATGATGTTTGGTCAGCCCTCCATATCCATCGGTTCAGCCAACCGTGGACTGAAAATATTAAAAAAAATTGCATCTGTACTGAACATGCACAGACTTTTTTTCTTGTCATTATCCCCTGAACAATGCAGTATAACAACTATTTACATAGCACTTACACTGTATTAGGTATTATAAGCAATCTAGAACTGCTTTAAAGTATAAGGGAGGATGTACATAGGTTATATGCAAATACTAGGGCATTTTATATCAGGGATTTGAGCACGGTGGATTTTGATATCTGTGGGAGGTCCTGGAACCAGACCCCGTGGATACTGAAGGACTACTGTATTTACATATCTAATTTATTCAATTTTATGAACTACAGTTTTCCTTTTGGTACCCATTTTTCTTTCTATAGGTAAGCTACCCTAAACTTATTTCTTAATGATTTACTCAGTGAAATACTAAAATCTACAAGGAAGTACCTTCAACGTTCTGGTTGCCCAGCCCCTACCTGCTGTGAGAGCCCCCATATTTCCCTTCAAATTGAGAAACCACATGGCCATTGCTCTCACTGCCCTCCAGAGACGTGGCACGTGTCCCTAGCTCCACCCTAGGCCCCATCCCTCCTCACAGGGCCACCGAGATCTGCACTCATCCCCACTTCCTGAAAGTCTACTAGGGTAGTTACTTTGCTGCTAGGGACAGGAGCAACAACTGGCCTCACTACTCAGTCTAAACAACAGAGAGAAGGAGTGTCCACATAAAACAGAATCGTGAAACCTTCCCCTTCACTATCTGAAGGTTCACTGAAAATCAACGGACAAAAGACAGATTAATAGGAGAAAAGGCATACAACTTCATCTAATCAGTTGTTTTGCAACTGACACGAGAGCCTTCAGAATGAAGACCCAAAGATACAGGGGAACTGGTTTTATGCGTAGGTTCAACAAGGCATCAACAGTCGTGTAGAAATATGACTGGACAAAAAGGGTTTGATCTGATGCTAACAGACTGAGTCGGGAAACCCAGCCAGGCCTGTCTGTTTGGATCCCTCTCGGCCTCTCTGTGCAGCGTCCTTCCTTCTGAGTGTGGGGCAGGGCCCTCTCTGGGATGGGGCCTTAGGACCTACAGTCAAACAAGGTAGGTCAGATAATTTCTTCATGGCCAGTTTTTACACAGAAAGGGCTTGGGGGTAGTATTATGTTTAGGATTTATAGTTGGCTTTAGGGAAAAGGGGTTTTGGGCTCTGTGACTTACCTTGGGGAAGAGGGATTCTAGTTTCTATGCCTAGCCTCGAGAGAGATTGAGTGGCCAGAGACAGGAAGGCAGAAGAATGGCAGAGAGGAACTCTTACTTCAGAGGCCTTCATTTTTCGATAGCGCTTTCTGAGCTCCCGCACAAGCAATAGCCATTTCTTCTCCCTTCCCTTTCCTTGCCTCTCAGAGTAGAAACACCAGTTTAAGGATTCAGAACTGTTTCCATGTGATGAATATTCAAGACCTGGGCCTTTTTTCCCCCACCAAAAATAAATGTCACGTCACGAACCTCACTTCCTGGTAAGAGAAAGTGGAAAACTAATATCTGCCGATCATCTAAGGTGTGGTAGGAGCTACCCCGGCACCATCAGGGGAATTTTCTCGTTTAGTCCTGCCCATGCCCGTTGCCAGACACCGTTATGCCCGTTTCATAGACGATCACATTTAGGCACAGAGAGTGATTTGCCAAAGCCCCAAGTGTATGACAGAGCCAGAAGTTGAAACCAAGTCTACGTAAACCCCAAACCCATGGTCTTTGTACCGGAGACTCTGGTATGTGCCGTACCCAGAGGTGACAGCTTACAGTCAGCACGCAGAGGTGGGAGGAGCCCCTGGAGTCAGCTGGGCCAGGATTTGAGTTCCAGCGCTGTGACTTAGCAGCTTAGAAATCTTTATCCGTGAAACAGATGTAATGGTAATTCCTAACTCAGGTTACTGTGGGGATTAAATGAGATAACGCATGTACAGTATTTTGGACAGTACCTGACACATAAAATACCACCTATCATTAGGATAACGTTAAAAGAAACAATATTGATAAAGAAGTTCAGCTCCTCAGAAAATGAGAATTTCCTTCCCTGCTAAGCGAGGTGCTGAAAGACCTGTTTGGCAGGACAGCTCTCAAAGGCCTGTACCGAGGGGAAGGTGCCTGCTTGTCACTGGTTTTGTTAAGGAAGGGGGCAGAGTTCGCTCAGAGCATAGCTGAGCAGGACAGGACAGGTGTGCTCAGGATGATGGGCAAACTACTAGACTCAGGATAGAAGGTACCCACTGGGGAATGTGCTTGTTTCCTTTGTATTCTCTCAAATTTCCTGAAATTTGAGGCAGAGATATGATGAATCTAGGAAGCCTCCGTGCTGCAGATACACGGAATAGAAATGCTATTTGGCATCCTGAGTCCGTAGAAACAAAAGCGCACTTGTTCCGCGGCCAGCACATTGTATAGTGCATGCTCCGCAGTCAACGCTCAATAAAGTCCTGTTGGCTCTGGCGGCTGCAGAGCCCGGACAGTGGCTTGGGGAGATGGCAGGCCTCGGCTAAACGTGTTTATAGGTTTTCAACAAAATTAAGTTTAGCTCCCTTGTGTTATGAGACATTTCTTTTATCCTAGACTTCCCCAGGGTTTTACCATATTTATTTTAACAAGAGACCATCTTGGGAAACATTTCGAACCCCAACTGGAATTTATTATTTGAAAGCCAAGTGGGAAGGAGAACAGGGATGGCAACAAATAAAATTGAAAATAGGATTTTTCAGTTTAATAAAGTTAAAACCTAAACAACACCTAAAAGTTTTGGCTCTCTAGTGGCCAAGACTTGGCAGCTATTCTGAGCCTGGATCCAGGGGGCCTGTTTCAAGAACAAGGACACTCCTCTCTTTCTCTGCCTGCCCCTCCTGCACGCTTAGCAGTAGGCCTGTGGGCCCCAACAGACAGAGTCATGGAACTTTGCCCAAACCAACTACCAGACAAGCAGGAACAACTTTGTTCAGAAGGAACAAAGCAGGCCTTGGTTCTGCCGGGGGAAATCAGGAAGTGAGTTGTTTGTAGCTATCTAGAGAATTGTCTCATGTACTCGTCTCTTAATACTGCTTATGCTAGCTGCGCTGTGAAACAGTTTGATAACACTGGGTTAGACAGTGACACCTAGTGCCACTGAGCCCCGTTCTTCCCTCTGCTGCCTCTAACTTGCAAACGATGTCCGTCAGATCCAATCCTTTGGTGGGAATGGAGGAGCAGGAGGAGGAGGACTCACGTTGCACATTCTCCAGACAAGTGTCCGGCAGCCTTTCTGGATTTGTCAGAATCCTATGGATAGTAAGTGGCAAATTCAAATATAAAAATCTGCTTTTGCTTTCAAATGACTATTAATTTTCCATGAATTCTCTCTAATAAGTGGACTGAAAGAATCATTTAAATGGTAATAGAAACTTTAGGATGTGACAAGCCATTTCTATTTCAAGTTTTATTTTGTTTTTATTTTCTCCTTAAGATTCAGAGATGGTATTGTAATTTGAGATTAATTAGGGCAACTTTGTATATAATTCCCCCCACCCCCACTTTGAGAGAAGAATGAAGGAGAGGAAGGTCATGGCTTCAAATTGTAATGGACAGATCTGGGATGTGTAGACTTCGGCATATTTTTTAACTTCCTCAAGCCTAACTTTTGTAAATCTGCAAAAGGGGATCAGAAATACTTACTTGCAGAGTTTGGGTGCGGATTTAATTAAAAGACCTAACACATATTCTAGAGCATAACAAGGGCTCAACACCTCCTAGTTTCCCTTTAATCACAGTTAGATCAGTTTTTCACTAACTATAGAATGCCTCTTTTCAAAATAGTTATTTTAACATGCTTAACATATTAAAAACAGCCCACACTTAAAATCCTAATATTAAGTATTCTTGTTGAATAATTGTGCAAAATTAATTTTACTGAGTGAGCCTTTTATGTCTTCAGTTAATAAAAGTCCATGTTTAGTGCCTTAGAGTCCTGTGAGCCTCTTTAACTGTGTTATGGGTAATTTTGCAGGATTTCCAGAAATTATGAATGTCAGTGGAAATTTCTACTTCTCATTATTTAGTGCGCAATTCTATAAGATCTGTAATTTAGTAGGTGCAGGTGAGGGTTCTTAGATCACACCATCTGTGAAAGGCCTTGTAAATGTGTAGTGCAGTAAACCGCTGTTGTAACTATATTGCCAAGAAAGACTTTCTACAATCACACTATCTTAGTATTTTAGAGTTTTAAAAAACTTAATGGCATTTTCAACTTCTCTAAGAACTCCTATTGTTCAGTCTACTTAAAAAAAAAAAAAAAAAAACTGTAGTTATTCTAGCATAACTGACCTTTACTGCAAATTGCCTTGTTTTATCCTAAAGAGCCAAATGTTTGCAGGAACAATTCTCAGGACTCCAGTTGTCCTTGGGAGGTAATGAGCTCTAATACTTCTCAGTGCTTCACTCTGGGTGCAGTTATGCACTGCCCGTGAAATTGCTAGATTGCTTCCCTGATCATTAGCAGTTCTTGTCATTAAGGGGTCAAGAAAAATATAGGAGCCGTTCTCCATGTGTATATCTAGATAGTCATGTACGTATAGACACATATTCATCACTAATATCCCGAAAGATACAGCTTTTGAAAATTGATCCCAATAGGGGAAGTTTCATTTTCCTTTCATTCATTTAACAGCTATTTACGAGCACCTCCTGTGTGCCGGGCACAGAGGGTGTTCAGTGGGAAATAAGCACCTATCCCATTCCAGACTTCCTAGTTCCCCCAGCTCCCCCCGCCCAGCAACGGCCACCACTAACACTGGTTTCTGAGATATTCTACATATATGCAGGAATATATTTGTGTGTGCATCTTCCGTTTTTTAAAATCCAAGAGATAGTATAGCGTGAATCTCACAGCTTGGCAAGTGTTCCGTAGCACTCCAATTCATTCTTCTTTCCTACTGCTGCATACTATTGCATCGAGTGGTTAGATAATTTTTTTATTAGCACCCTGTTGATGGACATTTTTAAGTAACTACTAGGGTTTTTTTCTCTTTTGTTTTCTGTGGCCTTGCTCTCTTTCTCCTGCCATGGATTTCTTCTAATTCATTGGTTTCATTTTCTGTACTTAATGATTCTTGGCAGTTAGACTCAACACCACCTTTACGGAGACCCTCACCCTGTATGAAATTTCTGATAGATCCAGGCAAGCATAAGTAAGTTAAATATACTCAATAAGACCTTATCTTTTTATGCCACAGATTTGTGATTAGCTTGTGATATTGATCATAAGCCAACTTTTCTACCCCAGCACCCACCTCTTTAAATCGCCAGCAGTGGCGGGGTATGGTAGCTCCTGCCTGTAATCCCAGCACTTTGGGAGGCCAGGGCGGGAGGATCACTTGAGGCCATGAGTTCAAGACCAGCCTGGGCAACATAGCGAGACTTTATCTCTGCAAAGAAACTTTAAAATTTTCTTTTAAAAATTAGCTGGGCACAGTGGCATGCACCTATAGTCCCAGCTACTCAGGAGGCTGAGGCAGGAGGAGCACTTGAGCCTGGGAACGTGAGGCTACAGTGAGCTGTGATCACGCCACTGCACTCCAGAGCGAGCGACAAAGCAAGATCCTGTCTCTAATAAATAACTAAATAAATTGCAGGGAACTTGAGGAGAACAGACTCAGTTTGGCAGATGCCATCCCTGTCATCTAGGCCTCTGTCATTTCAGGTTGCCAGACTGCTCACGCCCATCTGCTGGGACAGAGCCTGTTGCCCTCAGGAGTGTCCTGTGCTCCCAGACCACAGTTGGCCTCTTTCCCGTTGAACGTCATTGCTCTTCCTGTGTGATTTTATTTCCACTGTACCGTAGAGACTTTTGAAGATCAGTGGAAGCACATTCACTTTAAATGTATCAGAATTAGCTCTCTCCCTTTTGGTATGGCTCTGTGAGGTATATATCTGGTTTCATTTCTGCAAACCTGAACTGTCAGAGGTCGCCTTCTCACACTTGGTCATAAAAAATAGGAAGCTCCTTCCCAGCTTAAGTCTTTGGAGACTTTGAGGTGACCTTGACCACTGCTGTTGCTCCAGCCGTGTCTTCTGCTCTGTGTTATTTCTGCTCTTCGTGTTGACATTACTGTGCTCCACCTCTGAGGTTCAGTTTTCCATTCCCAGTTGTTCCTCCGTCTTCACCCTAATCCCCCCACTCTTCCCTCTGTGCACGTGTCTGTTTGCTGTAGCGCAGTCTCTTCTTCAGAGCTTGCTTGGTGGACTGTCTCAGCCTGTACCCCAGCAGCGTAATTTACTGTTCTCGCTTGTTGTTTCCCCAGGTGGCTCTCCGTTGGCCTCGCCTGTCCCCTTTATTTTAAAGGATGGTGTCATGATGCTAACCTAGTTCCTTATTCTGCCAGTGAATAAAATTAAATTGAAAAAAATAATATTCCAGAGATATTCCATTTCCTTTTTAATTTTTAAAATTTTGAAATGTTAAAGACCACTTTTAAATTATATTCGTTTTTCCCCCTGTATTTTAGAAAATTTCCTAGGCTTAATCTGTAAATTTTTTATTCCTCTCCTTGATCACTTTATTACCACTTAACAAATATTCAGCAAATATTTACTGAATCCCCACCGCATCCTCGACACTGTTCTAGGCCCTGAAAACATAGACAAATTCCCTGCCCTCTAGGAATTTATCCCAGTGAGGGGAGGCAGACCACAAATGTAATGCATTAGATGGAGCAAGTGTTCTAGAGAAAATTAAAGCAGGAAAAGGGAGTAGGGAGTTCAGAATGGGGGGATAGTTTTAAATGAGGTAGTCAGAGAAGACTCTTACTGGGAGAGGCCATTTGAGCAAACCTTGAGGGAAGTTACGCAAGTACTGGTGGTTCATGGGAGGAAGAATGTTCTGGGTGGTGGGCACAGCAAGCACAGAGGCTCTGAGGAGGTACCCATCTGGCACCTGTAAGGGACAGCAAAGAGGCCCATGGCCAGAGGGAAGTTGAGTGGAGGAATAAGTCAGAGATGGCATGAGGCCCTTTAGGCCATTGTGAGGACTGTGGCTTTTCTCTCAGTGAGATGAAGGGCCGCTGGACAGTCACTGTTGAGAAAACAAGTAAGGTAATAGGTCTTGGGCTGTGACATAGTGTTGTCACAGTATTTCAGAAGGGTTTATGACTGACAAAGGGCAAAATAGCCTTTGTTCTAGCTCTTCTTTGCAGTAAATATTTTCTGCTCAATCAATTAGGAGCAAGAGCTAGGGATAAATGACCCAACGTTCTTCTTTCCCTGCCCTACCCCAGACCCGTTGTGTAAATGCAAAGACCATTATTATTGTTAATGTAATTATTTACTAAACCTTGTAATCTCTAGGTAATCAAAAGCCATCAGTAATTTTAGGCTTGCTGCAAAGTCTCTCCATCCTGATTTAATGTATTTCTTTACAACTTACTTTAGTACTTCTTCCAGAAACAAATCAGAAAGTGAGGTTTGAAATGGAAAACATTTAAATTGAAAGGCTCTGAAAGTAAAACTTAAAATTATGTAGGAGGAAGAAGCAAATGTAGCCATCCATTTAGGTGACTACTGTGAAGTAATTGACCACTCAGTTTACCCATGGGATTCATGCTGGCAAAACCAAGAAGGAAAACAAGAAAATTATCCTCTGATTTTCCCAGACCACAGCACTAATTCTTTTACTTCTTACTGTAGTCCAAGCTACCTTGGGAAATAGTTTCATAACAGCCCGAACACTGATTACCTTCTCAAATAAGTTGGTCAGTTCACATTTCAACTTATTTCTATTATACTATGCTACTTATTTATTTGGGGAGTGTCATTTTTGCTGAAAGAATCAACTTCCTGCTAAAATTGTTATTCCTGTCACTGTAGGCATTAAAATCGAAATGATTTTAAATTTTTAATTGCCTATGTCACTGGACTGTCAGCTGCCTACCTCGTTATCCTTTGGATCCCTAAACAAGTAGTTCTTCAGCCCCTTACCCACAACTCCAAAATCTCAAAAGCTCTGAAAACAGAAAAGTTTATCAAAAGTTAAGTGCCAAACTCATTCGGAGGAAAAAGCTGAACTGAAATAAAGCTATTCAAAAATCTTCATTTGCCCTATTTGATACGAATACTTACATATTTTGCTACGGAAGTGGTAATAGGTTTAATGATGAGTGCGCTACGGTTCGGCTGGGTGCTGTGTAACATTTGGAATACGTATCTTACTACGTTTCTAAAATTTGAAAGTATTAATTTCAAGGCACATTTTGTCCCAAAAGTTTCAGAAAAGGGATTGTGGGCTTGCAACAGCCAATCCCTGGAATGACGTAGGTGCCCAGTAAATGTGAGGTTTGATTAATATGAGATACTTAGAAATGAGAAACTTTTCCACAGCCAGGCCTTGTGACCTGGAGGCCTCAGGGAATAAAATGGATGATTCAGTCCTTAGAAACAGGGCACCGAGGTGTTTCCCTAATTGTTCTCTTACGGTAGTAGTAATTGGTCTCCGGTCAGGCTAATAAATCCAGGAATGGGGTATTATTATTCTGTCAGTTAGAATCGTTCCTGTTCGTACCTAGAAGGTGCTCTTTATGTGATTCGAGTATTTTTAATGTTGTCTTTGTATCTTTACTTATCACTTGGTATCTTTTTGGTTTTGTTCAAATTTTTTAAAGGTGTCACATCAGCTTTTTTAATACTGGTGATTTAATTGCAAAAGTACACATAAACAGTTTGAAAGGTGTGAGGAGAAATTCGCAAGTCCCATGGGGAAACGGCAACAAAGCTAGCATTCAGTCTGGAATTCACCCCCTGTGCAAAACAAATTGCACTGCCCGTGGGTCAAATGGTGTATCCTGAGACTGAGTGAAAAATGAGTTTGATACAAAAAACATTTGTTTCATACCAAGGATAGAGTGGGAAATATCAAGATGAATTAAATATAGGCTTTACTGTCACAAAACTTGAGTTTAGTAGGGAAAGCAGGACATATATATAAAGTAAATAAAATATACAGCAGAACATACCAGAGGAAAGACTTTGCAGCTCAGGAGAGCAGGAAAGATGGGGTTTCCCTGGCTTGTGACAATGAGTCAGAATCAGGGAAATGGAGAGGAAGGTGGGGTATAGGATGAGAAGGACAGAGTCCTCACTCTCAAGAAGCTGTGTTTAGTAGCAGAGACACACACAAATACCTGAATTATTATAGAAAACGGTAAACATTATAACAGGGGCTATGGAACCCTAGAAGAGAATAGTAGTCGTTGGGGAAGGTGGACAGGAATTGACCTTCAAGCTCGTGAGGAAGGACACGTAAGTTTGCCAAGAAGGGTAGGGGTAGGCCAAGGGATCTGTTCTAGGCAGAATAAATAAGGTCCTTATTTGAACTCTCCAAAACATAACAGTTACTCTACAGTGATTTTTTATGTTGTATTATCTTTGCAGGTGTATCAAACATTCCTTCTGGAAAAATACAAAGTGGGAAAGGTTTGAAGAATAGGAGTCAGTTTAGGACCATTGCACCGAAAATTGTGCCCAAAGTCCTAACATCCAGAATGCTGCCGTGTCATTCACCATCACTCTCTGATCAGGTGAATCTGGGACCCTCCATCAACTCCAAGCCCCTGGGGATGTCCACCCAGAACTATGCTCTGATGCAGGTTGCTGGCCAGGAGGGGACATTTTCTCTTGTTGCTTTGCCAAATGTTGCCTCAGCTCAGCCAATTCAGAAGCCCAGAATGCCCCTGCCCGAAAACCTGAAACTGCCTATTCCTCGATATCAACCCCCAAGAAATAACAAAGAATCAAGAAAGAAACCCATCCTGAGCCCTCCTGAGAGTGGCTATAGCAAACCTCCTGCCCAAACCCAAGTGTGTCCTCAGATGTCCCTTTCCTCACCTGACCACCCCGAACTCCCGCACAAGCCCAGTCCCTTTGAACAAGTGCCACCACTAGAGCAAGCCCCAGCCAGCATCAGCACGGCTACACAGACCAGTGGCTGTGACCATGGGGACTCGAAACCCCCAGTGACCAACAGCTGTGGTCATCTGAGCCCTGCTGCCACCCCAACCTCATCCACCCCAGAGGGGCCCTCTGCCGAGCAGGGCCGCCCAGAGATTTCAGGGAAAGCAAACTTTGCAAGCAAGAATACATCCAGCAAACCTGCTGCCGTCACCAGTGAAAACCTTAAAGAACAAATTGACCTCGCAAAAGCCATGACCAAGTTGTCACCTGGTATTTTTGGCCGTGCGGTCCAGTTGGCCTCCGCAGTCCCCAGAGGGAAAGTGCCAATCGTACCCTACTGGAGAATGAAGGCAGCGGCGGCCTGCACAGTGGAGTCCAGTGCTGACGCTGCGGGCTTCGCTCCCCCGGGGCTCGGGGCAGGCTGCGGTGAGACAGCCCCCGTCACAGGATGCTTTGATGCAGCCACCAAAGTGGCCAGCAAGGTACCTGTTTCACAGGTGTCCCCGCAGGGTCCCTGTGAAAATGCCTTTTGTACGGCCACCAAGCCAGATCCCAGCCACAAAACAAAACTGAACAGTGGGGCAGCAAAGAGAAGTGGAAGAAAACGAAAGGTACCAGATGAGATTCTGGCACTTCAGGGAAAAAGGAGAAAATGCAGCATTAATAAGTGCAGAGATGGTAAAGAAAGAGTAAAAACCGATTCCCAAGAACCCAGAGACCAAAAACCTGGGGCTGTGAAAAAGTATCGTAGCATTATGCCCAAACCTGTGATTGTCGTGCCCGCTCTGGCTCCCCTGGCTCCTCCTGCAGCTACACTACAATCTCAAACGCTCGGGGGCCTCGGACAGGACACGCTGTCACATAATTCAGCCACTCCCAAGTATCTCGGCCCTAAGCAGGACAGCAGCCCCTCCCCCAAGCCCAGCTCTGTGCTCAGAAATGGCTTCTCTGGCATTAAGAAGCCGTGGCACAGATGTCACGTCTGTAACCACCACTTCCAGTTCAAACAGCACCTTCGAGACCACATGAACACGCACACCAACAGACGGCCGTACAGTTGCCGGATCTGTCGCAAGGCCTACGTTCGTTCCGGCAGCCTGAGCACACACATGAAACTTCACCACGGCGAGAGCCGTCTGAAGAAACTCGTGTGCTGTGAGTTTTGTGCCAAAGTGTTCGGTCACGTCCGAGTCTATTTTGGCCATCTGAAAGAAGTGCACAGGGTTGTGATCAGCACCGAGCCCTCCCCCAGTGAGCCCGGAGACGCCCCGAAGAACAGAGAGGCCGGCGTGCGCGGGACGGCGGGAGCGCCGGAGAGGTGAGTGCGCTGGAATGGGAGCCGGGCAAGGAAGCCGTTGTGATTTGGGGGCAAGGGTAGGATCTCATATTCAGAAAGAAGCGTTTGTAAAAACATTTCTTGGATTAGGATTCGTAAGGTAGCTACCTCTTCCTCCTGTTTTGTGAAGAATGATCTCATTCCTCTTGGATTTCTGATCGGTCACCGTGTTCACTTACACTAACCTACTCGAGCCAGAGCACACATGCCGGCTCCAGTTGTGCTGGGGACAGCTAGGTGGGAGAAGATTATTTTTGCTTCTGAAAATGAAATCGTAAATTATTGTATACAGTTCTGATCGTCTTTACACTAATTTCCCCCAAAAAATCACATCCACCGAATTTATATCTAAACAGCATCGTTAGCCCCGGCCATGGCATGACCCGTGGTGGGGACTCGGAGGGGCCGGCCATGTGGACCTACCCTCAAGCTCCCAGACCCCACCCTCTACGTTTGCCCCGTTTTTCCCATCAGGTTCCGTTAACTTTTTCCTTGTCATTCCTTTTTGCAGGTACTGCTCCCTAATATTATAAACAAATAAGCTAAGTATTTGAAAGCCTGGCAGACAGGCATTAGAGCAGCAATTCACCCGGGAACACCCTCAGTCTGGGCCGTGTGTCCACTGCCCGCTGAGGTGGCATGAGGGCATCTCGCTGCCGTCAGTTCTCGTCAGCACTGGAAGTAGCAAACCTGTTCCAGCGCTCCGATTCTCTGCGCTTTGTTGTTCATGACTGCCCCGATTGCTCTAGATACTTTCCATTCACTTTTGGCTTACTCTGTCATAGCTGATAAAAATAAGGATGCCTATCCTGTTTCTTCCTTGCTTTTCTATAATCTCCCTCCTTTTCTTAGGCATTTCTGTCCTCTTTCAGACTTCTGTGCTTTCTGTTAATGGACAAAGAAACCTCACTTCTTGTTTTCTTATAGTTAGATTTTGAATCTTAGGTATAATGTCCGTACTGCATTCTGTGCGCAAGGTTAGGGAGAGCCATGGTGGGTTGATGGTTCGTGTTCGCTGAAGGTCTTCCCGGACTCGCCATCCACGCCATCCTCAGTGCTCGTCATCACTGAGTGTGCTTAGGAACCTGAAGACTAAGAGCTGGAACAGTAAGTTCCAGTTACGTTTTTCCATGAAATCTTATATATCCTATTTTTGCCCTTTTCAGGGAAAGTAAGTCAAGCCTGGAAGAAGACTTCCTTCTAAACCAGGCAGACGAAGTCAAATTACAAATCAAATGTGGCCGCTGTCAGATCACGGCTCAGTCTTTTGCTGAAATAAAGTTTCATTTACTTTATGTTCACGGAGAGGAAATTCAGGGCAGGCTACAAGAGGGGATCTTAACGGGGAGCAAGGTGGCTCAGGAAGCACCGGTTAAACACGCCACTCCTGACTGCAAACAGCATCCCGAAAGAAGAAAGCTGGCGAAGCATTGTCCTTCTGAGGAGGAATTACGTGCATTTCCTAAACTAAAAAGGCAACTCTACCTTCATCATCAGAATGGTGTGGAAATACTCACGGAAAATGAAGGCACCTCACCAGGAACCAAAGAGCGCAGGGAAAGCCCCCAGGACCCCCGGGGTCCCGGCCTCCACACTGTTCTCCTGTGGTCCCATTCGGGCTTTAACTGCCTCCTGTGTGCACAGATGCTGGGAAGGAAAGAGGACCTCCTCCTGCACTGGGAACGCCAGCATAACTGTGAGGACCCCTCCAAACTGTGGACTATTTTAAATACGTTCTCCAACCAGGGGGTGATCGAACTTGCCAGTGAAACTAAAAAATGAGACACCAAGACAAGCTTCGTGACAGTTTTGTGCTTTATGATGGCGCTTAATTAGATCAAATTAGTTAGGATCAGCATTAATGAACAGAAGTGATTTTTGTACATAGTTTTATTTTCTTACCAGATAAAATATATGTTCGTGATGCATATTTTTCTAGCCATATGCAGTCTTATTTTAAAATTCTATGTATTGACTCTTAATATTTAGACTTTATTTCAGAATAAATAAAAAGACCAAAATTTGAGAGTGAAATATAAAGGATTCTAGGCTGTTTTTCAAATACAGTTTTCAGCAAAAATTGTGTGTCTGTGTATGTGTGTGTGTGTGTGTCCTTTTGTTCTGATGTTTTCTGCTTATGTAGATCAACAAATGTGAAAAATTCCCAGGTGGCAAAACCATTTTAGTCTCAACCTTAGTGTTAAGTTAGATGGTAAATGTTGATATTCATTAAATACTGTGGTTTATTTGAATATGCTGTAGGGTAGTATTTTAATAAGGTTGTCATCTACAGTAATTTAAAATCCATGTTCCCAGGACTTAGGTGGTTTTGTTTTTGTAATTTTGCTATTTTCTTAAATGTGCATTACCTTGAAGATTAGTTGTTGGCAAGTCTTGTGGCTACAGTGTTCCATGTCAAAATGATAAAAGAAAATAGTACTTCAGCTAATAAAAAAAAATATACCTTCTTGGTAAAAAGTTATTTTCAAATAGTCTTGGGGGCCAGAGAATTTACAAGCTGGAAAGTGAGCTGGATAGTTCGGTCCAGGTGTGTGAGCGTCTCAGCGGCTTTCCTCTCTCCCAGGCGACTTCAGAGGGCTGTCGCCAGCTGAGCAGTGTTGGATGCAACTGTGCCTTTCCAGCAGGTTCCCTCTGACAGTCAGGGGTAAGTGATGGCCTCTTAAATTCCCGGGAAATTTCCTTGAATCAGTAAAGTTGCCATTCGACGTCCTTGGCCATCCTGACTGCAGACGCATTTTCGTAGAAGGGGGAGCTGAGCACCCACCCTGCTGGCATCCGGACTGTGGTGAAGCCTCCGTGCACGTGGCCAGCCCTCTTGCTGCGCGCCCGGCCATCTCACCGCTCGGTGCTGCGCTGACGGAAGTTACCTGAAATTCTCATTGATAAGCTAGCGGGTCTTAACTTTTCAAATGTCCAGTTTTAAAAGCAAGTATTCAATAGGCACAATTTGGCTCAAACAGTACAAAAAGGGAAAACTTAATCCGTGCCTTTTTGCAAATCATTTGTAAATTTGAGAATAAGAGGGTGGGGTTGGAAATCTCTGACAGATTGTGCCATAATTTATCAATTGAGCAGCCAGTTTCAAAAAGAGACTATCAGACCTCCGCTATTGGGTAGTTTTAGAACTTTCTGGGTTAGTAATGAAGCAGCTTTACGATTTAATGCAGTTCCTAGTTTTCGTTTTGGAAGGTTGGTCTTCAAGACGTTACCAAATGAGTTCTAAGAGTATTCCCTGAATTCAAAACAAGAAATTTTAATTCAAACTATGAAATAATTTATAGACTGCCCAGTCCTCAGATGCTAAGGGGTATTTTGGGAATACTGGTGACAGGCAGAGTAGTGGGTCTGGAGTGTGCGTGGAGACGAAGGTGTGAGGACAGAAGGCGTCCACTCAGCACTTTCGGAAAGCCTGAAGCCCTGGGTCGTGGGGCGCCAGCCTGTGGCCAGTGTTGAACCTCATATGCTTCCGGCCAGACCACAGGCAGCCCCTGGGGAGAAATACAGGTAAGAACGGGGAAAAGAGCGAAGGCAGGGAGAGCACATGCTGGGCTCATGGGTGTCCGACTGGATCCCCTTCCAGAATCCGTTTAACGGCAGCAGCCCCTGTCCTGACTAAATTAGGGCAACTCATCAGCGTGCCGATCCGTGGAGGTGGGGGGGGTGGTGCACAGCACTCATCTTTAAGACAGCATTTGAGGGAGAAGGAAGCTTGGGGTGCATGGGGTCCTCGCTGGGTGCCCACGCTCGTGGGTTCACTCGTGAGACAGCGGCACAGTCCTCAGCCTCTGGAAACACTCCCCGCACTACAGTGGGAACAGCCCCAGTGCCACCCAGGGGAAAGCGTTTCTGCGTCAGTGAGAACGGTGGGAAGAGGGGACGCTGTCGGGGAGGGCGGGAGACAAGAGGGAGCAATTTAGCTGCAGTAACTCTGGGAACAGCTCAGAGCCTGCCTTGTGTGCAGCAGTGTCGCGGGCACAGTCCTGACCTGTATACCTGACCCGGAGGCCGTGTGGTGAGGATGAAGTGCCCTGAGACTCCTGTGTGGCCTCAAGAGCGTCCCCTCTCTGACCTCCGTTCCCGTGGAGAGTGGGGATGGCCCCACCTCAAGGCGTCATTGTGAAGAGTCAAAAAGGCATTACCTGTCTGGCGTGTTGGGCCATGTAGTGCCCGGTGGCTGGTGTTCATCCTGCTTCTGGCCAGCCTTGGCAGAAGAGGTGTGTCACACCACATAAAGATGACGCAGAACAGCTCGGGTAGACCTTACGCCAGAATTCAAGGGTGAAAACTCCACTGAGAACCACACAAATTTGCATCTTTACATACAAAGTGTATTTTAATTTTTCACTAATAAAACCGGGATTTGGACTGCACAGAGACTTGCTAAGTGTCTATTCAATCAATATAGAAAGCAAAATTCATTAAATTCTTTCACTTTCAGGCTCCACTTTGGGGCTTATATTCCTCAGGTCTCAGGCCCGGCAGTACCTCCTCCCGGCAGCCGCCCCCGGCCCCTCCCGAGCCCCTGCCCTGCCCTGGTCACAGCCGTCACCCCACTGTCCCGACGCTGACCGTGAACTTCCTGGTTCCTACACCGGACTGGAAGCCTCTTGAGGGCAGAGACTGTGAACAGAGGGTCAGCGCGGAGCCCTGGAGGGTCCAGTACCTGACGTGGAATAGTACACAGCAGGTATTTGTTGAAAACAGCTAAAAATTGCCACTTTCCTTTTTATGAATAAACCAGCCTCGGAGGCAACCAAACTTGTAGCTAGAAAGACACTGCGGCAAATGTGGTCTTAAATTCAGCACATTCATTCTGCTTAATGTCTTTTGCTTCTTGGAAAATTGTCCCAATGCCAGCAAAACTAGATTTTTTTTTTCTTTTCTTTTGGCCCTAAATTATTTCTGAAAGTTACAGCATTTTACATTTGTATTGTTTTATTACCTGTCATTTTTATTCATGTCCCCTTTTGTTGCTCTGTCTCTCACTTGGACCTCTTCCTAGTTTAGCTCGAGTGTTCCTCTGTTAAGCTGCTCCTCATATGGAAAGTTGTCTCTTCATCAGCACGCCATAAATAATCCACCCTGGGTGCGTTCCATCGCCTTCCCTGGCTGCGGACTCCTCCCCTCGCCAGCTGTGCGGCTCCGGCTTTCCACGGCCCCAGCGATAGGGTGGTTGGCAGGAAATGCTCAACTTCATTTCTTCCCTAGAATGCTCAGATCTGGACTGCTTTGCTCTATTCGAGCCGCTGACATGCTTTGTTAGGTAGATATTTTATAGAGTCTCCCCTTTCACTGAGTTCTGAGAAAAACGTCCTGTTAAGGATGAACTGGGATTTAGCAGGACAGCTTTTTAGCATCACGTTCATGCTGACTTCGCAACGTTAGACCATCAGCAGCTTAGCTGGGCTTGTGGTTCAATCTAACATGTATTCCTCCACTTCTTCAGGAATGTTAACTTTTGGGGTGAGATGTTTATTGTATCCCACAGTTGGTCATGGTCATAGTTATCCCTACAGTAAAACTATAGCCACAATTTTTGAAGCATATTTTAAATTTGTGTCTAATATACAGATATTGGCTTAGGAGGACACATTTTCCGTACACTGAAGTGTGAAAATATTTCAATGTGTTGCTTAAGCATAGGAAAAATGCTGTTCATTGAAGGAAACCAAATGTGACAACTAAAAGAAATGTGGAGATTACTTGTTCTAATTTTGATGTGAAGCTAAACCAGTTTCTTTAAATTAAATTTGTTCCTGTCTTCAAAATTGCCCCACTCCCTGTTAGCTTAGCAGTAAAGAATTCACTTACAAGATGACAACACTTGCCTTTTTTAGTATGTTCCAAAAACAAAATTGCAAGTTATTAGAATTATAATAGGTCATGTTTTTGATAAATTGCCACTAAGCTCAAAAAAAAAAAAAAAAAAGATTTTGCCTTCTTTCATTAAATATGAGTTTAATCTCTACGTGGAGTTGCAAGGAGACCAGTGGGCAGTCTACGGGCGTTTTCAGAGACAGCAGTGAACTTGGTCTGCTTACTGCCCGAGTTGCATATCTTACTACAAACATTTGGCCATGGACGAGATCCAGGTGACTCAAACACATGAGTTGAAATCCATCCCAAAGCTCTGGCTGTCTCTAAAAGTGATATTTAAGAGTATGTTCTTAGGAAACTAACACACTACCTTTCCCCAGTCTAATCCAAATTAAAGCACATCAGATTTTCATAAGACATTCATTGAACCAAACCTTTTTGATAACGGTTATACCCAAGGGAAGTTAAACAGTCTTTATTGTTTCTGAAGTTAAGGGTGGGGAGGCAGAAGCAAGAGGGGTACCATGTCAGGAAGTGGCACGGGGAGCCTTCTGGTGATAGAAGGCCCAGTGGGGCCCTGTCGGGGTGGGGGACCCTGGCTCCAGTGTTCAGGTAGCACAATGAATGCCGTAATGTTTCGGTGCAACCTCAATGGAGAGAAATTTGACAGCATCTACCAAAATCTAACACGCACAGACCTTTTGACCCAAGAACTCCACTTCTAGGAATTTACCCTATAGACACCACTGCACAGATACACGGATGTGTGAGGATGTTCGCTGCAGCATTGTTTATAGCCAAAAGACTGGGCACAAATGCCCATCAGAGCTGGGCACAAAAGATTAGAGTATACCCTGTGATGGAATGCCATGCTGTCGTAAGAAGGCTGAAGCACACTTTGCGTGCTGCCGTGTGCGTTGTGTGAGGAAAGCCAGGTGCAGAGCACTGTAGAGCGCGCTCCCGTTTGCTTTTTAAAGAGGAGGGAGAATGCACATGTGCTTGTATATGCATAGAAAGTTATGGAAGGAGAACGCACTTCTGGAACGTTTTTGCTGCATTTTAGTTTTTCAGTTGAAAAATGGCTTTACCAGATTAAGCTGTAGCCGTGCTGTTATCATTAGGGCTGGCCTGGGCAGAATTGTGAAGGACGGAAGATCTGCCTTAGCCTCTCAACTTTGGTGCCCCTGAAGCATTTTCTCACTGGAGCCCTAGCTGTGTAACAGTCCTGCAAGGACAATGACCCACGGCGAGAAAGACACGTCTGTCTGGGTGTGTACACGTGCACAGATACCCACAACCGAGACAAAAGGTTTGCTTTCATAAAAATACAGTAAACGTAATAATGTACATTGCATCTGATGTGTTCTGTTCTAATTCATTTTTCAAAGGCTGGCTACCTTGGACCAGATTGATTTCATGAACCACCAATGAACAAATACAATCTGAAATATATGGCTACAGACGTGACTCTCTGGCCCCTCCCCTGCTTCATTATGGCCTTTCTGGGCTGTCACACGGTCCCGCAGATCCCTGTTGTCAGGAGCCTGGCGGGTGACTCTCCTCTCTCCCCACAAATACGCATTTCATGGGCCTTTGGAAGGGTGGCCTCAAGCCAAAGGGGTAACGAATGCTGGGAATTCCGGACACCCTGTGGCCAACAGGAAGGCCTTTTGGTGCCGCCCAGTGAGACCCTGAGCTGATCTCCGCTGCCCCTCCGCAAAGGGCAAGGCCATTGCCAGGAGATGGTGCCGCCCGTCTGGGGCCACCCCAGTAAGCGGCTGGGTTTAGAAACCCTTCTTCAAAGTGTTGCTTGACTAGAGTTACCAGCTCTTCGGGTTTGTGTTGGATTTGAAATCGTCTCGTTTCTCACCCTAATTCAAACAAAAACATGTGGCAGAGATCCAGCCCTCTGAGGAACCAGCCCCTTTCCTCTCTGCTCTCCCGTCTCCTCTGCTCCCCTGAGAAGCCCGTGCCTGGCCGGCTTTTCTGCCCGCTGCTCGCAGCCTCACTCCCCGCCCGGCCACGTGCCCGGCCTGCGGGTTGCAAAGGCAGAACGTGGCCGCGGCAAAGGGCTCTCCAACGTCATCATGTCTCCAGGGAGTGGTTCTGGAATCAGACTGCGTCTTTCATCGAGGCAAACAAATGCTGCTGCCATCTCCTACGCCACATGCCCAGTGCCACTGTGAAGAGGAAACTCTGCTCTTCGTGTAGCTGTCACTTGGCCCAAGCCATTCAAGGCAACACCTGGTGAAGTCACATGCTCCTGTGTGTGTTCCTCAGAGGCCCCTCTTTTTCAATTTTAATGTGTGGGTTAAAGAAAATAGGTCTGGTTTCCCTTTTAATAGCAGCTTAAATCTGTCCCAAGTTGGCAAAAAAGCGTTTACGGAACAACTCACAGATGCCCCAGGGATCGTCCCAGATCAACTCACACTCCTGGGCCTCAGGCTACACGCGGGGCCGCCCGGCGTGTGCACTTGAGTCACTGACCTGAAGAACCAGCCCGGCACAGAGCAGCCCTGGCCTGGGGAGTCTCCCGGACGCCCGGGCGGGGGGTCTGCCCGCGAGCTGCTCCCGCGGAGCTGCGCTTGTCCACGGGACATCGTTGGCCCTTGCAGTGACAGTCCAACGCACCAGGGCAGCAGGAGTGGCCGATATTAACCAGTAGCTGGATGTTTTCACTTTGCGCTGGTTGCGCCAGCGTGCTGACCCTACCGCAAACGGGCTCCTCGTCTCATACGGGAAATAATCCCAGCAATAATAATTGTTCTAACTCCGAGGGCCTTTACTATTGCAAACTTAGCTATTATCACAAAGGACTCGATGCTTTTCTGGACCCTGTGGGATTAATTGGGGATCTCGGTCCAGTTACAATTGGAAAACTTTCCACATCACAAAATCCATCGCTGTAATGGACACTAATTGGCCTCCTTGTTGACAGTCCCAGAGGAGAAAGCCCAGGGCCTGGAAACCCAACGACTCACTGAAGGGTCGAGACAGTAAATAGGAAATGACGCTGTCGCCACCCCAGAGCTGCTCTTCCGGGCATGGGGGCTGCGTGGGGGCTGCAGGCTGTCGGGGTCGCGGGCAATTCATTCAGAAACAGCAAAAGGCCTTCTGCTATCACAAGGAACCTACACTGTGTTCGGCAAGAGCCTAAGCACACTGCGGCATTAACATGCTTCCCACGTAGGAAAGAAACCGCTGAGCCTCAGGTGTGGCAGAGCTCACGGGGAGATGAGCGAGCCGGGCCTCCCCACGGGAGTGTTCGCGCGAACTTCGGGAACGCCGCCTGCTCCCTTGTCCTCGCCCGGACACAGGGTGCAGAGTGTGGGGTGAGGGGTGGGAGCCCCGTTAGTCCCGGGCACAGCGAGCAGCCTCTGCCACCCCGCGAGGCTTGAACCCAGCCTGCCCCGCTCCAAGGCACCTCGGTCTGGATCCCCCCATCACTAGCCGATACCTGCCGCTCCCTGCAGGCACCAGGACAGCCAGCCGCGAGCTCTTGAGTCTCCCAATGTTGTCTGTTGGATTCATCAATATCTTTAAGAAAATGTCTTCAATGGACGATTCTAGAAGACAAAATAAGACAGAAAAGATGGACAGCTGCTGAGAGTCTGAGCCTGACCCAGGCGGGGCGTCTGCTCCCCGCGCCCCGGGGGCTGCCTGCCTGCCCCGTCAGAAACCAGCACCGCGGTCCAGCCACAGCTTCACCGGCCGCAGCGTGGCACCGCGTGTGCTCTCTGGGCACTGTGGGGGGAAGGACAGTGTCCCTGTGCCGCGACACCCGCCTGCCCCCGTGGAGCCCGGCCTCCTCCCCCGCCCAGCCTGGCCCTGCCCCTTTCCCACCTGGAAGTCCGGGCCGATGGGCTCCACCCTGCGTCTGTCCACGCGCCCAGGTCTTCACCTGCTCACTGGCACGTTGTCACCTGCCACGGCCCAGAGGACCCCGGGGCCTCGGAGGACCCAGCTATTCTGCACTCCAACCACAGGAGGCTGAACTCCCCCTCAAACAGTGGAACGGTATTTTCTTAGGCCTCAGACTTGCAGGTCGCCCTGAATTCCCCACAGTGACCTGCCACTCCTTGTCCTCCCTCTTCCCAGGGGCGCAGTGGGAAGGCGCTGGGACCCCGCCACACCCCTTCCTCCCAGCAGCCTGTGAGCTCGGTGCCCAACCGTAACCACCTCGGGGGCCTCCTGCCACCAGGTCTCCACCCTGGGGCTGTCACTCCCGCGGGTGCCACCTTCCCTCCCGGGCCGCCTCTGGTTCCGCAGAGCGGCTCCCACCCGCTCCCTGCTGCGCTGTCTTCCAAGCGCCCAGCCGGCCTCCAGCCCCCAGAGCACGGCCAGACTCGCGCCCGGCGGTCACGGTGGGGAGAAAGGGACTGAAGAACGTTTCAAAAGGAAGACAATAAAGCTCAGCATGCCCTGGACCGAAGGCAGGGGGTCCCGCCCACGCCGGAGCGACAGAAGCGTCTCTCCAGCTCGTGCGCAGTCCAGCCGTGTGCCCTTGGCAAGCAGGGCACAAAGCCGTGGCCCCCGGGTCGCAGCCGTGGGTCGCCCCCTGCTTGCCCGCTCCTGTGCGTCCCACTCTGGCCCGACCCGCCTCCCTGAGTGTCCTTGCCGCGGCCCTCCCGCCCCCGCGGTTGGGGAAACCTGCTACGGTTCTGATTTCCTCCGTGAGTCGTGCTCCTCAGCTCCCAGCGCCAGCCCTGCACGTTTCTGTCACGGACCACGGTTCACAACTGCTTAAACAAAGGACAGAGCTGAGCGGCTGCTGCGCAGCTCAGGTGACAGCAGGGTCCCTGCTCAGGTCAGGTTCCCGCGCTTCCTGCCAAACCGGTCAGAGCGACGAAACGTGTGAACCACGTTCTTCCTGAGTTTCCAGGGCTGCAAAAGTCATGGCCGTGCCAAGGCACCAAACACCCGTCCTCGAACCGCAAACACGCAGACACTCCCTTCTCCAGAGTCAAAACCGTCACCAACTCGAAAAGCCAAGACAGGCTTCTGGCAGGGACGAACTCGGGGTGGGGGAGCGGCGCGGGTCGCACCCACGAGTGCTGATTGTGATTTATTAGCGGAGGAAAGTTTGGAGCTGGACTTCACCGTTGGGATTTACTCGCATTTGAAAGCAATGCAGTTAGTAGTCCATCTTTCAACACTGAATGTGTTTTCTCCTCTTTCAAATCTTTCTGATGAATTAAGCGACTGTGCAAGGTGAGGGATTGAAAACATTAGCGCCGAATCTCTCGGAGGATCTGCTTGCCAGGTACGGCTGTGCGCAAGACCGCGGCCACCGTCAGCGTTCCTCCGCCGGGGGCTGCGACGCTGTCCCCAGCGCCACGACGGTGGGTAATGTGAGGTCCTTGCCCTCCGGGTCTCCTGAACGCTTGGAACAAGACCCACTAATTGAATTCAGTTGTTTGCAGTTTTAAACGTTCATCTTTTCCACAGAGCAAGAATATGTTAAAACTCATTTCATCTGTCATCCAAGAAGAATTGGAGCCTGCATTTTTATTACCAGCTGACTTGTGTTCACCTTGATCCCAGATTCTGTTTTGAAATGTTTACAGTGTAATTAAAAACAATCAAGTCAAATGATCTATTTGAATTGGTCCCTTTGGGGGAAGATAGAGGAGGAGAAACGATACCTGCAATGACTTCATTTTTGCTGAGCATTTCTGTGTTCTCAACAGAAATACATCATGTGTCTGCTCACCGAGAGCATTTTGTAATGTCACTGGTGATTTAACAATTACAAAATATTGTAATTAAACGTTCGAATGCTCTCTTCTGTTTTCCCATTACAAATGACCAAGCAACTTGATTAATTTCAGCCGTGAAGAGAGGACCTGGCTTTGGTAATATTGTTTCCTGCAATGCACACCTCCGGGGAAAACTATGATCTGAATCCTGAAGTCAGAACCAATTAAACACTCCCATTTCCCCACCGCGGTGTGAAGATGAGCCGCATTTTTCAGGCACGGCTCAAGCAGGCTTGTCTGCTCTCCAGGGCTCAGTGTCCCTGGGCACGGCGTGCCTACTGCCAGCTGTGGAAAGCATTCTCTAGGTACAGTCGCATACTGGGGAAGGAAAATGATAAATCCACAAAGGCAGGGGCCGCAGTGGGTGGTTCGGCGTCGGGGCAGCCTGGCCCTGGCACTGCCTCCTGGCACAAGTCTGAGCCTCTGACAGTCAGAGCAAGGGGACAGCTAAGAATTTGTGGAGCAGGAAAGGGAAACCTCTATATTCTTAAACGTCAGAAGGGGAATAAGGTTTTAAACAAAATTTCCCTTTGGGCTGATTGAATGCAGGAGCAAAGCCTTAGATAAGCTGTCATACAAGAAATTAGCAAGCAGGGAGGGGCCATTGATCCTATTTTTAAGGTTAGTTTTAATGATTCCCCGGATCACAGATAGGAACAATTTTCACGTCCCGAGTTTCTTCTCTAGAGAGTTGAAGGTTGTGTAATTTTGTTCCATCTGACTTTTTCCCTGATTTTGGTATCAAACAAACCACCACCACCAAAACCTACAGTATAATTAGGATCTAGCAAATGAGTTGTCAGAAGAAAACTGCCTGCTCCTCCCAGGAGGATTGGTGCCAGTCTGTTTGCTTTGGAGGATTTAAACAGCTCTTCCCTGCTGAGCAATAAACGCAAACCCCAAATTTGCTATGCAGACTTTTTTTTAACTAAGGAGATTGGTGGGTTTTGTTTTTTGTTTTGTTTTGTTTCATTTTCCTCTTTGACCTAAAATAGGAGGTCTTTGAGGTGTAATATAGAAGCCAACATCTTTTATCACTCAGTTTGGAAAGCAATGGGTGTTAGGTTTTCGAGTCGGCCACGATGGTGATGAGTCTCACGGAGTCTGTCCCCTCGCGGTGTCCTGACACCGAGGCCCCGCCCAGCTCGCGGTGTCCTGGCACCGAGGCCCCGCCCAGCTCGCCGTGTCCTGGCACCGAGGCCCCGCCCAGCTCGCGGTGTCCTGGCACCGAGGCCCCGCCCAGCTCGCCGTGTCCTGGCACCGAGGCCCCGCCCAGCTCGCGGTGTCCTGGCACCGAGGCCCCGCCCAGCTCGCCGTGTCCTGGCACCGAGGCCCCGCCCAGCTCGCGGTGTCCTGGCACCGAGGCCCCGCCCAGCTCGCGGTGTCCTGGCACCGAGGCCCCGCCCAGCTCGCCGTGTCCTGGCACCGAGGCCCCGCCCAGCTCGCGGTGTCCTGGCACCGAGGCCCCGCCCAGCTCGCCATGTCCTGGCACCGAGGCCCCGCCCAGCTCGCCGTGTCCTGGCACCGAGGTCCCGCCCAGCTCGCCGTGTCCTGGCACCGAGGCCCCGCCCAACTCGCGGGCCTGTTTACCGGGACCTGCTCAGCAGTGTCCCCTCCGTCCTCTTGTCTCCTTTTCCTCCTCACACCAACATGTGCCAATGTGTTCATAAATCTTTGAGATGAACCCAAATCCTTGTAGACACTTCCCCAAAGCTCAGCAAATAGTGTTTTTTTCACAGGGGTGTTACCTCTGATGTCATGATTCTCCTCAAGCCAACAGCCTCCGGGACACGCGCCACCCCTGGGGCAGAGGCAGGCGCCGTGGGGCCCGAGTGGAGACGGCCGGCGTGGCCCGGAGCACCTGCAGGGCCGCCACCTCCGCCCAGCCCGTGGCCAGCGGCCCCAGCGCAGTGGTCCCCTCGTGGTCCGATGTCTGCAGCGGACATACCGCCTGGAAAGCCTGGGGCAGGGGACCACAGACAGCGGATTGCCTCGGCCAGCAGGGGCGCCTGTGCCCGCGGGACCTGCCGGTCCTTCCGGCCCGGCGTCGTGCTCCCGCCTGCCGCGTTGGGAACTCCCGAGTGGCTCCCGACTCGCAGACTAGGGAGCCCAGGCTGACCCCAGGCTGACCCCAGGCTGACCCCAGGCTCTTCCTCAGCTCCCGGTGGCTCCCAGCTTGCCAGGTCATGGGTCGGCGCGGGGACCCACCTGGGCAGAGGCCTGCGGGCCGCAGGAGTTTGCGTGAGTGGAGGGACGGAGGCAGAGGCTGGGACAGGGACCGAGCGGTGCGGAAGACGGTTCTCCGCGACCCGAGAGACGCGGCCTGAAGGGAGGGGCCTGTGCAAGGAAGGACCGTCCCAAGCCTGGCACGGCGCGGCCTGGGGACTGTTTTCCAGGCAGAGGCCCCGACGACCGGGGACAGCGGCCTCCCTCCCCCTCGGCGCCGGAATTAACGAGGGCGACCCTGCTAGAGTCAGCACGTTGCTCGGTGAGGGATGCTCGCACTAAGCCAAATTCTCCATCTTGGTGCGTCGGGAAAAAATCCCATTATGACTTCTGAAGCCCCGTGGGATTTATGACCAGCGAGGGCGGCAAGCGCCGGGTCGCCTGCTTGTTATGCGGCCCCCCCCGTCACCCATCACCCAGCCACGCAGGTTCAGCTCAAAACCCTGAGCTGGTGGGAAATGCGCCTTGCTCCCTCCCAGACTGTGCAGGTAAAACGGGATTTAAAGGCGATGCATTTCCCACCAGCGCCTTACCTGGATTGACTGCCTGGGCTTGCAGCTAAGTGCGGCTGCGAAGGGTAATTGCCGCCCTGCGTTACCTGAGATTACAGGGTTGTGTTCCAGCTAATGACGCCAAGAGAACCGAGCAGTTGTTAATATTTAATCAGTCTCTCGGCTTAACAATTGGATAAATGAGGTGTGTAATTACACAATTATAAAAGACATTTCAGATAGGAGGGTACTGTTTTTAATACTGAAGGTGAAAGCTGGCGGAGGTGGCCCACTGGGTCATTTCAGGTATGTTACCAAGGAAGACCCCTGGGGCAGTCTCCCGTATGAAACTTTAAGCGCAGATCTCAAATGCTTTCCAGTGTGGACTTTCTCTGTTCCTTCTGGGGCTCTCAACATCGAACGTTAGGCCAGGTGTTTTGCTGCTCACACAGGTAACTGTCACCGGAGTCTACCTGGGACAAGCTCCAGAGTTTTACTGATTGCATTCCGAAGGTGAGTCATGTTTGGCATAGTAGCTCCACGTGCTGGTCGATTTTTGCTTGCTTGTCAATTTTTTTATTTTAGGTTGACATTTGGGAGACAAACATCAGTGACCACCAGTGCCCCCTTCTTGGGGCTGTGCTCTGCCTGTTCCTCCCTCACACACCCCGTTTGCACCTGTCGGCCCAGGGAGCAGCATGTTGTCCCTGCCGGAGGATGCTGTGTCCACCAGGGGTTCCACTTCCTCTCAGGTGCCAAAAGCTCCTCAGCCAAAAGAGGCCACTTTCTAACGGAGGGGCCCAGGCAGCCGATTGGCCGGCTGTTCCTCCGCGGCCGCTGCCTGGAAAACACGGTCCACAGCCGTGTGGGGCACCTGGACATGTCAGCACCAGACGGGAGATGCTGCCAGCCAGGATGGCGGCCACCCCACGTGACACAGATCAGAGTGATGTGTGTGTCATTTATTATGGTCAGATCTGTGTCCCTCGAGGGTCATTTGTCAAAACTGCAAAAACACCCTTCTCCCTGTGCTCGTTTTGCCAGTCTTGTAAGAGTCACCCGAGTGGCGTCGGCCCATTCTCAGAAACGCAGCGGTGGCAGCTGGGACGCCCGTCTCCAACCTGCCCCCTGCACCCGAGTGCTCCCGGCCTTTCCGTCCTTTCTGGGCCGAGGAGACGTGTCATTTGAAGGAGCCTGTCCCCTCTCACCCGCGGGCCGTGCTCCGCACTGGCAGGGAGAGCAGCCTCCTCATGCCTTCTGCGAGGGCGGCCGCCAGGCCTGCAGGAGGTGGGTGACGAGGGAAAGAAATCTGGGGACAGCAAGTCCTGGTTCACGCTGCAGTTCAGCGCCGCCCGCTCTGCGGCTGTCCCCAGCTTCCCTAGGCAGCGGGTCCACCGCCCCTGCCCTGGGAACCCCGTCTGCCGCGCAAGGCTGGGTGGCCCGGGAGGCAGCCACATGCTGGGGTCCTGGCCCTGCCACCCGCTGAGCCGTCCTCACGGTGGGACAGGGACGCTCCTGCCCGGCTGTGGGGCAGAGGGACGGCAGGAGCCCAGCCAGGAGCCCAGCCCTTGGCGGGCTTGGCCTCGTGCCGTCCTTCTCCTTGGAGCCAGGACCACGTGTCGGTGCCATAGACCTGCGGGTCCTTGCCGGTGGGGACTGAGGCTCCTGCAGCTTTGAGCTCCCAGCCCTGAACGCCACTCGGGCCCAAGTCAGTGCTCCACGAACACTCGTGGTAACTCCAGGCTGTTTTGGTTTTTAGGGTGGCTCCTATGCCTTGCCTAAAACTCAAAGTTTCTTCACATTTTACTGTCTCTTCTTAAAAGCTGAGAGGAAACACCCAACGCACACCGCACCCCGCTGGCCGGAGAGCCAGGCACTGACAGCCGATGAAGCCACCGCGCGGCTGCCGCTCTCTGCGGCCCAGCGCATTTGTGGAGGTCGCCGACGTGTGGGTGGCAGAGCCTGTCGCGTGACAGCCAGGGTCACAGCTGGCATGCACAGGAGCGAGTCCCTGCGCACCGGGCCCACCGCCAACGGTGTGCGGTGAGGACCACCCAGCCCCACACGCTCTGGCGTCACGTATGACAAGCAGCACGTTAGGCTTCTGTGGAAACTCAGGGGTTTTCTGGAACATTTCCGAGCACACCGGCCCCTGGGTTGGCGGGGGCTGCAGAAGTGTCTGCGCTGCGCTGGCCACCGGCCGCTGGCTGGAGCCGCGAGCAGGCGGGGGCTGCCACTGCCTCACGGGGACTTCGCTGTCACCAGGAGCCCCATCGCGGAGCCCTTTCCTAAGGACACCAGGGAAGCCCTGCGGCCCCCAGGAGGCTGACCGGGTGAGAAACACGCCCAGAGTGTCGCCGTCCTGCCGGAGCCGGCCTGGGCTCCTCTGCACTGCTGTCCCCAGGCGGCTGGCAGCTGAGCAGACACGTCCGTGTGAAGCCAAGGCTCTTGGAAGTGAGTCAGTCCTTTCTCCATCAGAATCCCCAGCAACAATCTGGGTTTGTGTGCCCACTGGGTGTTGGTGTTTCAGTGAACCCCAAGGGAATCACCCCCTTGGGCCACTGTCCTGGGTGCCCTGGCAACCAGGTGTGTGGTCCCTCATGCTGACGGCGGCTGGCTGTGACAGACACACAGCTCCACACTGGCCTTCACATCTTTGTCCTCGGTGGCCATCTGTCCATCCGCCGTCCTGCAGGAAGCCCCAGTGCAGGGGCTTGTGCCCGGCCCAACCTGCAGGGAGGGGAGGAAGGTGGTTTGCAAGCCAGCTACAAGCTTCCGGATCCACCCTCCATGCACGTGCGGTGACATGCCTCAGCTAGGGACGGTTCCTTGTTCGTATCACGGGGCTTGGTGATGTTCTCTTTCTGCTGCTTCTGGGAAACAGACTTCCAGAGATTTTCTGCACAACACTGAGCTTTCCCGAGGAATTTTCTAGAGCAGTTTGCATTTTTGATGATGGCACTGAAGTAAGTTTTCTGCGTTGCTCTAAGTATTTCCTTAAACATTGAATCGTGCTTTGTTAGAGTGACGTGTTCTAGCTGCTGTTAGCGTGTCGATCTCGTCTGCAAGACCACGGGCTCCCTGGGGACGCATCTTTTGTGTCCCTGTGGCCCAGTGTGAGCTTGGCACAGAGGAGGTGCTCAAAGAGTGCGTGCCAACCAGCTGGTTGAGTCCATGTGACATCTCAGATTGAAGGGAAGGGTGGGAGAGGAGAGAGGGTGGTCGCCAGCGGATGTTTGACAGAGGAAATTTCTCTCCTGGACCTAAGCCATCAGCCCCAGAAGCCCCACGGGACACACAATGTAAAAAGTTGGGCAGAGTTTCTCCTGACTAAGCTCCCACGGCCTCCCATCCTCCCTGCAGCCGGGCACGTCCCTCGTCCCAGCCTTGCCGCCTGCCCGGACCCCGAGCCTCTCTGGGCCCCAGGGCTGGTCTGCAGGTGTCGGCCTCGGCTCTTCCGGCTGCCTGTGCTGGCGTCTTTCCTGGGGTTGATCCAGGGCTGGAGATACAGGTGTCCCTTTGCCATGAGCTTCCTCGGAGGCGTGTTAGTCAGCACCGGTCGCCAGGGACAGCAGCACGGCTCGAACCCCACCTCGAGCCAGAAATAAGGCGGGGGCGGGCAAAGCGTTGGTTCCCCCGACCGGAAAGGTCAGGGACTCGCCCAAACCGTGGCCCCGACTCCGTCTCCTGCTCCAAGGAGAGCTGCGAGCAGAGCCTGGGCCGTCCTGGGCTTCTCCACTCAGACTCTTCCTGCAGAGCCAAGACGACGCCCTGCGGGGCCCTGGTCGTGGGTTGGGGTTGAGTCCGGGTGGGGTGTGAGCAAGGACAGCCCCCCAGAGCAGGCAGGAGCACGAGCACTGCGGGCAGATGGCTTCCTCCAGGGGCCGTGCCCGACAGGCCAACTCTGGGGTCCTTCCCTGCAGCACCGTCCCCGCAGTGTCCTCCTGCCTCCTTGGCTCTGGGACACGGTGGGGTGGGGGTAGGGCCTGGGGTGCATGGCCGGCCACAGCGGCATCGGACGGACGGTGTTCATTTGAAACGTGAATTGTCCCCAGGATGCGGCTCCTGCGCTCCAGCAGGTAGGGCCTTGGAGCAGCCTACGTGCTCCCTCGCCCGAGGTGCAACTCGATCTCTGCACGGTTTCCCGAGACACGCGCTGCACACAGCGGGGTTGGGCCTGCTCCTCCGGAGGGTGACAGGGCCCCTCCCGGGGAAACCTGCACTGTGCCGGGCAGGGAGGGGGAGAGCTCAGGAAGGGGAAGGACTGAAACACCCCCACACCATGTCACCGTGTCACCGTGGGACTGGGCACGGAGTCCCACTGACTGAGAGGGCGCGAGCTCCCCCTTCCCGGTCAGCCCCCTGCGCCCCGCCTCACCCCACTGACTCCCTGGACCCTCCTCACCCCGTCCCCCTCCCCCATGCTGCGCCTGTGCCATCCTCTCTCCTTAGAAAACCTGACACCCCAAAGCTGCCGGAGGGGCCCTCTCAGCACACTCCCACTACAGCCTCAGTCTCCTCATCTCAAAGGGAAATCCTCCCGCTAGATTAGCTGGAAATTCCTCCCCATTTCTGCCTTCCACCCCCACCATCCTGTCATCTCCCCTAGCTCTAAAAATATGTTTTGCAGGCAAAATTTCCCAAAAATTCTAGAATGATAGGAAATCCCTAGGTTCCCCCAACCCCACCTGAAAAAAGAAAACCCTAGAAAATTTTCTTTCGCTTTTTGGTAGGACAGTTTCACTGCCCTCGTCACACGTGTCTGCGCGTGATTGTTCTCCCGCTGCTGGAATGTCAGAACCCAGATGGCGGCACGTCCATCCTGCCCGGAGCCCAGGCAGTGCCACCCGATCAGAGGGCACTTGGGACAAAGCTGCCAGCGGGCAGGGGACCTGACCCGGACTGGGGCCGTTTGCCAGCCTCCCTTCATCTCTGGCCGTGCGTGTGAGACTCGGCCCTCCCCGTCCGTGCTGCTGAGCTTGGGAGAAGCCGGGGTTGCTGTCCCTTTGCTCCCTGTCACAGCAAAAGGAGTTTTCTCTTTAACTCGGGTCATCTCCCCGGGCCGGCCCAGTGCTCCTGGGTGGGGGCAGGTGACGAGCAGGAGGCCGGAGGTGAGTATCTGCAAAGCACGGCACAGCCCCCGCACACTAGCAAGGCGAGTTCTAGGCCTTTGGCTTTAACGTCCTCATCAGGCTTTTGGGGCGGAAGATCCCCACACCGGAGGCGGATGCTAACGTGGGCTCCGCCTGAAGTTCTCCGGCTGCGGGAATGATGAACGCAGCTCCCTCGAGGATTTGTTAAAGGGATGCTTTTTCAGTCACGTATGTATTGAACATTTCCGCTCTGGCCTGTTGGACTGTGTTCCTAAAAAATACCCCAAAATATATTAATGGAGATGCGTGTCTGAATTAAAAAAGGTCAATCCAAAATTGCATTTCATCAAATGCAGTCGCCGTCTAGGCTGGAGAAGGACGGCCCGGGAAGGGGTCTGGGAAAGCGGCTGAGCTGGCAGGAGCCCACCATTGCCCCGTCCGCCTCCCGTCAGTAAAAACAGGCATGTGAGCGAAAGCAAGTAAAACTGAATTCTCCCAACATGACTCAGGGCTGTCTTTCTTCTGCCAATTCCCAATTGGTTTTTATAGACGGATGAATGAGGGCTCCCAGCCGAGCCTAATCCCCAGATGAGGAATGAGCACATCTGACGTATCACATGAGCGCGAAGCTTAGAGGGGCTCCTCACCAGGACCGAGACAGATATCTGAGTGCATTTTTGGAAGGGGAGACAATGTCCAGTTGGTCTGTGTCGTAATGCATTCGCGCAGGGGGCCGGGGGTGGAAATGGGATTTAAAAATAAAACCGTTAGCTTCAGAGACTTGGGTTATAAAAGCATAGGTTTCTCTTTCAGGACTCTCTGAAGTTGGAAAGTATGAATTACATACACTCATTAAAACGTTTTATGTTAAATTCAAAGGGGAGAATGAGAAGCCACGTTAATGATCCAACCACGCGACAACTGGCCGACAGATGTGGGGGCCTCATGGGCAGGAGATTACATGGCTCGAGCTGACGATTTGCTGTACGTGTCCCTGGCAGAAACGAGGTGTAGCAAACATATTATCAGACGCAGAAAATATGCAGCTCCAGAAATAGGGACGTGCAAACCGGCCGCCTGCGATGCCTTCAAAGCTGCACGTTTTCCCACTAAGCTGCTGTTTCAGAGAGTTGGGGGTTTTCTTTGCTTAAGAACGAAGAGTTAATCTTATCCAAGTTCACAGAGCCAGAAACCTGTCATATTAAATCACAGCGAAGCCCGACATTCTTTCCAACTTCCTTGCTTGAAATGTAGCTGAGTTTTCCAGTGATCCGCAAGCTAACTAGCTGTCTTGCAAAATGGAGCCGTTTGTCATGGCTTTGGGGGTCTCTGGGGTTTCAAGCTGGGGGCAGCTCTCCTGGTGCCCTGGTCTCCCTTCGGTGAAAGAGCCTGGTAGCACGAGGAATGGAACCCTCAGAGGAAGGCCAGGCCAGGCTCTGGGGCACTGGGCCGAGCCTGTGTGCAGCTCGCATGCACCAGGTCACAGTTGGTCCCCGGCAGTGCCAGGCACCCTGTGGAGAAGTGGCCCTGGCTCCAAGCCTCAGAATGAGACTCCTACCCATCGAAACTGCAAACCAGCAGGAAAAGGGAGTGATGCCAGTGTGCTGTGAAGGGCAGGGGGTTCCCTGGGAGGAGGAGAAGACTGGGATCCGCCACTCGGGGACGACTGTGGGCAAAGGTAACGAGTCCCACGTCCAGACTTTTCATCATGTCCCTGGGCCCAGCTGAAGGGGGACGGGAATGAGCCAATTCTGCTTGCTCCGAGTTTCCAAGCTCCTCCTTTCCAAATTGCTTGCAGCAATTTAATCCTTTCTTTCGGGGACAGGCAGGGCTCCACTGTTTTTCTGGTTTCCAGGGTGTGCCGTGGGTTCCCCAGGGTGGGTGGAGCAGCCAGGCCACGCTGGAATATCCTTCCCTCAAATGGAGCAACAATCAGCAAGTACAAGGCAAAGCTGGGCACCCGCAGCTTCCACTCGGGCCCCCCTGCCGGGTTTCTGCTCGTCTGAAAACGTGCCAACGCAGGAAGCGTAGCCAGAGCCCACGGTCAGGGTGGAGACGTACTAGGTGCTCAAGGCGGGCTGGAGAAAAAGTTCTCACACAGAGTCTGGGATAGAAAGAAGCACAAAGTTTATCTACTTTCCCAAGAAAGAAAGAAAGAGACAGACACAGAGACAGATCAGGAGAGAGAGGGAGGGAGAGGGAGGGCGGCCGCGGCACTGAAGAAAAGGGAAAAAATGGCTTTTCCTCCCTCTGCTGCAGCAGGCTGATAACAGAAGCGGCTGTGAGACGTTGGGAATTCTTTTTTGTTGTTGTTTTTCCCTTTCTCTGTGAGGCTGGGTTACCTGAGTCTTTGAAATCTGTTTCTTTGACAGGAACTGAGGCAGAGAAGAGCTGGAACAGAGACCTCTGTCTGCTTGGGGCTCTTCAAGGCTGAGAAAGCAAAACTCATACAGATAAGCAGTGAGGTCACAGGGGCTGTGGGTAGCTGTGCTGTGAGTCTGTTTCCCCTACTGTCTGTGAGGTGGGTTATTGGCAAGGCCACCTTTCAGCCATGTTCCCAGCGCACCTACAAACACCTAATGAGCACCCAGGGGCGCCAGCTTCTGGGCCAGTCTCCTCCGGACGGCCCATGCCCGGCGGTGGGGAGGGCCCGGTGCTGGGAAGGGCCCCGTGGTGGGGAGGCAGGTGCGACACCAGGGTGGCCACACGCTCTGTGCCCTGGGGGAGGCCAAGGTGCTCCTGATCTGCCCGTCCGGCCTGAGTTTCCTGACCTTCTGCAACGTGGCAAATGACCAACTTCCCCTCTTCCTTGACTGTGGGGGGAACAGCCCCCTTCCCGGGTGGCTCCTGGTGCTCCGGGCTTTCCTAAGACCCAGCCAGAGGAGCGGAAGTTCCCCTGCCACAGCTCAGACGTCCTCAGGGACCCTCCTTCTCCCCGGCCTCTGCAGCTGCACCTGGGCCCAGCTCTGGGGGTCTTCTGTTAGCACTCATGAAAGAGGAAGGAATGAGGAAAGGAGCAGAGAAATGCCACGGGCTGCGGTGGTGTCATTTCGAAAGAGTGGCCCGAGAAGGCCTCACCCACAAGGCAGCAGTCAGCATAGCAGTCGGAGGCTGGGAAGCGAGCCGTGTGCTCCGGGGGGCATGTTCCAGCAGGGACCCTGAGCTGGGGCCATGCGAGGCCCGGTGGCTGGAGCGCAGCGGGGCAGAGCTGGGCCCGGTGGCTGGAGCACAGCGGGGCAGAGCGGGGCTGCGGCCTTTTTCTCTGCGCGAGCTGGGGCCACGGAGAGTCCGGGCGCGGGAGGCGGGGTGGCCAGGCTCACGAGGGGCTTGCTGTGCAGAGTGGCCAGGGCGAGGGCGGAGCTGGCTGTGAGGACGCAGCCGTCACTGCCCAGGCCAGAGGCCAGGGCCCGGCTGGACACTGCGTGAGGGAGGAGCACGTTCCAGGATCCGCTGATGGACTGGATTTGAGTCGTGGAAGAAGGAAAGAAATCAAAGCCAACCTCAAGGGTGTCACGTGGCTGAGCTGGGAGCGGGCAGGTGAGCAGGCCGGGCATGGGGCCATGACATCCCAAGGTGTCAGGTAGGCAGCTGCGTGTGCCAGTCAGGTCAGAGGAGAGGGCCAGGCTCGGGCGAGAACCTGGGTGCCCAGCACTCAGAGCCCCGAGAGGGTGGGGACCCCAGGAGAGGGGGCGTGTCTGCAGGGGGCCGGGAGGGCGGGGACCCCAAGGGAGGGGGCGTGTCTGCAGGGGGCCGGGAGGGCGGGGACCCCAGGAGAGGGGGCGTGTCTGCAGGAGGCCGGGAGGGCGGGACCCCAAGAGAGGGGGCGTGTCTGCAGAAGGCCGGGAGGGCGGGGACCCCAGGAGAGGGGGCGTGTCTGCAGGAGGCCGGGAGGGCGGGGACCCCAAGGGAGGGGGCGTGTCTGCAGGGGGCCGGGAGGGCGAGGACCCCAAGGGAGGGGGCGTGTCTGCAGGGGGCCGGGAGGGCGGGGACCCCAGGAGAGGGGCCGTGTCTGCAGGAGGCCGGGAGGGCGGGGACCCCAGGAGAGGGGGCGTATCTGCAGGAGGCCGGGAGGGCGGGGACCCCAGGAGAGGGGGCGTGTCTGCAGGGGGCCGGGAGGGCGGGACCCCAGGAGAGGGGGCGTGTCTGCAGGAGGCCGGGAGGGCGGGGACCCCAGGAGAGGGGGCGTGTCTGCAGGAGGCCGGGAGGGCGGGGACCCCAGGAGAGGGGGCGTGTCTGCAGGAGGCCGGGAGGGCGGGACCCCAGGAGAGGGGGCGTGTCTGCAGGGGGCGGGGCCCAGCCTCTAGGGAAGCCTCTGGCTCAAGGCTGGGTAAGCCCTGCCCTGCGTAGCCAGTTAGTGGCCTTGGGAGCCAGGACCCCGCCCGCTCCCCCGTCTGTGGGGTGGCCACAGGCCGGCAGCCATGGTCACAGCCTACCGACTGGGTGCTACCAGGGCCTGGTGGCAGGAAGGTGCATGTGACCCACACAAACACACACCAAGTGTTCAGCGTGGACCCCATGGCCTGCCCAGATTCCAGGTTCAAAGAACTGGTCCCTAACTACAGGGCTTGCAGTTCTGTCCAAAATGGGTCCCTCTGTGCCCTGGCTGGTGGGTGGCGAGCCCAGCCAGCCTCCCTCCAACCTCCCAGAACCAGGCACGGGGGTCCCTGGCTGCTCCCACACAGGGCTCTGAGCCCACGCACTCCATCCTGCGTCTGACCCTGGACGAAGGTTCCAGGCCTTTCTCCACTCCTCACTCCTCTCACCCTTTCCCTGCTGGGCGGCCTGGAGCTCTGGCTCCTGCCTCGGTCTCCTTTTCTTGGGCATGTGTCACAAGCCTCCGACCCAGCCACCTGGACAGTCCTCTAGACCTTTAGATTCCCCTGTTGTTCCGTAAGACTTTTTGGTCACCTTAATCCGTACTGAAAATTATCGACTGCGGAAATCCCACATCTGGTGGTTTTGTCTGTTTGTTTTTTTCTGAGCACATGACCAGAGAGGACACAGGTCCCGAACCCTGTCCCCGGGGAGGCCGTGTGGTGGGCAAGGGCTGGAAGCCCCAGCTCAGCAACTAACTAGTTACGTGGCCTTGAGTGTGACGTCACCTCTCGGTGCCCCACTCTCCTCGTCTGTGGAATGGGGACAGTGACAGTCCCAGCCTCACGGGGCTGACACGCATTAATAAACGTCAAGTCTTAGAATAGTGCCTGATGCCTCAGGCGTCCCCCCAAGCCCCGGCGACTGCTCTCACTGCCCGGAGGAGTGAGGAATGGGCACGGCCCTCTCACCGCAGCCAGGCTGGGGCCACAGTCAGAAAATAGAAAGTTGTACATTATTTAAGCCTGGCCGCCTGCGTATGTAGAGTCTCGTGTCGAGCCGCAGCATTAAGGGGTCAAAAGGAGACCTATTTTGGGTTAACTGAGAGAGCTCTCCTTACATTTTAGCTCAATGCGGCGTCTGCCAAAGGTGCACTGGGAACAGGACATATTAACATAATCTCACCAGTGAATTAAATCCAGGGTCTTGGAATCCAAAGGGGCAGAAGCCAGGTGGAAAGTTTGGGCAGGAAACCGGCCCCGTGCTGCTCTGTTCTCCCGTCCGCAGACTTTCCCGGGTGTCCTGTCCCTTCAGGGCACAGACGGTGTCACCTCCCAGCCCCCGACCCTGCCCCGTGGTCAGGAGCTCACAAGAGCTCTGTGTGTCCCCCCCAGGCCTCCTTCCCTGCTCACAGGCACTGCCACCTGGGCCCCCACCCGCGTGTGACTCGGAGCTGGGCGCAGGCTGGAGCACCCGGGGCCCCAAGTCAGCCTCGTCAAAGCAGGAACGTCTGAGAAAACAGAGGCTTGAGGGACTGGTGCCCTTTTTTCCCTAATAAATGGTAAAACAAATACATAACTCTTAAAATAAAAAACTGACTATGCACCTAGACTTCTAATGGGACAGCCTCACACTTGGGACAAGCCTTGCTGGAGGCTTCGGCTGTCAGACCTTGGAGGGTCCCTAGAGCCCTCTCACTGCCTTGTTTAGGAAAGGAGTAAACTGAGGCTCCAGGGAGCAGAAGGGGACCAGAGGCAAATCCAGGCCCGCCCACCCCGGCGTGAATGTCACATCCCACACGGTCTTCCTGGGGCCCATCCCCGCTCCCTGTCCCCCAGAAGCTCTGCCTGTCTCTGGCGGGGGCCCCTTGCTACACGCTCAGTAGTGAACGGCTCTCTGTGGGCCACTCTGGAGACACCGGGGGTGAAGCCTGGTCCCCGCCATGCCGAGCAAGACCCTGGGAACCTTCCTCAGCTCAGCCTCTGCACCAAACTGCCAGGGCTGGCCCAGAGTCTTAGCCAGGAACTTTCTGGAACTTTCTGAATTATAACTCCAGAGGTGGAATATCTTGGTGTTTGATTATTTTGGGAATCAGCCTACAAGGCAAGTGATTCCCGGGTTTGGGGATTGAATTGGGTGCTCTAGAGCTGAAGCTTGATCGGCTGCTCCCAGATGTTGGGCTCCATGGAATTCTAGCACATTCCTCGAGATGGTCCATGAAAAGCTGGCTCCGCTCAGGGAAGTCTGGGAGGCACTGCAGACTCTTACCGCTTTGGGGGGAATCACAACCACAGTATCCTACAGAAGAGGAATTCGTTTAACACAGGTCTCCTATCAGGTTTGATCACAGAATTCTTCCCTGCAGAGCACGCTCAGGCACCGTGGACTGGCTACGTCGTGCCCCGCCAGCTCCATGCTCGGCTCTTCTCTGCTCTGGGCTGGTGCTGACCCCTCGCTCAGCAGCCTGATCCTCCTGCGAAGGGAACTGCCTCACGATTGCAATCTCAGAAGCCTTCCTCCCTCCTCCCTCCCATAAAAACTTAAACGTAGGGGAAAAAATAAGTTGCTGGCCTCAAATGGAAGTAAACAGCTGGAACTGATGAATTCCAGAAGCGTGTGTTCTTTTTTCCTACAAACATGCATGGGAGGGAGAGAGGTGGGGTGCAGAGGGAACGAGACCGCGGAGGCTATGTAAATACGATTATTTCCAAGTAGCGGACCTCCGACATTTTCCATTAGGTAGTGGGGAGGTCACTGCGGGGCCAGCTGTCCAAATTCGGCTGTTGATTCCCCTGAGTCAGCAAAGTAGATACAGAAATTTCTCTTTGGGGACAGAACTTTCTTGCCACACATTCGAGTAAGTACCTCCAAATGTATAGGATATAATATTTAGGGCTGTGGTTTTCAAACTGTTTTTCAAAGCAGGAAAAACTCTTTTTTTAAGGGAAATCTTATGCAAAAACCCCTTTGCACATCCCCCAGGCCAGCCCCTGCGGCATCTCCAGGAAACCCCAGGAATCTGGGCTGGGAACCCGCTGTCTGCCTGGGCCTTGCTGCCTGCTAGGAACGCAGAACCCGGCCCGCCCGGCCTGCTCAGCCGGAACCTGCATTTCGGGTCTCCAGCGGATTTGTGGCACAGGAAAGTCTGGGCGGCAGATCTGGGGGATTTGCTTCTGAATATTTCTCCTCTCTCGGCTCATCCTAAAGACTTGGATGCAGCTCCTTGAAAATCAGTCAGGAAATTTAGGCTCCCAATCCAGCGACAGCCCAAGTAGGGTAATCCAGGATGGAGTGTCCGGCTCAGCGCTTCTCCCCCAGACGCAGCCTCCTCTCCCCGCAGAGACCGAGGGGGAGAAGGAAGGGCCAGCGCGGGGGGCGGAGGGGGGCAGGACAGCCAAGTGCTTGCAGCCAAGACCATGTAACAGTCCCGGGTTGGAACCTCGACACTCCAACTCCCCTCTGGGTCAGAGTCTCTGCCGGGCTGTCCCCATCAGTCCACAGGGGTGGGGGTGATGATGGTGACGGTGGCAGGCTCTGTTCAGTGCAGCTGGCAGACTGCACGCGCGCAGCATCGCGGAGGTGCCAGGCGAGGGCTTGTATTCCCGAGTGGGCAGGTGCCAGCTCCGTCCCGGGCCTCACCTTGAGGAGTGGACAGAGGACAATCTGGGCCTATCACACAGGCGAAGTAGGAGTCACATAGGAGACGCCAGAGGTGACTTTCCAGTAGTCCTACCACGACCGAGTACAATGCCAACCTTTTAATTTACATGTCACTTTTATTTTTAGACTTAGGGTCAGAAAAATCTGTTTCTGTCCTCTTTCCACTTATTAGCTCGAGGATCTCGGGCATGCAGCTTCTAGCACACTCGTCCCCCAGGGTGGGGGCAGTGATGGCGCCCGCATGCCGCGGGACTCCGCGCGGCTGGGTGAGCAGACACGAGGGCTCTGAGCCTCCGGGGCGCCCGTCAGAGGCGGGTGGAAGGGGGCCGCGTCCGCAGAGCTGGGGAGCAGAGTGTCCCCCGCCGGGCAGGGCTCTGCCGCAGACGGAGCTGGGAGCAGGAAGTGTGCGCCCGGGGGGCCCAGCGCCGGCAGGAAGGCTTCTCCTGCCAGGGCTTCCCCCACGAACGCGCGCCTTTATTGGGAACACCAGCGTGAGGTCCCCTGCACCCCGCTCTCCGCCCTCCCCGAGATGAAAGTGACCCCCCACCCCAGAGCCAGGCTGGGGAAGCAGCTGGGCCAGGCCAGGAGGGGTCCCGGCCGCAGTGCTGTGCACACACCTGCGCCGGGCGGCCTGCGGGCCAGGCTGACCCCAAGGAGCCCGTGCGCCTGCTCCCGGGCAGCCCCTCCGTGGGGTGGGCACGGGGCTGGCGGCCGGGCAGCTCCCTTCCTCGGCACTCAGAGCCTCCGCAGCCTCTCTGGTTTCTTGGCACCAGGAACTGCTTGATCTCTGTCCAGGATTTGCTTGTATAAACAAGAGAGGAAAAAAAACAGAAAAGTTGTAAAAAAACAGATACAGGGAATTAGGTCACCCTAGAAATTCTGAAACATCGAAAGGCTCTTGTTAAGCGTGATTAATTCAGCGACCTCTGACCACAGCCAGGCCTGGAACATGGAGGCCGAGAACAAGAGTCCGGCCCGAGTGGGGCGGGCGAGAGCACGGCCGGGGTGATCCCCCCTCGGTGGCAGGTTCTGCTGCCACTTCTGCTCTGGCGCCCGGGCCTGCGGGCGGGGGCGGCCTTGGGTGTTCCTTTGGGTCTGGCAGTGACTGCGGCAGGCGGGACCTTCCTAGTACTTGATTCGGCATCGAGTTCTCCGACTTGGGGAACACAGCGCCTCTGCCCGGGTGGGGTCACGCCCCTCGCCCGTCTGTGAGCGTCATCGTTGTACTTCCGGTTCCTTGATCTTGACACCAACCTGGTGTTTGCGGGGACGGAGCAATGGCCCCAGATTTGCCCTGCAAAGACGTCGCTGCTGACGGAAGCTGGTCTAGTCGCCGTGGCCCGTGAGCCCCGTCTGGTTTTGGTCTCAAGGCATCTCTCCACCCTCAGTGGTCGCGGGGACACGTCCACGCCTTGGGCAATGAAAGCGTTTCAACTGGGATAATAAGAGCTGGGACTGGGGTAAAAATGAGAGGTTCTCGGCACGCAATTAAAGACTGTTGCTTCTGCTCGGGCAGCGGTGGCTAGACGAGCCCGGGCAACAGGACCCCTTGTCTCCCTGCAGCCAGCGGCAGCCAGAAGGGAGACCTCCGCTCTCCCCAGGAGAGCCCACCTGCCAGCGGCCAGGGGCTCCCTGTGCCAGCTGCAGCCAGGGCAACTGCGAGCTCGACTGGCAGAAGCCCTCTGTCTCCACGACCTCCATTCTGGGCGTGGTGAGACTCGGATGGAACCAGGGCAGGACCTCATCTGTCCCTGCACCACTGTCCCCGGCTCGGAGCCAGCTCCCCTGGGGGCCTGCGTTGCCCACAAACCTCCTTTGGTCAATTCCAGGGTGGGCCCCCGCTTTTGGCCACAGTGACATTTCTTCAGTCATTCGCAAAGTGCCCATTGAAGCCTGCTTCTTCCAAAGGCACTTGTCACGAAGAGAATCCCGTCCATTTTCCATGCAGGGGCATCGGGAAGCCGCCTCCACCCAGCCCTGTTCCCCTCAGCAAAGCCTCCCTTCCCCCACCGATGGCTCGTGGGGCCAGTTCTCAGGGCGCAGCCTCCGCGGGGGTGTCAGGAGGGTGCGGGCGACCCCTGTGGTTGGCCCCGTTCACCGAGGGTCACGGCCTCATCTGAGAGGTTGGGAGACGGGAGCTGTGGGCGGCGGGGTCGTCACCCAGGAAGAAGACGGACGGGCTTTTTTGTCCTTGTCCCTGGGACATTGCTGCTGCCTCACCTGCATTTACGACCCCCGATTCCTAGAAAGTCTGCAAAGCCGGGAAATCCCTCAGTCCTTTCCCTGCCAGAGCCACCGATGGCAAAGGACAGAGCTGGCCCTGTGCTCCGTGGCCGGGTGAGGGTGACTTTAGGTTTCTCGAGTACCTTGTGTGCGAGGGGTGATGCTGAGAGAGAGAAACCTGCACACAAGTGAGTGAGCTAGAAATCGCACTCAGTGTCACCCTAAAGCCTCGCCTGTTTCTGACGTCCCAGCTCCTCTGCGATGGGCACCTTGTCCGTTTCCTGGGTGGCGGCAGGACCAAGTCATGTCTGGAGCGGGGTTGGCAGCCTGTGTCCTCCCCGCCTGCTCGGCCAACTGAAGCGGAACAGGGGCTCCTTCCTCCCCCTCCTCCTCCTCAGCCTCACTGAAGTACAATTCCGTAATCAGCACGCGGCAGACCACACACCGTCAGTGTTGGGTTTGGTGAGCTTTGACACAGCTACCGAGGATCCCGCCCTGCACATCACCGCGGCGGGGGAATGTCCCACGGGCCCCTGCAGTCCCCGAGGGGACCGAGGAGGACCAGGGCCCTGGCCAGGACTCTCCGCCACCAGGCGCGGGAACGCTGCGGATGACAGCGATCTCAAACGACAGGTGCGGAGGCAGGGCAGGAAGAGAGGAGAGAAGCCAGGAGAAGGCAGGTGACCAAAGGGGAACCGTGACGCCAGGCGGGCTCCACCGAACTGCGGCTTCAGTCTGGGCCCAGCTGGGAGCTAACTCGGGTCTCCGCAGCGTCTGATCACGGGCAGCCGCACGGGCCACCTGCTGTTTTGCCGGTTCCCTTCTCTGGTGGACGCGTCGGGACCCGCAGTACCAACTCCGCTCCGTGACCAGTGACTGGGTCCCCGGGGGAGTCAGGGCTCACGGTGAGTGATGAGCATCTTGTCTTCAGAACCTCATAAATTTTCAATACCAGACCCCAAAAGCGTTAGATTTTCATCCCTAATTCGAATGCAGACCACCTGGTAGTCCAGCTTAGATTTCCCACACGCGAGTTTTATTTTCTTCATGGGGTCAGGAGAGAAAAAAGGCGGCGGACCGCCCCCTCATTCTGTTTGCGTCTGCGCAGTGTGGCTGTCGCTGGTTCCCTCCGATTAAATCATCGTCTCCTCTCACTTTGCTTCTCCGCACGGGGGAGGGACACGGATCAGGGCGTTTTGTGCTTATATTTGTGACATAACCACGATCATTCGCATTTCTCATCGGTTGCTGCAGCTTGAGCCCTTGGAGAGAAGTCACCGAAGCTGGGTGTCCCCGTGCGGCCCAGGGCTCAGTTCCCAGCTGCAGGTGACTCCTGACAGACACCCTGGGGACAGGCCAGGACGAGTGGCCGCACTGTTGGCGTTTGTGTTATTTCACTTCCTATTGGATCGGCCCATTATTAACAAGCAGCTACCAAATCCCACTAACTGGGATAAGTTCAGATTTTCAGTGACATGGGTGAGTGCCGTGGTGGCCGGTCACGCTGCAGGGGCACCTGGCAGGGCCGTCTTCCCTCAGTTCTCACAGCAGACGGCCAGGGCCGCAGAGTCAGGCCTCCTGCCCCGGCCTCTCGGAAAGGGGCCGCGCCAGGACTTTCGCTCGGCTCCAGCACCTTCCGCCACCGGAGCCGAGCCACGCCTGGGCCGGGTCCTGGGCCGTCACCTGTGCCTGGCGTCGCATCCCCACGCAGCGTCTGAGCCATCGTGCGGTGGCCACTGCCCCTGTCCTCTGCTATTCATCATACTAAATATTCTTAAGAAACTGACCCACATTTTACTTAAATAAATTGCTTCCTGAGGACATTTCCTTTACTACGCTACAGGGAAAAGTGGTATCATTTGTCGGACCACGAAGGACGCAAGCTGAATGCGTTCTGGAGATCTGCCGTGTCGCGTGGCGCCTGGCGTTGACAACACGTATGATGCGCTTCGAAACACGGCAGCGAGAGCGGATCTCACGGTGCGTGTACTTCCCACGCAAACAGAACCAAACCAGACCTCAGAAAACAAGGAGCCTTCGGGAGGCGATGGAGGTTTGCGGCCCCAGTCGCGGTGGGGGGTTCGTGGGCGTCCGCACACGTCCCAGCGCAGCAAATCGCGCGCAGTAAACATGAGCGGTTCCTGTGGATATCGATTATAGCTCAGTAACGCTTTTTAAAACCGCAGCGAAGACGAAACCACACACTAAAACGTAGCTGCTGCCTGCCCCAGCCTCGCGGTCACGAGGACGGAGTGCCAGGGACACGCGCGCCTGAGACACAGTTTGTCTCCGATGTCCCCAGGGAACTGGAAGAAAATTGAGAAGGAAGCTGTTCTCACCAGGCACTCGGGGTCCCCAGGGCCTGCTGTCTCCTCCTAATGTCGGGGACAGGGACACTGCCCTGCCCAACATCCTGCCCCTCCCCCCTGGGATCACTGCCATGTGGCTTTAGGACTCGGCCTCCTCCCAGTGGTCCGGCGCCGTGGCCCCCTGCAGCCCACGGCCCCTCACAGCCCACGGGCCCCCCCGCAGCCCATGGCCCCTCACAGCCCACGGGCCCCCCCTGCAGCCCACGGGCCCCTCACAGCCCACAGCCCCCCCCGCAGCCCGTGAGCCCCCCGCCCCGCAGCAGTCAGCTCCCACCCTTCAGAAACTGCCTTTCCTTGGCTTTGGGCACTGCTGCCCCGTCTTCCGGATTGTTCCCCATGATCAGTCGCCCTTTCAGAATTCCTCCCCTTCTCTGTCACTTGTGTGATGGTGGAGCAAACTGCTCAGAGCTGATTAGTCATCTCTAGTTATGAGGACCTCGGGACCTGTGGCCTGTCACCGTCCCCGGACCATCTTCTGTAGGACTGTGCCCAGGGGGACACACGGCGGGGAGGGCAGGTGTGTGTGGGTCCCCGGAGCCCGCAGCCAGCTGTGCTGTGGCCGTCAGCATGTGGCGCTGGACGTGGGGCCCAGCGTGCAGGGCTCTGCCTGGCGGCTTCCGGGCGCACACGGTCACTCCTGGCAGGGCCGTCCTTGCGAGTCACAGACTCAGTCTGTGCCGCATCGGAAGCAGCACACTCGTGCCGCTCTCTTCCCGCAGCCAGACGCGGGGGTCGCCGGGGTGCAGGAGCCCCCTGCCACCCCCAGGGCCTGCCTGAGTGAGCACCCACCCTCTCGGGGCGTGGCAGGGCCCCAGCCCCTGTGGGGGTCCGTCCTGGGCACTGGGGGAGGGACGCACTTGCTCTGAGGTTCACAGGAGTCTTAGCGTCCAAAGGTCCCATCGCCCTAATTTGAGTTTTAAACAAAGACACTTCTGGAAACAGCTCCTGAACTCCACGGTGAGGGCTCCTCCCTGCCAGTGGCAGCCGGTGGCCCGAGGACAGCCAAAGCCGCCCAGTGCCACCTCCCACCGGCTCTTGGGGAAGCCCTCGACCCCAGCGACTCCCGCTGGCCGAGCGTGGGGTTTGGACCTCTGCCCCCAAGTGCCTGGGGTCTCCCCAGCCTCCCCCAGACGCCCCACGGGTCTGGCCGGGCCCCTGTCTGCCCCTGAGAACGTCCCCAGGTGAAGAGGGTCCCTTTGCAAACAAACACCTGTCTCCAGTGTCTCAGCTGGCTTTACACGCCCTCGGGGACAACAGCAGTGTGTCACTTCCTCAGTTAGACCCACTCTAGGACGACTGGCAACCTCCGGCAGACATTTCCAAGCCCCGTGCCGTGCTCACCTCCTCACGGCCGGCTGGGGGTGGGCCTGCGGGAGCCTCTTTGGAGGCCACGAGGTGACTGGCCCATGTGACCGAGTCAGGCCCCAACCCGGGCACCTGACTCCCAAGCCCCAGCCCTCTCAGGACAGTGAGCACAGACTAAGGCAGCGCATGTCCCAGGTCGCAGCGCCTGTGGCCAGGGTGACACTGTCCTCTCAGACCACGATGCCACGTAATCGGACTCACCCCACCTTCCCTGTCCACGGGCCCTTCACTAGGCCGTCCTGGCACACGGGTCCCAGGCTCCCTCCGAAGAGAGGGGACAAAGGCTGGGCCAGGAATCAAATCACGGCTCTCCTTTTTGTTTGAAATTGAGACTTTGAAAGAACAAAAAAATCTTTTCTCATCATTCTGGGGCCAAGGGCATGCTGTGGGCTGGCGAGGGGCTGGAGGGACCGGAAACGCTGGCATCCTGAGTCTGCCCGAGCAGCAGGGCTCCACGGAAGGCTCCCCTCCCCCGCCACAGCCACGCCCCCCTGGTGGCCCCCGCCACAGCCACGCCCCCCTGGTGGTCCCCACCACCGCCAGCGACACTGCAGCCTGCAGGCTCAGCCACCGGCAGATGCTGGGGGACAGGACACAGCCGCCACAACCTTCGAGACTGACCGAGCGGAGCTGGGGACAGAGACGGGACGGCGCCTGCGTCCCCAGCGGTCTGCCCGGTTCTCAGCCGCAAGATCCGATCACCTGCTCTGTGACAGAAAGCACAGGAGTGGCCGCCTGGATCCGTTTCAACGCACCGTGTCGCCCTTTGCTGTTGGAGCCCTTACAGAGCGTCTAGGACACGGCCCAGCGCTGGTTTGACAAGTTTGTTGCTTAGGAATGCAACTGCCTGCTGGCTCAGCCCATGCTCGGGTCTTTGGAGGAGTTTAGCGGCAGAAAAAAGATTAAAGTGACTACAAAACCACCAACTATGTATGAAATGTATCATGGACTTTAATTTGAGGGCTGCTTTTCTCTTCTTTCTCATACAGCTTGAGGCAGTGGTTTCCAGAGATTCTTGTTTGCATTTAAGCTGCGCTGTAGGAAATCGTTTTCAGCAGTTCTGTGGTTCCTGAGACAGCTGGTCCGGGTCCCCGCTGGGCCCCCGGGCGCGTCAGGGTGGGCTGAGGGCTGGACAGCGTGTTCCAAGGGCCCTTCCCCAGGGAGTCCTCGCCGAGCAGGGAGGCTGCCTGGCAGGGACTCGGCCATCGGGGACTCGGCCGTCGGGGACTCGGCCGTCGGGGACAGCCAGAGGCTGGAAGCCACAGGGCCCCGTTCCTCACACGTGCGCCCTCATCCGCCTCCCTGACTCCACAGGGAAGAAAGTAGAGTCCCAAGGTTTTGTTTGGTTTTGTTTCATCCTAAAAAGTTATCGTTCTAATGTGACCTTTAGAAGGTCACGAACGCTGACCTTCTGGGTGTCCAGTAGCTTAGAAGGCAGTTTTGAGCATGACGCACGGCCTTGAGGACAGACGGGGCGGGAGGCTGCAGTTTGCTGCTAGGTGGCGACACCCCACACCTCCGGCTTTCCTCCTCTCTCGGCTCCCGGGAGGTGGGATTCCCCCCGCCCCCCACCCCTCACCTCGCGTGGGGCTGGGCCGCTGCTGTCCCCTGTCCCCTCCCTGGCGAGTCTCGCTGCAGCCACCCGACACTTGCCTTCCTTGCTCTAATGGAAGGGGGCCTCGCTGCCAACCTGGATTGAATTAAAGGTCCGGGACCCGCGTGCCGGCCGCGGCCGTCTGCGCTGGAGGAGGAACGGGGGACCGGCCACGGGCCTGGGATGAAAGTGCTGGTCGCAAACCGGCCACTGTAGCCCAGTTAGAAACCCAGGTGCTCAAGGGCAACTCGCGTCCTCCAAAGGCGTCATCCTGTAGCCCTGGGGCTGCCGTCCTGCCCGCCTCACCCTCAGGTGACGGGGTCTTCAGCGCCCATTTCCGCCCACCCGTGTAACCTGGAGATCCAAGTCCTTGGCAACCCCTCGATTCCGATCCAAGTTCCCGTCCCAGCGAGGCTTGGGATGTGGAGTAACTTCTGTCCTGAACGTGGACAAGGCAGAAGCCTCCACCCAGAGGGGGTCTGAGAGCTGGTTCACTGGGGAAATCTCCACCCGACACCCGCGGTATGGTCCAGCCTGGGAGTGAGCCCCCCGGGCTCCCACCTGGGGTCACTGGAGAGGCTGCCGTCACAGCACCGCTGCTCGGCTCGCAGCTCTGGAGGCTCCAAGTCCAAGATCAAGGAGAGGCAGCGTCGGTTCCCTCTGAGGCTGCCAGGGAGGATCTGCCGAGGCCTCTCCCCGGGCGTCGGCGCTTTGCTGGCCGTCCTTGGCATTCCCCGGCTTGCGGGAGCGCCACCCCGCCTGCGCCATCGTGCTCACGTGTCAGCCTCCCTGTGTGTGCCGTGTCCAGATTCTCTCTCCTGTGAGGACACCAGCCCTGTCCAGCAGTCAGATTAGGGCCCGGCCCACGACCTCCTCTTACCTGATCACATCCGCGACGACTCCATTTCCAAACAGCTCACGTTCTGGGAAACTGGAGGTTAGGACTTCAATCTGGGGGGCACAAAACCCAGCTCCTCACACCACCCTGTCCCCTGGACCTTGGGGCGTGGGTGGATATTTCTGAGGCTTGGTTCCTGCATCTGTGGCATTTCCGATCTGTAAGATTCTTTCTATTCTTAAGCACAGTGAGTGCTGAAGTCTATGTCACTGTCTTTGTCAACATCTCCGAGCAGTTCTTCTCATTGCTTGTCATTTTTAAACACTTCAGCCAGGCTGTAAGAAACTTGTCTTTTCCCGCCTTGGACCATAGTTATTTGCATGAATGATATTTTAAATATGTTCAACGACCATTCAGGGCCCCAGCCAGTCCAATGGCCACCACTGTGGTCGCACTGGGACACATCGGTCCTTTTTGTATCGTCCTCAGCTCTCCTTTTTGATTTAGTATTATTTTTTCAAAATCAGTTTTGTTCTGATTTTAAAATAAATATGTAACCATTATTGAAAATTATAAGGAATAAAATAAAAATAACCTACAGTGTCACTTGTTAGTGATGCATTTTGATACCAAAGCTGTTGTTTTTTATGTGTATTCTGCTTTTTCTATATTTTCTCCTAGATTTTTTGTGCCATTAAAGGCTTTTGAAAACATGATTTTTGTCTTTGCAAAACAGTCTATCCTATCGATGTCCCATTTCTGTTTTTACGCACTGCCCTGCAGACCGCAGGTGACAACTGTCTCCTGACATGCTGCCATGGAGGCTCTCTGGCTTCCACACTGTGCCCTGAGTTGGTGCAGCCATGCGCCAGGTGACAACATTTAGTCAACACGGACCACATGTATGATGTTGGTCTCATAACATTATAGTGCCATATTTTTACTGTAGCTTTTCTATGTTTAGACAAACAAATACTTGCCATTTTTCACAGTTGACTGCGATGTCCAGTGCGGTGACGTGCGGTGGCGTGCGGTGCAGGCGGGTAGCCGGGGAGCAGCAGGCACTCCGCACTCCCGGGTGCGCAGGAGCTCTGCCACCTGGGCTTGTGTGAGTGCACGCTACGGTCCTCACACCACAACTGAGTCACCCAAGGATCCATTTCTCAGAATGTGTCCCTGCCTTTAAGTGACACATGCCTGCAATCTGCTCTTGTGAGCCTGTCTGGCGGCATCCGCTGGCCACCTCCACAGTCCTTGTCACCAGCGTCTCTACACTGCTCAGGGGCCGCAGCCACCACACATCCCAGCTCCCCACCGTCCTCGTGCACCTCTGGCCCGTCCCTCACAGCGGAGTGTGGTCGGAGTCATGACGATGGTGCTGTGTGTCCGACGTCATCACCACCTGCTCACCGCTGGGCCACCACTGCAGGCTGCCGCTCCTGTCTGAGGAATTTATGAGGGGTGTCTCAGAACTGTCTGCCAGGGGACGGCACGCGGAGCCTTCGCCCGTCAGTTTCTGTCCCCACTGGTTGCGGATGCGCGTGTGGGCAGGAAGCCCCTGTATGTCCACGCTGCACGTGTGCAAATGCCAAGCAGTTTCTTGCGAGCTCCTAGAAGCTCTGAGTCAGGAGTCAAGAGCTGCACTCCAGGGGCCTGAAGCGGTGTTTTCAGGTCACACCTGTCAAAGCCACTCAGTGTCTGCTTGGCACTGGCCACTGGAGCAGGGCTGAAAGAGTTCGAAGTGGCACACAGGGACGCCTGATGCAACGGTCCATGCTGATGGAGAACTGTGTCATCACAAACAATATATTGGCTTTGATTCGGGAATATGTTTAGCATTTCTTTTCCGTAACTTCTGCCTTTTAAATTAATTCTGTCTAGCTCAGGTTAGCATTAGAATGAGATTGCATTTCCTAAGTGTGCCCCAGACGCCAGAAGGGGAAGTGGAAGGAAAGTCCAGCCTGCTATTTGAAGTGCCGGGCGCTGCACGGAAAATCCACACGAGTCATTCATTTAACAAACAGGCGATGTTCTAGGCACTGGGATTACAGCAGTGAACAAAACAGAAAAAAACTTTGGGGAGCCTGCAATAGATAACATAAGTAAATCAGATAATGTACTAGAAGGTGAGACATACAAAGGAGATATATAGAGGCAGGAAGAGGGCAGGGAGTACAAGTTGGAGGGTTGCTATTTTAAACAAGATGCTCAGGAAAGGTCCCCTGAGAAGGTGACATTTGAGCAAAGACTTGAAGGAGGGGAGGAACACAGATACCTGGAGACAGAGCATTCCAGGCAGGAGGAATCACAAATGCACACAGGCCCTGGGTGGGAACACGACTGCGCGGTCACTGGCTGGCGCGGAGCAGGAGGGCGCACCAGAGGGCTGGCAGGGGCCACACCACGTGGTGCCTCCGATTTTACTAGAAGAGGGGGAGACGGGAACCCCTGGAGAGTCTCGAGCAGAGGAAAAGGTGATGCTCTCATGGTACCTGAATGGTGTACACACTCACACATCAGTGTGAGCACACCCAGGTCCCAGCACGGTCTGGGGCGACGCGTCACAGGATGGCCATCCATCAGGTGCAGCAAACATGCACAGCGGCCAGGGAGTCAGTGTCCAGGGTCACCATCTGGGTGACTTGCACAATGATGGGACTCTGGCCATAGATGCAACACGGCTGACGGCAGAGAACCCAGGGCACAAACTTCCAAACTGCACGGATGGTCCACACGGAGGGACCCAGGTGCCTGGAGGCCCTGGCCAGCCCCAGCCTTGGACTCGCGTGTGGAGATAGACTCCAGCACCTTCTGTGGCTCCCCCGTCCTTGGCAGGAGGCGCCTCAGCCCTCCAGCGTCCTGCAGTGTGTCTAGCACAGCACTGTAACTCATAAACTCCACGCCATTGACAAGCAATAAAACTTCCCTGTTCCTGATGGCAGTAGTCTGTTTGTGTAACCTTTGGCTTCCTTTTTTCCTGGTACATTTATACATCTGGTTCTGGTAAAATAAAAAGATTCACTCCATTTACAGCTGTGCTTTCTGTCCAGGGCTAAGTTTCTCTCCCCTACACCTCCTCTCCAAGTGACAGAGCCTCCTCCAGACAGGACAGAGCCCCATGGTGATCCCTCCCTGGGCCAGGGCCAGAAAGACTTCTGGGAGTCACCATCCCAGAGGGGACATTGCAGGAGGCCAAGCTGGTGCACAGGGTCCCCTCCTCGGTGTTACCAGGGCCCCAGGGGGGACTTGGTACAGAAAAGTGTTCTGTGGGACAATGATGCCTCCTAAGAAGGTGGCTTCTCGGTCCCATGTGGCTTTCAGTTACTATTTCCTACTCTTTGCTGTGTGTCTTAGTCCCCTTTCTGCTGCGGTAGCAGAAGACCACAGACTGGGTCATTTGTAAAGAAAAGAAGTTTATTTAGCTCACGGTTCTGGAGCCTGCGAAGTCCAAGAGCATGGCACCGGCTTCTGGTGGAGCTTTTGTGTTGCGTCCTAACATGACGTAAAACTGGAAAGGCGGGTGAGAGTGTGCAAAAGAGGGCAGCAAAGGCACCCGGCCCCCTGTATCACGGCCCACTCTCGCGATGACGAGCCCACTCCTGAAAGCACCGTGCACTCCTGAACGGACAGCCTCGATCCCTGTGTGAGGTCGCCCCCACGACCTCATCACCTCCTGTGGGTCCTGCCACTCTCAACGCCGTAGTGTTGACAATTAAATTCCAGCATGAGTTTTGGAGGGGGAAACCGTATTCAAACCATAGCCTGCATTTGCTGGTGCTCAAGCACGATGCAAAGTCGGCAGGGAGGGCTGCAGATGCTCCCTGAAGACTGCAGAAGACGGGGAGGAGGAGAGACGCCCGGAGAGGGAGGGTCTCACAGGGCAGGGACACACACAGACAAAGCCTCCTGTCACCTGATGAGGGGCTTCAAATCAGGACTTTCACCACCAACGAGCACACTTTGCTTCTAGACGCCCCAAAGAGAGCCTGGCACAGCTAAGTGACCCCCAAGCCAGGCCGTGGGCCGTCTTTCAAGTCTCCCGCTGCCGACAGGACACCTCACAGTCAGATGGATGCCAGACACCTGGCAGATCGCTGGAGTCGCAGCTGTGACGAGGACCCCACAGCCAAACACGCACCCCGAGCACAGCCACCCTTCCCTTCTCTCGTGTGGCCCCCACATGTGTGGCCCCCAAACAAAACCCAGAAGCAGGTGGATTCCATCATCTCCACTTCACACGGGAAGAAACGACCAGAGACGGAAAGGGATCTGCTCAAGTTCCCAGGGACCTGTTTCACCCCGGAAGGCGTGGTCCTCACACGATTCTGTGCACCCCCACACCCCAAATGCACCACATACACACTCTCACACACACGCACAGACACACACTCCCCACGGAGTCACACACTCACAGTCATCTGCTTTCTCTTCAGATCGTATAAATCTTTCACCTTTTACTGGAAAGTTCCGTGGATATACACAGGCACAAACACCTCTCACACCCCCCACAATACACACCCACACAATGCACACCCCACAATACACACCCACAATACACATCCCACAATGCATACCCCACAATACACACCCCCACAATACACATCCCACAATGCATACCCCACAATACACACCCCCACAGTACACATCCCACAATGCATATCCCACAATACACACCCCACAATACACATCCCACAATGCATACCCCACAATACATGCCCCACAATACACATCCCACAATGCATATCCCACAATACACACCCCACAATACACATCCCACAATGCATATCCCACAATACACACCCCACAATACACATCCCACAATGCATATCCCACAATACACACCCCACAATACACATCCCACAATGCATACCCCACAATACATGCCCCCACAATGCACACCCCACAATACACACCCCCACAGTACACATCCCACAATGCATACCCCACAATACATGCCCCCACAATACACACCCACACAATACACACACCCCCAACACACACGCCCACAATATACACCCCCACAATGCACACCCCACAATACATATCCCACAATACATACCCCACAACACGCACACCCACACACTACACCACCCCCACAATACACATCCCCACAACACACACCCCACAATACATATCCCCACAATACACACCCACACAATACACATCCCCACAATACACACTCCCACAATGCATATCCCCACAATACACACCCCACACTCACATGCACGCTGTCTCCTGCACAGGCACAGACACCAGCCCCACAGGGTGCATCACGCCGAGCACACCACACACATACGCCACACTTCACAACACAGGCGCACACACACGCATGCACACACACACACACACACACACGTATGGCCAAAAACATGACAGGAAGGAAAGAAAAAAGACGAAAGGCATTGAGATGTACTAGTATTCAAAGAAACGCAAGTTAAAAATATGACACTGGCCACATGAAACAAAACACTCCTGTGTGTGGCAGAGCAGAGAGGCTGAACACACGGATTCTGGGGTCAGGCTGCCTCTGTCGCTGGTGACAATGGGCAAGTTAGTTAACTTCTCTGTGCTCCCTTTAGGTTGTCTGGAACTTGAGGAGACAGGCCCCACCGCTAGTGGCGGTTGGAGAGCTGAGTGAGTAAAAGTGTGCAATTTGCTGGGAAGGGTGCCCGCCACACAGGGGGACGCACACACACTTGCGGCTGTGCCCACTGTCACCGTTGCTGCGGGCACATGCTGCGAGTGAGTGCTCGCGCGCCCTGTCCGTGGGAATGCCTCTCTGCCATCTAATTCTGGAACACAGACATCAAAATCCTTAAAATGTTTCATGCCACGTGACTCATTCCTTTTTACTGAGGACACAGAGAGGCTCTCACAGACTTGTGTTTAAGGATGTTCGTGGCAGCGCTATTCATAGCGAAACCAGGAAAATTGGAAACAACCCGAAGTTCCTACGCCAGGAGCCTGGTGACAGGCCATGTGCCCAGCGCCTCAGGCAGCCTTGAAGTCACTCTTTGTTCCCCTCACATCGAGTAAACGGTAAACAGTCAGGTCCGCTGTTTCTCTGTCAGAAATCTGACCGCTCTCTACGTCTGTCCCTCAGGGCGGACTTCCCCGGAGAAGCCACCGCCTGTGCTGGGTCCCTCCGCTGCACGCTGGGCTGACATTGTCGCATTCCGTCCTGTTCATCACGCTGGGCAGGCTTCCTGCCTTCTGCCTCTCCACCAGATCGTAAGTGCCACACAGGTGTCCTGTCCCCAAAGCCTACAACAGTGCCTGGCACACCCGATGTCCCCGACGGAGGAATACGCACGTGAAGGAAGGACAGTGATCCAGTCTTAACCCACGTTCTCCAAGAACCCATACGGCAGAACGCTCACAACGCAACATCAGCGAGAAAAACGTCTGTGAGAGTGTGCCCACGGCACGACATCACCGTTATCACTCATCGACACGCGTGCAAAAACGAGACGAGAGGCACTGAATTGTCAGCAGTGGTTAGTCCTGGCCACTTTCATTTTTTCTTTCTATACGAATATATTTTCCAGATATTGTACAAAAAACATCCATTTCCTTTATACTAATGAGACAGTGAAAAAGCTAGACGGATACAGCAAAGGATCCAGGACTTCTGGAATGACCCGTAATCCGGGTGCAGGGTGGGGATGGTTAAGGCATCTTGTGAAATAGCCACACTTGAACTTGCCCCCGGCGTGCAGACGTGTATCCGTGACAGCCGGCATCTCCAGACTGGCTCTGCACAATCGCGGGGACTCCTCCAATAACAGGCCCCTTCCTTTCTCGTGGGGCCCCACTAGGCGGAACGCAGCAGAGATGGCAGGTAGTAATTTCAGAAAGATAACATAAATTTCCTTCTTTTTTCTAACAGAAAAATTCAGGATAAACAACCTTTTCTTTCCCCCTGACTCGCCATGCTCACACACTCAGGGTAACACGGCAGAGGCTCCTACGGGAGGACTTCTTTCTCAGTCCCCACGGCAGGGTCTTTTACTGCTTGCGGTAACTGCTGAAGGTGTCAACAGGGCAGCCACCAGGCCAGAGCTCCCCAGCACACGGAGCGGGGGTCCCTTGGATGGACCCAAGGAGGCTGACATCTTGTAGGAGTGGCATCCACAGGAACTCAGGGACAGTGGCTTCAATCTTTGATCCAGACCCTGAATGTTTTCTCTCGCCTTGACTTCTCAGTATGTCAGCGTTTTCCGTCGGTCACAGTGGAGTGTCTGTGCACCTCGGGGACAATCTGAAGGAGCAGTGACATTGACAGCACCGCCATTGCGGGATCTGTCCTTCTGCCCCCGCCTGCAGGGCTCTCCCATGCAGATCATATGAGAGACAGAGTGGGCACAGGCAGGGATGTTCAGCCTGCAGAAGATAAGAAAAATGACAGGACGGCAGAACATAAAAATTGTCACTTGCATGAAGGATAGATCCCTTACATGTGACTTCCCAAGGCAGCACTCAGGCCAGTCGTGGAAGTTCTAGAAAGCCAGATTTCTGCTTCACCTGTAAAAGAACCTTCTAAGAACAAAAAGTGATCCCAAAGGCTGCCTTGGAAATCCGTGCCGAGTCACCCACCCCCGCGAATGTGTCAGTGGGGCTGAGAGTTCTGGTGGAGAAGACACCTTGAAGTTGGAGACCGGACTCATAACTTAATTTGCTCTCAACTCCAAGGACCTACATTTCTGCCACATGGCCTTTTTGCTTGTGTAACTGCTTGGACATAATTTATAATCCACCTTCAGCACCAGTTTGCCGAGGCCCCGCTAGGGGCCTCCCTCCCGGGGCACCTCCAAGTGGTGGACACTTGTCTTGCTCGTCTGTCTTCCATCTGCCTAGGACAGGACGAGCTCACAAAACGAGTCCTGTCTTCCTCGAATAAAAGTCGGAATTCAGTGTTCCCGGCCTCCCTCGCAGGAAGGACGAAGTCTTGAGACCTAGGCCTGCCTCTCAGAGGCTCCTGTGCGAGACTTGAGTTTGGGGGGAACAGAAGCCGGGGAGGGAGACGGCCCGGTGCGCCAACACTTTCTGTTTGGGGCAATGGCAGAGACGTTGGCTTTCAGGGGGTGGCGGCAGCAGCTGCTTCCCTGTGCAGTGCAAGCTCAAGTCCTGGGACCACAAGTGTCCTTAGATCCAGCAGAAGTGGCATTTGCCATCAAGCAGGTGTCTGGCATTTAGTGCTTAGGAGAGGCGGGGGCCTCTGCAGTTTCTCTAGTGGGTTCCGTGGCCGGCTTTGGAGGGCACTGCTGGAAGTTCAGCCTCACGCCGACTCCCAGCTGCCTGTGCCCCGTGAGCTGGCTCGATCACCCAGGAGAAGGGCTGCGCGCACACCCGCCCTGCGTCGTCTCTGTCGCTGCGCACGCTGAGCTGGACGGCCTTTCCCAGCCTTCCTGGCACTCAGGTGTGGCCACGTGACGGAGTTCCGACTCACACCCATGCCTGGTCCCTGAAACCTCTCACGCAATCCCCGCCCTCTTACCTCCTAGCAGGGTGCAGAGGATCTGGAGGAGGATGACAAGACCCTGGAAGATGGTGGAGCCACTAGAAAAAAGGAACCTGGGCCCTTGACTCGCTCACCTGGACTGTGACATGAACAGGAAATAAACCTCTTATTGTTTTAAGCCACTTAGATTTTGCAATTGTTACAGGCTTAGTCCATCCCGACTAATACACTCCATAAATTCATTTTCTGGTGGACTGGCCAAAGTGATTTCATTTTTTAGGACAAAGAACTCTGAGAGCTTCACCCCCCTGCTGGCTCTGTCCAGGGAATCCTGCCTCCTCCTCCTCATTAGAAGGGAAGCCGGCTTGCGGGCAGCACAGAGAGCTCGCTCCCCCTGAAGGGAATGGCCCGGTGACATCAGGCTTTGAGTTAGCGCAGGAGACACCCTTGGGCGTGTCTGGCCAGCTCAGCCCTGAAGCAGCCCCCACCCACGGGGCAGGCCCAGTGCAGGCCCACCGCAGCCGGGCAGTCCCCTGTGACTGACTGTCCCTCTGGCCTCAGGTGATTGGCCCGGGCTGGGCATGTGATCCAAGCTGATGTTTTGTGTCTGAAATCCGGAGAGGCAGTTTTAGGCGAGGATTCCCTGCCGAACAGAACACATGGAAACTCATGAAACAGTGGGTGTGAACATGCTCCATCCCTTGTGGACTGAGAAACAGGCCTGGAGGAAGCCTGCCTGCTAGGAGAGGGAGGAAGTCAAAATTTCCAAGCCTAGGAGCATTTGAGCCCAGGGGTCCAAGTGCAAACCCTCTATCCATGAAATAAACGTTCGCTAGTTTGCTTACACTAGTTTAAGTGAGTCTGTAAAGTCTAAAATTTAAGACTGCTACAGGAAGGAGCAGAAAGTGTCACCCCACACATTGGAACCTTAGCACCTGCTGGTTCCGGGACCTGGGAGACCTAAAACTACTCCAGCACAGCTGGGGAAACGCGCCACCGCAGAGCCCTCTTGGGGTGTGGCCCTAGGTGGAAAGGGGGCCACCGCCTTCCAGCCCGACAGCCCGACATCTCAGCAGAGCAACGTTGGAGAGCCCCGGAGGTGGAGTGGCAGCCCCGGGCTCCCACAGTCCGCCGGGCTGGGGCCGGAACCAGGTTGGGCCTGCGGCCGCAAGGCCGAGCACAGCCCCAGGCGTGAAGTGCCGCTGGCATCAGCATTGCCTTCCCGGGCCAGGCGGGGCGATCGGGACATGTACGCAGCAATTGCCAGGCTGGTGACAATGACGTGGCTAATTCTCCTCGCGCCTGGTCCCCACGGCCACCCCGGGACGCCGCGTCTCCCCGCACCTGCGCGCCCGGGGCCGGAGCAGCTGCAGCGGGCAGACGGGCGCGGGAACGGGCTCGGGCCCGACCCAGCCAGCCGCGCCGTCGGAGCGGATCAGCCCCACGAAGATGCCGCGGGCGAGGGTCACGGCCGGACCTCGGCGAGGCGAGCAGGGAGAGAGGCTGTTCTCGGCTCGGTTGCCACGGCCCGCTCTGGGGACCCGCGGGAACGTGCGCGCCGCCCGGACGCCCGCGCTGGGCACTGCGTCCGCGGTTGCCTTTCCGCGACGGTCCCGTTTCCTGCAGTGGGAGCTGGAAGCGCCCCTGGACGTCACGTGGTTGGTCGCACAGGAAATCAGTCGCAGTCGTGAGGAGACACTGACTTTTTTGTTTTTGCAATCCTCATTCCTTCAAAAAAAAAAAAGAAGAAGAAGAAGAAGAAGGGGGTATAAAAACAAAGACTCGCTCGCAGCGCTTAGTTTTCAAATAGTTTTCCGTTTGGTCCAAAGGCGCCGTCCTCCGAGGGGCCGCAGCCACTTCCGGCACGTGGAGGCCGCGCTCGCTCGTCCCGCGGGCGGGACCAGGGTCGGCGGCGGCGGGGACGAGGGGCGGGCCGGGGGCGGCGGGGACGCGGGGCGGGGGCCGGGGGGAGGGGCGGGGGCCGGACGCGGGGCGGGCCGGGGTGGGGGGTCGGGGGGGCCGGGGTGGGGGGGGGTGGGGGGTCGGGGGGCCGGGGAGTGGGGGGCCGGGGTCTGAGGGCGGCGGCCCCTCCCGCCGGGAGCCGGCGCGGCTGACAGGGCCGAGCCCCCGCCCGCCCCGCAGCCACAGAGACCCGGGCCGGCAGGGACGCGCCGGAACCTGCCGCAGGGTTTCCGTGGCGCCCTGGGGCTCCCGCCCGCCCGCGCCCTCCCCTCCCCCTCCCCCCTCCCCTCCCCCTCCCCCCTCCCCCCTTCCCCCTTCCCCCTCCCCCCTTCCCCCTTCCCCCTCCCCCTCTCTTCCCTCCCCCCTCCCCCTTCCCCCTCTCTCCCCTCCCTCCCCCTTCCCCCTCCCCCTTCCCCCTCCCTCCCCTCCCCCCGCCGCCGTCCCTGCTCTTTCTCCCCGCCCCGCCCCCACCGGGGCAGCCGGGCCGCCGCGCAATGGCGCCACCTCGCGGCCGCCCCGGGCTCAGCTCGGCTTGGCTCTGATTCGGATCCCACGCAGTCCGTGTGGACGAGCCTGCTGTGCGGGCCCAGCGTGGGTCTGGGAGCCGAGTGGGCCCCGCCCGTCTCCTTGTCCCTGGAATGAGCCCAGAACACTGGGCTGAGACCCCTTCACGTCATCGCCAAGGGCACCGCAGTTCCAGACCCTTCATTCGAGGCGCCAGTGACGCATACGTGGAACATGCCCTTGAAGACACGTAGTGTGCGCACGGATTTTAGGTTGAATCGGTTTATTATCATTTCCCAGGCTTTCAGAGAGAGGACGGAGCCAGCACGTGGCCATCCTTCAAGGCGGGGGTCATCGGTGGGACTGGGAGCTGGTGGCCCGGGGTGGCTGGGCAGGGGCCTCAGAGCATGTCCAGTCCTGCTGGGCCTGTGGGACCCAGGTGGCCCTCTGTGGCCACTGTGTCCCCAGCAGCTGAGACCCACTTAATGGAGACACGGGCAGCTGCTCCGCCACGATATTCTCCTCTCTCCCCAGCCCATAAAACCCACAGCCATCTGTGTGAACCTGACCCCGGGCTTTTTATGGGCTGTCTACTGGGGGCTGCAGACAAGTGGGGACAGGGCTTATTGCCGCAGCCCTCTCCGTCCCCAAATAGGAAACTGCGTAAGGTGACCCATGCTCTGAAACCAAATATTTGCAAGGACACCCAGCAGCCACCTGGCCACCAAATCCCTTGATCCAGCAGGTCATCTGTGCTGCGAAAGCTCCACCTGGGGGAGTTTCTCAGCTTCCAAGAGGTCAGGAGACACAGCCCCCTGCCGTTATGCGGGCCGCCCAGGCCTGGCCTGCTGTCCCGGGCAGGCCCTGACTGGCGGGTGCGGACTCATCTCAGCTGGGCCTGCAGCTGAAGGAAAGAAGCCCTACTCCTCACCACGGCGGCTCTGGTCCCCGTCTGGGGCCCTGGTCTCCCAGGGAACTGCATCTACCTCGTGTTGCCTGTTAGCTAATTGGTGAGCTGTCTGAGTCCGCATGGCGCTGCTTGGAGCTTCCTCCGCTCGGCGACTAGCTGGACGTTGCGGAGGTTTTGGGGAGCTGTCCCCTCCGCCCAGTGCAGTGATTTGGGACATTTCCAGAAGCATCTTCTTGCTCTCTCATGCTCTCTCCTTCCCACCTTACGGACCTCATTTTTTTCTCTCCTCTCTCTCTCTCTCTCTCTGGAAATACGGAGTTTATTGGTCTCTGTGGGGGAAAATGATCACAAACTTCATTATTATAAGCTGCAACCGCTGCCCGGCTGTTTTGGTTTTAGGGTGGTTCCCAGTGAGTCACCAGGGCACACCCTGTCTCTGTTCAGCACCAGTCCAGGGCTCCCTGGCATGACAATCTGGAAAATGGGTGGATTTTCTGAAGGAGGCGGAAGTTTGGAGAAGAAAATCAGACGGTTGGGAGCCTCTTTGTCCCCCAGGCCCAAGGCTTCTGAGAAGTCTCACGTCCCGGCCAAGCATGGGACTGTCCCCCAGGCGCGGGGCAGGCTGCAGGCCCGTGGCCCCCCCAGACGGCCCCCGCCTGTGCTGGAGACAGCGCTCCCATGGCAGCCTTCCTGCGCCTGCCTACGGCTTCTCATCCCCGACGCAATTTTAAATAGATCCACATTTCAATAGGTATTTATTCCTGTTGCATTTATCAAAAAAAACCCCAGAAAACCAAAAACTAACAGCAAAACGCCAACCCTGCTGGTAATATGCCAGACTGAGATGTATAATGATGTTGTTTAGCAGCAACTGTGTCACTCGGTGTTGTTGACAGTAAAATAAATTAACATAATAAACATAATTTGCTGGAAAACGGCTAAGGAAAAGCAGATGGTTAGCACATTTCGGCAGGACCTGTTGGTCCAAGTTTGCACGGATGTTTAGACGTTTGTGCCGCCTGCAACAGATGCTCGCCTGGGTTCCGGGGGCTTCCACGTGACGATGGCCCAGGCGGGCCCCACGCCTCTGGCCTCTGGCCTGGGACAGGGCTGCCCACTGCTGGGGGATCAGGTCCCTGGAACAGGACAGAGAGCAGCCAGGCGCCTGTGAGGCTGGCCTCCAGCGCCTGGGCCATTAGCATTCAGCGCCTGTCGCCTGCCCAGCGCCAGCCTTTGTGCGCCTGAACAAGGCAGCTTTCTCCCAGGGAGGATGGCGCCGAAGCGCTCCGGCTCCTGCGGGCAAGCTTCCCAGTGCCTTCCGGGCCAGCGGGCCGCGGCTCTGCCCTTGGTTCATGTGCCCATGGCTCCCAAAAGAGACGAAGTTATTTTTGCAGAAGGCTCCTGGTGCCTGGGAGGCTTCAGGTTCCCTTTCCTTTCCAGGTTGGAGGGGACGGGGCCTGCAGGTCCCTGCCATCTGGGTCCTGGGGTCACTGGCTCTACCAGGCAAATAGCCCGTGTCAGTGGTCTCCCAGGAAGGTGTGGTTTTTTGGGGGGGAGGGACAGAGGTGAAGGCCAAGGCTCCCAGTGACAGGCTGTGGCATTTCAGCCTGTCCTTCTCAAAGCTGAGCAGAAGCAGGGACTTGTCAGAAAGAGGATGCCGGGAGTTCTGCTCGGGAACCCACCTCTGCCCCAGGCAGCAGGAGGGAGGGGGTCCCTGCCGCCTGGTTCCGGGATGCCAGGCCAGGTCACGGACAAGGGGAGCCCCTCCCAGAGTTCAGGTGGGGTCCAAAAAGCTCCCAGGAATTCCTGTACTGCCCGGGCACTGCTGTACACAAAACTGGAGAGTTCGGAGATGGGCAAGAGGTGGTTTCCGATAGAAATGATAGAGCAGGAGACCCAGCTGGGCAGGAAAGACAGATGTCCTGTGGTCAGGCGGCGTGAGCTCCTGCTGCTCCAGAGCTGCTTGGCTGTCTGCGTGGCGCGGTGGACATGGCACCGTAACCTGTCTGCGTCTGGGATCCTGGCTGTGGGTGTCTCAGCCCCGGGCCTGGAGTGCAGCTGTGGTTACTTGCGACTGCAACATCCCACACGGTCTCACGGGCAGGGCAGCTTCCCCTGGGGCCAGAGGCTAATCAGGACCTCACCGAGCGTCTAATAGAACGTGGCCAAGATGTGAGGCTCTGTCCCTGATTTGTTCCTTCCCGAGTCTCCCCACCTCAGCTCTGCCGTCTACCCCCCTGTTCCGCCAAAACTTGGAAGTCGTTCTTGATTCTTTCTTTGGCCAGCCCCACGTCACATCCCATCGGCAAGCCGAGGCCATCCTCTCATCGTCCTCCCTGTCCTCTACTGCGGCGTGGTCAGGCCACCCTTCTCCCTCCGGCTGCTGTGGCGGCCACCGAGGGGTCTGCTCCACCCCGCAGCCCTCAGAGCCCGCCGTACGGCCAGGCGCTCTGGGAAGCAGGAGGTGAGGTGGAGTCAGGCCGGAGGTTTACTAGGGGACACCTGTGGAGGGTAAAGGGCAGAGGGACCAGGGGCACACAAGTCTGATACCCGGGAAGGGAGAGCTGAGGCCACAGTGTAGCTCTGCGAAGCCCGGCGGGCCCGGCTGGGAGCCGCCACTGGAATCCCGGCTCTGGTACCCTGCAGAGCTCAGTCTCTGGGCAGTGTGGCCTCAGGTCAAATGCTGTGGGCAGCTCTTGGTGGCACCGCAGCTAGAGGCTGCTGGCCCTCCGCTCTGATCCCAGCAGGTCCTCTCCTGAAGGGGGAGCGGAGCTGTGTGCCCTGGGCGCTAGGCAACGCACCCGGCTACGCAGGCGCCTGCCCACGTCACTGCCCTCGTGACCCAGTCACCTCTTAGCCGCCCTCTGCTCAATACCGCCACACTGGGGATGACGTTTCAATGTGGATTTTGGAGGGGACATTCAAACCAAAGCATGGGCCACCGTGCTCCGACCCTGGATCCTCCAACAAGCCAAACTTCTCCCAGCGCTGCAGCTGTGACATCCGTCCGGAGCACCGATGTCCTCGTCTCCCAGTGGTCGGCTCCCTCCTGCAACTCAGACCTCAGCTCAAATGTCAGCCCGGCCTCTCCTGGACCCCCCCACCCCCCACCACGCTCTTCCATAGGTAGCATCTCCCTCAGTCTCGCACAGCTCTGGGATTGGTCTGATTTTTATATATTTCTCTTCTCCCTCTCCTTGTTCACAGAGGTTTGTATTCAGTGGCACTTTTTGAGATCTGGGGCCTTCTCTGGCCTGTTTACCACTGTGTTCCTAGAACAGTGCTTGGCACGCAGTGGGCACATAATACTTGCACAATGCAGGCACGGATGCAAGGCCTGAAGAGCTGGGAGCCCCAGGACTTGGGAGCTGAGTGCTCGGGGCGAGGCTGTCCCGCGGTCAGGCGTAACGCACCAGGTGCTGGGAGTCTGCGGCCTCAGCTCTGCTCTCCCGGGTGCCTGAGACGAGTCCGATACAAAATCCTAACAGGGAACGTGCTTTGGAAACCCCGGGGGCCACACACTGAAGGCTTTTATCCCTTATCGAAGCCGTGGTCATAGTTCATTTTATGTGGCTAATAACAGAATACCTGAAACTGGGTAATTTATAGAGGAAAGGAATTTATTTCTCACCGTTAGGAAGGCTGAGGAGTCCAGGGTCGAGGGGCGGAAGCTGTGAGGGCCTCCTTGCTGGCGGGGGTGCTGCGGAGTCCCAAGGCAGCAGGGGGCATCGCATGGGAGGGGCCGAGCGCCCCAGCGCTGTGCTCACCTGTTTCCTCCTGTTGTTTAGAGCCGCCGCCTCCACCCCACGGAGCCCATCGGTCCATTGACCCAGGAAGGCAGAGCCCTTCTGACCCGGTCACCTCCTAAGGCCCCGCTTCTCAACACTGCCACATTGGGGATGAAGTGTCCACATGGGTTTTGGAGGGGACGTTCAAACCCTAGCAACCTTTTGGGACTGTTTGTGTAACGACTAGAGTGATGAGCTGACATCCTAACGAAGGATGGGTCAGAACCTCTTTACCCAACATTTTTTCTCTCTGAGTATCTTTTGAAAATCCGTTAGCATGAAAGGCCTAGGAGACAGGCTCACCTGTTGGTAATTTAGTTGTTATTAGTGGACTTGGCTGTAGAATATTCCAGTACTGCTATGATTTGAAGGTTGGTGCCCCTCAAATTTCGTATGTTGGAGCCTAATACCCAATGTGATCGTATTAGGAGGTGGGGCCCTTGGGGAAGTGACTAAGTCATGAGGGCTCTGCCTTTCTCCAGGGGAGGACGCAGCAAGCAGGCACCTTCTCCGAGGCAGAGAGCAGCTCTCACCAGACACCACGTCTGCTGGTGCCTTGATCTTGGACTTCCCAGCCTCCAGAACTGTGAGCAATTAATTTCTCTTGTTTATAAATTACCCAGTCTTAGGTATGTTGTCATAGCAGCCCAAATGGACTAAGACAAGTAGCTTGCTCTGTGGCCTTGGGTGAGTCACTGAACCTCTCTGAGCTTGTTTCTCCAGCAGTAAACCAAGGGGATTTTTATTTCATTTTATTCTATGTCCAAGGATAAAGAGAAGAAGCGTAGGAAGTGGGATTTTGTGTATTCTCCACCCTCCCCCATGGCCCCATCGAGTTGGGTCCCATTCCGCCTTCACCTTGAGCCTTCCCAGGGCAATGGCGGCAGGAAAGAGGTGGGCGGTAGGCCTGGGGTGAACAGCCCCTCCAGGGCCTGACTGGAGACGCCGTAGAGAGTTGACATAATTCTTCAGTTATTTTGTGAGAGCAGCAAGAAAGTCAATCTGTACAGTGTTCTTGTTTCTGACATTTACAAGTGAATGTTTCCAATTGATACTTAAACACCAGAAACAAGCAAAACCTCCCCCCCAACCCCGAACCACACCCAAGAACGGCATTAAAAACCATGAAATTTCCAATTACCCCAGCCCTGCTGACTAGCGGAACATCGCCCCCTCAGCACTGTGTGCACTGTGCTAGCGAATCATCCCCAAACTATTGCAAAAATCCCAGCCCGGCCGTGGCAGCTGCGGCACAGATGTTCTGCACGGCGCCAAGCATTGCTCAGTGTCGCTAGACAGAGTCTCTGAGACACAGAACATGAGCGTGGAGCTGGGGACGGTGACAACGAGAGCCATGAAGACCATCTGCAGGAAAATGGAGTGAGAGTGGGGGGACTGAGCACGCCGCCCCGCCCCCCGATTTCAGAGCACACTGGGCTGGGCGTGACTTTTGGGCCCCAGTCTCTGTTCCTTGTGCCAAATGGCCTGTGTGCTCCTACAGCTGAACGCCCAGAGCCGTGTGCTATACCCGCACCCCAGTCTGTGGTTTCCAAGCCGAAATCCACCCTTTGGCATCTGTCCTTCAGATGTCGCTGAAGATTTAACTCCTCGTGTGCTGATTTCTGGACCTGCCCGGGCTGTGCTCAGCTCCAGATGTCGTGGGCCGGTCGCAGCCGGTGTAGAAGCCGTCACTCCCATCTAGACACCATCCCTCCGGGACACCCAGCTGCGGTGGCAGAGGGAGTGTCGGGGTGGCAAGGCTGGTCCTCTGCCCGACCACTCGGGGAGGCTCGGGGAATGGGGGACGGAGCTGCCGGCCTGCGCTCTGTCACTCTGGTGTTGACCCGGATGCCTGTGCCTGAGCATGCCTGCTTGTCCTCCTGGCTCTACCCGAGACATCTGCAGGCCAGACAGAGCTCCCAGGGTGTCACCTCCTGAGTTCCCCGAAGGCAGGCAGTGCCCAGAGCCACTGTCCTCCGGGCAGGTGTGCCAAGGCGGGTGGCCAGGCCCTTTTGCAGCACCTGTTCCTCCGTCCTGAGCACCTCCTATTGGTGGGCTGTGCAGAAGAGCCGGCGGGCCCTCCTCTGCCACAGGTGGGGCATGCACGGGCGGGGGGGGGAGGTGGGGGGGACAGATTTTCAGGTTTATGGATTAAGTGAGGCTGAACTCTCAGTGACACCCGGGGAGATGTGGGGTTTGGTGCTGGCACCGAATGGCCCAGCCAGGATCTTCTCGTGGCTCCCATGGGCTGCCCTGGGAAGGTGAGTGAACCTCGGAGCCTGGGCCCCGGGGGGCCGTGAGCTGCAGCACCCCCTCCTCTGTCCCTGGACGCACACCAGCCGTGGCCAGGGCCCCGCCCGCCTCTGCACGTGGGCCCTGAGGGCAGCGGAGGGAACACTCCCTCACACAAGCATTTCCCCAGGCCTTGCGGATTAATAACCGCCATTTAAAAATAATTAGACATGATTGACAATTAATTTCAGAAATAGCCCTTGCCAAGTCACTCATTACACGGACTCTCCCTGGTGTCACCTCTGTTCACTGTCAGGCTTTCGGTGCTCCGGAAAAGCGACGCTAGGCTTGATCGAAGTTTCCATTCCGAGTCGTTGCCATGTTTGGCTGCTCCCGGGTTCCTGCGCTGCGGAATGTCCCTGCGGAATGTCCCGGCAGAGTCGGCCTGGGTCCCTGCAGGCTGGGATGTCCAGCCTTCACATCGTCATTCCAGGCAGCAGGAAGAAGGAGAGTGTGAAGCACAAGGAGCATGGAAGACTATGGTCACCCATTCCTTGACGCTTCTCCCATTGGGAAGTGGGGCCTTTGTCCCCTCCCCTTGAATCGATGACTGCGTTGTCCACTGGAAGGTGGCAGAAGTGATGTTATGCCAATTTCCAACTCAACTCCTAAGAAAATGGCGGCTTCCACACTCCTGAGGAACGTTCTTTCCGGCAACCTCGAGCTGCCTTTGATGCACTTCACCACTCTGCCGTCCTCCCAGGACTGTGGAAAACGATAACAGTGGTTGCCGTTTTAAACCACTGTGTTTTGGAGTTTTAAACACTAGGTTTTGCGGCAGCAGGTTACCAGAAAAGAATTTGCTGCGATATATTTAATTTCAAGACTGTAATATATGAGAAGATGCATTCAGTGGGGGTTGTTGCCACAACAAAACCCTAACACATGGCCTTGGCTTTGGGACGAAGCTCTGGGCAGAAAAAGCTGTTGGGACCTCAAGACGATTGTTAAGCAAAGTGAGAGGGACCCCAGAGGTGCCGCTGAGGAGCTCGGAGACAGTGAGGAAAACATTCCTGGAGGCTGGACGGAAAGTTTGGCCACATGGTAACACGGAAAACCGATGAACTCGAGGATCCAGCTGAGGGGACCTGGGCAGACAGAAGGTCCCACCGGCTTCGTCCAGCTCCTGGGACAAGCTGCAGGAAGAGAGAGGTGAACAGAGAACGGAGGTCTCAGGACACAGAGCAGAAGTCAGAGGAAATGGGAAGGACCCAGGACCTGCTGGGTGTGGCAACAGACCTGTTTCCCATCCGGCTCTCTCGGCGAAAGTGCCACAGGCAGAGATGGCTTCAGGCCAAAGGTCACATCTTGGGCAGCAGGGCCTCGGCCTCGGGGGAAGACCTCGGGGGTAGACCTCGGGGGTGTGGCTGGAAGACTGTTTTTAAGGCCTGAAAAGGATTTAAGGCTATGTTTAAGGAGGCTTTTACGAGTCTTAAAAGCATGTGTTACAGACATTCTCAGACAAGAGTTGCTTTTACAAATGTTAAGGGCATTGCCCATAATGGCTTTGCTATTGCCAAAGGTGGAGACGGATCTGACCTGGAGAGAAATGGTGCTTTTGTCCCATGGAATTGATCATTGATTGGTACGTATGTAACTCACAAAGTTTTAAAGGGATTGCGCTGGCTTGGACCCAAAGGACAATACAGTACAAAGTGGAAGGAGGCCTTCGGGCCGACCCTTCTAGAGCATGGAGCAGCGTGAGGCGCCTGCGCAGCCTCTGACGGGCTATCTCCTATGAAGGAACAGTCGAGAGCCACGGGGGTCTCCCCCAGAGAGCAGGACTTTGCTTTAACCAAGGAACTGGAGCCCGCACTGGAGCGGATTTCCAAGCTGCTCCGGCCCAGTCATTGTGATGTCCCCGTCCCCTTTTGGATGGAGGGCGTTGACGGGAGTTTTCCCGTCTTGATGTCACCACTGTTGGTTGGGCGCAGGGCAGGGGATGCCAACACTTCTCCAGCTCAGGGGTTGTCAGAACAAGGAGACCCAGGCGCGAGGCGCTGCCCCTGAAGAAACACACCCAGATGGCCGGGACCTGCTGCAGGGGTGGACCCCGGGCCTGGAGTCTGAGCCTGACGCTGTAATGGGAGGAGACTGGGGTGGGGGAGGGTGTTTGTATCCCGTATACGGCAATGATGTAAATAATTCATGGCGTAGGCGTCTGCGGTGGACTAAATAGAGCAGCAAGGCCTGGGACGCTCACGGCTCTGCTCTGGGCGTGCGTGGATCCCAAACTAGCGGGACTCGAGGGTTTTCCGTGCAAGGCGACGTCACAGTACAGCTTCAGTGCAAATGAACGTGTTACAGGGTAATCCGCGGGGTCTACCCGTAATCTGTCAGCACTTCAGTTCCAGAAAACCCAAGCCGGGCTCTGAGCGGTGGTAAATCTACATCATCCACTGCATCTTGGGGGAGCAGGAGAGAGAGAGAACACGACCACGCAGAAGAGCCACCAGGCCCAGGCCCGTGAGTGCCCCACCATGGGGAGGGTGACACCATCGTGTGGACACTGCCGTGATCCCCGAGGAAGGGCACGCGTGGCGCAGGCTTGAGAGCTGCAGGGAGCAGGGAACAGGCGGCGAGATGTGGCTCTTGCCACCACGTAGAGTCTCCAGCTCCTCGGGGACCCGTGGAGGCTGGGCTGGGCGGGGGAGGCCCTGCCGTCTCCCTGCAGTCCCGTCTTACTTTTTGCTTGTAGCTGTCTGACCGCACCCAGTTTTATCTGCCTATCTGTCCTTCTAAAGGCACAGTGACCTCTGTCCCCAAGGAACAGTTCGGAAATGAGCATTAAACCAGATTAAAGCAGGTCGGGCGTGTGTGAACTCCACTGTGGAGAGGGATGCCCGGGTGCAGGAGAGGGTCCCTGAATACTTCCTGTCCCTGCTGTCCACGCACCAGAAACGTGAGAGTTTTTAAGCTCTTCCTTTAAGTAACTGGATTCTATTGCAGGTGGTCACAATCGCCTCACGTTAAACAACAAAAATGTTTCACCGCTCTTCTGCGTTTTGGGTATTGCAAAGAAAGCAAAGTGTGCCAATTTAAGCACCTAGAACGAAGGCACCCTTTGGGGACAAAAGCTGGGCTGTCACATACGCAGTTGCCAGTCACGGCTGTGCCTCCCCATTGCAGAGAGGTGACAGCCGAGGACCGTGGGCACAAAGACAGGACAGACGGAGAGCGGAGAGGTGGACAACCGGCCCGGAAGTCTGGTCCTTATTTTCTCTTCACAATTCTTTCCTGAATGAGCACATGCCCTGCTGCAGAAATGGCCGGCATTTTCCAAACGATGTTCCAGGTAGAGTCAGTCCACCCACATTTCTGAGAAAGCACTTAAAACCAAGCTCCGGCAGCAGCTGTCAGTGTTTTGGACCCTCCCTCGGTGACTAAAGGCGCAGGTGGCAGCTGGCGGCTGGGGAGGGGCCGGCGGGAGCTGGCATGGGCCGCACGAGGCACCAGTCTCATCATTGCCCCCAAAACAGCCATCACGGTTAATGACGGAACCCGGGGAAAGACAGGCCGTAAATGCGAACACATACTTCTTACTCAAAATTAGGTGTGAACTCTCATTACAGGAGGAAAAGACATCAGCCAGACTGCTGCCGCCCGGTCCTCCGCCCCGTCCTCCGCCCCGTCCTCCCTCCGCCCGATCCTCCGCCCCGTCCTCCGCCCGGTCCTCCGCCCCGTCCTCCGCCCCGGTCCTCCCTCCGCCCGGTCCTCCCTCCGCCCGGTCCTCCGCCCGGTCCTCCGCCCCGTCCTCCGCCCCGTCCTCCGCCCGGTCCTCCGCCCCGTCCTCCGCCCCGTCCTCCGCCCGGTCCTCCCTCCGCCCGGTCCTCCGCCCGCTCCGCCGCCCGGTCCTCCGCCCGCCGCGCCGCGGAGCGCGGCCCTCTCAGGTACGCGGGGCCTGTGCCTGTCGCTGTCTCCTGCGTTGGTCTCACAGACCTGGGTGGTGCCCAGGGACCTGGGGCCTGCGTCACTCTCTCTGGACCACTGGGTCTCAGACAGACAGTGGCTGGGAGGGGACCCCAGAGCAGTCGCCTGTCTCCTTGGCTTGGAGCAGAGCGAGGGCCTTGCCCCTCTGGCGCCTCTGCACATGCGTTAGCCTGGCCTGTCCCCCTCCCGCCTGGCCTGTCCCCTTCCCGCCCGGCCTGTCCGCCTCCCGCCCGGCCTGTCCCCCTCCCGCCTGTGCCTGTCCCCCTCCCGCCCGGCCTGTCCCCCTCCCGCCTGTGCCTGTCCACCTCCCGCCCGGCCTGTCCCCCTCCCGCCTGTGCCTGTCCACCTCCCGCCAGGCCTGTCCCCCTCCCACCCGGCCTGTCGGCCTCCCGTCTGGCCTGTCCCCCTCCCAGACGGTGCCACAGGCAGGAAGCGAATCTGGCCTGGAACAAGGAGCCACACTGAAGATCTTCCTTCAGGAAGGAACGTCACCGGCCTCTCCCCTAACTGCAGGGGTGGGAGCGCAGAGCAGCCACAGGCCTTTTATTTGCCAACAAAAAGGCTGAAGTTTGCTCCTCCCTGGTTGCATTTCAAAGAAGGCTAAAAAAGAAAACCCAAAACCAAGAAAACCCTTCATTTTGCCTAAGTGCTGCCCTCAGTGAAAACAGAGACTTTTACTTGTCTCTGGGCGCTGCTTTCTCCACCCCACCTGCTTTTGAGGTGGTCTAAGGGGAAAGGACTCCTGTCCTGCTAATCAGCTCCAGGGACAGGGACCAGGCCGGTCACCGCAAGGGCGGACGTGCGTGCGAGGGTTTGTCACACGCGCTGCCCGCGGGCCGGGAACCTGGCGGGCTCTGCCTGCAGTTAGGACTGCGCTGCCGCTGAGTCTTCTAGCGAATTCTGATTCTGGGCTCAGCTGGGGCTCATTTGAACGAGGACCCCTAGAATAGCTTTTCTTCTGGAATCCGGGGGTAGGAGGAAGCTGCTCCACCGGCCCCTGGAGCTCCCGGTGGGCCCGGCAGGGCCTTGGGCTGTGCCTGACTCGGCTGGACTGCAGGTTCAAAGGAGTATGTGATTTCTTAAAGTCAGACAACTTAAAACCTCGTCTGTCTCATGCTTTTAAGTTCTGCTTACTTAAATCTAGCAGGCGACAGCATTCATTTCAACTCCAAGTGTTTGACTCTGTTTTGAGCTGTCATCTCACCCAGCTGAGCCGTTTGAAGGCTGGGGGGCCTTCCGGGATCCCCCCCAACCCCCGTCATGTCTCAGCCTTCCCTGCAATCCAGTCCCGGCAGGGAACCTCCTCAGCCGCCCTCCCCAGCCAAACGCTCATCATCGCAGGGGAAGAGACACGGCTTAGGAAATCGTGTTCAAACGTGACGTTTTCTCAAATGGAAACACGGAGACTTGGTTCTTCGCAAACTCCCATTGCTACGAGCGATTTGACTGCGTGGCAAGTGAGTCCAGAGCAAGGGTCCCCTTTCGCCCCCCAGCCAGAGCCTTGCAAGGGGAGCCCCTCTCTGTCTTTCTGGCTCCTTCTCCATCTGGAGGGCAGGTTCGGAGTGTGCCTCGCGGGAGACACAGGCGCCGCAGCCTTGTCCTCAGAAGCCCTGCGCCCCTCCCAGCACCCCACTGTGTCCGTCCCGGAGCTGGCCTCGGGCCAACTCTGCCCTTGCAGGCTCAGTCTCACCCCAGGCCCCGGAGTGACGTGAGATGACTCACCCACCTGGGGCGGCCCCTCACCCTGCCCTTCTGAGCTCCCCTCCGGACCCCCACTCCGATGTGTCATTCAGTGCCCGAGTGTCGTCACACAGAGCTCATCTTTTAGGATGGCTCCGATGACCTGTTACGAATTTTGTAAAACTATTTTCGTATGGATAAATACTTCCATGAGAAGTGATTTTTCGGGTATGACCTGGAAGAGAAATTTCTTGCTGCAAAGTTAGGAAACTTCCGACTTTGCACACGCACACGCCGCATGTGCATCTACAGTAACAGATTATTAAAGGAGTCCACGGAGAGTTTCTAACGAGTGCCCTTCCCACACTGTGCCCGGACCACGAGCAACGATCCCGAGCGATCGGGGAGGGGCGGGGCCTGAGTCACGCGTCAGGCGTGCGGGCTGCACCCCTGCTGACAGGCCCCGGCCTGGGGTGAGAGCAGCCCCAGTCCAGCTTGGGAAAACCAGTAGTTGTGCAGCACTCTGGCTAGTTAATTTGAAAGTTGCCCTTTGGGATCTATATATTTAATTTCAAGACCTTAATTCCTGAGCAGTTTACGCGATGAGGAACAGGCGTGGGGAATTAGGCAGACGGAAGGCAAACGCCCAGCAGGCCAGCCACCCGGCCCTGTGTCTTTCACAGCCGGGGCTGGCGCGTGACCGCAGCGCTGTTCGGTTGGTGGCGTGTGTGTGTCGGGGCCAGGGGTTTCTGCTTTCACTCAAGTTGATTTATTTTTCTTTTCCTTGGTAATTGTTAAAAAACAAAATAAAGCCCCCTGTGAGCCTTTTTGGAACTTCTGGGAAAGTCCCCGTGCTGAAGATGGCGGAGTTTGGAGCGGAGCTGAGACCGCTTGTCCCCAGCCCTCTCTGGCCCGGGAGTGTCTGGGTTCCCATGGCTCCCACGGCGCCCCGAGCCGGCGGAGACGCCGTCCCCGGGCAGTCAGCAGAAGGAACCAGGCCAGAGGGCTCTGTGCTGGCATGAGGCACACGGAAAGCTTGCTGATGGCGTGGGAGGACGGCGACACCACAGGGGAGCGGAATCCTCCTCCTCACCTCTAATTACAAAGAAGAAAATGTCACTGAAAAAAAAAAGTTTAAGATGTCTTAATATAAGAGTCGCCTGTAACCCAAAGCCACCACTTAAGCTTTGATGGCTAAGTACTTAGAGGAAGTTTCCGATTTCCCCGAGCCCAGGGGACGTGGCGTGGTCCTGGTGAGGACTCTGTCCTGGCTGAGTGACCCGGCGGGGCTCGTACTCCCTTGGGTGGGGGCCTCTTGGGAAAGGGGGAGGAACGTCACTGGGGTTGGTTAGATCCGGGCGCACGGTGGCTGCGCGTCCTTCTCTGGCTCACTGCCGGCGTGTTCCTGGCTCTGGCTCCGTCAGTGACATTCATCAGTGACGGGCGAGGACACCTTGCGCCTGCTGGGGCTCGGGCCCCGGTGCCTGCCCGACGCTGAGCCGGGGGCGGGGGAATTGCAGACGCCCCCCACCACGACCACTCTCTGGGTCTGCTTGCACCACAGAAGGGACCGAAAGCCGTTGTGATGTGAGGACTATTGTGGCCCCCACGTCCCCCAGGCCCTGGGCTCTGTGTGGCTGCCCGGGATTCAGGAACTTGCCGTCACTTCGGAATTCTTCTGTTTTCCTGCACGAATGCCTCACATGGCCCTCAGCCTACACCGATTCCATTCTGGAGGCTTCCGCTCTCGGGATCTGGTCACACCCCAAAGGCTCTGCCTCCTAACAGCATCGCCCTGAGGGTCAGAATGTCAACATATACATTTTGGGCTAAAGCGCTGTCCATGGGCCGTTTTTCTCGTGGGGTCTGACACTGGGGCGTGTGTCGTGTGTTTCCATGAGACACGTCCTCTCCTCCAGCTGGCCTCTCCCTCGGCCTCCCGCCCTCATGAAGCCTGGCACAGCCTTCTGCACACCCACCTTCTAGAAAGCATTTAAGACGGGTCACGGGATGCATGAAATACAGCCAGGGAAGGTAAATTATTTTCTGACTAAATGAATTCTCGTTCCTTCTACACCTGAGAACCTGAGAGTTGATGCACCGGAGATGCCTTCTGCGTAAAAATACACATCCAGAGACAGTCCCGAGCACCAAATCCAAATCCAGTTTCACGCCCGTGTGTCTTCTCCCCTCCCCGGCGTCTGTGGCACTTGAAGATGGGTACCTTCAGCTGCCTTTGTGCCACCAAAGGACACACTGACCCTTGGGCCCACAGAGGTGTGTCATCCGAACTGTGGCCTGATCCGAGCCCAGCCCTGGAGAGAAAAGGTGCCTGTAAAGGCTGCAGCCGTCACTGCTGCCCCGGCTGGGCCAGTTGCTGCGCGCCCCCAAGTCTTCCCGAATATATGCGGCGTCTCCCTGAGCATCTGATCTCTGCAGCAGGTGGGGATCTGGATTTCAAGGGCAGAAAGGAGCTCTGGTAGGTTTACACAGGAAGGAAATTCAGGGGGGAGATGCAAGGCGGCTGACAGCATTGCAGGAGGCGTTTCAGGACAGACTCTGGACAGGGGCAGAAACAAGGGATTTGGGGAGCAGGGTCACCCCGTGGGGACTTGGTCCCATCGTTGCTGCTGATTTCCCCCCAGTGGGTCCTTGACACAGTCACACTGGAGTCACAGAACTGCCGTTTCCCAGCGACGCAGTGGCCGTGGCCCACCCCCTCCAGAGCGGAAGCTCTTAGCCTTTCGTGCTGGGTTATGGCCACTGAGTGGCCGGATGAAACCTCCGAGAAGTTTAGGTCCATGAGCATTTGAAATAGCAATGATTTGCACAGCACTGCTTAGAAACTGTGGTAGATACGACGCACTGGAGTGTTTTGTTGAGTCTTTGCTGAGTGACTAGCGAGGAGGCATTGCCTAGAAATTCTCCAAACAAAATTCCACTGTTCATCTATGGGCTAACGACAGAAATAGTGTCCACCGGAGTTTATTTGCTGGTGTCCAATTCCCTCATTGCTGGGGAAATAGAGTCAAGTGTTACCCAAGGGAGAGATCACGTGTTTATACATCTCTGTAGAAAGCTGCTTATTGGTCAAATGGGCCACAGCCAAATTTGGAGAGACTTAGAAAGAGCTCACTCAAAAGGGACCTTGGAGATATTCCACTCCAATTTCTTAATCTAAGAAGAAACTGAGGCCCAGAGAGTGTGATGCTACTTGCAGGTCTAGGCTGGACTGGAACTCGGATTCACCTCGTCTTAGGACTCCAAGACTGCCGGTGTAAGTTCTGGCCAACTTACTGACGCGAGCCACCTCCCCGGAGCCCAGGGCCTGGACGGTTCTCAGGCACTTTCTAATGGCTTCACGGTCTCTTCCCTTTTGACTCGGTGTCTGCTTCACCCATTGCAAACACCACACTTGCAAAATGTGTGATGCTGCCTTAGTTTTGAGGGGCCCCCCAGGCTCTGTAGACTTGGCCAGTGTCTGCTGGTGCACAGTCAGATTGCTGCATCTGGCAAGGCCCCACCTGTCCCCCGCGCCTGGCGCCTGTTTCCATGACGCCCAGCATTCGGGAGGGAGGTGGTCTTTCCCCAGATCGGGCGGCGGGCAGCAGTGGGCGGGCGCAGCTGGGATTCATTCAGCCGAGCCGGAGCCGGGCGGGCAGGCCCCACCCTCCGAGGAAACTTGCTCTCTGTCAAGTGCAAGCCAAGGGCATCTGTCCCACACCTGCTTTACACGAAATGTTCTCCTGGCTTCTTTGGAAAGTAACTTTGTACTGGCCCATCCAAGCTGGGGCAAGGAGTTGAAATTTTAGCGTAGGCCCATTGGAAAGCAGGAAGAAAAATGAAACAGCTCAAGATATTACCCTTTTTGTCTGTTCCAGCACATTACAGGGCCCCCAGCTGGAGTGCGGAGCGTGAGCGCGTAGCTCGTACTCAAACAGCTGGAATCGATAGGACCCCATGTTAACCCACTGCTTCCGGGAGCGAGGGTCTCCTGAGCCCAAGGCACTAATTTTTGCAGTGTTTCGCCTCTCCTTCCTGCCTCTAAGGAAGCAGGGATCGTGTGTGGGCGTGGAGCAGCCGCAGGACTCGTCTTCCTTTGCTTCCTGCGGTGAACTCAGGAGCCCGCAGAGAAAGGGAAACAGTTAGAACGGCCGCTGGCTCAGCGCTGCTGCCAGGGGTCCGAGGCAGCGTGTTCCCGCCCAGCGCAGCACCTCTCCCTCTGGCCTTCGGAAGGCAAAACCCTGAGTCGCACCGACTCTCCTTGAACCCATGAAGAACACGGAGATCTTGGCTGGAGAGGTGACAGTCCCAGTTGCCCAGGAGGGGCATGGGGGTCCCAGGAGAGTGAACCCCCCTTCAGCTGGCCCAGCACGGGCCAGGGCGGAGGACTGAGAGGCGGCGGGCACATGGGCGGTGGGTGGACCAAGGGCACAGGGTGTCAGAAGAGGCCAGAACCGAACAGGCCAACTTCCCACCTGCCCCCTTGGCCTGCTGTTTCTCCTGCCCCTCTTCAGCGAGCCGCAAGGAGCTCAGCCCAGGAACTCCCACAGAGAGGCTGTAACAGGAAACTGAACAGCAAGGTCAAAGCGAACGCTCCCCCGCCAGTCCAGCTGTTCCCACGTCCCCCGACCCCTGGCTCGCGGGCCCCAGGCTGTAAAAGCACAGGCCGAACACCCCGAAGCCAGGGCTGGGCGCAGCTCAGGGCTCAGTCCGTGTGGCCCCCACGCCCAGGAGCGGGCTCTGCGTCTCACGCCGAGATGTTCCTGCCGCCGCTGCCGCCAGGCACTCGAGTGCAGGTCAGCCCAGCGGCGGGCGGGCAACAGGCCGCCACTCCCCAGGGAGCTGCAGGTGCTGCTCGGAGCCCTGGGCCAGCCTGGCACACATCAGGCGCCTGTTTTGCCCCCTATGCGGGGGCCGGCCTGGCCACCCACTTCCCCTTCTGCGGGTCCCTGTCCCGGGCCAGGCGGCCAGAGGCCTCTGTTTCCGGCCAGCCTGGCAGCGGGGAGAGGCTGCCCATAGGCAAGACGCCAGCAGCTCCCCAGGGCCCAGGGCCTGAGAGTGCACAGCAGGGGCCGCGGCCCGGCCTGGGGGGCAGGAGGGCGGGAGGAGCGGCTCTCGCACGTGGGCAGGGCCTTCGCTAGATGCCAGACGCGAGCCGGTCCCGGGTTTCAGTGGCACGAGAGAGCGAGCGGGTGACTGGAGACGAGGCCCAGGTCACGGTAGTGGAGCCCGGCTGTCGGCCGCGTGCTGGGGTGAGGAGCAGGGACAGCTGCACGCTCTCCGGAGGGCACGGCGGCTATAGACCCTTTGGGACAGGAGCCCCTGGGGTGCCGCCCGCAGGGGAAAGAGAGGAGAGAGAAGAGGCCGCTGTCGTGTTTGAGCTCCTTACAATCGTCCACCGGGCAGCCCAGAGAGCAAGTGGTGAAGCCATCTTAAAAAAAAAAGTTAATAAGAAAAAGAAGTGAGGAGCGCAGGCTTCTGTCCTGTAGACCTGCCTCGCGTCTGCTCACGAGCGCCCCAAAGACAGCGCAGGCTCATGCAGCAGCCAGGACGACGTGTGAAGTGGGAGAAGCAGGTAGAAAAAGGACAGCTCTGCAGGCTTGTAGATGACAGAGGGACGTCCCCTGAGACGCAGGCTTTGCTCCCGGCCTGCAGGGACTCTGCACCTCTGTGTGCGGACAGGGGGACGCCCAGGGAGACGGGAGGGGGGCCACACCGATGACACCCAGGGCCCATGACTAGGCTGTAGGCCCACACCCCCTCTCCAGGGTTGGCGCCCGTGAACCTGCCCCCGTGCGGACTGAACAGAGAGGAAAGGGAATACTGAATTTCTGACTAAGCCACACCTGATCATCAGCCTGCCCTGATTTCTCACGGGCCACCGATCATTTTTATGACGGGTGAATAAATGAGCATTATTTACATAATACCACCTTGGCAGAAAAGGCCCAGCCTGGAGTGAGTCTGGCCCCGTGCTGTGGGGGTGGGAGGGTGGGGTGGGCACAGCAGCCACTGAGTGCTCCACGGTGGCTCCGGGCTGCCCGGCCAGGCCAGGCCCCGCAGCGCTGTGAGCGCGGGCGGCTGGGCCAGTCTTGCTTCCTGCCTGGCCAGAGGGGCTGGCGCTGGGGCACGGACAGGCAGGGGGGTGAAGGCCACGGTCCCGCCCCGTGCGGCCTGGCACTGGCACCGAGCCTGCCATGGCCACCGGGGGCATCTCTGCTCACTGGGCTCCCGGACCCATGGAGGAGGGTGCAGGCCCCCAGCCTGTTCTGGGGGAGGGAACCACCTATTTCCCCGGCTTCCCGAGCAGGTGTGCGGTCCCTCTGCAGGGCTCCTCCGGGCCCGGAGGCAGGGCCTGCTCTGTGGAGTCTGGAGCGACAGGGGCTGCTTGCTGTGTGATAAGCGGGGGGCAGGCACCTTCCTAAATGGGCCTCTGTCACAGCGCATTCCTGTCCTGCTGTCTCTCCAGCGCTGTCACTAGTCCCCAGGGCAGCAGAAGCCGCCGGCTGCCTGCTGGGGCCAGATAATGCGAGTGCTGTGGCGCAGTCACATTTAATCTGCTTAGGCTGTCACATCTCATGGGCCCTCAGCCTTTGGAAGGCTCTGCTCCCTGGGGACGATCGCAGCCTGGCCCTCACGGTTCCCCATCTGTGTGCCAAATGGCTCCAGCTCCCGGCGTCCTCGACGGGGCCCTGCGCTAGCCGGGTGACGTCAGAGAGGGCCCTGCCGGCCGCCAGCTGACCGCTGCTGGGTGGCTCACCCCCCCGCCTCAGCGTACAGTTTCGTCTCAGCATTAGCGCGGGGCCACCTGACGCGAAGACGGGGCCCAGGCGGGGGCTTCCAAAGGCCGGCGCGGTCTCCGAGGGCCTTGGCACCGGCTCAGACGCCGGCTCTGAGGAAAAGCAGACTTCCCAGCCACACTCCTCTCCCTCTGGCTTTGCAATCTCTGCCCGTTGCCAGGGACTCTCCACTGGACGTGACTTCATCGTGGACACAAGGCTCCGTCAGTTCTGCAAGTGGGGACCAAGCCAGACAGCGTCCTGACCCACTGCGCCCTGCAGCCAGCGGCCTTTCTTTCCAGCCCCCGCTGCCCGGCCCCGCCTGAGGCCCCCTGCTGGCGGCCTCCCTCCATGGCCCCGGGAGCCGCCTGCCAGCCGGGCACCTGTACCTGCAGGAGATGTGAACTCAGAAGCTTAGCAGAGATTTCTGTTTAGCACTCTAAAACTACTGATGGTGGAAAATAAAAGCAGAGTTTGTCCCGCTAGTCCTACATAACGTGGTAACTTACACCTTCCTAAGTTCAACCGCCAACGTTGCCAGTTGCCGGGGTCTGCGCGCCTTTTCCTCTGCCTGGTGCGCAGTGTGGCCGCGTCCTCAGCAAGGAGCAGCCTCTGCTCTGCACAGGGCGCAGCCCCCACCATGCCCCCAGGTGCAGTGGCCTCTCGGGCCGATTGTCTGTGTTTGTTTCTTTTCCTCCAGAGAGGCAGCCTGGAGCGGCAGCGGGCACCCCGCGGCGGCAGCCGTCTCCGGATAAGCGTGTGCACAGCGCAGTGCGTGTTTGCAGCCACGTGGGAGAAAGGTCTGATCTATTGCAATGCTGGAAAACAAAAAGGGCACGTTCTCTTACAGCCCACTGGGCCACCGCCGATTTCCTTCCCAAGTCGTCCCACCTGGGCCCTCACACACACCCCGCCTGTCTGCTCCCAGCCCAGCAGGACGCCCAGGCTGGCAGTGCTGAGGACGTCTTCCTGAACACGCGCTGCGAGGAAGGTTTCACAGGTGGACGGCGGGGCAGGCGCCGCAGCACCCGGCCAGACCACAGAGAGTGAAACAGGCCGGTGGCCGGCACGTGGCAGTTTGTTACCATGGCGTCTCCCGGGCCGCGTTTCCGGAGCGGGAGGAGCGAGAAAGCCATGAGCATTTGCCACTCGCCTCCCAGATGGCGGTCACAGCAAACGCCTCTGCGCCTGAGTCCTCAGAGCCAGGAAGAGGCCTCGTGCAGGGCCCTTTTGCTTGTTGTCCCTGGGAGGCTGGCGGGAAAGAGCAATGGCTTCCGTGCGAACCGGCTGCGCTCAAGGGGAGTCAAAGGCCGCAGCTCGGAGCGGGTCGAGAGGCGGGGCTGCCGAGAGGGGCCTGGCAGGCTGGGCGCGCAAGCTGTCCCCTGTGCTCTTGATCCTCTCTGCGCCTACGCACACCTTTCCTTCCTGACCAGCTTGTAGTCAGAGCCACTGGGGGGACCTTCAGAGCACAGCAGACATGGCTGTTCCAATGAATCTCTCCGGCCAGGCTGCCCACACCTGCCAGCACCCCCTGGGAGGACCAGCCCTAAGCCCTCGGCGCCTGACTTTGTCCTACATCAGGTCCACCTTCCTCTGAGGCCTCCCTGAGGCCTGTGTCCCTGGACCCCATGACCATCCAGCTTCATGTCCCCCCTCCACAGTGGACCCCACTGTCCTTGTTGCACCCCAAAGCCCCCTGCCTCGGGCCCTTTGCACCTGTTCCCTCAGCCAGAGGCAACACCGCACATGGCGGTCCCCACACCCCGGGGGTCTTCCCTTCCGCCTGCAGGCCCCGGGCCACGTCCCAGCTCCTCCATGCAGCTGTCTTGTCCGCCCCGAACCCCCTCTCCAAGGCCCCCGTTCCTGAACTCCTGCGGCCTTTCTGTATAAGGCAGAACGTGATGGCTTAGACGCCTCTGTAATAAATCCCCCATGGAGAGGTGCAGTGGTGACAGGGAGAAAGTCACCTGCAGGTGGGGTCTGATCCTGGCTTCCCTCCTCCCCATTAGCCCTTGAGCAGACGACCCCGCCCACGTTCCCAGCTGGGAGCCACCTGCAGCCTCCACCACCCAGAGGACCAGAGAGATGGTAAACATTTTTGGTGTCACAGCTGGGACCATGCTACTATCCTCGAAGGCCAGGGCACTGCAAAACACCCCGCAACGCGCACGACAGTCCACAACAAAGGATTAGACAGCCCGAACGTTGGTAGTGACAGCCCTGCCCTGCCCCGACCGAGGCTCGCCTGCGCAAAGAGGAAGGCTGAGAAAAATCAGCTACGACAGGATGCGTGAAAGCGGATGAAAACTGCAAAGGCTGGGCCCACTGGCGCTGTTTGTGTTAGACCCCCGCTGTCAACACGGAACCTCTCGCAGTGTTTCTCATCCGTGGAGTCGGGTCAGCGGACCATAAAGGCGACACCAAACGAAGGCCTCTTACGGGGGATCCCGTTGGATCCTCGGAGAAGCTCACGACACGGGCACTATGGTCCCTGCTTTTCAGAAGAGAAGATGGGCCGGGACCGTGGGGGGAGCAGTCCAAGGCCACACAGCCAGGCCGTGGCGGAGCCGGGGCTCCTTGGTTCACACTTCAGTCACGGGTCGCGTCACCGCGAGATGCTGCGTGTAAAAGCATTCGACAGCGTTGACACACGGGACGAATGTGATCGCGGCTGTACATCGGTGACCCCTCTCGTGCCACCTCTGGCCGATAGCACGGTGTTGGGCGTGACTTTGAGACCCCGCAAACACCTGCAGACGAATGAGAGGTGAGTCCCTGCAGGGAATCGAGAGAGGCTGGAAAAGCTGAGGCTGCTGTGTGCTCTGGGAGCCCAGTTACCAGACGCCAGCGCTTGGAAAGCCCCGGAAGTTGGGAGGAGCCTCAGTGGCCCCAGAGATGCCTGAGGCCTTGTGAGTTAGAGGGGACTCACAGCCTGTGACCTGCTTGACTGCCATTTTCAAGGAACATTTAGCCCCTGAGCACTTTGCCAGGACACTGTGCACAGCTCACGCAGGTGGTAAACAGAGTCCACATAACCAGGGCCCGGGGACACTTTCTTTTTTTTTTTTTTTTTTATGTTTTGTGATTTTTATTTATAACATTGTTGTTTTTTAATTAAATGCTTTGTTTTCCAGATTTAAGACAATTTTCTCTTTTAAGCTACGTATAGTTTACAGCAATTTGGTGCAGTATACCTTTGTGAATGAAAGTGAAAGCATTTTTTTCCCTACTTGATTCCTCCAAAATCCAGAAACTATTCATGAATATTCTTATGGCATAAGAATTTATTTGTTTTTTTTTTTTTTGATATATAAAAGCATTTATATTTAATGAAAAAATTTATCTAGTGCCAGCAGCGCAGTGGACAGGCCTGGGAGCTTACACCCCAAGGGGGAGGGCGGGAGCCTCCCGGAGTGGGCTGTCCCCAACAGGACTCTGTCCCCGCAGGGACGCCACGCCCTCCACGAGGAGGGTTTTAATCTCCAGGGAGCGTCTGCCAGGTTTCCCCCAGGACACTCAGCCACACGCCAGCTGCTGAGCCTCAGTCTGGGTCGCCTTTCTGTGCTCCCGCAGCAGGTGAGAGCGTCAGGCCCTGCCCAGTGTGGCCTGGCCAGCTCTGGAGAACAAAGTCACACATGCGTGGTCACACATCATTCCCTCTTTGTTTTTCCATTTGGGAAGCAAGAGATTAAATCGTCTCTGAAGAGAATCTCTTTCCAAGCTTCTCCTCTGAAAATCATTCTGGGACCAAAAAGGGTCATTCCTATGCCCTGGGCATTAAAGCCTTTAAGACTGATGACATTGACAAAATTCTCTGAGTCACATGTAGGAGGCAACATAATCCTTCTGGCAGCAAAAACCTGGTAGGGAAAGCATCAGTCCAGTAAGGAGATAACATATTGCCTGTTCCTCCGTACACAAAACCGGCCACATCAATTTCTCTTCTGCCAGTGAATGATGACTAATCTATCAAGTGTGCACTGAATAATGACTTTCCGTGGGGACAGCAGCTCTTAAGATAAAGTGTTACTGCTCTAGCTACATTATTATAAACAACATCCAATTTATGGAGTTAGGAAGCAGATGCATTTCTCAGTCATGTGTCACCATTATCTAGAACGAGCCATAAAATCTAGGCTGTCATGTATTTCCTGGCTGCAAACTTCAAGCAATTAATTGTCCTATAAAACAGTCTTGATCACAAGCCCCATTTAGAAATTAGTTGTTCAATATGATGATTAAATTCTAGAGCTGGGACGTGCTACGGCCAAATGTGAATGGCCGAATATGACACATCTTATACAACTTTTCAGACAGAAGGAACTGTTTGAGACACTGGGGATTTTTGGTGAATTTCAAATGAGGCACCTTCACCTTGAGAGCCTGCCACGATCTTGCCTCGCCTTCCAGAGGAGGATGACTCACCGGTATTTTCCTGCTTCCAAATACCGTGGCGGTCGCCAACCCTGAGTCAGTGTTATGGAGGCGGCGGACACACCCTTCACCCTGGTGGACGGCAGACTGTCCACCTCGCTCTCCCGGAGGTCACGTTACCACCCTGCCTTCATCCCCAGCTCACGAAAGCCACAGAAAGCCACAAGTCTGCAGGACCTTAACTGAGAACTCGGGGACGTAAGACAGTGGGAGAATAAATCTTGCAGTAAGACTTGAAAATGTGACCCTCTGTCCTATGAAGTCTATGCCAGAAACTGAAGGGAAAGAGTGACAAGTGCTGGGAAGTTGTCACTCGCTCATAGGTTATTTTAAATATATGGGCAGGGCCACTCTCGACATTTTCATCCATAAAATGTGAGCAAAACATAGTTTTCTTCTCTCATTTCATTTGCAAAACCTATGTTGACATTCAGTTTGCTTTGAGCTATGTCTATTTCTTTGGTCATTTCAGAGGAGCTGTCTTTTGTGTACCTGGGGCCTCTGCAGGATGGTGATGAATTCGGAGGATGGATTTGCTACACTGAACATGTTCCATTGCATTTAAAATCAAAGAGCCAAGGGAGAAGAAAGCCCCACTCGCTGGGGGAGAGTGCGCGCTGCTTATGGAACTTGGGCCAGACGACATGGCGGTCAGAAGCAAAACTCCCGTTCTCTGGCCCAGCCATTCACATCGGGAATTTATCCGATGAAAGAAACTCAGTGGAGGGCTGCCGAGCACAGCACCATTTGCACTAACGAGAGCCGTAGAGGAAGCAAAGGTCCAGCACAGAGGGGTTGCTACGTGAGTGTTGGGACCTCGGGGAACGTAATGACACACAGCCCTGGAAATCGTGCCATGGAACGTGTTTTGGGTGTATTGCTTCATGCAAAAAGCCAGTTACAAAGTAAAATGTATCATATGATCCTCAATTATACACTCAAAAGAATATATTACATATGCTTAGGGAAAAACAATCGCCAAAACACTACAATGACTGCGCCTCTAGGGTGAGATAGAGCATGATTTTCAATTTTTCTTCTTTGTGTTTTTCTGAATATGCGACACCACACACACATTGTCTGTTATCAGAGGAAAAGAAACAATGCGATTGTTGAAGAACATTAGCCAGTAAAGTTAGCAGAATTCTTATGAAGACTATAAGAATTTATATGATATGTATGTATACTTTTCTTTTAAGAGACAGGGTCTCTCTCTCTCTCTGTCACCATGCTGGAGTGCAATGGCACAGTCACAGCTCACTGCAGTCTTGTACTCCTGGGCTCAAGCTATCCTCCCACCTCAGCCTCCTGAGTAGCTGGGACTACAGCTACACCTGGCTAATTTATTTATGTTTTTTAGAGATGGGATCTCACTGTGTTGTCCAGGTTGGTCTCAAACTCCTGGCCTCAAACCATCCTCCTGCCTCCTTCTCCCAAAGTGCTGGTATTATGAACATGAGCCCCCACACCTAGCCTGTATGATATATTGTACTATTTTATACCCTATTATACTATAATAGGGTTCTACAGTCACAAGGGGACGGGAAGGAGACTTCTTGGCAGCTCTATTTATGATCAGGTGATCTTGGGGAAATGCAGGGGAAGGAAAACCGGGGTCAGCTGCACAGGGAATATTCTAAAGAACATTGTTTATGATGACCACACCTTGGAAAGAAGTTGTGAGAAGTGTATTGGATGAGTTTTGGAATTCACCAAAAATTAGAGAGAAAACGATCAACTCGGACAACCCATAAAATAGCTTCGAATCCTGGCAGCATTCGTTAAACTTCCGTCTATGCAAGACAGGGTGGTGGAGCCACACTCATTACGACCCGCTGCTCAGAGTGGGACTCGAGCGTGAAAAGCCGAAGAGAACAGAGCCGGAGTAGGTGACCTATGTCCGTCTGGGTTGGAGCGTCCAGGCGACCCAGCCCTGGACAGAAGCCCTGAGCAGGGTGGCGACTGTCCTCATCAAGGCGGTCCCAGTAACACAACCTCCTTTGCCAGCCACATCCACCACGCGTGTGTGTGTGCCGGCCACAGCCTGTCCACGCTTGTGCACGTGTGCCGGCCACAGTCCATCCACGTGCATGTGTGTGTGTGCATGTGTGCCGGCCACAGTCCATCCACGTGTGTGTGCGTGTGCACGTGTGCCGGCCACAGTCCATCCACGTGCGTGTGCGTGTGCACGTGTGCCGGCCACAGTCCATCCATGTGCGTGTGTGTGTGTGCACGTGTGCCGGCCACAGTCCATCCATGTGCGTGTGTGTGTGTGCACGTGTGCCAGCCACAGTCCATCCATGTGTGTGTATGTGCATGTGCACGTGTGCCAGCCACAGTCCATCCATGTGCGTGTGTGTGTGTGCACGTGTGCCGGCCACAGTCCATCCATGTGCGTGTGTGTGTGTGCACGTGTGCCAGCCACAGTCCATCCATGTGCGTGTGTGTGTGTGCACGTGTGCCGGCCACAGTCCATCCATGTGTGTGTGTGTGTGCGTGTGCACGTGTGCCTGCCACAGTCCATCCATGTGCGTGTATGTGTGTGCACGTGTGCCAGCCACAGTCCATCCATGTGCGTGTGTGTGTGTGCACGTGTGCCAGCCACAGTCCATCCATGTGCGTGTATGTGTGTGCACGTGTGCCAGCCACAGTCCATCCATGTGTGTGTATGTGCATGTGCACGTGTGCCAGCCACAGTCCATCCATGTGCGTGTGTGTGTGTGCACGTGTGCCGGCCACAGTCCATCCATGTGCGTGTATGTGTGTGCACGTGTGCCAGCCACAGTCCATCCATGTGCGTGTGTGTGTGTGCACGTGTGCCAGCCACAGTCCATCCATGTGCGTGTATGTGTGTGCACGTGTGCCAGCCACAGTCCATCCATGTGCGTGTATGTGTGTGCACGTGTGCCAGCCACAGTCCATCCATGTGCGTGTATGTGTGTGCACGTGTGCCAGCCACAGTCCATCCATGTGCGTGTGTGTGTGTGCACGTGTGCCAGCCACAGTCCATCCATGTGCGTGTGTGTGTGTGCACGTGTGCCAGCCACAGTCCATCCATGTGCGTGTATGTGTGTGCACGTGTGCCAGCCACAGTCCATCCATGTGTGTGTATGTGCATGTGCACGTGTGCCGGCCACAGTCCATCCATGTGTGTGTGTGTGTGCGTGTGCACGTGTGCCTGCCACAGTCCATCCACGTGCGTGTGTGTGTGTGCACGTGTGCCAGCCACAGTCCATCCATGTGCGTGTGCGTGTGTGCACGTGTGCCAGCCACAGTCCATCCATGTGTGTGTATGTGCATGTGCACGTGTGCCGGCCACAGTCCATCCATGTGTGTGTGTGTGTGCGTGTGCACGTGTGCCTGCCACAGTCCATCCACGTGCGTGTGTGTGTGTGCACGTGTGCCAGCCACAGTCCATCCATGTGCGTGTGTGTGTGTGCACGTGTGCCGGCCACAGTCCATCCATGTGTGTGTGTGTGTGCGTGTGCACGTGTGCCTGCCACAGTCCATCCACGTGCGTGTGTGTGTGTGCACGTGTGCCAGCCACAGTCCATCCATGTGCGTGTGTGTGTGTGCACGTGTGCCAGCCACAGTCCATCCATGTGTGTGTATGTGCATGTGCACGTGTGCCGGCCACAGTCCATCCATGTGTGTGTGTGTGTGCGTGTGCACGTGTGCCGGCCACAGTCCATCCATGTGCGCGTGTGTGTGTGTGTGCACGTGTGCCTGCCACAGTCCATCCACGTGCATGTGTGTGTGTGCACGTGTGCCGGCCACAGTCCATTCACGTGCGTGTGCGTGTGCACATGTGCCGGCCACAGTCCATCCACGTGCGTGTGCGTGTGCACGTGTGCCGGCCACAGTCCATCCACGTGCGTGTGCGTGTGCACGTGTGCCAGCCACAGTCCATCCATGTGCGTGTGTGTGTGCGTGTGCACGTGTGCCAGCCACAGTCCATCCATGTGCGTGTGTGTGTGTGCGTGCACGTGTGCCGGCCACAGTCCATCCACGTGCGTGTGCGTGTGCACGTGTGCCGGCCACAGTCCATCCATGTGTGTGTGCGTGTGCACGTGTGCCGGCCACAGTCCATCCATGTGTGTGTGCGTGTGCACGTGTGCCGGCCACAGTCCATCCACGTGCATGTGTGTGTGTGCACGTGTGCTGGCCACAGTCCATCCATGTGCATGTGCGTGTGCACGTGTGCCGGCCACAGTCCATCCACGTGTGTGTGCGTGTGCACGTGTGCTGGCCACAGTCCATCCACGTGCGTGTGCGTGTGCACGTGTGCCGGCCACAGTCCATCCATGTGCGTGTGTGGGTGCATGTGCACGTGTGCCGGCCACAGTCCATCCACGTGCGTGTGCGTGTGCACGTGTGCTGGCCACAGTCCATCCACATGCGTGTGCGTGTGCACGTGTGCCAGCCACAGTCCATCCATGTGCGTGTGCGTGTGCACGTGTGCCGGCCACAGTCCATCCACGTGCGTGTGCGTGTGCACGTGTGCCGGCCACAGTCCATCCATCTGGCCGTGGTCACGCCACATGTCTGTGTCTCTGGTGAGTGTGGTCTCCCCGCAGCGGGAACTGCCATCCCAGCACGTCCGCAGCTGCAGGAGCGAGGGTGACGCTGGCTCGCTGCTCCGTAAGCTCCTGCTGGCGCCAAACCTCTGCTCATCCTCCAGGAGGGAGGCGTGACCGACCCTCGGGCTCCTGAGGTTTGAAAACTTGCTCAGGGTCACAGAGACAGCAAGAGGCAGAGGCAGGATTTGCACCCACGGTTGTTGGGCGCCACCATCTGTGCCCTTTCGTGATGTCTCCAGACTCACGTGAGGGGGCAGAAGCCAGACCCCAGGGCTGATCCCCACAGGCCGGCCAGACAGCAACAGCAGCCCCAGCCCAGAAATGCCCAGGAGGTTTGGGTCCCGGCGTGAGCAGCCTGCGGCTCTGCCCCGTCGTTCAGCCCACAAGTGGTCCCCCATCGTCTCTGCGAAGCCCCCAGCCCTGGACCGCACACGACCCTCCCTTCTCTGAACTCCTGTAACACTTTGTAGTTGCTCCATTATCTTTTTCCAACACTAGGTGCTTAAGCAACTTGTCAGGGGAAAACAATAAACCAGACGAGCATTCAGCTTCAAACGACTTCCATCCCGCCAAGTTCTCTTTTTGACCTCTGTGGGAGGCTCTGCAGAGATTTCCACGTCTTGGGAAACCGCGCACGTGGCATTCCGTGATCTCCTTCTAGACACGTTTATCTCGGCGGCGCGTTTCCATGTACGGACTTCAGCGTGCCCACGTCCAGCGGCCCTGCAAGGGTCTGTCCCGCGAGCGTTCCAGGCTTTGCTTAGTCATCGCGGGATCGCCGGGCATTTGGGCTGCTGCCAGCGCGCTGCTGGCTGCCTTATAAATAGCAGAGCTGCTCCTGGCTGCTTTGCGTGGCTCTCCCACCGCTTAGCTGTTTAACTGTTTCCTGGGGCCAGTCCTGCCTCACCAAGGGGGGGCGGTGCGGCTTAACCTTCTGTGCGCCCCTCACAGCCCATAGGAGCGCTGAGCCGAACGCAGAGCTTTGGCACAGACGGAGCCAGCAGTGCCTCGAGCTCCTGCGGTGCTGCCAGCACTGGGTAAGAGCTGTCGCGCACCTTCTCATCCACTCGCAGAGCAACCTGTGCCGTGGGGTGCCGCTGGGGCCCCCATCCCATGAGGGAGAGAACCGGCCCCTAGCAAGATGGGCGGTTTTCCCAGAGCCACGTAGCCAGCGAGGGGTGGGGCGTGGGCCTGCCCAGGGCAGCTGATTCCACACACGGCTGCTCAGCCTGTCTCATGAAGCTGGCTGGAAAGTACAGGTGGCTCCTGTGGCCTCCGCAGTGGCACTCCAGGCTGGTCCCAGGCCGAGGCCGGGCAGCCTTTTTTAACACGCAGCTTGCCGAGAACATTCCTCAAGGTTAGCCCATCCGGGATCCCGTGACTGAAGGTTACTTGTGGGCTGCTAATTCCAGGCAGAAGGCCGTCATCGGGTGCCTGCACCTGTTTGTTCCCTAGCCCCACGGCGCCGTGTGACAGCTTGTCTGTCTCCCCAGGTTCAAAGTGGACCCTGCCTTTCCGTTCCAGCTCCCCGGTTCCCAGACTGAGTTTTCCCAGCAGAAAACGTGGCCTTGCTCTGACTCTCAGCGAGTCAAGGGAGGAAGGCCGTGGGCCCTCGCACTGCAGATACTTTGGAGGAGAGAACTGCAGATGTGCCCTCTGCCAAAGCAGCTTTGAGGGCCAGCGTCAAACAGCCCTGTGGCCAGCGAGAGCTGGCAGGGTGACAGCCCGAGGAGAAGAAAGGACAGAGGTCCAGCCTCTTCTCTTTCTGCAACTCCTGCTGAGAGCGTTGGCTCCGGCAGGCCTGGCCGGGCTCAGGCAGCTGCGGCGGCTGAATCAGTCCTCTGTCGTCACCTGCTCGGTGCCGCGCAGTGGAACAGCCCAGCCTCTGCCCCTCGTTCTCCTGCAGGCCTGCCCTAATGGCGAAAGTGGCCTCGCGCGGGAGACTGGAAGGTGTCAGGCCTGGAAAAGCCTTTCAAATAGCACCGCACTGGGCCACCTGCCTTCAGACAGGCGAACACTAGTGTCCCCGTTTCACAGGCGAGGCCATGAGGTCTGGAGGGGTCAACCAGCAGGCTCCGTGAGGAGCTCCAGCCACACCCATACGTCACATTGATGAGCTCGGCAATAGCAACCTACCAATTAGCAAATATCTTTTAAAATAGCATGATTTTCCTTTCTGATTAGAAAAGTAGTACATTCTGATTTTAGAAACTGTAGAAAGAATACAAAGCAAGGAAAATAAAAACTGTTCATTATCTCATCACCCAAAGAGAACCCAACAGCAACACTTTGGTACATTCTACAATCTTCTTTATGCGTGTACTTTTCACATGATTTTGTTCATTTACATAGAAATTTTTGTAGCCTACTTTTCTCACTTAACATTAGGAGCATTTTCTCTAGTAATGAAGAGATCTTTGTAAATATGCTTTTGATCACCACACACAGTTTCTTGCATATCATGCCAAACTTTTCTTAAATATTTTCTTAGCTAGTAGATTCCAATTTTCTGCTATTATAAGAAATGCTGGGATTAACATTTTGGGAGGAAAGACTTTTCTATAATTTTGCAAAGTTCCATAATGTAGATTCCCTAGAAGTGGAATCACTGGGTGAAGTGATGTCAGATCTCAAAGATTCATGGTAAATGGCGCCCGTTGCTTTCCGGATGAGCCAAAGCCTTTTACACTCCCATGAACACAGCCTGCGCCACCCTGCCCTCTTCGGTTTGAGTGTTGTCATTAAATATTTAAAAATACTTAATAAAATGCTCAAAGTCCATCAGCATCTTCAGTCATAGTTCTCTCTAAGGCTTCAAGCTCTATTAGTCACTTGACTGATGATGACTTATTTATAGAGCGCTTCCCACGTGCCAGACCTGTGCTGGGCGCCCCACCTGCGTGCCCTGGTTTCATCTTCCAGCGTTCCTGGGCTGGTATTGTCACTGCTTTCGCTTTGCAGATGAGAAAGCCCAGGCACAGAGAGGTGAAGTGAGTTGCCCAAAGCACACAGCTAGTAAGTGGTGAGAATTTGAAATTCGAGAGTCTGATACCTGTACCAGCTTCCTCGGCCACCAGTCCTGAATGCATGGGGTCAGCTTGGAGGCCGGCCTGGGCCACTTGTCCCTACATGGCCTGCATTCCTGGTTTTGATGCGGGGCCCGAGGATCTTCCCACTTGGCTGCAGGGCGGTCAAGTCAAGGGATAAAACCCCTCCGGGGTGAAACCAACAAAACCAGGCGACAGCCCCTACTCTGCCGAACACACTCAACTCCACGAAGAGGGGGAGGCTGCCACACCAGCTTGGGCCACCGTCGCCTCCTGCCCAGCCGCCAGCCACAGCCTCATGACGCAGCTACCTGGTTCCAGCTTTGATCCGCTCCAATCCATTTTCCACTTCGGCTGGGGTGGTCTTTACCCACAAAAACAGCGATCCTCACATTTTCTTATCTCAAACCCTTCAATGGCTCGTTATGGCACTCAGGATAAAAATGCCAACTCCTGAGCGTGTCACACAAGACAGTTCACTATTCAGCGGTCCCAGCGCTGTCCCAGTCGCAGACAGGCCCCTCCCACCGCTCAGCTGTTTGGAATTATTTGCAGTTCTAGAGAGCGGACGGAAAGAGCCTTTGTGCGGTTTTCTCTGGCTCATTCTTCCCGTCTCCTCCCTCCCTGCACCTGGTCAACTCCATCACCCCTGTGGCTTAGGTCAAGCGCCTTTCTGTGGGACACCTTTTCGTCCCTACACCCCAAGTTGGATTTAAGTATCCCTCTTGTGTCCTGACTCCATTTACAGCATTTGCCACGCGCTATTTTAACTGGTGATTTACTTAAGTTTCTGTCCCACTAGAACGGAAGCTCCCCGGGGGAAGCATTAATTATCCAAGCTTGGGAGCGGGGCCCGCAGATGGCTACACACCGATACAAGAGCATCATCCAACAAGCCGCTGCAGGGATCAGGGTCTCCAGGGAATACTGTCCTCCCTGACTCAGAGTTCACCACTGATTGGACCCAGACTCTAAAGTTGCACGTTAACTTGTGGAAAATGGATAAACTGCAAGTGATTTCTGTCCAGGAGAGATGCAAATGATTTCTGGCTGGCAGAAAAGAACAACTGCTCATGTTATGGTTATATGACCTTGTAGGATGTTAACCAGTTTTGAACATAATTTTGGAATTTTATTCCATCATTCCTTTGTCCACCGTCTCTCCTTCTCTCTGTATGTATCTATCTGTGCGTATATATGTGTTTTTTTCATAGCCTCCTCAGAACTAATGCTACTGTCCTGTTCGATCCATCATTAATGATGTGATGATTTAAGTGAGTCATTGGCATGTGCGGTGCTGGCGGGGGACGTGCATGGCGGGGCAGCCTTCCCACCAGAGCCTGCCTCAGGGAGTGTGGTCACCTGCAGCCCCCAGGTGCCGCCCCCCCCTGCACCTGTTACAGGCCAGTGTCTTGCACGTCTAGCCTTGTCTTGGTGCCTGCTTCCCGGAGGACCCAGAATGACACATGCACCCCCGTCCACCGGCATGATGGTTTGGTTTTTAACCTTCTGAAAACTATACTTTGCCAGAAAGTCGCAGCTAGTCTATGCCAGTCGAGCCTGCATGTCTAGCATGGCGTTCACATCCACGGCAGGGCTCACTAAACGTTTGCAGAACGGATGAATGAACGAGAAAAGTCCTATTTTGCTTCTGGAGGCTTGTGTGTGCGGGGCTAACCCTGCGGTCTTGGTTGGGCTGGAGCCCTGATCTGAAGGTAACTGGGCCGTATTACCGACCGTGCTTCAAAGCAACTGGAAATGTCCTGGAATCACCTTAAACTCTGAGCCGGTTGGGTGCTTTTCATTTCAAAGTGTCCCTGTCTCCCACATGACCTAATTTCTCCCCACTGAGTCCCTGCCAGGACAGAAAGGGGCAAGAATGTGACAGGAGCTGAAGGAACCCCTCTGAGCCCAGAGGAGATGGCGCGACCCCCATGGCTGAGTGGCTGCCCTGGGCTGGGGAGGGAGGTCCTGCCCCCAGGTCCTGCCTGGCCTGACTCCCCGGATGCTGCTGCCCAGTGAAGCCCCAGGCCAGGTGTGGGGGTGGAGGTGGGCGGTCGTGGGCAAGGCAAGGGCTGAGTGGGAAGGGCACCTCATTCTGTAGGGCCTCGGGAAATCGGGCAGGAATTGGAATGCCACGAAGTTCTCTCATAGTCTTGACAGGTACAAAATCTACAAAAAACAGCATTTGAAATTATATGTCTGATCGTGTCATTTTCTCTGCTTGGTTATTCAGCAAGTTGAATAGATGATTATGAATCATCCCTAGTGCGGCTAATTAAATATTTGATAAATAGAATTTAGCACTTTTCATCTGCAGAGAGCTTTCCTGACATTAACTAATTGAGCCTAAGAAAGGTGTCACCTTCATTCTATAGATGGCAAAACTGGCAAAGGGAAGACGTTTAAAGTAGCCAAAAAAAAAAAAAAAAAAAAAAAGAAGATCGTGGGCGTCCAGGGCAGGGCTTCCTAGAGCAAGAGAACGCGGTGTCTGATCCAGCAGTCCTGGGGCAGGTTCTCCTAATGGCGCAATCGGTCACCGCTGGCGTCTGGGCAGTGGGGACGCGCCGGGGACCCCGCGGGCGGGGACGGTCGGCAGCAGAGTCGCCCCCGCGGAGTGCAAGTGCTGCGCGCGGGAAATGAACCTGCGGGCGGACCCGGATCAGTGCCGGGGGCTGGGGGGTCCCGGCCCCCTTGCTGCGCGCTGCCGCCTCCCTCCACGCCGGGGACGGGCGGGCCGGGCCCCGCGGTTGAGCGACAGCGCCACCTGCCGCCCGCGCCCGCCCGCGCCCGCCCGCGCTTTCCGCGGTTCCTCCCGCGGTCCTGGCTCTCCGGGCCCGGACTCCAGCCCAGGGAGCGCGGCCGCCAGGTTGTGCCAAAGGCAACGTAACCTGCCGGAGGACCACCGCTACGAACAGCAAACAGCTCGCCCTGCCCCTCGCAGCTCTGGATTAGTTCGCGGTGATGGAGAAATGTCGCCTGTGTGTGGCCCGCCAGCGGGAGTGAAGGGTCCCCACCCTGGAGGGGTGCGGGCGCCCTGGCTGGGGTCGCAGGCTAAGCCTCCGCTCCTGTTTCCTGCCTGAAACGCAGCGCTGGTGCGGGGCGGTTGGGGCAGGGGGTCCTGGGACTGGCACAGCCACTAAGCGCAGCTCGGTGAAGGCCCCACCTTGGCCTCGGGCCATCCGCGCCAGGCGCCGTCTCGGTGTTTCCCTCCAAGTGAAGAGATGGAGACCTCGCCATTCGTTCTCCAAAGGGTGGGAGCAGGCTCCGAGGTGCTCCTCAGGCTGCCCATTCGCAGCCAGCTCGCAAGCTAGCCCGTCTCACAGACGGAAGTGTGACTCAGTTTCTCTTTCCACCCAGATGCCCAATAGGAAGTCAAACGTCACTGGGCGTGGCCACTCTAACATTGTGCGCACGGAAGCCCAGGAAGGGATCTGGGCCACTTGGATGCTGACGCCAGGGGAGAAAACCCTACTGCAGGGGGTGTCACCGAGGGTGACAGTCCCCCCACCAGGAGCCAGCAGGACCCAGTGTAAGGGGACCAGGAGGAGGAGCTTCCCTTTCTCCATCCGGCTTCTAGAAAGGATGGATTCTCCGGACAGCTCTCTGAGGCTGCTGCAGCCCTGCCCAGCGGGGGCCTGCCAGGAATGGGAGGACCCACCTGAGCGCTCTTGGGGACAGCCCGCACACCCCTTCAGCCTTACACACCCTGATGCTGACGCCAACGCCACCAGTGACGCAGCCTTAGATTTCTAAGAAGTGCCGGGCTGTGTCCTGCAAAAAGGGGCCAGTGGTAGGCACTGGCTGAGTTCCTAAGGGACAGTTGCTCTGTAATTCCTGCTGGTAGAGTCCTGGCCCCCAGCCCGAGCCCCCAGGAAGCCCGAATGTCTGAGGCTGCCAAGACATCGGTGGGTTCTCTTTGCTTCTCTAGTGACCTGTGTCACTAAATGGTCTGGCGCCAGTGGGCAAAGGGTTTTCAGCATGGCACCCTCTCTACATTATCGAACAACTGCCTTGTGCCAGCCCAGGCTTTGCACACAGGTTCCCCGTACAGCCTCGCGTGGCGTAGTGCTGGCACCCTCACCCCGTCGCAGGATGTGAACCAAGGCCTGACACAGAGAGGTTACAATACTTGCTCAAGCCCGACAGCTGTCAGTGGCAGGGCAGGAGAGGGAAGCCCTAGAGACACCAGAGCCTGCGCGCCTTACCCTGGGTGACGCTCCCTCCCTGCCACTGTGCTTGCAGTGCCAGCATCCTCTCCGGTCACCTCACCCTCCCGCATAAATGGCCGTGGGCAGTCAGGGACAGGTAGGCGTCCTCTTTCACACTTAGGAGAGTCAAGCTTTGGGTCAGAGACTGACAATTGGTACCTGCTTCCTGCGTGGAGGGAGCAGGATACAGGGGAGTTCAAGTCAAAGTCAAGTTCACCTTCTCCCATTTACCAGCAATGGGAGGATGAGGAAGAGCTTCACCGCTGAGAATCTCTCCTGGCTGCGTGGGAGGACTTGATGGAATCCTGCATGTGGTTACCCTCCCTCCATTTCCTGAGTCCCTTCCTAATGGAGGAGACGATCTGGTCCTGTTTCACCTCGACTATTCAGTAACGATCGGATGCAGATGGGGTATGGACAGCAAATCTGGGTGCGAAGCCTCCGCCACACCTAGGCCTGGGTCTCAGCCACGTCCCTTATGTTTTGTGTGCCTTGTTCTTTTGTTTATAACATGCCCAATCCATCTCAAAGATTTTTTTTTAAAGAACCGAAATTTTTAAAAAATTAATCATTTGATTAATTTTTTAATCAATACAAGATTCAGAAACTTTTAATATTTTCAGTGCAACAGAATAATTTCTTGTCTTCTTGAGTAGCTTCCAAGATTAAAGCAGCATTTGGCAGAGCTACCTCGTGGTCCCTGGATATCTACAAAAAAATAGCACTGCTGTGTAGAAGACCTGAGTCTAGCATTTTCCATGTACTATGCTATTTGCTAGGGATTCCAGAAATATCGTCGTATGAAGACTTGACTAGAATCGGATTTAATAGAGTCAACACCTTCGGTGATTTGCAGAGGGAGACACAACATAGAAGTGCCAGCACGGAGCAGAAACCCGAGACCAGTAGCCCTGAGACGTAGCGGGTCACAGCGAGAGAGGACGCTGGCCCACTTGGCCCGATGCAATCCTAGAGACCAGAGGAGTTGGTCACAGCCGTTGGTGCCAGATCACCCTCACGTCTGGAAGGGTCCTTCACCCTGGGCCCAGAGGGCCGGTCCATTTCCAACTCCCTTTTCCACTCTGCGTTTTCCTTCACGTGGGCACGAGGCCCTGATTACTGTGCCCTTTTCCTGCCTGGGAGGCAGGGCACGCCCCTCCACTCCCTGTCCACCTTCGAAGTCTTCCCTTTGGCGCTGCAGTGGGCAGCCCTGCCGGTCCTCCAAGGCCTGCCCAGATGGGACTCCTTCCACGCAATGCCCTGCATCCCTTTCCCGCCCCCCCCCCCCCCCCCCCCCCCGCCACCTCCGGCTCCAACCTTTGGTTGCTCTACTAGGTCCTAGAGCTGCTGCGACAAAGTGCCACAAACCAGGAGATAAGGTCACATTCTGAGGTCCTGGGGGTTTAGGACTCACAACAAATCTTTGTTCTGGGGGGAGTGGTGAGGGGGAAAGGGAGGGACACAGTTCACCCCGTAACAGATTCCATTGCATCGTGATTTACGCTTCCTGGCAAATTGTCGTTATTCTCCCCTCCCCTGGAATGTAGGCTCCTTGGGGAATCAGAGCCCCTCGATATGTCATTAATTGTACTCTGTTGAGCCTTTTATGCTCAGCACACGTGTGCAAAGACCCTACTCCACAACTAGAAAGAAAATTTTTTCCCACTAGGACCTCAGATTGTTAGATCTGGTTTCCCCTTGGCCCCAGGAACAGAGAGGCAGAGTCACTGAGGCTGCAAAAAGGCAAAGGAGTTTATTGGCTAGCCCGAGCTAGGGTCCAAGTCCCAGAGCACCAACGCAGTGGCCTCTCCACGAACTAGGACCCCGCCCTGGGGTAAAGGTTAAGCTTTTACACTTTTCTGTATGCTAGTTTTCACATGACACGTTAGTCTGCACACGACATGTTAGTCTGCACAAGACATACTAGTCTGCACACGACACGTTAATCTGCACATGGCACACTAGTCTGCACACGACACACTAGTCTGCACACGACACGTTAGTCTGCACACGGCACGTTAGTCTGCACACGACACGTTAGTCTGCACACGACACGTTAATCTGCACATGGCATACTAGTCTGCACACGACACGTTAGTCTGCACACGACACGTTAGTCTGCACACGACACGTTGGTCTGCACATCATCCCCCTTTAGTTTATTTGTCCTTTTTTTAGAAGTGGCTGATCGCATTGGCTCCTGGTTTGTTGACTCTAAGCTTCGGGCTTTTCGCGCTGGCGCCAGTTGTAGTTAACATCATCCAGGGGAAGAGGAGGGTCTCCGACGGGGAGGGGGCTGTTGTTGCACACCTTCTAGTTTTGGGTTACAAGCGACACTGGGAACACACGCCCTGCACAAGCCGTTCATGCGCTGATCATGTCTTGCTCTTCTTATCTACTTAGTTGGTTGGAGGCCCCTGGACTCTCCAGCCCTTTATCAGAAAGCAACTTGCAGTTACCTCCCCCGGGCTTTGTTTTCCTTTACTTTAGTGAAGCCTGCCATGGCTCCACTTACGCTAAGCACCAAGCCAGCAAGCCATATATACAGAAGCAGAACTAGGCTTCTCACATCCAGGAAGCCTAGCCTATCATGGAGTTACCTTTGCTCTTATCCCTGTTTTTCATTCTGATTAACTATATTTATCAAACAACTAAAAGCAAGCATAGTCACAGAAGCGAATAGCATCAGTTAGAATCAAAGAGAGCACACATTTTCCTACTATCAATTCCTGTTCTTCAAGATGTCATCACTGTTAGCTCTCTGTGATTCTTGATTTTAACAATGGAACGGCCTTCTCAGGAAGGAAGTGCTGGGGGTGAGGGTGCGGGAGGAGGGGTAGGGCACGTGTTTCATCGTCCTGTCCTGGACGGGCTCTGACACTAACCAAGTCTTGCAGTTCCCAAATGCATTCTTTAGCTACTTGCATTTTTCCATATTTAGAAACCACTATTGAAAAAGTACCAGTTATGCTTAACCCTCATCCTTGTCCTGTTTTATTTTTCTTTGCTTCCATACGGGCATAAGTTTCCTTGGTCGGTGGTTTGTTGTTTAGTATTTGTTTACCTTTATGGAGCTAACAAATCCTGTTCCAGCCATCTCAGGATGAACGCTAAAATGGTGTTCAGATGGTAAAAGTTGGACTTAATAATTCAGTGAGATTTAATAACAGACAATTTACGTCAATTTCCAGATGGTACAAGTCAGTTCCAACATGTCCTTTAAGAAACACTTCCAGAACTCCATGGCGTCCCATGTCAGCAACGGCCCCACAGCTCTGCCGGGGCCGCGGGGGGCGGCCGGTGGGGTCCGGGACGCTGTCTTCCCTGACGTTAGCTTGCGTCCCTTTCTCTTCCTGCAGCTTGCTTTGCAATCTCAGCGGCAGGAACAGAAAGCTCAGTAGATGCGGTTCATTATTAGAAACGAGAGATGCTGGCCTGTTAATCTTGCTTCCGTTAATCCCCAAGGGTGAGCGTTCTGTGCTGCGGAACCAGTGGGGTATTGCCAGCAAGATGAACACTCGCAGCAAATCCATGCTACTGATCACAGGAACGGAAGCCTCAGATGCTTTTGCCGGCAAATCCACATTTCTGATCTAATCCTCGGGGCACACCCATTGCAGGCAGCCTGAAGCAGCCCTGACATCCCCTTGGGGCAAGAGCTGATGCGTGTGCAATGCAATGTATTCACTTCTTAAAAGTAGGAAGTTTTCTTTGGGCCAAATTGCATAACAATATATTTCATTTTCAATTATTTGCATTTGAATCCTTACCTTGATCTTAGAGGAAAAAAACAGGGCACATAATCCTTATCAACTTCTTTGTTTGTTATTGTCTTTGTACGGAGGTCTGTTCTGAGCCTTACTTTGGGTCTGAGATCAAGAAAGGCTTGTGAAAGGAACCTGGCTGGCCCCTCGCTTCGGGCTGTTCACCCCGAGCAATGAGTGAGGAGTGGTGGGGGGGGTGGGCCGGGGCCCTGGGAAACCCCTGATTTAAGTCTTCGTGCTGTGCCTGCTGGGACCTCGGACCTCACCTGCACATAAACATCCAAGGACCAGTGTTTGCCACCTACTGTCAACAGAACAGTTACCATGCAGAACGCACGTTTTCTCCTCAAAAACATATGAGCATACGCATCTATGTTAGTGGATGTAAAGGCAAATCTAGAAAAATATAAATCAGATTATTGAAGTACTTATATTTGGGAAGGAGGGTTATCTACGATTTTCAATTCCTAAATTATATATCCTTGTAATGTTGGCATTTTTCACAGAGATCGGGTGTTAGGATTGTTTAAACTGCCTTCTTGAGGCATTTTATATACATATATATATATATATATATACACACACACACACACACGCACCATAAAATACACTCACGCAAGTCAACAACTCGATACATTTCAATCCCTTCTTGGAGTTGTGCAACATCACCACAATCCAGTCTTAGAACATTTCCATCACCCTCAAGAAGATCCTTCATCTCCTGCCCCATCCCCTGCCGCTACTGATCTACTTTCTGAGTCGATGTGACTGGCCCTGGGAGTTCTGTATAAGTGGAATCCGACGACTTATGGCCTTTTGTATTTGGCTTCTTTCACTTAACAGCTTTTGAGGTCTCTCCATGTTATCGTGTGTGTCACGCACACGTCACGTGCATATCATGTGATATCCGTTCCCTGTGCTGCTGGGTAGCTGGATGGTTTACGGAGGTCCTGCACTTGGTCCCTTTCGCGCGGCGTGTGGCTGCTCACAGGTGCGCTGTCACGAATGATGCCCCTGTGAGCATCTGTGCACAGGCTCTGTGTGGACATCAACTGTTAATTTGTAATCAGAAAAACAAGAGAACCAAACAACCAAAATGCATTCTCGAACTGTTTCTGGAACACATCTGTCCTTTACTAAAATGGGAACTCTAGGAGTGGGGCACAAGTTTCAAAATGGGAGAGAACGACGTGGGGTCCTCACTAAGCTGTCCCCTCCTCTGTCCTGCGGAAAACGCAGGAAAACAGACAGGGCACTCGTTCCACTCTGCAAGGACCCCATGTTTGTGCCATTTGTCCAAAGCTTCAGAACACACTCAGCACCCCGTCTCCCCCACTGCGCCCCTGAGCACAGCCTCAACCACACATCCGTCTCCCTCTTACGACTCCATTAGCTCAAAAGCAGCAAATGAAGGAAACCCCGCTCCCCTGAGCCTGCGGTTTAGTCAAAGCCAGGGTTTGATTTGGGGGCTGTGGAGAGAAGCCTGAAGCACCAGAGCAACTTCATGGGCTGAGTAATTACGACGTAGCAATTCAAGTTCGTAGGCGAGGGCTTTTCTGAGTATGCCAAGGTCAAGGGTTGCAGCTACGGAAGGCAAAGGATGGGAAAAACCACCTAAGAAAGGATCTAGTTCTGTAGGCGGGAAGGAGACGCAGGAAACAATTCAGGAAAAGAGGCAACAAGTAAAATGGCATCCCCAGACGGGTGTCTTATTTACCAACAGAGGCAAGAAGCAGACTGCCAGCACGTCCTTTGGGGACAATGTTTAATACAAGTAGATACACACAATTTTAAAGCACTTTGGAACAATCTGGTGGCAATGAGTATTGATGATGACACCTGTCTTATTTATTAATTACAGCAGACTCTCCAGTGGAAGTCCCTATAGCAAGTCGCGCTCCTTCTGTGTCCCTCAGCGTCCGTGTGGTTTCTCTAGCCTGCTGCAGGCGGCTGCAGCCTCACCTCTCCCTTTCTGACACTCTGAGGTCGCCCCGCTGACTCTAGGAACCTTTCTCCGCTCCTCTTTGCATGCTGCCTAGGACATGGGCTCTGAGCCTGGCTCTCTCCTTCTCCTTCTGCTCGTTTTGGCTTAATCTCCGATTTCTAGGAGTGATGACTTTCCTGAGCTCGGGCTCTCCTGCTCTCCCACCTTAGCGCCTGTCACGACAGTACCAACCCCGGCAGGAGTCCAGCGTCCGGCAATTTGCACGAGCTCCCACGCCATCCTGCTCAGAACCCCGGGATGCAGGCAGGATAGCTAGTGCCATCTCGCTTTTAAGGGAATTGCACAAAAGTTCAGTGACTGCTAAGTGTCGTCACACAATCACACAGTGGTGCGACCAGGAGCAGGTCACAGGCTCTGAGTAAGTTCCGAAGTTTTAGGTGACGGAGCCGGGATTGGATGTGTTAAATGTACACTACCAGGGAGGCGAGCAGCAGTAGCAACTCGTAGTAGGTCTGTAGAATGCATTCAAAGCCATGAATTTGGTATTTTAAGAACATATTAACTTGTGAGGAGTTTTCTAACTCATCTGTAAGTTTTCTAGATGTTTTACACATTTAATTTTTTTAAAGGCACTGAGATCTTGAAATTGAAATGTAGATATACTTGTGGGGTAAAGAATGTCTGTTGAATGATTTTGCAAAAATATGTCTTCAGTATAGTACCGGGAACTTTTAATTTTATGGGGCAAATATCAATATAATCTTATGACCTTGTATAAAATCTTGCCCTAAACTAAAATCAAAGTTACAGCAAAGTTACTTGACACTTGATGGCAAAATATTGGTACTAGATTAACACTTACAAAAAATAATTTTTTTTTTCAGAAAGGAACATGCTTGAAATTCATTGTGAACCAATTAATTGTTTATTCTGACGCTTTTTATTAATACTTTGGAGTCCTATATCACAGAATGACATGTGTAATGTTTACAACAGGTATTAGAAATTGAGATGTTTTTATGTTTTACTATTTGAGAGTAAAATTGTAGATAATGTTCCAAACCATCGTCAAAAATGCAGCGCAAACTTTTCTGTATATAAACTGTACATAAAAACAAGGCACTATACATTTTTGGGGCAATATTAAGGTAGAAAGGTTGATTCGCATAGATTCTGTAGAGTCCATGCCATTAAGTACAAATTCTTTGTTCATTTTAGCACCGGAAGCAGTACTCAGAACAAGTCACCTAACGCTGAAGGAGACATTCCCGGACGTGTATGAAGATACATGTTGGTGGCAGAGCTAATTCGACAGGAGCGATTCCATCTACCTCTTCATATTATTTTGACACCAAAAAAAAAAAAAAAAATCTTAGGAGTGAATGAATGCATATTGCTTTGTTAAATACATATTTGACTTATATGGTGTTTATATAAATATATATATATTTCTTAGAATCCACAAACTATCAAAACAACACTTTATAAAGAGAACTGCTTCAAAAAAACCAAGGCAGCGCCGAGCTGGGAGGGAGGCGGTGCTGGGCGGTGCTGAGGGCTCCCTGCTGAGTGCGCGGAGGAGACGCTCTCGCCCACGTCCCTGAGGGTCGTGGAACGTCCCCTAATGCTTCTCTGCAGCACTGACAAACGCACAGCTCCAGGACAAGCAGTGTGGTCAACAAGGTTGGGTTCTGAAAACTCTGATTTAAAAATACTTTTTTTAAAAAAAATACCAGTCCAAAAATAAATATCCATTTCCCTGGTCGGCGGTGTTGCAGGCGACCGCGGGGCCGGCGGGGCCCCGGCTCAGAACAGGCCGGCGGCCTTCTTCACGTTCACCTGCTTCCAGCCGGGCAGCGCGCCGAACTCGCCCCGCGTCATGTCCAGCGCGAACTGCGGGAAGGGGACAAGCCGGCGGATCAGGGACAGGCCCCCGAGCCAGCGTGCCGTTTCTGGCCATCCCCCCGGGGAAGCACCCACCTCGAAGTCTTCGTCGGTGAGATACAGCTCGAGCTTGAGGGGGTCCACTCCTTCCGGGAGCGGCCTGGCCAGGAGGTCCGCTAGCGGGTAGGTGGTCTTACAGAGCTTGGCCAAGACGTCTTCCACGAGGGTGATCTGACTCGAAACTTCTGTATCCTGGAGAGGAGGAGGGCAGAGAGGAAGGTGGGTGTCCCGCATTTGAACACCTTCCTCCGGTGCTTGCAAAGCCACCGCCTGTGCCCTCTGCCCCCGCCTGGAGAGACAGGGACGCTCCGCGCCTCTTCCGAGGAGGAAACAGCCCTGAAGCACAGGGATTGCCCGAGTCCTCGCGCTTCTCCCCGCGTTCATGTTTTCTCGCCCTGCCACAAAGTCTCAAATAAACCCTGTCTCGGGGCTGCCTCCCTCGGAAAAAACATTCAGGGACCTTCCCCGGACTGAATTATGGACTAAAGATTAGTGGATTTGAAGTCTAAACACTGGAAGGCTCTAAATAACAGAATTTGTTTAAAAATATCTAAAAATAATATAAGAGAAATCACACCCCTTCCCCGGGGCCCCATTTCTTAATCCACAATAGAAAAAGAAGGTAAGAAAATGCATCTAGAATATTCTGGGACAGAATCAAGCTTCCCCCTGTCCCCAACCACCGTGTGCATTTAGTGTGAACAGGCCACTCTGGGTACAGGTGGGATGCCAGACCGGCTGGCCTCCATTTGCGTGGGTGGATGAAGGCACGAATGACTGAGTTGTTGCCCAAGTTGGCAACGTGTGGACAGACGGTGGTCAGAGAGGCGGGTTTTGGAGTGAACCTGCCCACATGGCTACCGGCTCACTCCACCCACTGACGCCCCGCTGAGACGCTGGGCAAGTGACTTCAAGTTTGTGCCTCTGCTCCCATGGGAAAAATGGGGACAATAATAAGCTACATCCTGATGGTCTATGGTGATAATTAAACAAGAAGATAAATGTAACGTGCTCGGAGCTGAGCCTCCTGCAGAGTGAGCTCTAGGTGAATGGGAGCTGTTCGTCTAACTTCTCTGGCTGAAACCACCCCCACACCCCGCAGGCCTGCACAGCAATAAATGGCCCATTGCGGGCCCGTGACCTGCAGCGCGTACAGAAAGTGATTGCTGGTTATGTCCTTGAACTCTGCCTGCACGCGGCAGCCCCGGCACTTGTAATCCCTAGAGCTTTTAGGCTCCGTGATCCCATGTTTATCATGAACAGAGCCATCTCACTCCGTGTCAGAGATCAGGCGGTGCCTAGCCCTTTCCCGTGTAGATCAAATCCGTTCGGCTACAGGCAGACAGGTAGGTGAGCGGCAGTATTTGCACTTTCAAGCAGCCTCTCTCCATTGCTCCGCTGCAGTGAGCTTTGTTTGTTTAACATTACTCAGACTTCCTATAAAATACGCTCAGGTCACTTTCCCCAGAAAAGCAGCTAACAAAATCAAAATGTAAAAAACCTTTTTCCCACCAAAAAAACCCTTGGACATGCTATTGCCAGCAATGTTAGTAACTCATAAATTGAGAAATTCGACATAGCTGTAGTAAGCTTCTTTTCTGTGTGGTTGGACAATAAAACATTCTGGATGACAATATATTTTAGTAGATAGAAGTTACGATAAATGTCTCGTGGAAATGCCAGGTTGTCTCATAAAAGACAATATTAATGACATGTTGACCAATACCTTATCATGAGTCACAATACATCCATTCATTTAGTTATTTGAACATATATATTCATCACAGATTTATTTTGTGATGTCTGAAACATGAGGATTTGGTTGTGCATTATACTGACGTTTAGAAGTAACACCAAGCACTAGGTTTGTAGCTAAGAGAATGAGAAGTTCTCAGCTTTTATGTATATACAGTCTTTAAAGTAATGAAATTCACCTTTGCTTTTATGTTTTTATTAATAAAATTTGAGTCCCATGTGTAGAAAATTACTGAAATGTTACAATTGATTTCCCATCAGGCTTCTGTTCTTCCTAAGCTAATTCTATGTAGACTTGTTAACATGTTGCAAAAGAAAAAATATTTTCTCACTTTGAAAGTGCAATTGGATGCTTCTCCCCAAGGTCAAGGTCAACCCACAATCCAAAAGGCGGAGGAGCCCCCTTCACAGACCAGGCAACGCACTCACCATTTCTGTGATCTCAGCGATGTCCTCTCTGTGCTCCCAGCTGGGAAACATATTGGTAAAGGTCAGGGGTTCCAGACCAGCGTGGATTAGGTAAGACTTGGGGGGCGGCTTCTTGAGATTCTTCCCTGTAGTTACACAGAACACAAGCGTCAGCAGAGACCCAAGGACCCGTCTTTCCCTTGAAGTCTCTTTTCTTCTTTGTTCAGAACTCTTGACTTCATGATTAAAAGACAAGTTTTGAGTAGTTCATAACAACACATGGATAATGTTTCTATAAAATGGTAATTTTATGCCCAAGACTACTAGAGTGGCATATAATCAACCTGACTCTACACTTCCTGCCCCTAACAAAATGCTTCTGGATCCCTGGAAGGGAGAAAGCCTCTCTCTGTAGTTTCTGGGTGGGACATTTTCTCCCTCTTGCCTTCTCCTGTAGAAGCATTCCTCCGACTTCCCAATGCGGGATTAACTTCCGTATGATTAGACAGCTAATGACGGCATTTTATAAGTCTATTTTAGCTATAACATTTGGTGGAAAGTTTAATAATTTATTTATTACTAAAGAGCTTTTCAGGACGAGAGTTAATGGTACATCCTCAGTGATATGAATCTAATAATATCAATGAAACCATAAAGATTCAGTGAGAAACTAATCATTGGCCTCTTCATTTTATATAAATGACCACAAATTTCAGGTGGACAATATAGTAAAAAACTGTATACTTACTACGGGTAAGTTTCTTTTTGGATATAATGCTAACAACAACAATGAAAAATACAGAAAAAAGGTTGGCATTGGCCGAATGGGGAGACGTCCATTCTCCGCTGACGGCCCTGCTTGCAGATGGCGCGCACGGCGGAGGCCGGCTTGTTTCACGGCAGGATTGATCCTGCGGGAACCGGGGTTTCAATCTGTCCAGGGCATCCACAGGCGGCCTTTAACCTTGAGGGTAGTAAGTTCGATGGCCTCATAATACAAGAGACAGAAACTAGTTCTCCTTCATGCCGGCAAGGGAGAATGAACTAATTTACAAATTAATAAGCCTCAAAAAGTGAAGGGGGAAGAAACTGGTTTCATTGCCGCCTGCCGGGCTCTATAAATGCTGGCTGACACTCGCAGAGAGCGGAGAGGGTGCGGGGCTCCCGAGGGCTGCAGGCTGCTGGGCCGAGCAGCTCTGCGCCTGGGAGAGCCTCACCTTTGCAGTACTGCAGCACCGTCTCCATGGCGCTCTTCCGGTCGGAGGCCCAGCGAATGCGGGCGGAACCGGTGATCTTGTTCTCGATGGGCCACCAGCCTTGCCAGAGGTACACCTCATGGTGATTGTCAACGAGGAAAAGCGCTGTGACGGAACCAGACAATCAGCAGCTCCTTTACGGACACTTCAGCTCACTCCTGCCCAAACCTAACCCATGCCTTCCCTCCCTGTGCCAGGTCAGAGGGCAAAATCTCCTTGGCAGTGCTATTTGGGGGCAAAGGGGAAGACAGAGGGCCCCCAGGACACCCTGCCCCTTTAAAACTTCAACAGGGAGAAGCTTCTAGGCAGAATCAGGTGGCCTCAACGATGTGGAGTCTTTCCTTCCTCCTCTTCCGGGTCCTCCTCTCTTTGCCCATCTCAACTGCAGGCCCGCTGTGCCCCCCTGGCCACTGGCAGGACTGTGCTAAAAGTGGGCCGATAGCACACTCAAGGGGCCGTTAGCACCACTTGTCTCCGAATAGCACGATCAGCACCGGTGCGCAGCTCACCAGCCCTCCAGGCCACCGGCATTCTCGCCCTGCCTCTGATTACTTAGCAATGATGTGAGTCCACCGTTCTCTTACAGAGAAATTGGCTTTAAAAATCAATTGCTCTGCCTCTTCCTTCTCACTTTTTCTCCTCCTCAAACCATCGGCCTGACTCTTACTCCACCCAGTAGACGGCTCTCAGCCTTGCTAGCTCGGCCCACGTGTGTCCTTTCCTGGCGTACATTTGAGGATTCTGTGGAAACCACACACTTTAAAAACCCAGTGGAGAGGCCGGGCGCGGTGGCTCACACCTGCAATCCTAGCCCTCTGGGAGGCCGAGGCGGGTGGATTGCTTGAGCTCAGGAGTTCGAGACCAGCCTGAGCAAGAGAGACCCCGTCTCTACTAAAAATAGAAAGAAATTAGCCAAACAACTAAAAATAGAAAAAATTAGCCGGGCATGGTGGTGCATGCCTGTAGTCCCAGCTACCAGGGAGGCTGAGGCAGGAGGATCACTTGAGCCCAGGAGTTTGAGGTTGCTGTGAGCTAGGCTGACGCCAGGGCACTCTAGCCCAGGTGACAGAGCAAGGCTCTGTCTCAAAAGGAAAAAAAAGCCCAGTGGAGGTTGACGCCACCCTGTCGTGGGCGGCAGCCTCTCTTTCCAGGCACTTACTAGTATTTCCCACAGTATGACATGTGCGCCAGTCAAGCTTTTCAGTGGTGACCTGGGCTGCCGTGTAAGGTGAGGTCCCTGGCTGCAGCTCCGGGCTCTTGTAATGTGAAAAGGAACAAACACGAGCCACGGGGCAGCTGACCTCGGACTTGACCCGAGGGCGGGCGGGAAGGGTTATCAGCCCAGCCTCCTGTGACGTCCCAAGCAGACTGGGAGCACAGGGTTTTGTGTCTCGAGGTGGTGGCCTGGTGGGAGTGGCCCAAGCTTGGGATTAGAAAGCTTGGGTTCCCCGGTGGAGCCTCGGTATGGCAGAGGCCGCAACCTCCTCCTCAGCCATTTGATTTCCCAGACTCCCTGGCAGCTGGGGCATCATGTGACAAGCTCCGGCCAATAGAATGTAAGCAGAAGTCAGCTGGGGTGGCCACGTGACAAGCTCTGGCCAATGGGGCTGGGAGTGCGCTCGGCAAATGGAAGCTGCTTCGTAAACGCTACTGTGAAATTAAACGCCTTCTCTGGAAGGGGCCTCGCGGCTGTGCCTGCCGCCTCACCTGGCTGGGGCGCGCTGTACAGATCCTCCTGCAGGAAGGGCATGGAGCTGACCGCGGAGGGCGCGCGCGCCGGGTACGTGAACTCCGTGGCTAAGAAATCCCCAGAGGAGCTGCTGAGGATAAACAGGCGAGGTGCGAAGTTAAAACTTCCCGGATCTTTGGAAGAAAAGAGAACAAAGCTAAGGACACCATATGCATCGAGGTCAGTTTCAGCTGGATGGAAGAATTAATGTTAAACAGGAAATGATTCAAAGAATTGGTAGGAACATAGGTAGGATTTATCTGAGCTTGCAGGTGGGGAAGGCCTTTTTAATTGCAATGTTAAAATAAGTAATCAAAAGGGAAGAGACTTATGCATTAATTATATTAAAAGGAAAAATTATAGTGCAAAAAATTTAAAAAATGAAAAAGTAATAAAATGGGAAATATTTATAATATAGCAACTACTTAATATCCTTGATATGCAAAGGAACATAAATAAGGAAAAGACAAATATCTCAAAAAATGTGCAAAAAGCACAAAGAGAACATTCACCAAAGTATCACAGAAATACAGATGGCTAAAAATGTTTATCTTTATTAAAAAATATAAATGCATATTATAAAGTACGTCCCAGTACTTCTAATTAAAAAATTAAATTAAAACAATGTTTAGCTGTCTCTCTCTCTCCTCATCAATTTGGCAGATAGGGAAAAGACAATTCGCTGAGGTTATGATTGTGCTGGGAAATAAACACTTTTGTGTACTGCAGGTGAGAATGACTTGTTGAGATGTGCTATAAGATTTTTATAACTTCAGCTCAGCAGTTCCATATCTAGATATTTCTCTCAGTTAGGAGTAAATATATATAATTATTTTAAAAATTATTCAAACTGCATTATGTAATAGAGAAAAATTGAACAGATACTGCACTTGATCTTAGCCAAATGCCAAGATGTGATTAATAGAGAAAAATTGAACACAACACAGCTCTCCCACTACAGAAGACTGTTAGGTAGACAGTGATATATATTCATAGAACATTTGTGGACCACCCTGCAGCCATTCAAAGTCTAAATATTAACAACTTGGGAAATTATTCACAATAAAGGAAAAAAGCATGTTACAAAGCAGTAGTTTCCAAACTTTATTTTTAAAAATAGGTTCTCTCTATATAGTATCAAGAAATGTGCACTCTGGTTACCTCTGAGAGATATGAGGTGAAAAGAGAGTTATTTTCACTTTTAACTTCTTTGTAATTCCAAATATTTTCTATCATCAATAGGTATTATGTTTAAAAAGCTATATAAAAGCTTATAAAACTTGAAAGGCAAAGTATAATGGAGTGGTTATAAGTACACTCCATTGCTGTCCAACCTTGGGCAAGTTGATTAACTTCCCTATGCCTCAGTTTCCTCATCTGTAAAATTGATAGAGCATTGGGTTGTATTAACGGGGTTACTATATATAAGGTGCTGAAAGGGTGCTTGGCTTATCAGAACTGCTTAATACAATTTCACCTTATTTCTCATGTTAATCTGTATTTTAAGAAAAGACAGGGAAGCACATACTTACACGCCTGAGCTCACTCTGGGGAATGGGAACGTCTATTTGGCACCGCAGTGGCCATTGTCTCTCTATACAGGGTAATGACTTTGAAGGGCTCTGGGATAAGGGACCAGCTGCCTTCTCTGGCTCCCACCCTAACACCCAGAACGTGTCCCTTGACCACATTCTTTTTCTCCTGCCTGCCCCTGTTTGGCAGTCTCTCGATCACATTGCTCAGCGTTCACCTCTCCAACCTGTCTCTGAGTCATGGGCCCAAAGTTCAAAGGCTGCCGGCAGTTTTCACAAGGCACCCCAGCGTGCTGGGCTCGCTTACTCATCAAACATCTACTAAGTCTGCACGCGGGCAGGCACTGGCTCCAGGCCTCCCTCCTCCTGCGCCTTCTGCGTGCTCAGCGTCTCTGGCCTCCCATTCAGGATCCGCCTGGCTGGTTCTGACCAACCCTCTCCTCTGAACTGTGGCCACTTCCCTTCACTCCGGGTGCCGGCCAGACCCAATGGCACCTTGCCACATAGGTGGACATTGTGTCACTGCTCCTCTGGCTGCCTGGGATTTTCTTCTCCTCAAGTCATACCAAGCTCCAAGGCCCTGTGCAAATGCCATCTCTCCCAGGGAGTTGCGTGTGATCTTTCCTGACGGAAGTCACTTTTTTCTTCTTAATGGTCAACCTCCTTCATCTGTACCTCTTTCATGTCAAATAATTTTTATTTTGCCTTATGATTAGTCATGTATGTTACTCAGCCTTCTCAGTAGGTCTAATGCACAGTGTGTTGCGCATAGTGTGTTTCACATAGTATGTGCTCAATAAATATTTATGGAATAAATGAACTTTCAAAAAGGTGACTGAAGGCTACGGAATGTTGCATTACCTTGAAGCATGCAGTCATAGGCCTTCCTGTCTTTCCTTCCTAAGGCATCCCAGAATCCCAGAGGCTCGGAGCCTTCGTCACACTCGTGTATTGTCACTTTGCTGCTGCTATGCAGTCCTGCTTCCAGGGGGCACCTGCATGGGAGAAACGCCAATCATCTTTCATAGGCCCGGAGAGTGTCGGCAGCACAAAATGATCCCAAACCAATCTACAGGTCCGTTCACCATCTCTCTTCCTCCACTTCCTAACTAGCGACAATTCTTACTCGGGAATGAAAACACGCTCTGCAGTTTGAGTGTGTGTGTGCTGGGGAAGGAGGGGTTGGCTCGACCCCTAGGGAGGAACGTATAATTAAATATAATATGTATTAATAATGAAAATAATATACATTTTTATATATAATACATGTTGATGATTTCTTACGCTTCTTTCCTGTTAGAACATAAGCTTATGGGGACAGAGACTTAGGTTTATTCACCACCAAATCCCGAGTCCCTAAATCTGTGTTTGGCTCCAAGCAGGTGGTTGCTGAGCATTTGTTGAATGAGTAAGTGAATGAGTTGCTCATGATTTTGATTTTTGGACTTCAGCAGCCCAAGTTTGATGAGCCATGAACGCTTTTGGACAGCACCTCACTGAATGTCATCTGCCATCACTCCCGCTCCTGGCCCGCAGAGGATGTTTGGAGATGGACATTTTGCTTCACATCTGTCTACCTGTTGAGAGCGGACCTGCCCCACTCTCCTCTCCACCCGCCCTCTCCACGCAGAGCGAGGTTTCAGAGCAGTCACCAAGAGGCATGTCCACACTGCCCTGTTCTGGTGCCCAAAGAATGGGTTTCACCAAATCGCACTCTTGTGGCATGCTATGGCCTTACAAAGTGCTTCATGTTTACTCTGAAGATGTTACCAAGGTCCTCATAGGTCTTAGTCACCTGCCAAGTAACAGGAACACTGGGCTTTCTTTGGCTGTATGCAATGCATATTTTGCATGGGCCGCTAGGAAGCTCAGAGCCACAGCAGCGCCTACTCTAGTGGGGGAACCGCCAGCACAACATGCTCCCTTGGTTTTCACCTTCACCACCCTTCTGTTTTCCCTCTTCCCTGAAGTCCAGTGCTCGCTCACAGTGGGCCTGCCCTTTGCAAGTGGCCGACTGGGGGGGGCATGCCTGGGAGAGAGGAACAAAACCCAACGCCTGCAGCACTGTGCCCGAGAACTGCCCCAGGGAGGCCAATAGCTCTCCATCAGGTGGCTGCCTTCGAGACGGGGGAATACAGATGTTCTCTAAAAGGGGACATCTTAGACAGCTTCCCAGACCTTTACCTTTTTAGCACTCCACTGTTCTGACATAACTAAAACTCTGAGTCTGAATCCCTAAAAAGATATTTGAAATCTGCTGTCTTTTAATATCACAAGACTCCAGGTTCATAACTCAAAGGGTGAATTGCGACTGCAAACACCCAGGTGCTTGCTGGGGCCATTTCCCTCCCGCCTCGAGCTGCCTCTTACTGACGCAGCAAATCCTCAGGAAGTGGGGGAGCCTCCAGCTGGGGGTCTTGGCTGAGATGTGTGTCCTCTCTACTTGGAATGCCACGAGTCCCTGTGCACATTTCCAGCTGTCCCCTGGGGAGGTTACTTTGAGCAACCAGGCGTCCGCCCCCAGGAGCCGTGGGATCCCATCCCCCCCAGCCCGCCTGGGCCCGGAAGCCTGCACAGCACTCACTGTTCCTTGATTCTATTTGCTGCCATCCTGCCGACCTCCTTTGTGTGGGCTTGGGCCTTGCATCCGTGCCACAGGTACATGAGGGCCTTGTTCACGTTGAGGACCACCATGGAAGTCCTGGACCTCAGGCTGCTACAGTGACAGGCCACCTCCAGCAAATTCCCTTCCACGGGGACTTCTCCTCGCACACAGTACAGCCTCCACTCGCCTGCAGGGGGCGCCCACACACAGCGTTAGGATCTGAGCCAGTGACCAGAAAAGCGGCCTTTCCCAGTCCCTGCTGTGCCATCAGTGGCAGCCACCAAGTCCCAGGGACTGCAGGGACTTGGGGACTGGGGCCTGCAGCACGAGGTCCTGCTGGGCAGCGCAGCTGGTCTTACTGCCATCCAGAAAACAAATCCTTTTGGAGTTGGAAGCAGGTTGCCAAAAGTTCACGATGTAGAAAAACCATTTTTCCAGAATTTATAAGTCATACGACAGGCACACTTTAAAAGACTCTAAAGCTAAGATTGCTATGTGTTTTTGGATGCTGGCCAACAAAAATCCCATAATTTATAATAGAAGATCCACTGATTTGTTTTTTTCCTTCTAAAACGAGCAGACCAGCCCTGCAAGGATTCGGTTTCAGGTGAAGCAGGGTCTTCCAGCCTCCTGCACACAAAGGCGGACCCTGAATTCCACAGGGAGGAGGCGAGCTCCGGGCTCCTCATAAAGTTGATTTATCAGGCAAACATTGGGAGGCTTTCAGTGCTAAAGCCACAGCTATAAGAACAGAGACTGATTTTAAATCCCCTTGCCTATAAAAATACCTTCCAGGAGAGGAAAAAAAAAATCGAATGCTAGCAGTAAAAGTGACTTACTTTGTGCATTTTCTTCTTCCTCTTCCCGCCTCCCGGAGTGCACCACCATGCCCCCCTGGAAGCACTGCAGAAAACAGGGGGGCTCCTTGCCCTGCAGAACCTGAACCTGCAGATTTAAACACAGTGAAATCAGGGGCAGGGCTGGTTAGGGTTTGCAACCTCATAAAAAGAGTAAGTACCTATTGCAGAAAACCTGAAAAACACCAAGACCTACAAGCAAAAGCCAGTGACAACCTATTATCTAAAGATGAGAGCTATCAAATTTCTAGTCTGCAGCCTTCCTTTCCAAGTGTTTTCAGGTGAGATACTTTTTCCCTAAATGAACGCTGAGGCGGGGAACCTGTGGCCTCAAGGCCACATGCAGCCCTGCAGGTCCCCAAGGGCGGCCCCTCGACTGAATCCAAACTTCACGGAACAAACCCCTTTATCAAAAAGATTTGTTCTGTCAAATTTGGATTCAGTCAAAAGGCCGTATTCAAGGATCCAGAAGCCACACGTGGCCCCAAACCCACAGGTTCCCCACCCAATACTCTCATTTTTTCCCACCTGGTATCTTTCCCTCATGAATATCTTTTAAAAAGCATGAATTTTGATATTTGAATGGTATTCATTGGTATCGATGTAGCATTGTATCGAGGCAACACATTTTTAGCAAAGTATACCTCTCAGCAGTGGCGATGACTAAGCAATGCCTTAGTAAAGCCAGGGGAAAATGCAGCGGTCCACTCCCACAGCCCCCAGGTGTGTGCCACCACGCCTGGCCAGTGGCAGGCAGTGTTTTACATGTTTAGAATAATCTTCCATCACTGGAGTGATAAAAAATGAAATACTCAAACTACACAGATTAAGACTGAAAACTCCAAGGGTGATTTTGAAGGCACGATTAAAACATATCCATTCATGGCCTTCACCAAAAAAGGGGGTTGTAGTTGAAATTACTATTAGGAATAAATTAAAATGCGACTGTTGCCAACGCCCATTTCTAAAACACAGTCCATAGTAAAAAATATGCATTTAAACATTTTTTAGGGAACATGATTGGTTCTTAGAACTGTGGAAGCCTGAGTGAGTGCTGATCTGTTTCCGGAGAAAATGTCTCTGCTGTCTTCCCTTGTGCTAATGTTAATCATTCATCCAAGAAAGTCAAAGTATTTGCGCATGGTGTCCTGTGTTCCAAACACCCCAGAGTCAACTCCTAATTGCTGGTACTAAAGGATGAGATGCCTGATGCATGGATCATCCAAATGTTAAAAAGAAATGTTCACAAAACCTTGGATTTGGGCGGCAGTCCCTGCGGGCCCTGGGGTTCCAATGAGGTTGTGAGGCCCTGGGACTGCAAGACCAGGGCAGACTGCTTGTGGGGAAGACAGATAACACATAAGCAAACAAAACCATTATGTTGCTTGAGGTGGTGGGAAGTGCTATGAAAACAAAGGGATAGACTAAATTAGGGTCAGAGAGTGATGGGAGAGGGCGGAAGGGTTTGGACAGAAAAGGGGGTGACATGGGAACAGAAACCTGTGTCTAGGAGGCTGAGGGCTGCACATCCAAGTAGGGGGAGGGCCCCGGACGGCGGGGAGGGCACAGGGCGGGGGTGGGGGGTGGGGAGCAGCAAGAGGGCTGCAGTGCCTGGGAGGAGACAGGAGCAGGAGGGGCTCAGAGAGGTGCCCAGGGCCACCTCGGAGGCACTGAACTCCCAGGAGGCCACTTCCACTGCAGCCTGTGTGGCGGAGGGCAAAAGAGTGACCGGATCTGTGTGTTCCAGAAAAGCCACCCAGGCTGCTGTGAGGAATGCAGACGGGAGTGCTCAAGTTTACACTCATCTCTGATGTGTCCTGCAGGGAGGTGTGCGTGAGGGGAACATCCGATTGAATTTTCAAGGTTCTTGAGCCCAACCTGCTCGGGATGGCTGTTCCAAGTCGCGCGTCCCACCGGAAGCCCGGGAGCGTCCCACGGAACCTTGCCAGCCCTGGGTCCGTTCTTTAAAAAATCGCCACCAACTTTACAGGGGGACGGTGGCATCTCTTTGTTTTACTTGCAATTCCTTGCTTATTAGTTAGGTGGAAACCTTTTAAAACCACTCACTGGCCATCTGTGCTTGTGGCGTGGATTCACTAGTCGCAGACACGGCATTTTGTCTCAGATCCTATTAGGACAGGTGGGAGGATGAAATTAACAGGAGGGCGAGCCTGAAATCTCCGGGCGCCAGACCAGGGCTGGAAGTGCTTTGGGTGACATTCACCCGAGGGACCTTAGGGGCCAGGCCGAGCGTCATTGGTTCCCTGGAAAGGACGCCCTTCTAGGTCCCTGAGACTCACCTGGGCGCCCCTTTCCTCGTCCAGCTCCACCGTCATCAGCGCCGACGTTCCCTTCTCACTCACGGTCGAGGACCGGCCCTGCCAGAAGAAGTAGACGCACTTCTCTTTGCCGGCCACCCTGACGTGCTCTGCCTTCTGCCGGCTCCCCACTGCGAACACAGAGGCAGAGGCCGGTCAGCAGCCACTTGCACCCGGGGGAAGGTCAGTGTCACCCTAGAGAAGAGAGGGAGCCCCTTCCCCCCGCTCACTGGTCCGAGCCTCCTGAGGGAGAAACAGGGTCTGGACAGCCCTCTCGCTGGCCTAAGAACACAGATCTCTCCAAGTGTGTGACAGGATAACTTCGTAAGGTATTTGGTGACACAAACGTGTTTTCCATATTATGCCGCTCTCTGGCAGACGATTAGCTGGTAGCGAGAAGATATTAAAAACAACAGCTGGACTAGTTTTAAGCTCAAAGGAAAAATTGTAGACTTAAAACTATTTGAATTTTTGTTTACAAAAAGAAGAAAGCTTTGAAGTTTCCAAGGTCTGTCAGAAATGGAGGAGATACATTGCTGACGTCTCACTTTCCTAAAATAAACTGGGATTTCACATCTGTCACCAGGGCTGTGCCAGGACGCAGTCCCGACGTCCCTTCTGGCCGGCACCTGGCGGCAGTGCCTGCCCTGCGAGCGGTCGCGGAGGGCCCATCGGGGAAAAGGGCATTTCAGACAGCGCTGCAGACCACAGCCTCCGCCCCAGGGAAGGACCCCCGAGATTCCTTTCGCTTGCTCATTTGGCAAACGTCCAGCGAGCAGGACGCAGGGGCTACAGTGAGGGACAAGACAGACAACCTCAGGCTTTCCTTCCAGTCAACAGATGAGCAAGACGACTTCAGACAGGGATGAGCATGAGCGCTGGGGGTGGGGCAGGGCCGGAGCACGTGGGACGCCTGCTGAGAGGACACCTTTCCGGGGAAGGGGCTGAGCGGAGACCGGAATGACAGTGAACGAGGCGGAACCTTCTGGGCCCAGTGAGGTCAGCAGACCATGTGCCTGACTCAAAGGCCCGGCGGTCCAGGGTGCTCTACCATGGTGTGTGCTAAAAATTAATAACACTGGATTCTCTGGTTCCATGTTACCTCATTGGTCTCAGTTCCAATGCCACTTACAAAATCACAGTTTTATGGAGGATTGAAGGTAAGCGGAAAGCTCGTTTAAATTCTTAAAAGGCCAGGGGCCATGTTTATTTGATTTTTGGCCCTCCTGGGAGTCGAGATCCCAGGGCCATGATGTACGACTCGCTGTCCTAAGCGGGAAGGGATGAGGAGTGTCAGGGACAAGGGAAAGGGTGAGGAGTGTCTGGAGGCCGCCTGCGTCCCGCCCCGAGGGCAGGGCACCCAGCGGAGTGTTTCCCCGCAGGAACCGGGAGCTCCGCCTGTGCATTTGCTGTACGAGACCCACAGAGCCCTGCTCTTGCTCTCAGCCTCAGAGGACACAGCTGCTGTTATTTTTAAAACACTTCTTCTGTGCGTGCATTTACTATGCCGTTACACCACCGCCCGGTTCTGGTTTTGAACCACGCAGATAGGCTCTACTTTCCGACCCTAATTGCAGCAGCACGCAGCCACGTGGTAAATGTCATTTGGAGGCAAATCGTCACTTCCCTAGGAAAGCTCTGGGGACGGGGCGGGGGTGGAGGTAGCGGGCAGCCTTGGCACCCACGTTCCATCCCCGTCGGGATGTCAGCGCCGGCCTGTCAGCGATCGGCCTTACTCCTTTCGTCTCTACGGTTTACTCGGGCTGTCAAGGGTGTGGCTGGGGGGCTGCCTGGCCCCTGCAGCGGAGGCGAGACGCGACCCGACACGACGCGGGGCGGCCTGACCCACCTGTCTCGGCTCCAGGGCGGCGCGGCGCTCACTAACCTGTGGTGCTCACCATGAACTTCCACTTGACCACATAGGCGTCCCCCTCGTGGAACTGCCCGATGCTCTGTTTGGGGAGCCTGCTGTAGTCGAACTCCAGGATGTGCCACACGTCCACGGACACGGTGCTGATCTCGAACTGCCTCCTGTCCGGCCCTTCCACCAGGCCGTAGCCACGGCCCACATTCACGCCATCCAGCACCGTGCCCGCCAGCGCCTGGGGCAGGGGCACCATCAGTGTCACGTCGTAGGGTCTGACGTCAGCCCTGGGGTCTTCCTGCGAGGGACATGGGAACGTCAGGTCAGTTGCCCCTGTGTGCTCGGCCAGTCCCCGTCCCACGTCGAGGCTGTGCCAGCCGTTCAGGGCCAGCGCAGACGCATGGCTGTCACACGCGCCTCAGGGGCTTCACTGCACGTAGGGAGGCTGCGTCTCCGGGAGGCCGGGAGGCCGGGTTCCCGTTGCCGCGGGAGCGCAAGGCGTGTCAGAGAGCAGGAGCAGACGCGACTATTCTCGTCTGCCCGAGTTAGGTTACAGCTGGAGAGGAGTCTGCTGTTCTACCAGCGAATCCTCGAGGGCTTCTTAACTTAGAGGACACAGTTGTCTCTGTGTGTTTATTTTTTAAAAATTAATTGACACATAATTATCCATATTGATGGGGTACAATTTGATATTTTAATGCGTGTATTTGTTGTACGAGGAAGGGATGGGAGAGGGAGGAGGGGAGAGGTTGGTCACCGGGTGCAAGGTGACAATTAGATTGAACAATAGGCTCTGGTGTCCTACTGCACGGAAGGTGACTATGGTAACAGTAAGGTACTGTATATCACCAAATAGCTACAAGAGAGGTTCCCGAATGTTCTCACCACAAAGAAATGACAAGTCCGTGCGGTGACGCACACGCGAACTGCCCTGATCTGGTCGCTGCACACAGACCATGTGTGCTGGGACTCACACGGAGCCCCGAGTTTGCGGCTCCAGCACCCAGACTACCTTCTGCTGGGCGAGCTCCCCGCCGTTCTTCTCACTGGGTCTCTTCAGTTCAGTCCAATCCAGAAACTTCTCTTTGAATAAAATAGTCTCATTGTGCTCAGTAAGTCTCCCAAACACGGCCCAGTCGGGCCGCCCTCGTCCTTTTCTGCGGGGTGGGGGGAGAAGACAGGAAAAGAATCAAGATTAATCCACGACACAGAGGAATCTGAAACCAACACAGAAGGCTGCTGAAAAAAGAAAAACTCAGAATATGCAAGTGGCATATAAAACAAATGGTTTCTTTTCACTTATTTGAGTGACATTTTATTCTTTTAGCCTGAAGCCTTGCAAGGCTTTGAGTCCATGGAGTTGATGTGCCTGAATGGGACATGAAACGTGTCAGGACTGGATCCTTCTTGCATTCTAGCAAGTTCTTTGGGATCTTGGCAAAGGCAGGAGCCGTGTACACACCTTACTCACCTACTTTATGCCACCAGACACCTGTAGGTGCTTACCAAGTCTCCCTGCAATGAACTAGTAGGTCCCAAGGTGTCACTCATCCTGAATTCTCTATGGTTTTATGTCACGTTACAACGAAGCTCTCCAGAGTACGGAGATCTCCTCTGTCCCCAAAATGAACACTTTCCTATCTCACAGAGGGAAGCTCCACACATTTGTTTCTAGGCCACTGGCCAGGGCAGCAGGTGGGGCAGCACAAGGACACAGGGACGGGCACGACACAGGCCAACCTGGAGGCCTTGTGTGGTCTCGGGATTTTAGAATTTGACAACTGTGGCCAAGAACACAGGTGATTTAGAGAAAGGTGGAGCTGAGAAAGTGCAAGCTGCAGGGGTGCAGCCCTGAGAAAAATGCAGGCCTTTCTCGTCTCTCCAGATCAGTCTCTGGTCGTGAATGGGGCCCCTCAGACCCACCGCTGTGACCCTGTTTCAGTCACCTCCTGTCTGGCCAGGACTTTAGTGTCTGAGGTTACGGCTGAGGCACATCAAAAAGGCTGCCCGTTTCAAAGGAAGCCGGAAGGATAAAGCACAGAACATAAAACCTTGCGCCTCGTGCCCTCACGGGCCTTTGGGAATCAAATATCAGCGACTGTGGGAAATTCACGGCTGCCTTGAAAGGTTGCGGGTCTTCAATCAGAAAGTCTCTGAATGGCCGTCTTTCAGGTAGATCCTACTGGGCAGACTCGCTACGATGACCACAGAAAGGGCTCTTGGCTCCTGCTTTAGAAATCTGTCTTTTATGATTTGAGGCAAGTGCCCCAGAAGATTGCAGCGTGAGGGGTATAATCCCGGAGAACGAGCCAGGTGTGTTTCTCTGCCTCCTTCCTGGACTTAGTGTTGGAACTGGGCTCAGCGGTTTCAGCCTCCTTGTGTTTTAGCAGGTGCTGGGTGCCTAAGGTTGGCTGCACATCAACATCCCTGGGAGCTCCTAAGACACACTGACACATAAGCCCCACCCTCACGGACTGAAAACACGTCTCTAGGCCGGGCCCAGCAAGTGCAGTTTTTTAAAAGCTCTTCAGGTGTCTCCGTCTCAGAGATGCTGGAAACCAGTGGGTTAGGTGCTCATGCATCTACTTGCACAGCTGCGATTATGTCACCATTAACTATGAATTGGTCATCATATAGGTTTTATGCATCAGCACTAATGTTTTCTTTTACTATACCAAATAAAATGATATTTTTAGTCATAGTGTCAGTTCTTAAAACACTGGTTGTTACAGTGTTGATGTTAAATGTGCCTTTGCTTAAAAAGGATTTTAAAACATTTCACCACATTCACATAATTTTTAATGGTTTTTATAATGATAATTAATTAATAATAAAATCAGTAATTGGGCTTTAAAGCGGGAAACTAGACAGGAAATTTGAATTTGTATACCAGCTCAAGGAAAACATTTAAATGTGGTTGCATGACACCCAATATTCGATGCTGTTTGGTGGCACTTCTATTTCTAATCTATTCTATGGCACACATAGTTTAAAAACATTTTTTTGGAGGGGGTCTGGTAGTTAAAAAAAAATCCATTATTGTAAAAATTCTTTACAGATTCTTAATAATCATATTTCTTAGAGTTTGTGCATATTCTGTTGATTTGCCAAAATGACTTTAAAAATTCCAGTACACTGTAGGAAACATTAAAATTACAATCGTTATTTTAATACCACAGCCTCCCCACCAAAGGCAGAAAGGCCCAAACAGCATCTACAGCCCTGGCATTCGAGGGCTCTGCTGGGAAGGTACGAGATTAGAAGGAAATGTGTTGCTTTTGCACCTTTAGCTCAGTGGCTGAATTCCAGATCCCACATGATTTGGATTTTCAGACCAGCATGTGATCTGTTTAAACGATTGCCTTTCATCTGCCACAGCAGCAGCTGGGATGCCGCAGGTGGGAACCATTTGTTCACTTTAAGAAATTAAATATACAAACGTCTTCCGGAAGACTATAACAGCCACATTTCCATACTAGGTAAAAGCTAAGGAAATGTTCTTCTTGTGACTATTCATGGGCCACTGCATAGCACCATTTGTGACAGCTAAATCCAGAAAGGGCTGCCGCAGGACTGCGGCGGGCAGCAAGGCCTGCGAGGGGCACCGCTGGCTCTCTGAGCCGCCCGCGCCGGGGGTACCTGGGGATCAGCGGATTGCACTCTCCGGGATCCAGCGGGTTGATGTCACAATTGTCATAGTCGAAGGTTCCATTCCACAAGTGCTTTGCCAGCTGAAATGCTATTTTACGCTGTGCTAATGTGACTTCTTTCCCATGCCACACGTAAACTTCGCTACCAAAATCAAACACCAGGACCTGGGGAAATGGCACAAAAGAATTTGTTAACTTCAAAGAATTGCTTGGGTAGAACCAGGTTCTCTGCCGACGGCGAATTAAATGGGCGATGATGCAAATCCTAATGGGGCAATCGCTACAGACACAGCCAAGTCACAAGGTCTGACCGGCTGGCACCACCCTGCTAAGTCAGCCTCCGCCCTGACGTGTGATCTCCTCCTCCGAATATCCTAGGTGCCCAAGTTAATGCCCCCTCCTCTGAACTCTCCAACCACGTTTGAGTCATAAAGAGTTAAGTACATCTTCTTATCTTCTCTCCTTCCTCCCTTCTCCCTCATTTGCTCGTTCACTGACACAGCACAGAAAGGACACTTCATCCATGCCAGGCTCCCATGTCGTCTCTCCCGTACCCAATTCCACGATCCTTAAGGGCAGAGATCACATCATACAGACACATACAGTAGGGATTGTTTGTTGATTACTAAGTGTTTGCTGAATGAATACATGAACGTAACACTGTTTCTTATTTCCATATCTGTGGTTTGTCCTATTCTTTCTCTTAGAATGATTTCTCTCTTCATTTCCATCAACCCAAACTTTACTTAACTCTAAACTAGATTTAATTTTATTTTCTCTTTAAAATTATTCCTGATTATTTTTCTGTGACTTTTTCCCCATATATATCATACCCTTAGTCTAGCTTCAGATCACATTCTTTCTAATACTCTTCCATCTAACGAAATTTAAGGTCCTTGTGTGTCTTCCCTGTTTTTCCTCAATACTTAGCATATTTAATATAATAGTATTGGAAATGTGTGTAATTAATAAATATTTACCGATGTGAGAGGAAAAAAATAGCACATTGCTTGGCAAATCCATAAATCACATATGCATGCATCTATTATTCATCTAACTTAAGGAGTGAAAAATATTTAATGTTTATACAAAATTCAAGAGATAGAGCTAAGTAATTTTGCCTAAAGTAAAAAAGCCTTCAGAGACCCATGCTCCTCCTCTGAACAATATTCTTAATTCTGTGTTAGTATTTAAGATGGCAGTAATGGTTTGAAATCACAAATATCCTTTGAAAAGCTGCAAACGTTCTACAATCAGTACTAACGCTGTCTAACCTTTTTCGGGCACTTGCTCTCTATTTTATTGGGCTGCCCTGGGAAGAGCGTGCTTTCAAGGCACCTTCCTGTTGAAGGGTGGAGCCCACCCACTGTACCTCTTTTGGCTGCAGGATGGAGCACTTGGGGATTTTCCCCCAGTAGTCATCGTCAGGCACAAGTTTGTCATCCATGAGACGGTAAATGCAGTTTGTTTCTATTATAGCTGTTTCATATAGCTCATCTTCTTTTGGGTCTCCAGCAGCTTGGGGATAAAGACGATAGGAGAATGATGTCACATTTTACACTGAACAGTCGGTGGTTTAGAAGAATGACCAAAGGGAGAAGAAAAGAGACTGAAATTGTATCAGCCTCTGAAATACAACGGACGCTTACATTGGTAACTGCTTTGGCCTCCCAGGAGCTTCCAGAAGTCTTTGGCTGCATGAGTGTGTGTATTAATCCCTTCTTCGATGGTCTGGATATAAGAAGCTCTACAACCAAGTTCCCTTTTTGTCTGAATTAAAGTCGCAAGTTCAGAGGCCTAAAGAAAGAGAGGAACACAATTACCTGGGAAGAAAACCCCACGGCTAGACAGAGTAGCACGTGCTGAAGCCAGAGACTGGAAACGGTGCACAGCTGCAAGGCAAACCTTGTGACCACAGGTGTGGGTGGACACTGGCTATTGGGGATTTTCAATAAAGTCAAGAAAATATAACTAAAGGACAATTCTTTAGAGCAATAATTCTTAATCTTCAATATTCAACAGGTCATGTCGCTTTAAAAAAAAAAGCCATTCTTTGGGCTTTACCCCATGGGATTCTTACTCAAGTGGTCTGCGGCAGAACAAGACAGGTGTCTGGGACAAAGAACTTTGAGGTGGCACCTGTTCCTTTTTTAAATAAAAATAAACCCAGGATTTAAACATTGAAGGTGTAGGTCATAGTCCTTGTAAAACATCCCCCCAGGTAACTACTGAAAGCTGGTTTAGGAGACACTCAGAACAAGACACACCACCTATTCCTTCCCACTGGAATGAGGCACCTGGCATGCCTGAGACGCTTTTCATGACGTGACAACTGCAAGAACACTCTGTGGGTGCACAAAGGAGATGTCAACTAAAGTATTTTCATTTTTCAGATACCGACCTTCGCCTTTTCTATGACGTTCGCAAACTCTCCCACCCACAGGAAGCAGTGGTGGGGAGACAGCAGGAGGAAGCAGTCCCCACTGTTGAGTGACGAGGCGCGGGGCTCCACCAGCCTGGTCTGCACGTGTCTTCGTCCTGAACACGAGGCCAAGAGTCACCGTCTTCCCCGACAGGGGAGCCGGCACTAGGGCCACCCCACATCTGGAGCACCCCTGCCACAGACTCTGTCAATTTACAGTCTTGTCTACATGACCCTGGGTGGCCTGTTGGGGGCTTTGAAACAGGTACCAGGACAGCACCATCGACTACTGCCCTCGGGTCCCCACGCTACTCAGGACAGTGCCAGTCTGTTTACGGCATGTGTGTGGATTGAGTGAGGCTCCCTCCTCCCAGGAAACGCGCAAACACACTCCTTTTCCCTCCTCCACGCTTCTCCTGGGGCCTTTCTCTCCACCCGGCGTCTGCGCGCGCCCAGCGACGCCTGCCGGCCGGGCCTTGCGGAGGCCGCACCCTCCACGCAGCGGCCCCCCTTCCAGAGTTCTCGCTGCAAACCGCAGCGTGTCTCCATCGGATTGGCTCGGAGGGAGGCACAGCCTCGCGCTGGTCTCAACACCTTCTCCTAAATGGTTTGTTGATTTCAAGCTGTCCCCATCTACACTGATAGCCTAGTCTCTCCGTTAGACCGTGGGCCAGAGGTTGGTTATTTGGGCTTGTCACCCGTCTTTTTACATACCCCAGAAAGGACAATGGTGATGCAGAAACATTCCAGAGACCCTCACGGGGGCGGAGCATGGTTCACCCACCGTCCTCCCGAGGAGCCATCTCTAGGGGTGGCCCAGGAAGCAGCACCTGGTTGTCCCTGAAGCCTCCCTGGCTACAGGTAGGAGGCGCGTTCCGGTGGAATCCAGGTCGGCTCACTCTTTGGCCTTCCCTCGATTCCTTCCCCAAGAACGCGCCCTCCCTCCGGCCTGCACGGCTTTTGCTTATCTCCACATGGAGGACCAAGGAGAGAGCAGAGAGCCACTCCGATGGCCGCAGGCACACCTGGTAACTGCCCGCTGCGGGGCAGGGCACAGCTGCCGTGACCCCGGGCTCGCTACAAACCTCTCGGGGCCCCCGTGGGCATGACAGTTCCTATCTCGCGGATTTCGGGGAAGCTGGAGAGAGGAGATAGCACACAGCAGGCTCCCAAAGTGTGCGTTCTCGTCCCCGAACAGGGGGGAAAGGGGCAGTGGGAACTCCTGAGGTGCCCAGCAGAGACCTCTGGTCACCGTGGGGTTTCTCCAGGCCGCTGGGAGGTACCTTTGACCTGCAGCAGCATCAGCCTCTTGTAGGGCACCGCGCTGTTGTTGGAGTTCTGCTCCGTCAGGTTGACGCTCCGCAGGCTGATGTTGCTGAAATTTTCTTTACTGGCTAAACCCGCCAGCGTGACTTCTGAGAAGTTGGAATTGGAGGACCCTGGGCAGGTCGAAGAAGGAAACACAACGTGGGGGGCAAGAGGGTCAGTCGAAAGGGCAACGTTTACGACCAGAAACTTCACGCAGCTCAACGCTTAACCACGGAGTCAAAAATGAGACACAGTACTGAGAGTGTAAACTGCCTGTTGACAAGTGTCGCCCCTCACCATGCAGACGGACAAGAACTGAGTGAACTGAGTGACAATGTGGACCAGCTACTTTAGTATGACCCAGGAGCTAAACTCACTCGCTGCAATTCCATGGAAAGCTGTTAGAAACACTAACAACCTTTAGACGTCGGACTGTATTCCCAAGGACGGCAACTAGATGTCTTCACCGAAAGCCTTTTCTATGCAGACAAGGAGACACCGTCAGGGATGGTTCGGTTCTAACCTTTCTCTAGAGGCACAGTGATCAGCTAGGTGATATCCTGGGGTCCTGTCCTGGCTCTCAGGCCTCGGGCGGCAACCACAAGTCACTGGGCTGTCGGTGCAAGCCACCCAGCCATCCCAGGTCCCCAAGGGTGGAGGCGGAGGAACGGCATGTGAAATTTGTGCCAACCATCCTTTATTTCTCCAACTTATTGTTCTAAAAAATGTACATGCTGGAGAGACATTCAGAAAATCATTTTGCTGGGATTAGGTTTGAAGACAGATAACACTACCTGACGATTCCTATGGCGCGGAGACTTTGAAATATACTTTCTTAGTAAACCAGCTACAATCAAGGCTCAACCACATCATCTAAATACTATCTTTCTAAGAAAAACGTTAGGAAACAGGTTTATGGGTGCTACAGAAAAATGAAAATTATGGCAAGAACATTCAAAATATCAAGATTACGCGTACCAGCACCTCTGCCGAGAACACTGCTGTTTCAGAACTAGGAACCCACGTTACGGAGCAGATAAAGGCAGTGTGGCTCAGCCTAAAGTGGGAGCGAGTGCCCGGAACCCCCTTATCAGAACTCCCAACACCCCCCCCCCAACCGACATCCCACCAAGGAGCTGAGGGTCCTACCGAGAACAGTTTGGAAAGCACTGGTTTATGCATTAATAATATAAAAATCTAGGATTAGAAAAAGCAGTGACTTGGGCTATTTTCCATGAAAGATCAAACGCTTTACTCTTGAATGAATTTAAGTGGAGAATTCCTGTGTTCGGCTCTACAGAGCTGAACTACAGCATCCACGAACATCCTTCTCCAGCCTCGTGCAAGGAAACTCAGCACAACAAGATAATTCAGATGAACCAAGGAACAGAGGATACACCTGGAAGAATTTCTGTGGAGAGGCTTTAACGTCTAGGCAGGTGTGTGTGTGTGTGTGTGTGTGTGTGCGTGTGCAACATCACTCATTTTTATTTCATGAGTGTTTGTTTTTGCAAGGCAGGAAAGCAAGGCATGATTGAAGTAACCGCACAACCAGCTCCCAGGCACCGCAGCGGCCGGGGGCCCCGGACACTCACTCTTCTCCACTTTCATCCGCTTCGACTCCATGAGGGCGACGTTCAGCCTCTGCTCGGTGTACTCCTGCAGGAGGTCTTCGCGCGCTGCCAGCATCTTCACGGGGTTTCTGGAAGCCTGCACCCGGCGCTTGGGCCTCACCGCGCGCTTGTGCGCGGCCACGGAGGACGTCAGTCTGCGGGCAGAGCAGAGGCGCCTCGGTCGGTGACACCAGCCGCACCTGGCTACGGGCGGCTCTTGGACCCCACAATTTTATTTCCTGATTTTGTTATAAATCTTACAACTCCTCCTCCCATGGCCACTCCCCGGCGTGGAATCACAGCATCTTGGAGATGGAAGGAAGATTCGAGCCCCCAGAGTTCAAGTTCCAGCCACCCCCAGACGCCCCCACTTGCTGGAGCCCCTCGGCCTCTGCCCGGGGGGTGTCAGTACGGCCGGGACAGCTGGGCCCTGCGCGGCAGCCCTGCGGGAGGGGGCGCCCTGCCCTCTCCCTGCCACGCCGCGCACGTGTTCCAGCTCCCTATGGAACATCTGCTCCTGTGTCAGGAAGCGTTCAACGCCTGCTCCTCCAGCCAGTCCTCTCTGCTCCCGGCTGAACCTTCCCCCAGTGACGGCTCCTCCGCTCCCTCCTCCTCCTCTGCCACGAGCCGCCACACCACCCACTGTCCCTCTCTGAAAAGTAACCACTATTTGGAAGAATCTATTGCAATAAAACAGGCCCACAAACCACCTGTGACCACCCCACGCTCTCGTGACCCTCTGCGGTGGGGACCCAGGCTGGGAGAGGTGGGGACACCCCCGTCACGCGATCTCCCTGCAGACGCTGCTGTCATTGTGACTGCCGGCTGCACAGGTCTCTGTGCCTGAAGGGCCTCTTTCTGTACACCACGTCACGTGTGTGTAAGTATGCAGATCCAGGTTTAAATTATCATATGAAGCAATTTAAGCAATGACGCTGGGTGGGGAGAAGTTTGAGAAACGGTTTAAATAACTATACATGCAAATACCTGAAATATTATTTCAAGGTGGGAAATGCCAAAGCATTTTTTTTTAAGGCAGGACACTGAAACAAACTGAAATATGCAGAAAATGTACCAGGAGCAGCTTATGGGAAACATATGACGATGGAGGAGACAGTCACTCTAATAAGAGAGCATGTCCGGGCCGCGGGCCGCTGTGGTGTAGCCTGCCCAGCGGACACTCCCTGCTTCCCGTAATAACAGCACCTGGGCTTTCCTTTCGGGAGCCCCCTCACCCCACCGTCCCACGGCTTTGGAGGGATCCAGAAACCCAGTTCTGGCCAGTCAGCACCTTCTACCCCGCTGGCCACAGCGACTGGACACGGATGGACATAGGCTCAGGCCGGAGCACTGAAATCCAACCCAGAACTTCTGCTGGACTCCCGGCAAGAGAAGCTGCCGGGCCGGGCTGGCCCAGGTGCAGCCGGAGCTGGTGAACCCAGGGTGAGGGCGGCATCCGACAGGGCGAGGCCAGCCCACGGAACAACAGCCGCGACCACCACTGTGTTCTAAGGAGCCTCTAGGGCCCGAGGTCCCAGCTGTGCTTCTCCGCTGGCGAGCTGCAAAGCCCTCTGCGCCAGTCTGACCTGGGAATTTTCCTGGCACTGGCCCCTGGAGGGGTCCTAATGCCGTGAGTCACTTTTCTTAGGTGGTTTAGTCACGTTCTCACACAGAGAGAGACGCTTCGACTTGGGCATCGCTGAGAGAGGCCTCAGCTCTGTTGCTTTTATGCACGACTGTGAGCTCAGCAACATTCTTTACTGATTCTCTAGCTAGTTGTACTCATTTGAGCCCGTATCATCCAAGCATTTTTCAAAATTCTGAGTAAGAATTCAACATGTCAGACACGCGTAGAAATCTCTGCTAAGTGACATAAATCTAAAAAATTGCAAAACAATGTTCCAGTTATGTGAAAAATCCAGTGACACCATCTTTACAGGACAGGACAAGCATCCGTGGCACACGTGGCCTGACCGCAGCACATCTGGTCTGGGGGCTGCGTGTTTATCGTCCGCAGCACCGCACCTGGCTGCAGAGGGACCGCGGGCTGGGATGAGGCCCCACCGCAGAGGGTAACACGGGGACATCCCTGGGAATGTGCACGTGGAGGCCGCGGCGGAGGCCGTTCCCAGGGGAAGAAAGACGGAGACCAGAGTAACTCACCTGGGTGCGTCGGGGTCGAAAATCACATCAAAGTCCTCGTCTAGCTCCACAGGGCTTCTCGGCACGTTAGACTCCACGTTGCGGTAAAATTTGGCAAAGGTTTCGTCGTCATCCAACTTCATCACCTCTTTAACAGATTTGCCGGTGACAGTCAGGACCGTTTCCTGCAGGCCACCAGCTGTCAACACACAAGCAAATAACGTGAGAGCTTTATGAAACAATGACTCCAGTGCGCCTCCTGACATTTTAAGAATGATTTCCTCCCCTAAATTCAGGACTAGAAAGGACACGATAGTGACAGACAAGGTCCTGCGGCTGCCTCCGGAGCCCTCACCTGACTTCTCAGGTAAGGACGTCCCACCTGAGCAAACCTCGCCCAGGAAAACGGCGGAAGAGAGGGAGGCTGCCTTTGCTGCTCACAAGGCCACCGCATAATTCTGAATCTGTGCCTGTTTCTACTGGGGACAGAAGCACCAGCCTCATTCTACATCAGCGTCTGCAAACTTCTTCCCAAAATGGCCGGGCAGTAAATATCTTAGGCTTTGCATGGGGCGGGGTGGGGGCGGTGCACGGGGCCTGTGTGCAGCTACTCAGTCCTGCTGTTGTAGTGCAAAACCAGCTACCGAACAGGTCCCCAAATGGGCATGGATGTGTTCCAATAAAACTTTATTTACAAAAACAGGTGGACAGCTGGATTTGGCTATGGCCACTGTTACATGTATGAAATAATTTTTTTGATTGTTTCAATTCCTTGTTTAGCCAGCTTAGTTATTATATTATACTTTAATATTTCTGTCTAATAGTGGTTGTTTGTATCGTTTTCAACCTTTTCAGGATCACTGTCATAGAAAGGACTCCCAGGGCCTAGAATTTGATAAGTTTCAAGTACTGGATCTTTTTGTCAAGAGACAAAAGGCTATTTCTGCATATTGTTCTTTTATTTTGTATATTTTATTGACTTTTATATTGAAATATTTATTCCAACATTTATCAGAATTTTCTTTTAGAAATTATTTCTGATTATAAGAAATAATATCAGCTTTTACCCCATTTTTTTTTTTGAGACCAAGCCTTGCTCTGTTGCCTGGGCTGGAGTGCCGTGGCATCAGCCTAGCTCACAGCAGCCTCAAACTCCTGGGCTCAAGTGATCCTCCTGCCTCAGCCTCCAGAGTAGCTGAGACTACAGCTGTGTGCCACCACACCCAGCTAATTTTTTGTTTCTATTTTTAGTTGCCTGGCTAATTTTTTCTATTTTTAGTAGAGATGGGGTCTTTCTCTTGCTCAGGCTGGTCTTGAACTCCTGAGCTCAAGCCATCCTCCTGCCACGGCCTCCCAGAGTGCTGGGATTACAGGTGTGAGCCACCGCGCCCCACCCAGCTTTTACCTTATTGGAAATTGATACCTATAATTTAAAATCGCCAGACCAGCCCGAGAGCATGTTGATTTTGGGTATGTGCCATAATCTGCTTTCGGGGTTAGAAGCAAAATGGCTGGGTTCACAATTCTGCCTGGGTGACGTCCCAAGGGTTTTAGATTCAGGAACAAGTAAGTGTGTTATTGGGAGACCCTAACTGAGTACATCAGCAAGTGAATCGGGGCTTGATAATCCCAACAGTCATGACCAAACCCTCATTTTTGACAGGCAATAACAAAGATACTGATGACAGTATGAACTGGTAAAGCCATACCGAAAGAAGACAATTTAGCTGAGGACAAAAAGCAGTCAGAGTTAGGGTTCAGAGATTTTGGGGGTGAAGCCTTCTGACTTCCGGGATGTACCTTTGTTGTTCAGCCTTTTCAGGAACGTTTCCAGCCTGTCCAACTTCAGGTCCGATTCTAGCTGCATGTCTGGTCTGGCTTCAATATCTAGGGGACCAGACACCAGCAGTGAGAACGCATCACCCAGGGCTCTTCCGGCCAGAAACTCCTTGGCGCGTCGGGAGCCTGGTGGCTTACCTTCTAGGGGTTTGGAAACCGGTGTCGTCCCCCTGGTCTTGCTGCAAATGGGAGATGCCACCGGGGTTATGGCAGTGGGTGACGCCAAACCTGCAGGACAAGCAAAGGGGCTGTTGAGCTTCTCGGGATCGTGGGGGAAACCTCCAGGACCTGGGGGATCCCCGTGCGTGCCAGTGTAGACTGCACAGCATGTTGGAGTTTACACACATGCACACGCGCGTGCACACACACACACGCACACACGCACACGTGCACACACACATACACACACGCACACACGTGTTCGGCGCTACCACAGCTCCCGGGGACAAGCAAAGGTAGACAGGGTTTTATCGTTTCCAAGGATTGTAAGAGCTGCCAAGCTGACATCCCAGATGAACAACGAAGATGTGGAAAACGAGTCCATGACGTGTAGACTGGAGCAGAAGGAGGTGTGAGTTCTGCCCTGCGGGGAGGGCAGGGGCGGCTGAGGAGAAGATAGATCTGCAGCGTCCCAAGTCCAGAATGAGCCGTGTCCCACCAGCAGGCTGGGCTGGTGGCCTTGGGGCATCACACAGACAGTACCCGGGGGCTGCTGGCCTCTGAGCTGGCAGACGCAGACGGGGATACATCTGAACTCTGGCTGGGGGAGGGCCTTGCCCATCTCGGGTGTGGCTGGAAACTGGCGCTATGCTCTCTTGTATGTTAGATTTATCTAGAAGCAGGGTGGGAATGTTTAAAAGGGCAAATGGTGAGGGACACATGAAGGGGCAGGAAAGGAATTCCAGCAGAGAGAAGGTATCTGGCTGGAACAGGAAACCTCAAGGAAGAGAAAGGCGAGTATTTTATCCTAACCTAAGTAAAGGCGATAGGAAAGGGAAGTAATTAGTGTATTTCACAAAAAACGAAAGGAGCTGTGAATACTGTTTGCATTCATCCGCAGTAGATGTGAAACCCTCAGATGACACTGCCACTCTGCACACCCCGGCAGAACATCTGGAGGGCGTGCAAATCACTGCGACTTACAAGGGAAAAATGAACGACTGCTCCTTCCTCCTGTGAGCTGGAGAGGTAACTATTATAGCACAAAAAATTTAACAAAAAATACCAATAAGTAGTTTAAAAATTAAGTTTTACGTAATAGTCTAGAAACGCTTCCCATCATGTACATATATTTGATTGATGATGTCAATACAAGTTTTAAAATTTGTTTCGATTACCAGACCTGGAAAGGGTTTATATCAGTGAGAAAGTAAATTTTCTGGAAAGATAGTAAAGATAAGTAGCATTTGGAATTACAGCGTGGGGCAGGTCATCGCCCACGAAAGGGTGCTTTAGAGACTTCGGCAGAGTTCATGAGCCCAGAGGTCGTTAACTCTGAAGCTAATAAAACAGGACAGACTCAGAAGGCTGGTTTCCAAAGTGACCAGTGAAATCTGTCCCTCTTCCATGGGGACACTGGGCAAATCCTGCTGCTATGGCCCCCTCTGCTGAGCGTTCAGGCAGTGGCACTACAGAAAGAAAAAAAAGGAGCTCCCGGAGTTGGCACGGTTCTTTCCCAGCCAGAGAGCTAGAGACGGGACTCTTCTGTGATGGTGCAGGGCACAGAGACTTAAATGACAAAATGTTAAAACAAAGCCCTCCCCTGCACCTCTTTTCAACGAACTCTAGATGCAATAACCCATCACTTACTTTCTTTGGGAACATTGTCACATCTTTCTTATTCAAAGGAACACTTGGAATACTCTTCTTCCAGGAGAATCCTAGAATGCCACGGAAGCCTTGTGGGGTGCTGTCACCCAGAATCCAGGGACATGGAAAAGGGAGAAAGGCCTCACGAGGCTGAGGGTGAAGAGGTGTTTCTGGGGTGAGAGCGTGGACATATCAGGGCCTGTGTGCCCCCTGGTGCCCTGGGCGGTGGCGACCCCTGGTGCCCGGTGGCCCGCTGGCATGGGACGCGTGGCTGTTGCGTTCTGCAGGGCGCGTGAATCGGATACTACATTACTGCAAGTCAAAAGGGCTAATGGCCCCGGTGAAATATGGAACCCAGTAGGTGGTAACAAATAATTGGAAATATAGGACACAGTTTCTTCATTAGATTAAAAGTCCAAGAAAATTATTTCCTGCACAAGCCACATAGTATGTTAAATAAAAATTCCCAATTTATTTGGGAAAATGTGAAAGCAAACTCATCCACCGAGGAATAGAAACTATTCCTTCTCCAAATCTGTGTCAGAGCAACCCACTTTCTCTGCCGTCAGTGCGGACAGGGGGAGAGGTATTTGGTAGTGAGAGTCCCCTTACAAACACATCACAATTTTTAAGACCAGAGACGGAAAAAGAAACCAAAGCAAAAAGTTGTCAGGAGCAAAATCCACGCTAGAAGTTGGAAAATTTAAGCTCTGGTTCAAGTTATCAGCTCTAGTTCTTTCTAACCAATGTGTGCCTAAGGGTACACATTTGCTAACACAGGACGGGGATCTTGTTAAAGTAGTTTAAAGATGATCACACAGTTCTGTGATCTGATGAAGAAAACAGTCAAATGCTATCTCATCCCGGGAGGGTAGATTATTTTCTGTTGTCCTTTGACAATTCCAAGGCGAGGAGAGAACAGATTTGTGGGAAAGGATTCTTCCGCTAAGATCTGAGTGAGTCACAATTCGGGGTTTCCCCCTCCTGTCCCCCACTTTCTTCTGCAAACATTCATTTTTGTGCCTGCAATGAGTTAGGCACCATTCCTAAGAACCAGGATCCCTGAAGGTTTTGGTGAAAAGGAAAGCTAAACCTATAAAGTTGATGACAATATGTGAAGATTAAGTGAATGTGAAAACTTTGACTACTAAGTTAGGACATATGCTTTTAAATAATAGCTTAGAAAATGAAGGTCTATGCATATTGGTGACATGGGGACTCCAGATTCTAACCATTTCCTACACAGTATGAAATAAAAGCCCCGAACACTCCCATGGAGCCTCAAAGCTTTCTGAGACTTCACTGACCATGTGACATGTCAATTTCGTACATCTTTGAATGCGGTCTTCAGATCAGCACTAAGACTCGAGCTGCAGGGAGGAAACTTCAGCAGGGAACTCCCCCTCCCCGGACTGGACACATCTTTTACCATCTATTAACACATATCTGGAAACTGGGCTCTGTAAGCCAGAGAAATCCGGTTGGATGGAAAGGGACCTAGGAATTAACCTAAAAAGGAGAGAAGGTAAACTTCCTTATCGGGAGAGGCTCACTTGGGGGAAGGGGTTGCCAGGTTATGAGAAAATATCAATAGAAATAATTTAAAAGAAATTATGGGAAAAGACCAAGATTTGGTAGCAGATTTGCAATTGCTTTCGAAACCTACCACTGCACTCTATTTCCAGACAGGACAGTTTTGAAACAGGGACAAAGTGAGTTGTATGTGTTACGTTGAAGATGGCACTATTTATGAAGAAAAGATACGCAGTAGGAATAGCTCCCAAAACCTTCCCAAAAAACGTTTCCACGCTGTCCGTAAGTTTAAACATGTAAGAAGACCGCGGCTTGTTTTTCTTAAATTAAGCTGTCACATGCCACCGTCACCTCCACGGTTGAGCGTGCCTACCAGTGTGCATATGCATTCGTGCACACACATACAGAGAGTGCACGTGCATACACACATGCGCACACACACACACGCACACGCTGACCTTTCTTCACCATCCTGCCAGCCACGGTAAACTGGGTGGAGTCGTTGGCTGCGCCCTGGCCTTTGGTCTTCCAAGCTTCCTCCCTCACGGTGATCAGATGCTTCCTCTCCTCAATGGTCATCTGGCTCTCTCGACTTTCTGTGACCCGCTGTTGATGAGACACACAAAACAGAAAACAGGAGAAAGAAATGGTAGACGTGTGAATTTTCGCCTGCAGCATTCATCCGTGAAAAAAGCACGCAAACCAAGAGGAGTCATACGTTGTCCAAAGATGCCCAAAAATGTTCTCTTTGAAATGGGTCTGGCCTCCTCCTTTCCAGGCCATTAACAATACTGAGACTTTGGGCTGAAACCTTTGTCCTCTCACTCACACGTTCGGGACACTGCAAAACCGAAATGATGCCTAGAAACACAAACGATTAAACAGAGACGGTCTCCGTGCCCTGCACTCTACAGGGACTTGGAGTGGCTCGGTCCTGCCCAGCGAGTTAGACTCAGTGAACTGGGAGACTGTCATCCGCCTATGCTCACAAAGGACGAGATCAATCCAGGAAACGTTCTCCACGTGAGCCCACGAGGCTCACAGGCAGCGGCAGGCAGCAGCGCCGACGGGGCAGGGTGTCCCGCAAGGCGTCCTGGGGGCCGGCACGCCGTTCCCTGCCGCAGTGACGCCCCAGGGGCAGTCACACAACCAGCTCAGCCCACGGAGTGACTTTGAGCCATGAGATAGCTGATGTGGAGGACGAATTACGCTGCGGACGTCATCTACATGTCCAGTGACATTAACAATGCTTTCAAAAGTCTCTAACTGGGTCCTGGAGACACCTGCCTCCACACCTTCCAAGCCATTTGGTGATGTTCCTTTGGACTACGGTTGGGTCACATGCCTTGGGGTGGCAGAAGGCAAAGGGGGAGAAGCGAGAGGGGACGCAGGGGACCAGGAAAGGAGGAGGAGCGTGGGGTGGGCCGGGGCAGGGTGACGGGGCTGGGGTGGAGGGAAGGAGGCGGAGGACGGGGCTCCAGGCTCTCAGGGCGGGTTGGGAGGCAGGGGTGAGGTGGGGGAGGGGGCGGAATGTGGATTGACAGTAGAGGGTGACACGCGGTGGGAGGTCCTCAAATGCTGGTAGGACAGCCTTTGCTCTCCCTCCGCATTCAGGTCACCTCTCCTTGTACCACAGAGCCCTGTCTGCGGGGGCAGGGGGGGGCTTAGGGCAGGGCGGGCAGCGGGGAGAGGCCCAGGCGCTGCGGGGCTGCAGCTGGGGACGAAGAGCGGAAGGAACTTCCCCGCTGGCCCTGGAAGTGCCCCACGGCCGCGGCGGGCCAGGGCCTCCCGGGCTGGCCCTTTGCTTTCGCCCGAGTCTCCTCTTGGACCGAGGAACGCCATTTCTGCCAGCGCGCCTGCTCCCCGCCACCACCCCGCACTGTTCGACTACCCTGTCAGCTCCCCCAGCTCCTCTCCCTGCACAGGGCGCTTTCCTTGGACGAGAAGTCACCGCAGACCGAAGTGGCCCGAAGGCCCTCCACTGTCACTAGGGGAGGACCAGGACAGCCCCAAGGCAAACACATCCTGGTGGCTTGGGGACTCTTCCTCCACAACCTGCCCTGCCATTAGGGAAAATTAGCTTCCCTTAAAGGACCAACAGGAAGGGACCAAAGTTTTAAATTTTATCAAAATAAAAAGGTACAATTTTTGTTTTTAAACTCTTCTTCCTTAACATTCCCAATCATGATTTGGTGGGATGCCCTGAATTTCGAGTAACTTTCTGAATCACATTCCCTTATAAAATTAAACTAGGAGGTCGGCTCACCAAAAAGACTTCATCAAAATTCAAGAAAGAAAATTTAAGTTTTCCTTGAAAATGAAGTTTCAGGAGTGAATTTTAATCAAACCAATGCAGAACTTGGCTTAAAATGCTTCCAAGAGATGTACAAAGTGCCAAGAAAGTTGGCTTCCCCAAGGGAAGTGAACTCACTAAGCCACCTCCCAAGTCCAGGGTGGGGTAGCGGGTGTGGTGGGTGATTCAGGAAAATAGCATCCTCGAATCAACCATTTCCTTCCCCAAAGCACTCGGGTTTCCAGAGGGCTCCTCTTTGCACGTGAGGGTATGGGACGGGATGATACAACCATTTCAGGATTTAAACCTTTATTCACTTGCCAAGTCTAGGTCACGAAGGATTTTTTTTTACTCCATTCTAAATGATAATATTAAACATAAAAACTTTTGTTTCTCTAGAAGTTTCTACTTAACTTTGCTACTTAGTGGGGTTTAGGGACCCCTAATTCCTGCTCTCTGGCTTTCCACAGCTCTACCAGGGTGTAAGGAACACACAGTTTGTGTATTCTCTGAAGAATCTAATAAAATTCATCGCAAGTCACTATTGTATTTTAGAACTCAAAATGTGAAAACAAATGGATATCTTTGTCTATTTTTATTATTAGCTTAAAACTTTATTATTGTCTTGTTTTTCCCCTTCTAAGTTTTCCTTTCCTCATTTAGAGAAGGACATAACGTGGATGGTACCAAGTGTCGTGCCACTTCCTGGTTTAGCTGACAGGTGTTTGGGATTGACTGGAATAGTGAGAGAGCCGGGCAGAACCGGAGCCGCAGCTCTCGGCTGCCCGACATTCTTCCCAACACAGATCCCATGAACGTGGGGGGAGGCGGAGAGCGAGGGGGGAGCAAGAACTGAGTGTGGATTGGAGGGTAGCGAAATAGTTGGGAAGACAGGAGGGTCTTCTCTCTGGGACGGACAGAGACTTGGCAAGACACAACTTAAAACTACACAAAGGGTCGGTTAGCAAGAATATGTCCAGGTTACGCCACGTTGCTGATGCGAACTCCTCTCTCTGCATCCCAGCTGGGAAACCACAGCCAGTCCTGCTTAACGCTTCTCACACAGGGATGTGATCCAGCAAGAGCAGAGCTAACGTGTATTATCAGCATGAGGGCAGAGTTAAGGGAAAAACTCTTCTATAACTGGAGAGCTTCATGGAAAGAAAATGTTGTCATCTGGCTTTTAAATATTTATCTTATTCACATCTAGTTGAACCATAAAGGAAGAAATTATAAGAGCACATGTGAAGTAATAGAAATGAGATCAAGTGATAAAGTAGTACTTCTTAGTTTTCAAAAATGCTGGCATCACTTAGAATTCTGCGAACTGTTAAAGAAATTTAGCTTTGCCCCTTCCTTAGGAGAGATTTCAGGCCCTCGTCGCGGCATGCAGCCTCGAGTGGCCTGAACAAAAGATGAGGACAAGATCACAGGTCTAGGCTCAGACCTCAAAGTGACTGTGATCCAGTCTTGTTAGCACCTACAGCTCCTAAGATGAAAGGAGGGAAATAAAGTGAAATCTTTTTCTGGCACCGCCCTGAGGCATTCAAGGAAGAAGAGAACTGTGTTGAAGCCTGATCCCGAGACAAATGGCTCATTGAGACAGAGCCTGTGTGCTGTTTAAATGCTCCACTTTCTTCGCTGAACCTTTGTTTAATTGAACATGAGACGCCAGCACTGCTAGAGGAAAGGAGTGAGCTGACCTCTGGGCATGCTGATGACCTCGTGTGGCGTAACTGGGAGATACACTATTTACGTGCAGCGGGGAAAACTGTGACGGAGTAAAAATATAGAATTTTTTTTGAAATTTTAATTTTGAAGTGATAAAACATACATTAACTTTGGCAAAAGTTATTTTTCTTTAAACTTAAAAGTATGGGAAGAGATATTCCGTGTTCATGGATAGGAAGACTCAATTTTGTCAAGATGTCAGTTCTTTTCAACTGGATCTATAAATCCAGTGCAATCCCAATCAAAATTCCAAGAAGATATTTTGTAGATATTGACAAACTGATCCTAAAGTTTATGTGGAGCGACAAAAGACCTAGAATAGCCTAAACAATATTGAAGGGGAAGAACAAAGCTGGAGGGTTGACACTAGCCAACTTCTAGACCTACCATAAAGCTACAGTAATCAAGTCAGGGTGGCACTAGTGAAAGAACAGAAAAATTGATCAATGGAACAGAATAGAGAGTCCAGAAATAGACCCACATAAATATAGTGGGTCTTTGACAAAGGAGGAAAGGCTGTATAATGGAGAAAAGACAGTATTTTCAACAAATGGTGCTGTACACATGCATGAAAAAAGAAAAAGAATCTAGACAAAATCTTACACCATTCACAAAAATTAACTCAAAATGGTTCACAAAGACCTAAATGTAAAATGCAAAACTATAAAACTCCTAGAAGATAACATAGGAGAAAACCTAGATAAGCTTGGGTTTGGTGATTAGTTTTTAGATATAACACCAAAGGCAAGATCCGTGAAAGAAATAATTGATCAGCTTCACTTCACTGAAGTTAAAAACTTCTGCTCTGTGAAAGACACTGTCAAAAGAATGAGAAAACAAACCACAGACCGGGAGAAAATATTTGCAAAAGACATATCTGATAAAGGACCGTTACTTAAAATATTCAAAGAACTCTTAGAGCTCAACAATAAGAAAACAAAGGACCAGATAACAAATGAGCACAACATCCGGAAAGACACTTCACCAAGATACATGGATGGAAAATAAGTGCATGAAAATATGCTCAACATTATATTTGCAAATCCCATCATTAGGGGTTTGCAAATTAAAACAAAACACCACTGCACATGTATTAGAATGCACAAATGCCAACACTGACCACACCAAACGCCGGCGAGGATGCGGAGCAACAGGCACCCTCATTCGCTGTTGCTGGGAGTGCAGAACAGCACAGCCACTCTGGAAGACGGTTTGGAGGATTCTTACAAAACTAAACATACTCTAACCATGCAGTCCAGCAATCATACTCCTTGACACTCAAGTGAGTTGAAAACTTAAGTCCAAACAAAAACCTGCACGTGGATGTTCATAGCAGCTCTACTCACAACTGCCCAAACCAGGCAATCACGACATCCTTCAGGCGGTGAGAGGATAAATAAACTACGGCACATCTAGATAATGGAATATTATTCAGCACTAAAAGGAAAGAAGCTAACAAGCTATGAAAAGACCTAGAGGAACTTTAAATGCATGTCGCTACGTGAAAGAAGCCAATCTGAAAAGGCTATATCCTGTTTGATTCCAACTCCACGACATTCTGGAAAAGGTGACACCATGGAGACAGTGGAAAGTCAGAGGTTGCCAAGGCCGGGGCAGGGGGAGAGCGGCACAGGGGGAGCACAGGGGACTTCAGGGCCGGGAAACTATTCTGTACGATATTCTAACGGTGGATCCGTGTCCTGCGTTTGTCAAAACCAAGAGAGTGGACGGCACCAAGAGTGAACCTTGACGTAAGCCACAGTTTGGCGGATGTGTCGACGTCGGTCCATCGGTTGTAACAACTGTCCTGCCCTGGCGGGGATGTCACTGTGGGGGCCCTGTGGGGCGGGGCAGGGCTTTACAGAAACTTCGTACTTTCTGCTCAATTTGGCTGTGGACCTGAAACTGCTCTAAAAAAATAAGATAAAATAAATATGTAGCTGTTCCTTGGCAGCTGGGAGGGACTGGTTCCCGGACGCCCCACCACCCCCCGCCGACGCTCAAGTCCTCGACCTACAACGGGGTGGCGTCTGCATGTAACCCACGCACATCCTCCGCACACGGGAATCGTCTCTTTATTGCCTGTACTGCCTGATACAATGTAAGCACTAAGTAAATAGTTTATGCTGTATTGGTTTTTAATTTATATTATTTCTATTGTCATCTTTTAATTGTTTGGGTTTTATTTTTTTCAAGTGATTTTTGATCCCCAGTTGGTTGAATCCTCCCTGGGATGCAGAACTGGCAGATATGAAGGGCTGACTGAATACACTTAAAGACTCCAATAATATATCTTTTCCTTTCAAACTTAATGTTAGCTATTTAAAAGAAGCAGCAACTCATTTCCCCATTCGTGATGGACAGCAAGTTTGCTTCAGATTTCAGCCTCTTTCCTGGGGTGGACGTGGCTGGCGTGTGTGGCCTGGGCTCTCACAACCAGCGCGTCTAACGTCTGGGGACAGGAACCTAGGACAGCAGCGGAAGTGGCGGGGACTTGCCACCCTGGAGGAGGCGGGATGGAGACAGGAGGATGCCAGACACCCGTCAGCTTCCTGTGTGAAACCCTGCGCCTCTCCCGCCACGATGCCTCGTCCTAAAGGAACAGACGCCAGCTGATGAGGGGACGGAGGCCCTGAGAGGGAAGTGACTGGTGAGGTCCCCCACGGAGGGAGAGGAGAACCTGCGAGTCATGGAAAAGTGGATGCAGCCACTTGGCAGGGATATTTTTGACACCACGAACAGTCCAAGGGGAATGAAAACACTGTTAACCTTTCTGCTCTAGAAATGATCCCACCTCATTCACCCACAGTCTCAGCCCCGGCCAGGTCGCCCTCTGGGGTGGGCTTCAGCTGGGGGGCAGTGAGGATGGGGCAGGGGGCAGGGGACCGTGGTGTCTCATTTTAATGGGGCCATTGGGACCGGCTCACGTCGGACGGCCTTCGCTGGAACAAAGGCACTCTGGTGCGTTTCTCAGGCTCCTGGCAGGACCTAGGACGTAAAGCTGGGACACTGAACAGGGAAACAAGTTCATGACTATGAGGTGACTGAGCACCATCAGGTCTGCCTGGAAGTCTGCGCCAGGGACGCAGTGTGTGCGACTGGCCCTAAATCCATGAAGATCTGATTAAATACACACACTCACACACACTCTCTTACAGACACACACACTCTTACACACACATGCACACTCTTACACACACATGCACACTCTTATACATGCACACCAGACACACAATCACCAGACACACCCTCACTCTCTCCCCGTCTCCCAGTGACACACAGCGAAGGAGTTACTTCCCCAAACGACAGAGAAGCTCTTCCCTACGGCACAGAAATTGCAATGAGGCTCACTAGGCATTTCCTCACCTGATTAACAGACACAAAAGACAGGTGTTTATGGGCAGCAGGTATAGCAGGAGAATAAGTAGAAGCATATACAGGTTCCTAAAGAGCAAAGCAAGAGGATTAAAGGTGAAAAGAGAAGGTTTATCCGAGCGGGCCAGGGTGGGGTTGGGGGGCAGAGGAGAGACAAAACCATGATTTTTCTAACAGGATGTTAATCGGACTCATTGCAATTTCAGTTCTCTTTTCAAGAAAGTTTTTCCTTGAATGCTAATGCTAAAATAAATCCATGCAAGCACAGTAAATATCGCTGTGTCAGTTTTACGCAATCATTAAATGAGTTATTATAATTTATATAAGATAGTTGGTTACAGAGAGTGGAACCGTGACTTCATTGACAGTTTTAAATATTTTAACATAAATTACCATCTTCTTTAAAGCATTTTAATTACATGATTAAAAAATAATTTAAGGACACAGGATCAGCTCTCCATCCTGGATAAAGGCTGTACCTTGCGCAGAAATAAGAAAACGCAAACCCAGCAGGGAGTGCACACGAGGGAGGCTCACGGGAGGCGTGGCTCTGGCTACAACCTAGAGGACTATGTTAGAGTCAGGCTTACCCAAAGCAGATTAGAAATGGCATTATCATCTGAAAATCCTCCTTCTTCCTACAGGTTAAAACAAACAGGAAACATTGCAGAATATCGGAAGAGAAGAGCCTCACCATCATTTTCGAGCAGGTTGTGCCTGGGTCCCGTTACACGCATGCACATGCTCGCACACGGCGTGGCACACGCGTCAAGCCACCTCCTCCCCCGCAGCAGGATGACGACCTGTGATTTCGGGGCCACACGGTCAGCCTTTCCCTCCCTCCCAACCTCACTCTCTAAAGTGACTTCATTCTCCTGGATTGCGGTTGGAATTTCCCTTTTGGCGACAATTAGAACAAGAATGTGGCGGATTTACCTTCCCCGAATTTTCTGGGGATGACACAGATCTCAGTGGACTCACTGACGCGCCGTAGGATATCACATCCCCGTCTGGAGCTCAGAAATACAAGGGCTTTCATGGCAACTCTATAAAGGATTCTGATTTCCTGGAAAAAGTCTGAGCCACCGAATAATCATCTCCACAAAAACCTGGGAGTCACCACGTATGTGCCCACGTAGAACAGGCCCAAATGGGGCTGGGGTTAAAAGAATTATTCGGTGAGAACAAACATGGAATTGCAATTTAGCTGTGGCGGAGACTCCGGCCAAGCCACTTCCTTGCCTTTGCTTCTCTGCATTTCTCCTGCCAGCCTGTCTCTGCCGAGCGAGCTGCTCTGGGGGACAGGGACCCGGGTCGCGCTGTGGCCGGGCCATGCCTGCCAGGCGAGCGGCTGTGCCGCCCTCGGAGGTAAGGACGTCCGTTAGGAGAAGCAGCTGTGTTCGAGTCCGGTCAGCACTGACCTAGACTAAACCCACACGGCAGAAAGATGAGAAAGGGGGCGGGCTGGGGGGAGAGAGAGAAAGTGCTGGAACGATTTTGCGTAGGAAGGGCAGAGCCGGCCAGGTAACTAATTAGTCCTCCTGAGCCCCAAATCGTCAATCCTCCTGGTATTTAGGGGATACGATTGGACGGAGGGAACTGCCCCCCAGTGTCCACTCCCAGAGACTTACCGTTTAGCACAAAGCAGGAAACTCTAGCTTAGGTTCCCCCCACCTATTCCCGGCCGAGGGGACCTCGCCGTGGGGACCCCAGGGCGGCTGCTGCTCGGGGCACCCACACTGTTTTCTCTGGGACCAACCCTTGGACAGAATCAAAACAATTACAGACTTTCAAGGCATCCTTTTACTTTTTTTTTTTTTTTTAACGTGACTAGAAAATTTAAAAATTACTTAAGGGGCTGAGGTTATATTGTTACCGGGCAGAGCTGACTTCCACGCTGCGTGGACTTTCCCGGGGCCATGGAAGGGAGCGGCAGGGACCCTCCAGAGCTCCTGCCTCTCCTGCGTTTCCACGGGCTGCGACTCCCGGGCCCAGGCTCACCGCACACGACAGGAACTTAGAAACCGTGAAGCGATGAACTGACCATAAAGCCAGCTCCCTTCCGCCCTTGCTGGTAAAGATGGAAAGTTCCAGCACCTGCTGTCCCGGGCACCTCCCTTCAGCAAGCGAGAGCAGCCCCGTGCAGCGAGCTCCCGCCTGCAGGCACCGCGTGCCCCAGGCGCCTTCTCCACGGCCGCAAGCGGACACCCAGCAAGCAGTGGTGACGTGTCAAGCGCTCCTCGGCTGCTCGGGGACCGCCTGGAGACAGAGCAGGCTCAAGGCACCTCACCTACCACATCTGAGCACAGCAAAGGGCCACTGAGGTGCACGGCCAGCCCTCGGCCCTCAGAAAGGCATGGACCACGGGGTTGTCCGAGGCCATCTGGAACCACCTGCCCTCAACAGAACTTGAGATTTCCCAATGTCATTACAAAGGCTCAAAATAGATCGGCTTATTTTAACTTCAAAGAGCTTATTGTCTCAGGCCAAAGTGAACCAGGCCACTGAGGAGGAGGAGGAATCGTGAGCTCGCTGTCGCTGCAGCATCAGCCGCAAGCCGCATCTGTGACCCCAGAGGCAGCACTTCACACTCAAGCCCAAATCGTGCTTAGAGCCCCAGTGCTTTGGGTTGCTGGGTTTCTACCCCAAGGGTACCTGCAGTAATCGGGCATCTCTTGCCTTCTAAAAATCTTAGTCTGTTGGGCATGGTGGCTCACACCAGTAATTGCAGCACTTTGGGAGGCTGAGGTGGAAGGATCGCTTGAGCCCAGGAGTTTGAGATCAGCCTGGGCAACATAGCAAGACCCCATCTCTACAAAAAATAAAAAACTTAGTGGGCATGGCACTTATAGTCTCAGGAGCTACTTGGGAGGATCACTGAAGCCCAGGAGTTGGAGGCTGTAGTGAGCTATGATCGCACCACTGTACTCCAGCCTGGGCGACAGAGCGAGACCCTGTCTCAACGCCCTGTCTCAACAGACAAACAAAGAAACACAAATCTTAGCCCATGTGCTCAGGAAGTTCAGATCTCATCCCCTACTCAAAGCCTTCCGGTTTTTACTGCCTAAGATCATCCCTCACTTTCCTAAGTGGGTCGTGCACCTGTTTCACCATTTACGAGGAATACAGATTCCTTTCTTTGTGATTTTTGGCTTCATTTTAGTTTCCACCTGGCTCCAAGGGACTTCTAGCTCCTGAAGGGCCAGGGAGTCTTCCTACCTTCCAAAATGACCAACAAGATGTCCAGCACTGTGTGGCGCCATGACATATTAGTTGACAGTTATTGCTAATGAGGTGTGTGTTAAAGTTACATTTGAACCAACGATTTCAATATTCTTTTGAATAAAATTTGTGGGCAATGGGGATAGGTTATTTGAGGGACCCAGTTTTCTTTCACTTCGGGATCTCATTCTTGACATCTAAATTTCACATGGTGTGTGAAAAAAGTATGCACCAATGTATACTTTTAAAATATCCATTATATCTGAGAACTTTACAAATGGCTGAGGATTAAATGTCTTCAGTTATTATCTTTAACACCATGTATGTCTCAAAAAAGAGAATTCAAATTGCTTCTCCAATGTAACCTACGAAGATACAGAGGCATCATATAAAATAGTGCAGGAAATCCTGACCACAGTTCTGTGCACACAGCTCGTTTCTATTTAAGCTTCCTAATGAATAAAGGTCACATTCATAATTTCTCTCTTCCACAGATGCTTAACTTATTTAGCACTAGACGGGGTCCAGGCAATTGTCCAATTGGAAGCATTTTGTTCTTTTCTATTTGAAGACTTTTGATCTAGAAATTGGCCAGTGAGTGTGTCATCAGTCTATCATTTTACCCCCAGCCAGAGTGTGAGTTTGCAAATTGTTAGGCCCCTGAGCAGGTAAGTCACCATCAGCTTTAACAGTGTGCACTACCTGGTCAAAATCACATCATTACATTTGTCGTTTAACAACTCATCAATACTTCAGCATATGAAATGCTTGCTAGTATAGACACCATGCGCTGCTTAACTTCATTTAAACTTACAGCATACGTTGCTGTGCATTCTCAATAAAAGGCAAACTTCCTCATGAAACATGCTTAAAATTGTGGTACTCATGGGCCACAATTATGTCCTTATTTTGTATATTTACATTTATAACTCTCCAAGTAGGAAATTTAGGTCCATATTTTATATGCAAATTATAAGCTGTTAGCGGTAAATTAAATTTTTTCATTATAAAGGCCTTAATAACGTGCTAAAGCCAGGCTTCATTTAGGTTTTAAACTGAAGACAAAGCGCACGTTTCAAAATCTGGGCACTAGCAGTATGTGCGCGAGGCTGACCCCCGTCCGACAGCAGCTCGGGACCTGACCCTGGGACCAACTGCAGCGGCTGTGTGGACAGCCTGTCCGTGTGCGCCGCGGGCAAGAATGCACAGCGCTTCGCCGAGCAGGGGTTAGTCAATCACACATGCTCGTCTCCCGGACGCACTCGCAAGCGTGAGTTAGTGCCAGTGCTTTTTCCTGAGGGGGAGAACGTTACCTTCTTGGTGAGCGGCTGCCCCGCTTCTTGGATGTGCAGGCTGGTGGTGGCGGGCGCCTTGCCACCCTCCTGCTTCCTGCTGAGCCTGTTCCTCCAGTCCTCCTCTCCACTCTTCTTCAGCAGCGCCAGTCTAGGAGGAAACACGCAGCCAAGAGGAGTTCAGCACCGGACTCTCGCTTGCAACGCAACCGTAATTTAGGGGCCTGGGAAGTCTTTGGCCAATAAATGACCACAGGGACCTCATTTTAACTTCTGGAATTTCATTTATTCTGAAGACAACATGTTTGGAAAATAATACAGTCCCTTTTCTAAGGTGGCCCCGAAGATTTGACAGCTGATTGAAACCCAAAGCTGGAGTCTGAGCTGCCAGATAAAACAGGCACCATCATTCCAGAAAGGGACAGCTGTTTTTTTTGTGCCCTTGGGCTGGGAGCAAGGAAGTGACAAAGGTAACTGCCCCAGAGAACAATGTCTTCTAGCGACCCCTTCTGGTCACTTGGGGAAATAGCACTGAAGGATAAGGCCGTGTAGTAGTTATTTGCAGAAAATATTGAGGAAATGGGAGTAAAAACATAAAGCTACAAAGCACTTACAATCTCTTAATATCATCTCTTTCAATTAAGGGTAAAATTTGATGCTTATGACTGTTTCTCTTCCTGTGATCTTAGCCCTGCTGTTTTCCTAGGTGAACTTGGTCTTTACAACCTGCCTCCTTAAGACAGAAACTATTTTCTACAAACCTATTTTTAAAAAATCATTACTTCAGCTTTCCTCAAGGGAAAGATAGATATACATATATATATATATATATATATATATATATGGAGAGAGAGAGAGAGAATCTAATTAAGGAGATTGCTGCCTAACCTACTTTAGTTCATCCACGGCGTGACTTGATATAAAGTTGCTTGGATATTATGATGCGTGAAAGGTTGTTTTTTATGAGGCTGTTTCAGCTAAATGTAGTATAATGAATGAGAAAGTCTCAGGCATTTAAGTTGGACAAACAAACATGGGAGAGATAAAAGGCAAAACAAGTGGTGATCATTAAACTCACTTGAGCTGAGGCTCAAATGACTGAAAGATGAGGGAAAAGAGATTAGACCCCATTCGCTTTGTGTTGGATCTGATGGACCCGGGTCTCGCCAACATTGCTGATAATTCGTAAACGTGTGTTTTTCAGCACCACGTTAGCTCTGGTCACAGTTTGGCCATGAACTTCACCCAAGTACCTTGGTACTTATTTGTCATATCAGGAGCTGGACCAGATGCTCTCTAAGGGCCCTTCCTCTGAGTTTCCTTATTCCATTAAATACGTGATTGGAGAGGGGATGAAATATACCATATGGTAAAAGTTTTGTTAAGAAAATAAATTTGATCGTATTTAATCAAGAATCCATTTACATCTACAAATTTGTACATAATCATACCGTGTGCTTGTCTATTCATTCAGTCAAAGACTGGAAAGGAAGCCATGAATAAAGGGACTCGCCAAGGGAGGCGGGAGCTCTGGACTCTGGACCCAGCCCCTTCCCCAGTCTCTTTCTTCCCTCCCTTCCTTCCTACCCTCTTTCTGCCACGTGGCGGAAGAAAGAATCTCAAGTGCTGGCAGACCCCATGTGGCTCAAGGTCCTACTTCGTCCTAAATTCTATAATTCTGCGATGTTTAACAGCACTCTGCATGTGGCAATGTGTACGCAAACACAAAATCTAAATTCCTTTCAGTACTTCACTCGGCAGCATTTCCTGCTGTAAAATGACTAAGAGCCAGCTTTTTCCCAATTATCTTGAATGAGTCAGTTTTATTCTAATAAGAGAAAGGAATCTGACAAAATCGAATCATTGAAGGAAATAATTAGGATTTGCATGCTGCACTAGAGCTACCAAATGTTTGAAGGCATCAATAAATGAGACTGTCCATGTTGGTACTTTAATATCCAAATGAAGAAGAACTTCCAGTCTCGTCTCACTGATATTCGCCTTGCAAACAGGCCTCCGAACCAGCTTCTGTCTCTTCCTTCGTCTCTACAACCACCACAGACCAGCAGCTCCTCACCTTGACCCTCCACCTTGTTAAGGCAATTGGATTCCAAATGATTTGAGAGAATTTAAAAAAAAATCAAATTCACCCTCATGATTTATTACAAATAACGAGCTACAGTCTTTGCAGATCTTCTCAAAGAGAAGCTCCCGAAGTCTGAAGCAAGGACAGCATCAGCTAAATAACTGGATGGGTCCCTGGTGGCTGCTTTGAGGAATCCAGAACTGACTTAGAGCAAAACAAACGGTGGGATCTGGAATCACGCACAGTCCTCCTTCCAGCCTGCAGGTCTGCACAGCAACCTCTAAGGAACTGGCCATCGTCACCCCCACTCTGACAGACAAGGGACATGGGCACACACAGGGCAAAGGTGTCGTTGACTGAGGTCACACTGCACGTTGGGGGCGGAGAGAAGCGCGTGTGGCCCCTGCCTCCCGGTGCACGGCCCGCTCCACTGCCTGAGTATTCAGCTGACCGGGCACGCTCCTGTCCCGCTGCCTCAGGAATAGCACGGTTGTCGGGCTTCCTCATGTCCCCCACCCCAGGGGCTGCCTTCAAAGAACCCCTCCATTCCGCAACCCTGAAATTTTGCTTCTGGGTGTGTTGGCAGAGTCCTCACTCAGGACTTCCAAAGACTACAGAGTAACCAGAATAACATGGAAGAAACTGCTTCGACTGAGCCCACATGGTCCTTGCACCCAGCCCCAGCTCATGGAGTGCAAACGATGAATGACTGTAAAATAACACACACCGAAACTTACACGGGTTATTCCTGTCCCATTAGGTTTCCTGCCTGGTGTTCCAGACGCTAAGGAAAGCAGGAGACCTTTCCCAATGCGACCCCACGGCCCTCCAGCTCACCGCAGACCACCGTGCTCTGGGAGGGTCGAGCCCGCTGAACGTCTGGCCCTACCCAGGGCCCAAACTCTGGCCTGTGCGATTCAAACAACTGTCGGCGCTTTCAACATCTGCCAAGCCCAAGCGCTATTTGTAGGGCTGCGGTGCTGGGAGCCTGGGCATCTGCTCTGTCTGAGGCTGCGAACCCAGGGCCTGGCACGTTCCCTGTTCACTCGAGGCCTGGCCTGGGGCCACCGGGGCACGTGCTTGCCAGGCCACCCGGGAAATGTCTCCACCTCTTGCCACCACTTGGACCAGACTGGCCGGAAATTCTGCCCTGCGAGCCCTGCTTGCTGACAACAAGGACTTCAGGCCCATAGCAGTCAGCACTGGGTCAAATACGGGACAGGCCAACCAAGTGCCCCTAATATTAAATAAAGTGGTTTAAGTGTTTTTGTTTTTTTTTCCCCTCTCTCTCTTTAGAAACCTTCCCTCGTTTCAGAGACTCACAGGCACCCCGCGGATTTCGGACGGGGCTGAGCAGCGGTGAGGAGGGCTCATCCCAGATCTTGGTCCTGCTGGTTTGCAGGCTGGCGGGTGAAGGAGGTGACTGGTAAGTGGGGGGCGAATCACAGATCAGAAAAGCGGGGAGCGAAGGGGAAGCCGGGCTCCGTCCCTACTCGCACGCACACCCGGGGCCTCTAGCGGCTGAGATCGCCCAGCTGCAAGGCCGGAGCTGGGGTTTGCTGGGGAAACCTGGATACAGCCCCCCGCTGGGCAGAGCACAGGAGGGGGACGGGAGGGCACCCAGGGACACCAGGGGACGTCAGATGGCCCCTGGAGGGCAGAATCCCACCGGCTGGGGAGAGGCGGGAGGTGGGTTCAGGGAGTCCTACCAAGTCTTACACTCCACTGTGGTTTCATACACGGTCTTAGGCAGTTTGAAATGTATCTGGGAAAATCAGCAGTCAGTGCCTGGCAGAGCAAGGAAACCTGCGCCGTGGAAACGGTTCTGCTGTCATCGCTGGGGAGGGGCCGTGACCTCCCCCCGAGCTTTCCTAGACCACTGCGTCTTTCGCTGCTCAATGCAACTGCAGTGGAGGCTTAACAAGGCAAACACATCCCGAAAATAATTCAGTCCCGATCCTCTGCCTCTGTCCCCTTTAAACATGTCCTTTCAACCCTACACCATTGTTTTGAACGAAATGAGGTTACAGTGTTACCTGATACTCAAATGTAATCTTTCATAGCTATTACCTGGTATAAAATTTCTAACTGGAGTTCAGAAAAGGCAAGCATTTTACTTTCTGGAAAGTAAACAAAACTGGATTCTCACCCCAAATATGTTGCCCTACGTATAAATTTATCTTCCTTCCCTCTGCACGTATTTGACACAAAGCCACACGCGGTCCGTGCGCTCGCGGGTGCATCCGAAAGGGACAGTCAGCATCTCGGCTCCCAGCACAGACAGCCAAGGAACTTAATATGAACTAGGAAGTGGGACAAAGAAGCCAAACAAACGAGGCGAGCGAAAGTCTGCGGCCGTTCGTCTCCTCCTCTGAGTCTGAAACGGCCCTTCCGGCACTGCGGGACCAGAGCGGGGCAGACGCAGTTCACTCCCAAACACTGCGGCGTCCCGGGCTGCGCAGCGGCACTTCCCCTGTGTGGCTCAAGTCGTGATTCCATCTCCCTGCCCATCACCCCATCTGTCCCTAAAAGCAAGTTGTAAGCTCCTCCCCCCTGGAATTTCCAGTGGGCAAATCCTATTACCTTTCTTTAATCGACATGGTTTTGCTGGGCGAGTCCAGGATGCTCTCGCCCGCTGCAGCTTTGATCTCTCCAGCAGCAAACATCGCGCACGGGTTCTTGCAGCCCTTCTGCAGTTGTTCTGGAGAATCCTGCTGCTTCCAGGACATGGGGGCTGCCGTCTGAGCGACTGTCTTCCCAGCACCTGCCCCCTTCTGCTCGGAAGTGGGCTCCCCGAACTCTGCCGCCGGGAAGGAAAGGGGCAACATCAGCACTTGCTCCTCGGGCAAACATCCTTCCAGCTATTCATCCCTCCGCGCTGCAGCGCTCGGGAGTTCAATCCGTGGGCACACAGCAGGTCACCCAGCCCACTGGGATCTACGCGAATCTGCAGCCTGCTATGCTCTGCGGGAAAACCCAACTTCCCAGCCAGTTGCCCCACACAGCAGAACGCTGCGTGACAACTGGTCTGTCTCCTACGTGCAAGACACAGGAAGTCAGCTTTAACTATTCGCTACGTGCAGAATGCTCCCACTTCTCCAAAGTAACACTTCAGCATCTCAAATGTGCCATATTCGCAAACCCAAAGCCCTGTTATAACGTGCACAGTGTCATTTCTGCAGAGGTAGAAAGAGGATTGAAGTCCCCTGCAGTATAGTTGCTGCCTGCAAGTCAGAGTGTGGAAGGAAAGAGTCCGAATCCACACACTAGGTTCAGGTCCTTATTTCCTGCGCTCACCCAGCCCTGGACCTTTTGGGTTATCAACTTTAAAAGGGGCCAAAAGAACCAAGCGGCTCACAAGGCTGTCATGAGTTGATGTGACCAAGTCACCAGAAACCCTTATCGAGACGTGTGAAAGGGCTTCAGGTATTTCTGCTGCTTAAAACTTGATTCCCCCACTGGAAATGCCCGACTCAGGAGGAAGAGAAGTCTGGGGGAGGAGTATAATTCACACTGAACTTTCCACCAATCGTAGTTGTGAACTACCTTTGTAATTTAGTTAAAAGCAATCACAAACACGTGCAACAAGTCAAGCAGAAACTAAAAACCCAGTTGCATTCTAACACTTTAGGAGCAGCAGTAGTTTACCTCTCAGAGAAAACTTCCTTTTTATGACATTCTCCACGTCCACCTTCTCTTCAAAGGGCTGCCTGTCCTTCACGTCCACGCTCCCTTGTGCATTCGCTTTCACAGTGGAAAATCCGTCCAGCTCGTCAGCAAGGTGGGCGCTGGGCGGACGAGCTAGCTCCAGGCTCCCTTTCCTTGGCTCAGCACACCTAGGCTCCCTGTGGCTGTCTCCCTCCCTGACTCTGCTAAAGACGGGGCGGGTGGGCTCCGCCTCCTCCGAGGACCCACACTTCTTCACCCCACTGTCTCCGCCTGCCACAGCTCTCTTGCTTTCTGCCTCTCCAGATTCTCTCAACATCCCTTTGTTTCCACTGTCCTCTACCAAAGGCTGCCAGACTTGTGACTTCAGAATGCTTCTAACCGGAGAGTCTGAACTTTCTAGTGAAGAAGGAAACTTATAGTCGGTGGCACTTGTATTGTCATCAAGAGGGGGCTTCGTCCGAAGGTCCCCGGCATACATCGGAGCGACTGTGGATGCCGCGGTGGACACAGACGTGCTAACGGTGGGTGAGAAAGGAATGAGCTTCCCGCTTTGCACCTGGGAGGGACACAGTGACAAAGCAAAAAGGTGGTTGAAAAACACTGTACAAATCCTGCTTTATGAATTGACATAAACGGGAATACTACATTTGATGCGGTGTCACTGTGCATCATAGCGGAAAAATCATTCCTGGACGTAGTTATGTAACATGTCTCATTAAACAAAATCCGGCTGGGTGAAAGGTAGGTTGTACGTGCTATTTTTTTCTCTCCAAAAGGGGCTCACTCCAGATGACTTCGGTAAGCAAATTAGGCAACAAGAAAAGAGAAGCATGCTTGCCGCGGTTATCTTTCTTAGGAATGACGTTATTACCAAATCACCTGCAGGTGACACGGGCTGCCAGCAGGTCCCCATGATGGGGTCACTACCTAAGAGCCATTGTGCGCTGCCCCCTTGTAAGAACACGCGTGCCGCCCGGAGTCAGCTCGCAGGCACCCACCTGTTCCACCTCGCCCAGTGTGACCGGCTGCGTCTGGTAGCGGGCGTTCATCCTCCGCTGTCTCATGTCTATTCTGTTTCGGGTAGAAATCGCTTTTGAGACCGGCTGGGACAATTTGTTAAACAAGGCCAACTTCTCTGCTAAGCTCAGAGTGGAGGAATCAGGTTCTCCTGGTTCAGCGGAATCGCTGACCTCATTCGTCTGGTCTCTGGCTAAAGCCTTTTGGTGAGCAGATGCCTGTAATCTGAAAGGAATAAAACGTCAGTAACATGAGGAAAACAAATTCGACATGTTAACTGTCTTCAAAGCGTCACTTAGTTTTGCAAGGGGATTATTTTTCCCTACACAGATTTAGGACAGGGGCAGACAGTTTAGTGATTAAACAGGACCGTGACTAGCGGAGCAGGCATAGGACACTAACATCAGTTCTACAGAAAGCAGATTTTTAGTTCTGAATTATTCCTGAAAACTAAATTCCCTATTTGAGAAACCGATGTCCGCTTGGATGTACCTTATGTCACACAGAGAAGTCATATTGCCAGTATCATATTGCCATAAATAGGCTAAAAGTGGTGGTAAGGCATTACCCTATGGCACATTTAGACACCAACTAAAGGTGTGGTTCAGACGGTGGCCTTTTCATTTTAAGTAATTAGGAAACAAAATATTCACCCGCCAATAACAATCTACAACATAGGATTTTGATTTTCACTCGCTCAACACAAATGGTTTAATTTTAAAGATTCTTTCAGTGTAGCATTTTCTCTCCCAGGTTTCCACCAGTTTTCTAAAAGGCACTTAAAGCTGTAATTCCCAGTAACCAGGAAAATGAAGACAATTTCAGGCAATTACGAATCCCTCCAACCTGCAGCTAGGGGAGGAGGAGGGCTTCCAGTCTATGTGGTCCCTGTGAATCTTGAAAGGTTTTCACGGCTACTTCCTGCCACTGGCAAATCCAATTCTCAGATCTAGCAAGAAGTATACTCTGCCTTGACCCCAATGAATCAGCAGTTCACAAGCTGTCCCAGACCAGAGAGCAGCGTCCCAGGTATCTAATGAGGCTGCCGACGAAGTCAACCTGAGCCCCGAGTCCCCCTGGGCTTGGTGCAGCTACCTGGGAGGGGAAGGAGACCTACTTCCCTGGGGACAGCCCTGCCTCTGGGCTGTGCCAGCTTTAGTCCTGCACTGTCATCATAGACACCCTGGTGTTTTGGCCCCTAGCAGTAAAATAAAGGGGATATTTACATGGGTTAAGGACATAATTGTAAACACCACAATTTAAAACATAACACTCAGACATCTACATTCAGACGCAATCAACTGTTATTTTCCCAGCCCCCAAATATACCAGCATTGTCTCCCTATAAATTAGACACAGGGAGGACTGTTTTTTAACACGTGTTTGTGTCTGTATGTGTTTTTTAAAACTGGGTCTTATCAGGATTTCAACATTCCTGTGAACACCCCACTTTTCTCTTCATCTTTGAGAAGTGCCAGTGTTTCAGATGAAGAATGAAAATTTTTTTAGGGATGACCATTATTATGAAAGACAAACAAAACAAATGGGTAAGTGAGTTAGTGTGATGCCAGCTCCGACACACGACGTAAGCGGAGAGACGGAATGTTTTCCATGCAGGCTTACGTGAAGTTATCAGTCTCTTGCACTCTGACAAAACACAATGCCACACATTCCGGGAGCGACTCACTGCACTGACTGGTTCTCAGACAAACGAAAGGCATTCAAGACTTGCAGACGCATCTGCTGTCCGACACCCTGGCCGCGGTGCCGCACGCAGCGACGCTGTCCGGTACCTGGCAGGCTGCACAGTGCTCCTAGCTACAGTGGGACTAGGACATCTCGCCACGACAGGGTGGGCGCCCCCAGAACACGAAGCAGGGATAGGTTCACTTTAAAAGCAATTGCCAAAGAAGAAACATTCATAAGGAGAGAGAAGAAAAGAAGCATTAAGGAACGGCATAGTTTTCAATTCAGGAACGTTAAATCAAAAACTTTAACAAAATTATGTGCTAATTACTTTGGGGGGAAAAAAATCACAAAAGAACTTGCAAAGCAATTACACACTCAGGAGGTCAGAGACAGAGGCCGCCAGAGCAAACGGAGGAGGAGCAAGTGTTGAGCTCAGAAGGAAGCTACTCTGTCTTTAGAATCCATATCCTGGTTTAAAAAAATAATGAAAAAAAGCTAATACTAGCCATCCACAAATCAGTAGATGACGCCTGTGTTTCAGAATGTTGTTCTCAATCTGATTTTTAAAAGACTCAGCGTCTTGTATGATCCATGAGAAGCACATCACGGAAGCTTCCTGGAGCCTCACGGGAGACCCCTTTTCCTTCTGTTCATCGTTCTGCTCCCTGGGGAGTGGCTGCTCATCTTACACTCGCCATTCCGATATACATATTGTTAAAAAACAAACTGGTTTTCTGAGCGTGCCTCATGAATGCAAGAATGTACTTAGCCACAGATACACGGAGATATTGAGGGGGAACCGTCAGACGGTGCAGGCGGCTGGCTTAGCCGCAGGTCCGCAGGGTGGGCTCTGACACACAGGCTTCTTGGGAGGTCGGTGCCCTGAGTAAGATGAGCCCCCTTTTTTTTAAAAAAAAGGAAGGGTGTGTGCTGTGTGTGTGTGTCCAAGTTAGGCACAAAAACAATTTTTACAAAACTAATAAAGATGCTCCCTTGATTGAATCAAGTATCTCCCAGTGAATTAATTGCTCTGGGAAATCAATCTGGGATACACCGGGACATGTTGTTGGAACCCGACTCCCTGCAGTTTGGAAAACTTTCCAATAGCCAATCAGTTTTTTAAAAAATTGTTGGTGATTATTTAAAAGCCATACAAACCCTCATCTTTTTAGAGATACATTCTGAAATATCGACAGATGAAAGGACAGATGTCTGGAGTTTGCTCGGAAGCAGTGCGGGAAGCGAGGGGCGTGAAGGGGACACAGGCAGGGCAAGGCTGGCCGGAAGTGGCCGCTGCGGAAGCCGGGGGCCGCCATACGGATCCAGCTACCGTCATCTTTTACATTTCCCATTGTAAAAGAGAGTTGGAAAAACCAATGTGCACAGACAAAAACGAATTAGACAAAATGCTTCTCACGTCTCTCTGGGAGAGACGGTGGGCGACCCATCCCACTGCACAGCTCAGCCAGACCGCAGTGAACAAGGTCCCCAGATGCCAGCTGCCCTGTGGCTTCTAGCTACACCACCTCCCCCTGTTTCGTTTTTATTTAAAACTCTGTAATGTTTTTAGGAAGACACTACAGCTACGGCCGAGCGATCCTGACAGGGACTCACGTGGCTGCGATGACCACCTCCTCGGTGGTGACGGGCTGGGTGAGCGATCTGTCCTGCAGGCGGCGCAGCCTCTGCTCCACCGCCGCGTTTCTCGAGCGCCGCTTTGGAACACTCTGCTCATCAAAGGATTTTTCCATTTCCTGGGAGCAGGAACATTGTGGAATCCTCATAAGTTCAAGGGAGGGGACTCAGGGTAGTAGAAAGTCCCCAGTCTGCTCTCTCATGGGACCCAAAGGACGGGCTCCGAGGACAGCCGGGTAGCATCGTCAGAAGTGCACACTCAGGCTGTGACAACGGGTGGCCCGAACTGGTCACAGACTGGGAGACCATGGGGGGCAGAACGAGGAGGGCGGTACAGTGCCCAGAGGCGCACGGAGTAGGCTGGAGCCGGGGAGCCTCCCTCTGGGAGGGTTATAATTTCTTTCTTTCTTTTCCTTTCCTTCCCCTGCCCCCTTCCCTCGTTCCCTCTTCCTCCTCTCTCTCTCTCCCTCTCTCTCTCTCCCTCTCTCTCTCTTTCTCTCTTTCATTCTTTTTTGACATGGGAGGTCTCACTATGTTGCCAATGCTGGTCTCAAACTCCTGGCCTCCAGCGATCCTCCCGTCTTGCCCTCCCGAGTAGCTGGATCGCAGGAGCGAGCCACCACGCTGCAGGGCCACCACTTCTGAGCCTGCGCTGCAGCACACCTTACCCTGAAAAGCAGCCTCTTGGCAGCGACACTCAGCTTGGCTCGTTCATCCACCTTTTCTTCATCTGTGAAGAGCCACACACAGAAAACGACATAATCAGCAAATGTAAGTCAAGTCTCCCAGAAGCTTTCCAAGCCCGCCTTGGCGATGCTTTGACTACAAGCACAGATGTGCTATTAACACAGTAAAGGAACAACCGGCCACACTTTCCCTCTGTGGGGGCCCCATTCTTCCTGCTCAGTGGAAAGGTACCAACTCCCATCGCATTCAAGCCCAACTGCCCGGACGGTGATTTCTAGCATAGTTATTCCTCTTATTGAGATTTAAGAATAGATTTTGTGGAGGGACTTTCTCTTGTTTTTAAATAGCAATGGCAACAAGAAAAACCTGCTTCTTGGGTCCAGTTCAGTTGTTTTGATATTGCTCATGCCATGATTCTCTAACTCTTCTCAAGATCTGGGGGAAAGCTCATCTGAAAAGTTCAACTAGGTTTGATTACATTCACAGAAAGAAAACCTGCAGAAAGGAAGGAAGTGATACACTCCCTCACCTTATTCTCTCAAAAAGCCAAAATTCTTCTCCTTTAGATCTAATCTAGATGAGATGACAAAGAAGGAAAAAGGAAAACAGATACTTACCGTCCATAATTGGCATTTCTGAATGTGAAGTACATCTAGGAGAGACATTGGCAAATAATAATGAAAATTAGCTGGTGGGAGTGGAAGATCCAAGTAAAACATCATATTAAGAGTAAGAATAAAAACACAACGAAGCTCTCCTAAGGAACATCCTCCTGGCAGAAGTTCTAGTTGTGAACACACACGCGCGACTGTGACAGGGACCGTGAGCGTGTGGGGACAATCCCAGCCAGGTGCACACCTTGTGGAGAAAACCGGCACCGAGTACAACTTAGCAAACACGACTGGTGGTAAATTTGCAGACAAATCTTACCATTACGATGCAACAGCATATGACAATTAAATATAAAACTCCAATACAACAAGCGGGCAGACATTTATAAAATGAATATCAAATTCCTTAGTTATTTTCACTGTAAAATCTGGTGGATACTTAATTTGGATTCTAATTTAACATGACTGTAAAAAAATTGAAAACATGAAATGAAGAAAAATAATGTTTCTTACTTCTTACCGTCTGGTTGCAATTTAAAATTGTGCAGGTACTGTGATACTGTTGTAAAGGCCGATATTCTTTAAAAATACATTTAAATGAGAAAAATAAATATCCCCTATAGATTAGATGGAAGAATTACGGAATCAACATTGTTCTGTGTAAACAAAATCAGGACCACCAGTTGTGGTAAAAATCATACAAATCTTGCATCATTTCTTTTACGTTCCTAGACGAGGAAACTACACGCGCACACACACACACACACGCACACACACGCCTACCTATCCGATTCCTTTCGTTCTGCTGAGGTTATAGGTTGAGTTCTAAATCTCTCAGAAGTTTTCCTACTTTCACCAGGAGAGAAATAGCGCCTCGGTTTCCGGGACCCTCTCTCCCGCTCCACACTGCCAGCGCCGCCAGGTGACCTCTCCACCCGCGATTGGCTTTGAGAGCACGGGGCAGGGGGCACGTGGAAGGGAAACGGAAGACAGAGAGAGGGAACAAAAGCAAAGGTTTACACATCTCCACGCGTCAAGGCACAGACACCGCTAAAGCCCTCTGCATGCCTCTACCATGCACGGAAGGAGGTGGAACATTCCAGCAACCCAGTCCGCCAGCTCCCCATTAGTAGGCAGAAGCAGAATGGTAGTGTTTTGAGCCATGTCCGGTAGAGTCGCCCTGCACACGCTTGTGAGCTAAGCTAACATGATTCAACGCAGGACACGACACAAGTCGAGAAGTGAATAACTCTGCCAGGGACGTGCAAGTGACACATCAGGCGGGTGTCGGAAACATCACCTACAGCTCGGGTCTCTTGCAGGCGTTGGCAGACTCCAGGAACATACTTCGGAGCTGGGCGACAGAGACCTTTGTGTCCGGCACGCCGACTTCCCCAGATGGCCCTTCGGCCTTGGAGCACTGCGGGCCCAGCTCTGGCGTGGAAGTGGGGTCCTTGCGCTTCGAGGCCTGGAGCAGAGGGGGCCCCGTGTAGTCAGACAGCGAGCGGGTGAGGACCTTGCGCTTCTTCTGGGGACCGGTGGTCAGTGTGGCATCGCGGGACATGGGCTCGTTCTGAACATACAAAACCATTTCGCTCCTGCCCATTCTCTCTGCGGGCCGAGCTCGAGCTGGGTGCCCCGCACCTTCTCGTTCCTTCTCACGTTCCAAGGTGATCGTGCTAACAGCCGGCTGACCAAAGTCCTCCTTTCCAGAAGGGTCTTCGTGGCTTCTTGCAAACCCATCATCCTCCAAAGCCAAAGCGGTTTTCCTGCTTTTCTCAGGAGCTTCAGCGACGAGCACGTCTCCCTCTGCTTTAGGGCCACACAGGCGGAGGGCTGGCGCGTCCCTTCTCTCACCTGCCACCTTCAAGGCCAGAGGTTCTGTGACATCCAGTGGGGCTGATTCCCCCCAGCTGCACTCGGATACATTTTCTGGGCTTTCCGCGGTCACCAGCTTGGCGGTGTGACCAGGGTCGGCGGGCTGGACGTAGCCACGGCTTGGCTGCCGGGCAGAGCTGGCCGCCTTGCTGGGGACCCTGTCAAAGGCCGAGTGTTCGGACTGAAAGGACAGGCCGTGCACCGGCGCTGGCTGACGTCTCCTCTGAGCTGAGGGCTCTGAGGCAAGTTCAGGGCTGCCGCGAGCACTCTCCTCTCTCACCAATTTTTCTCTAACCTTAACTCTTTAAGAAAGAAAAAGGGTTTAAGTTGTAAAGTGCAGTGACTGCCTAACAGGAAGAAAGCATGCGAGGTCACAGACTCTCAGTGAGTGGAAACCAACTCAAGGAGAGAACAACTTGCGAAAAACCATTTTGCTGTCTAATGTCAGAAACCCGCTACTTGCCAGATGAAGGATTTGGAGCCGAGTTTGCAAATTTGCATATGTATGCCCACGGGGTGCAAAACCAACTCTACCCCCCTGGAAAGCTGAGAGGGATTAGATGCTATCCTGGGGGACAGTGGATCCCCTCTGACCAAATAAATGCCCAGCAGCTACAGAAAAATTTATTAATATGCACCACCAGCATGCACAACGAGGCTGGAGCCTTGAATCAGTCAGCCTTGTGTATGCACAGGCCCGGAACAGGGACCATGGGGGGAGTTTGCAGGGAGACCTATTGACCAAACGTTGCAATCTCATTGTCTCCTGGAAGTGTAAGAGCATTCATGATTATTTGCGCTTTCTATTAAGCTCAAGATGCAACAAACAACCACCTCTCTTGAGGCACAGACTAAACACTCTCAAGCTTTTGCATGCAATGCAAACTGCATCCATTCATTCATAAGACACGTGGCCCGTTTGCACATCATCACTAACAAGTGTAGCACTAAAGAATGTTAGAGAAAAGACATTTGTTGAAAGAATTAATGAAGTGAACATTTTTCCCCCTCTGGAATTGCTGTTATGTCCTTAGTTGAGATTCAACTAAGGAGAGATTGCTCCAATTGTCTCCAGAGTTATTTAAATATCTGAGAGCAAAACTGAAATTCTTTTCAAAAGCTGCAGAAGCAAAATATCCGAAAGCTCTGGCTGTGAGTCCCCTGTCCAGATCCCGGCTCAGCCAGCTCCAGCCGCCCTTCTTGGGCCTCAGTTGCTTTGCCTTTTAAATGGACAGAAAAGTGACATGATGTCACGCGATGTTCGCAGAGCACATGGCTTAGTGCCTGGCACAGAGTAAACGTGATAGGGTTAGCCCGTTCTGATTTTCACTGTTTGAAATACCATGTAGTGAGAAGGGAGAAACCATTCAAACTGTCTGAGGACTGATTACCGATTCAGGTAACCTTTAAAAAGTAAAGAGCGCTTTTGGAGCAGGAAAAGTGATTTCCTGGAGAAATGCAGGGCTTTTATTTACTTAAGATTAGTCAGCAAAAGTAACTATTTATGATATACACTTTATGAGAAAAAAACAGCTTCTTTAATGACAAGTACACCCTGCCAAATTTGATATAAACTCCTACATGTTTTTAAACACAAGAGGCAGGGTATCTATGTATACTTCATTAAAGAGCAATCAAAGACACACATAAAAGGTGGTGACGATGAACAGTTCAGGGACAGACGGCATTCTGAATTGTCATTTTTCCCAGAGACTAGCCAGTGGTGGAGGTTTGCACATTTATAACCTCTGTTAATGAAAGAAAGACTGCAGTGCGGTTCGAGAGCCCCTGTGGAATGTGCGCTTCTAGTCGGGGACAATCTGCATGTTGTCCTCCCGAGAACAAAGTGGCTGTTGGAAACTCACTATATGGGCGCTTTGTCCTTCCCGGGCCTTGCTCATTCTTGCTTCTTCCGCCTCTCCCTGCCCCCAATCTTAAAAATGAAATGATAGAGTTTTTTTCTGCTTTTAAAACCACATGCCCTAAATTTAACTGTTGCACATTCACTACTGGTTTGGAGAGGAGGAAACTTGAAACCAAGGAGGCTGGAAGGAGGGAAGTGGCCAGACGGGACGCTGGCCGGTCTGGCCCAAGAGCAGAGCGGCTGAGAGCTGCCGGGGTGCTCACTACTGCCCCCCACTGGCCAGTTCTATGTGAGCCGGGAAAGGGGAAAACAGCAGGTGCAGCGAAGGGACCGCCAGTCAGAGTGAGAGAGCCACACGGAGGAAGGAGAGAGACCATTAGCACAGATCGGGGCATGGGGAGGAGAAACGCAAGTGATTAGAAAGTAACTTGCAACAGTCGCTTTTGGAACACGTGATTTTCAAATGCACCGTCGTTAAACAGAAGGCAGGAGGAGAGAGTGTTAGCTGGCGTGAGGGACGGCAAGGCAGGCCGGAGAAGGGCGGCATCCACTGAACATCAGCCACAGAGCCAGCTGGCGATACCTGGAGGGCCAGTTGATAAGGGAAGATGTGTCCCCTTCGGAATCTTTCTGGAGAAACCACTCATGTTTGGGTTTCCCCGTAATACTGTGTACAAAAAACAAAACTTCAGATAATCTCTATTAAAATATCAACATACACACCTGACTTTATTATAACGTAAAGCCTAAAGGTTGATTTTTTATTAAGGAGAATCCTGGCTTTTGAAACTACATAAGCACGTTTGCCCACAGGGTTTACAGTCCCTTCGTGGAACCTCCCGGCCACTTGGCTCACTGCTAACATCAAGAGACAGAAACAATTATATCTAAGGCCACCCAATAACCTATTTTTCCAAGTAATTTTAAATTATTGGAAAGCAGTCTGTGATAGTCACACTTCACCCACAAATGCCAGACGATTCTCTTGTAAGAAGCTGGACTGAAAATATAAGGCAACTTGATTTCCGTAAGTGTTGTTGTGGTATATCAGTAAACGGCCAAATATAAAAAGAGAATCTATGTAAAACAACACATACCAAATAAAGAAATAAAAAAGAAATTCAGTGAGATCAACGAGATCGTATCTTTAGTGGCTACGATACATTTCTCTTTCACATTTACCACTGATGGTGCGAAACGCAACACGGACAAGCACTAACCCAGGTGCATTTGGCAGATGGTTCATTGGGCTCCTACTGTGTGCAGAGAAATGAGCTAAGCCCAGAGAAATGAAAAAGGGAAATCAGAAATCAACCCAGCCATTAAAAACCTTATACCGTGGCAGGCATGATAATATGTGACTTACGCATTCATTCCTCAGCACACAATGGAATATAATGCAAAGTAGGGTATGACAAAGTAATTATGTCAGGCTGAAGGCACTTTAGAGAAGAATCATAGGCAAGGACAACCTTGTGGTCACAACGTAAAGCGAGTCCCGGGGAGGACACTCACATGACTGACCTGTTCCTCCTCCAATGTAGAAACACAAAAAATGAAATTCTAGAGGCCAGTTGGAATATTTACCAGCTCAAAATCTTATGAACCTATCTGCAAGAGTTCTTCATTCAATACCAGGCTGGAAATACATTCCTGCTCAAAGAGGCTTCCAAAAAAGAATGAGAATCATTAATTAAATTAACTTAATTTTCTAAGAACATTTTAATTCAAAAGTTTTGGTTCCAGGGGACAGGCAAGACCCTTCCATCGCTATTGTACATCTTGCTGTAACCACTGAAATCTGTCTCATTCTAGGCTTGATCTATTTTTCTCCAGTAAAACTTTCCCAATCTTTCTGCCCCCAAAACTATCACCCACTTCCTGATACCCAAACTTACAGCAATTTTGCCCACAGGAAATAAAAAATTAAGATGTATTTCAAGTCATTTTTTTCCCCAACCATAAGGGGTCCAATGTCTCAGCTTTCATTTGGACACAGGAAGAGCTCAGCGTGTCCCCTGAGCGGGAGGGGACAGAACAGGCGCTTGCTTTTGAAAACAGCATCAAATTGATACAACGCTAGGCCTGCCTCATCCGGCTGTTTCAAAGGCCCAGATGCTTTTCGTGTAAACAGAGTGCCTCGTAGACCGTGAAGACTGTGAAGTACTACACAACTTTCTGAACATGACCTTCACTGCCGGGATAAAACTTGGTCAGCATCACCGTAAACGATTAGGAGGGCCTTACGACGGTTAGGCCAGCATTCGTAAAAGGGAAACCTACACGGACACAGGGGACTTGCCGGGCTCCCTTCTCCCCACAGCTGAGACACAGAACTCCCCAAACCAGGTAACCCCCCGGGGCAGTGAGCGCCCAAAGCTGGACACCACACGCGCAGCGCGTCCCTGACTTAGCCAGGGTCCGATCTGGGATCTTTCGACTTAACGATGGGTGACAGGCATTCAGTAGAACCCGTACCTCACATTTTGAACTTCACTCTTTTCCTCGGCTCTCGAGATTGGATATATTCTCATGATGCTGGCAGAGGCAGAGAGCAGCAGCTCTCCGCCGGCTACACGATCACGAAAGTAAACAACCAGCGCTCTAGAACGTGCCGTGTTGCCAGGCGACGGCCCAACTGCCGGCCATGTGAGCGTTCCGAGCACCGTTAGGGCGGGCGAGGCTGAGCCACGTGCCCGGCGGACCAGGGCTGTTCGATGCAGTTTCCACTTACAGCATCTTCTTTCTTTGTCTTATGATATTTTCAACTTACGATGGGTTTATCGGCACGTAACCCCCTTGTTAGGCAAGGGGTGTCTGTGTAATAAACACGAATGTCTGTAACATGAAATACACAAATGCATGTGAACTCATCCAATGCTTTCCCTCCTTCCTCCTGCACAGTCAGCAGTGCCGAAAGCTCATGAGCTTCTGTTTTTATGTCTCAAAGACACGATACACACAGAGCTCCAATTCGGAAGTCATGAGGCTTAAGGAGGGTGAGTTCGGCCCCACCTGGAGTGTCTGGGTTTGTCTTAAGACAATCTAAAGGAGTGATTTAGAACAGTATTTCTCCAAATAAGGCTTTCAGGGTCCTTGAAGTTGGCGAAGGCATGTGTTTGGGTGAGGTTTTCTGCCATCAAAAACAGAACAGCGAGGGGGCTGAGGAGACCTAGATTTAACTAAACGCTGGCTGTGCACGAGGCTGTCCCCGCACCGTGGAGCTGTGACCTCACAGGGCGCGGCCCCTCCTCCGTCGGAGCAGCAGCGCTGGCAGCTGCCCTCTGCCCCTCCCCACCGGCCACAGCGTGCCCAGGGCTCTCCTGGCATTCCCATGTGGACATCTCACATGTCCCCAAAATGAACTCTTGATTGTCCCCCAAACCCGACTTGTCCTGGAGTCCTCTGTGTCTTAGCAACCGGCAAATCCCTGCTTCTAGTGGCCGAAACACTGAGACTCGCCCGGGGCCCCTGTTTCTTTCATGGCCCACATCTAAGTCGCTGGCAAATTCTGTTATCATAGCTGCCTTCCGGCTGAAATCTCTTTCCCCACCAGTGCCACGGTCATCCCAGTTCAAGCCACCAGCACCTGTCACCTGCACTCCTGGGAGGACCTCCTGACTGTTCTACCTGCTTCTGGGCCGGCCCACCTCGTGTCCTTTCAGCTTGGCAGCCGGAGCAAAGTGTGGCAAACAGCAGGTCTCAACTGTCGGCAGAATGGATCGATGCTGGATATTAATCTCTACAACAGCTCTGCAAGGTATCCTTATTCTCATTTTATAGATGAACAAACTGAGGTGTGGGAAAAAAGGCTATTGATGCCCAAGACGACACGGCCCGCGCTACGAGACCCCCCATCTACGTCTCCTGGTGCCCAGGGCCGCGAGCTTCCACCTTCTGGAGGGAGACTGCCTCCTGCTTGAGTGGGAAATGGTGGGGGTGGGAGCCAGCGTTCACAGGCTCTGAAGTTGAGCAAGGAAGACGCCACGGGCTCCCTGGTCACATCTACAACCCTGACCGGACGTTGGTCTCTTTCTGTCCCAACTCCAGCAGCGTCACCCAGTTGCCTTCAAACCCCGCAAAAACCAATTACCTTCCTCCTTGGTTTCTCCAGCGTAGACTGAAAACCAAAGGAGTCAGGCAGTGGAAGTTTTGGACTGAATTTCCCACCGTGGAGTATGGCCCGAGTACAACGCTGAGTGGGCTGGCTAAGGGACGCCCAAGCTCTGGTTTTAAAACATACCATTTCATCAGAGCACAGAAGTTATTTCTGGGGCCCAGAGGGCATTGTTTTGGAGTAGTATGATGGCCAGTGAGTTTTTAAAAATATCAACAAAAAAGAGATCATATCTAAATAGTGGTGATTCTTTTTCTTTTTCTTTATTTCTTTAAATCTTATATAGATGCTGTTATTTTAGGAAGAGTTCTTTAGTGTTAGGCTTAACTATTTTTCATAAATAATTAAGGCATGATTTAAAAATTAACAATGGGAGAAGATTTGCTTTATACAACACGGTGAGTTGGACACAGGATACTGTCAGGCTGCGGCGGCTACGTCAGGTTCTTGAACACAGAGTCAAGGGTCAGCGTTGGTGACAAAATCACCAGGGACGATGGAAATATTTTATATCTTGACTGGTCATACGTTTACTCTCCAACCTGCATCCTTAACATCTGGGTATGTGATGTCAAATTATACCTCCATTCAAACATGTGTCATCGTTGGATTATAGAGTGAGGACTTCTTGAGGATTAAAAAGGTGGAAATGAAGCATTTTCTGGGGGAAGAAGCAAGATAAATGGAAGATAACCCATTTCTCCCAGTCTTTGTCTGAGCTGATCTCAGTGCAGAATGTCTAAATGTTGTAACCTTGGCCCACAAAGAACGGCAGAAGTTATGTGCAGATAGAGAGAACTGTTGGAAACTTCTGGAATCTGAGGATGGTGCTACACTAGGCCATCCTAAGTGGACCACGGTGGACCACATTTCTGCCTCCTCACTGGACTTGAAGTTCCACGTCTCCTGATTCAAACCACCACTCTTAGAAGAAGGTGAGCCAGGGAGGGATGGCGTAGTCCAGACCAGCCTAGAACCTGCTTTTCAGGGCTGGGGATAGAGTCCACAGGCTTCAGGAGCAGCCAGTGAGTTTCTGCTCACTCATCGCAACGCTCACTGACAGTTCAGTAATGTTTATGAAAACACCGACTCCAGACCACAGACACAACTCCAGTCTCAGAGTAGGAAGCGCCTTGTCATAGAAACCAGGCTCTCACAGCGTGTTCTGCTGATCGGCGTCCCTGGCCCCCGGCTAGAAATCAGCCAGGAAATCAACCAGGTCACCAGACAGGAAATCAACAAGGTCACTGAGCCCGCCGTTGAGCTCAGCTGACGTTTTCTCCGTAGGCCGACTTTCTCAGGAAGGAAACGAGCCACGATTTACACTCAGGAGCAAGTCTCAGGCTCTTACAGCTCGTGGCTGACAAACAGTTTGCAGACTGGCTTCAAATAGCACTGCTAGAGTTTGGTGGCACTTTAAGAAACACAGCAAACAGCAGAACAGTCATTCAAAAATGATTTTCTGGGTCACTTGGTATTGCTGGATACGGCCACTAGCAGGGGAGGAGATACGAAAATGACCAGGGCAGGTACCTGCCTTTCCCTGGAGGCCTCTACTGAAGCAATGTTGTCATCGCGGTCACCCTCACTGCTCTTACAGACTGGCATGGTACCAAATTCTCCGTTGCATGTCTGGAGGGAATCCCGGTAACATTGCTAAAATCCTCTTCTGGGTATCACAGCCTTGCCCTAGGGTGTTGGGCCTTTGAATATCCTTCCTCCTAAGAAATGGGGTGCAGGTGAAGCCGCCTCTGGGGGACACCCCTTTGGGTTCATGACCTTTCTCCTCTTTGCCCTTCAGCAGAAGCATCACCAGCCAGAGCCAGGCTGATAGCACCGGGGCTCCCTCCGCCCAGCCGAGCCTCCGCTTTCTAACCTCTCTGGGAAAATGACCATCTGATAATGAGAAGAACAGCCTGGTCTGAGAGTCTGAACACCGGAGAATGTGCACGAGCCTCCAAAGATGAGTCCAGTTTCTACTAAGACAGAGAAAATCCATAAAAACCTGGAGAGGTCAGGGAAGCCGGGAAGGTGGGAAGGCGGCCCCCTCTGGACATGCTCTCCTTTGTCAGATGTCCTGCTAGAGTGACGTGCCCAGAGGTAATCTGGCCGCCGCAGGACGCAGGGAGACCGATGCCCACCTGCGCTGTTGGCAGCTCACTTTCACTGGCGTCCCCCAAGGCTGTTCTAATCACTGTGGCAGTCGTATGAAGACCTTGCTGTCGACTAAGCTCCGAGGTCTGTGTCCCAGGAACTCTGTCAAATCAGGCTTCCCCACTCTGAACTTGTGCACTGATTTTCCCCTCCAACTACAGGCTTTTATCAAATTTCATCTTGCTGGTTTCCAGCCGTTGCTCCAGGGACACGTGCTCTCTGGCCTGCACGCCCCTTCTCACCTCTCTTCCCCCCAGCCCGCCCCCTGCCTCTCCCTTTTGCTCACTGAACTATTTATGATCCCTCCTCCAGCAATGTGACCACCCTGTCATCACTGTCTTCCAGATTACCTAACGAGGTGCCACTCAGGACCAGGTCCCGGACAAAGCCCACCCTGGAACCAGGGGCCACCTCGGGCCTGGGTGGCTGCACCCACCTCTTGGCTGTCCTCCCTGTGGGTCATGGGTTACCCTTCAGACTAAGGCTCCACGCTCCTCCAGAGCAGTGCTTCGAAAGTGTGTAATCGATCATCCTTGCTTTAAAATCCTCCCGGCACTGCCCCCTGTCCACACGGCGAAGGCCGAGTGCCTGGTCCAGTCACCTGAGCTACCCCATGAATGAGCCCACCCGCCTCTCCACTTGCTCCCCTCCCGGGTCTGCACTGGGCGCCCGTCCATCCTTGGCCAGGGCAGCCTCCCCCCCACGCCTCGCACACCCACCTCCTCCCTGAGGACTTGGTTCAACCGCGACCACTTCGCCAAGCGGGAAGATCAATACCCCGTACTCAATACTCCACGGCACCCACCCTTGGCCTCAAGAACCAGCTACCCCCTTTGTGTCGCAGTTGCCTCCCACACTTTTTGTTCATCACAGGCCCAGGCAGGGGCACAGTGCCTGGCACACAGAAGGCTCAATAGAATTCTCTTGAATAATTAGCTAAACCACCTTAGAGCTGACATTGACCCGTGGAGTGTGGGGAGATGGAAGGATGCCTGATGAGTCCGAATCATCCCAGGCCACAGGTTTCCGTTTTCCTCATGAGGACAAGGTGTTCTAAGGACCTGATGCAAATCCGTAAGGACGGATGTTTCTGTATGTCTCGATAACACGCTGACCTTCCTTCCTAAAATCTCCGACCTTCAAAGGGCAAAACCAGCCAGCTCTCCTTTCCACACGATGAACAACAGCGCAGACAGCAACAGAGCACAGCGCGGCGGGGGGTCTCCGCGGGGCTCCGGGAACGTGGAGGGGACAGAGGCGTGACGGCCACGGTCTCAGTCTGGTCACAGTCGCCGTGTGGTCTCCATCAAGTTGCTTTTTAAATCTGCAGTTTTTCCCATGTATAAAATAGATTTTTTAACTAAATAATCTCTAGGGTTACTTCTGGTTCTAAGAGTCTAAAATTCTTTATTTATGTCAGTGCTATTTTTCATCATTGTGGAAAAGACAGTTTGTTGTTTTCCTCCTTCAAAGGTCAGAAATTTTAGGAACAAAGATCGGGGGGCATCATAGAAACAGTTTGTGTGGATTGACATAAGGTACTTAAAAGCCTTGTCCTCAGAAACAAACAGAGGGTTTATTTGATGGGGTCTTGGGCTGGACCAGCTCCCCACGGGGCAGAGGCCCTCTCCCCTGGGAGAGGACTGGGGGGTTATCAGAGGCCAGAACAAGGAGGGGGTGACTTCACGTGTAGGAGACCAGGCTTTGATATGGCAACCGGCTGGCAGAGATTTGTATGACCAGGAAGTAGTAAGTCACCCTAAGTTTTCATAAAGGCCAGGAGCTGCTCTTGGACTGTATCCCTAAGCACATGGTAATATATAATGACATGCGTTATTTATCCCTAAGCACAGGATAATGTATAATGAGAGGCTTTATTTCCCTACAACATCTGAGAGTCAATAAGACTAAAGAGTGCTTCCTGCTACCAAAGTGAAGTTAAGTCCAGCACAGTAAAATCAGTTTCACCACGGGGCTGTCCAGCTCTAGTTATATAACAGGCTCTAATTATAAAACATTAAGAATGGCTATTAACTTCTCTGTCTCATTAAAATTAACGGTTAATTTGCTAAAAGTTGCTCGTATGGAAAAACTGCGAAGGACTGTTCTGCACATACGCACAGGTGTCAAGCGTGCAAGCGCGCACGCTCACAGACAAAATTGCATTTAAAATCTCGCACACATTTGAATTTTTGCTAGTATGCATTGCAGCTAGTATTTTGGGTGGTATATTTTATTTAATTCAGTGAACAGGAATTGCCACCTGTCAGTGAGAGCAGAACAAAATGAAAAATGAGAATGAGTTAACCAGCTATTAACAGCTCAAAGCTGCTAGAGCAAGGTGGGGAGCAGAGATATCTGGGGGTTCGGGGGCCGAAAGATGAAAATGATTCCATTTCAATACTGGAAGCAGCTGCGAGCAGGAGCAGGTAGTGGTGGCGTATTTTGAGAGTGGCGCCTGAGCTCTGCGTTTTCCACGGTGCTGCGCCCTGCCCCCTGCGGCACGTGTCAGAGGACCTGCCTGCCGGCAGGGACAGAAACTGAGGCAGGACTGCAGGTGGCCCAGCCCTCTGCTCTCCTGGAGACAGCGCTATCAGCGCACAGACACAGACCATGCACTGCAGCCTTGAGAGCGTGAGACACGGGAGACGGTTTTTAGACTCAAACCTTCCATCAGGAGATGAGTGAATGCAAATCAGAAATAACTCCAAGCGCCCTCCCCGCAGAAAGAAGCCCCTTCTCTTCCTAGTGGCTCAGTCTGCACCACAGCAAGGTGTCGCAGAAAAGCTTCATTCCAGAGGGTGCCCTGGTCTGTCTTCCTGAGCTGACCCATAGCTGTCTGGTGTCCACGGGGGCCCTGCCCAAACCATCATCCACCAAGGGCAACCTCTCCTGGGTCCAGCGTCAGCCTCAGCTCTGCACGAAGCCTCCATAACCGCATCCCGGACACTAAGGATGCAACTTGCTAAGTGGAAGGAGGAGCGATGAGAGATCGCAGTAGCGTAACGAAAAAGGAAAATGACAAACACGGTTTTCCAGAGTGGGTCACCCTAGAACGCCAGGTGTAAGTTCCACTTCGTTCTCCTCTTTGCCAGTCACCGTTCTCTGAGAATGGAGGGTGACGGCTGGTGCTCAGCATTCCCAGCTGTGGGACTCCAGGTAGTGAGTTTCTCCACTCACAGAAGGGACAAATATGGGTATTTCCATTTTTTTTTTAATAGGAGATGCACAAAGTAGCAAATTCAACAGGAGCTTTGGATTCAGGATTTCCAGTAGTAGCAGGAGTTCAGAATTTTAAAAATTTGAATAATCCATAGGACCCAAATCCCTTTGAATTTTCTTCTAAAACTCAGAGTGGCTGAATTAAAAAAGAATGGTTCATATCAGTAACACTACCTCTCCAGAAAAAGCAGCTCCTGAAACTCCAAGTTTACAAGGTTCAGAAGGGTTGGAGAAATGGGGGCTGGGGGTGTTTTATTATTCTCTCTTTTGTCTTTTTGGTTACTATGTGTATTCTCGGTTTTCTTTAGAACAATGTGGTCATCTGAATTCCTGGTCAACTAACAGGATTTCTGAGCTAAACACCTTGCAATATCAATCAATAAATCCATTAATTAATTAAAAATATCTTCTTTATCGTACAAACTGAATAAATACTAAATAATTCCAAAACAAATTTGTGACTTAAATATTGTCCTAAAAACTGTTATTTAGCTTATAACTCTTTAAACGTAGTATAGTACAGTGAAATACAAGAACTACTGATTACTCTGTCTGTATGTGCAAGTGTGTACAGGTCAGCGTGCACGAGCGCATTCAACACTTCTGCATTACGTATCTGGCTCACACTTGAATTTTTAGGACACTAGGACACTTTTGATAATATTCTCATCAGTGGTGTATTCCTGTTTAAATAATAAAACAGCCCCTTGCTAGCAAGCATAAACTAAAATGATGAAACCAGAATCAGTTAATTCAGAGATTTAACAGCCAGAATAAACTTGGCAGAGCTAGGTGATAAGACAGGAAAGTGTGAGAAAAATATTCCATTTTCATGACAGAACAAATCTATGAAAAAACACAGCATTAAAATAATTTGCGGATACTTTTTTCCCTTACTTCTTCATCTTCTTAAACTTTTCTGTTACATATTTCCATATCAAATGACATCATTATTTTCACTTATGGTCATTTAGTTCACCGAGGAGGTTTCTTTTGTTATTGTTTCAGGTTGCAAAGTGTTTTTTTGCTTGTCTTACTTCCTCCCTAATGGAAATCAGAAAATGACTTTCTGAAACTTGAATTTCCTGGCTCTAGATAAAGGACATCTAAGCAGAATGTTAATCCGTTTTACAAGCTGAATGACTGTTGTCAGTACAAAGTAAATGTTAACATTTTTAAATGTCAGATTTTTCACACATTATTTTCCATCCTTCTTTATGTAAATAGAGCTAAGGTATTTTCCTAATATGTATGAAATGATTTGTCTTTCTTTGCCTATGAATCATAGAATTTTACACCTTGAATGGCTTCAAAAAATAAAGCCTGTGCCTCTTCTGGAATTCCTTTACAATTTCCTAATTCTTTTGAGCCTTTTTTTCATGAAAGTAAAGCACTGTGAAGCTAAGGCTAGGCTGAAGGAAACTTCTAGGTAATATGCTTCTTCAAAATAACCTATAAAGAAGTGGCTTTGTCTGTTACAGGCCTAAATAATTAGTCAACAATGCTTCTGCCTAGGTATTAAGACTTTAAGTTAAATACATTTTTTAATATTAAGATTTTAATTCACACAAAACTATTAAGTATCCTATCTTTTTACTTGGAATACTCAACAAAGTTTTTAATTGCTATTACAAATGATTCCAAAATCTTACTGAGAACCTATTACGTGTGAGCCAGGTGACTAACCTAGGTACTGTGCTAACAATTTAAACGGTTGTCCTTTATGGCAATCCAAAATAAGATTCTTCATTTTTTTACCCAGCATAATTATACATCTCTACTATTCTTTCTAAATTGGAATCTGTTAGATTTCTTTGTCCTCTGCACAAAAGACAGGAAGGCTTTGATAGAGTAATTAAACCAAGAATGCTTTCTACTGTGAAATGCAAATTTTGCAAACAAAAGTTCCTCATTTCAAAATATAAGACAACAGGTCACAATCCCTAAGTTTCAAGTAGTTAAATCCAAAGGCTGAACAAGGGCCTTCAAAATACATTCTTGGGATCTACAGTATTTAATTCTCTTAGAAGCTGATATTTCTAAATATTACAGTCTGGATATGAAGTATGTGGTCACAGGCCTTTGGCTTAATAAACTTCAACAACTAACAGACCCTGCTTAAGGTGCATTACTGCCCCAGAGAGACGGCCAGGTGCTCACCACTCTGTCCCAGTGGGAAACAGGTACGGGCGTTTTTCCAGTACATATATTTTTTCTTTCAGAGCAAATCTGCTTGACCTTAGGTTCTCATTCTTGATTCACCTGGGAAGCTATTGCTTATTTGAACTGAAAACCACAATTAGGAGTCTACCTAGACAATTGCCCCAAACCTTTAAGAAGGATGTTTTAAGTAAATTCCACTTTAAATATGGGCATCACACTTTTTCTATTTAAATGTGGAAATAAATACATTCTCATCTTGAACCTTCTGAATTCCTATCTTCCCTAATTTTCCCAAAGGGGAGCCTTTCTTACCGTCGTCAGTCCTTTCATGGTGGTTTCTCTTAATGGTTGCTCTTTCGAATGAGGTGTTCTTTTACACACCTGTGTCAGCATCTGCTGTATTTTGGGACTGTACATCACAGTCGAGCTCAGTGTGTTCTAGTCACACTTCTGTGCCCCACGCTGGGTCCCTGGCACCGGTGAGTGGTGCTCTTTCTGCTCCCGAGTCTCACCAACAGCAAAAGGCAATCACTGAACCCACGAGTCTTGGGTATGATTACAGAGAAACCAACAAAAAGATCCAGCATGAGGCAGGTAGACCATGCAGGATAAGGAAGGGTGCGGAAATGAGGCTTCCGTGAAAGTGTCCCCATGACACTTGCTCAGTGTATTATACTTTAGAAAGGAACATCAGAAACACACTGACAAAAAGAACACATGGCTGCCTGCTTTGGTGGAACCTGTCCCTATGTTGGGAAGTTAAACGGTCACGCATCACGGACCTCTAGTAAGCCTGACAGTCACAGGATGCCAGGAACACCAAAGGCCAGCACGCGGCAAGGCTGCGCCCCTGCCGTGGCGTGGTGGGCCGGGCTGTGTGCTCACCTGGGCCGGGCCTCAGCGGGGACGGGCGGGTCGCCAGCAGAGGGGCTCCGGGGCGCCGGCTGCTGCAGCGACGAGCGGTGCACCTGCTCTGGGGACCTTGGCACTTCAGTGAAGGAGGAGTCTCGCCCCGAGAACGAGAAGGTCGCGGAACTCTCGGCTGCCGGGGGCAGGTCGTGGGCCTGCCGGGTGGCGCTGGGCTCCTGGCCCCGTCTTTGGTTTTCCACGTTCAGCAGCAGCTCCTGCTCGGAAACGCCGTGGCCGGCGCGCAGGGCGCAGTCCTCGGACTCACCTGCACAGGTGCGGAGCCCCGCAGTCTCCGTCCCCGGGTGCGGAGCCGAGTCCTTGCCGGGCTCCGCCGCTTTCTCACCTTTCCCCGCGCGCTTCTCGGCCGCGCCGGGGTCCCTCCTGGACCTGGCGTAGCGAGTCAGGTGCTCGGGGTCGGCTTCGGGCTCCAGGGTCAGCCCGTACTTTTCCGCCAGCTGCCGCCGCCTCTCCGCCTTGTACCTGGCGATGCGCTCGGCTTTGGCGCCCGGGCCCTGGGTGTCCATGGCCCCGGGGGCGCAGGGCGGGTCGGCGCCGCCGCCCGAGCCGTCTGCGCGGTGCTTGGGACGCGTTCGCTTTTCTAAGGCAGAATCGGAGGTTTCTTCCTCTTCATTGGAGCGGCCTGCAAGAAGATCACAGGACAACACGTGCGGATTCCAGGTAAAGTCGCGCATTTACGCACAAAGACGCCCATGCCGGCAAGGACCGATCTCCCACACAGGTGTGTTTACCTGAGATGGGTTACCTGGGCTCCCGGAGGAGGCTGCGGTCCGCGCTGAAACACACGAAGGCTGCGAGCCGGCCCCAGGCTGCGAGAAGCCGCGGCTTCTACTAAAACCCAGCCCTTCAGTCCCGGGGCCCCGGCCTTGCCCAGTGCTATTTCCCCTTGTTGATTTACTTTTTTGTTCTGTGAGTTTAATATGTCACATGTGACGCCACCGGATGAGTTCACCGTCCTCTAGAAAACAGGCAGACAACTGAACTGCTGTAATGTGACAAGTGATGGACTGTGGTTTCGCACGATCTGACGGTAACCATAACAACACGGCCCATGTTGACAGTCACCAGGTCTTGTTTTTTTTTTTTTTAGCAGAAGTGCCTTTTTCCAATTGCAGCATTGATGTAGAAAATGTCTAACATCCAAACATGAGGGTAAAAACCCAAATCCCCAGTAATCACACTATACACTAACTTGACATTTTTATATATTCCTTCTAGTCTTTTAGATAGTTGACTTCTTCCCTTTTTTCTATATAAAAAATTTAATGTTACTAAAGTTCTATAGAAAATATTTTCCTATATTTAGAAATATTATTGTGAAGACATTTTTTAAGGCTTCATAATATTCTAATAGACATTCCACAATTAATTTAACCCTTCCTATATTGCTGGGTATTTAGGTTGTTTCTAACTTCTAATCAGTCTGATTTTCCGATTAGTACCACACTAGACAGACTCATAAAAGTAGAATTGCTTTAGCAAAGGGCACGTTATTTTAAGACACTTGCTAGACTGCAACAAATTAAGTTCTATAAAGTCTGTATCAATTTACACTTATATCCATAATGTATGCTTCCTCACAAACACTGAGTGTAAAAAAAATTGCCTTTGATGACTAGAAAAAGAGAATATATGCATTTTTTCATTGTTTCTTTGCTATTTTTATTCTCTTTCTCTTTTCTGGAATGTCTGCCGGAGCTTTGCCTTGCGTTGATTCATAGTGTTGTTTTTATTGGTTTGGGTAGGCTTTTATAAGAATATTAGCCCTTTGTTGTCTCCGTGAATATTTTCAAACTTGCTTGTGGTTTAATTTTGCTGTGAAGCCTACGTGTTTGTAAGACTCTCCTTGACGTACAGATAAAAATTGGTATGTGGTCAACTGACCTGTTCATTTGGTGATTTCTTCCGCTGTTTGTTCTATGCTCTGAAAACCCTTTTCCCCTCCACCTGAATTCAATATTCACTTATGTTTTCAATTATTTCCTTCAAATTGATCACATGAGTAACTGAAACTAGTTTTTGGATTTGCTATGAAGTGAGAAGAAAAATATACCACTCTCCCACTCTACAGCTAACCCATTTTTCCAGTCCTATTTTATTACATATTCTTCCTTTTCTCACTAATATGTGATGCTTAAATTATCACATACTACAATAGATTAACATTTTATATACATTAGGGCTTATTTCTGCCTATCAATTTTGGCACTCTGATCTGTCTATTCTTGATTTTTCATGCACGTCATTTTAAAAATATCTGAGGTCTCTAGTTTTCTGGCCACAGAAAATTAGAAACCGCAGTGACAAGCAAACTGATAACCTCATGATGTGAGATCAACAGCCCTCACGGAGGAAGACACTAGAAGACACTAACTATAAAAAGCAGCGGCACAGAGCCTCAGAGCCTCAGGGGGGCTGGGCGGGGAGTGCAGCCCTGCATCCAGCATCCTCTCCAAGGTCAAGTTGAATATTTCATGCCTGTAACGATGACTCTGAGTAATCAAGGCAAAGCTAAGTCATGCTGGCTTGATGTACTGTTGCCTATGAAATAAATATGCAATGGATTTAAAATTACATACATTAAGTATGTATGTAATGTTTCGTTGCGTGAACACTTAAGAGTAGGTGCCCTAATCATTCAAGCTCCAGCTTTGCCTTTATCTCTCCCTGCTGCGAGCTGGGGCTCCCTGTGCTGGGCAGCTGGGCGTTTAGTCGAAACCTGCCCTGAGAACTCGGAGGCACCCATCCCATTCGTTCCGTTCCCAAACACACTCTTGCTAAGGGACTCTGACAGCAGGTCCTGTGCCGGGCGGAGGACACAGAAAGATGGACACAGTTCCTGCCTTTGAAGGGCCCCAGGCTAAGGGGGAATGGTCGGTCGTCAGTTACCCAACGTGCCAAGAGGAATCACGTCTTACTGCTGTGATACTGCAGGGCCACATCCGTGACCAGGGCAGAGCTGACATACGTGGTGTTGTCGCTACATTTAACAAATACATGTAATAAAAAATTTGTATCCACACAAATCACTTTTGTGGATTTCATTTTCTGATACCACTAGGTTAAAAAAAAGGCAACGTGTAACAAGCCCAGCATCCTGCCTGAGGCTGGGCCACCCGGCCTGACACACGTGCTCACCGATGTGGGGGCTGGCCGGGTCGGTGGCTCGCATGTACCGAGGCGTGTCTTCCTCCAGCAGCCGATGAGTCACCAACCCTGTGCAGCTCTGCAAGAGGACGGGCTGGGTGTCATTTTCAATTCCTTCGAGGCGCCTGGCAATTCTTTCTTTTCTGTGCAGACACCAAAAAAGGCACGGTGAACAATGGTGATCAGCTCTAAGGGAAAACTAAACGCTGCTTTGCCACGCCCTTCTACCTCTCACTTCCGTACCATGAACATCTTACCTTTTCATTTCTAAAAATTCCTTCCTCTTTGGTTCAAAGATTTTTCTTAATTCTGCAACTAAAACAAAACAAAAGAACAAAAGGAAAGTGTAGCAGTTAGTAGTCATGTACTCATTGTATTCACTCATCCAGTGTGTGTTTTTTGAACTGAAATTTTGTTCTTGGCCCCCGCACGACAGTGATAAACAGAACTGACACAGCTCCTGTTTTCTCAGAGGTGGTTTCCTAGTAGGGGAGAAAGATGCCAAATGAGTAGGCGTGTGCGTGTACACACATGCACTCACGTGCACGTCACATGTTCGGCAGGGGAGCAGGTTCTGTTTCATCCACGGGAGGCCTGACAAGTGAGATCTCTCTACAAAGGTGTTTTTAAGCAGAAATCCCAATATCTGTTTCTAATTTTCATTTGGTTTAACAAAGTATCATAAGCTTTTATTATGGAAAACATTTTGAAAAGTCTCTGCTTTTGAGACTAGCACTGTGCACCCCACGTGGCACCAGCGAGCGTCAGTGGTGAGCTCACAGCCACTCCGGTTTCTCCCTATCGTGTGATCCGCAAATATCTGTAACCACCTGGCCGTGTTTCCAACGGAATCTAACGTGGCTAGCCTCGATTAGCTAAGTCCAGATTAACCCAGGTCCCAAGCACCCCCTCACAGGGTTTTGCTGGAAGGAAAAATCAATGTGTTTATTTTTCCTTGCTAAAATTTCGGTGGATGATGGATAACGTAATTACCGCAATTCTTCTGGCAACACTGCATGGCCAGAGAAAATGTTTTGCTGAGTTTGGGAGCTTCTCACATGACATTGACTGCAGGGAGATGACCGGACGACGGACAATTGTTTCTTTGCAGAAATGACCGAAACTGGTAGAGAATAAAGGTCTCCCTTCTTGCCTCCTCCTCAATGGCCTAAATTCACTCATCTGAGTGGCTCTTCCTGAGGACTTACGAAGGGGTCGGAGAGGGACCGGTGGCTGGACAGCCCTGGGCCAGAGAAGTTCTGAAAGGCTGAGTCACTGGGGAGACTCAAAGGAGGGGACTATGAATACATGGAGTTTAATTTTCAACTGCTTCAATTTGTTTTATTCTTTAAAGTGGTCATTTTAGTAACGAGTCAAAACCACACACACACACACACACGACTTTCCTACTGCCTTTTGACTGTGTTCAGAGATATAAGCCTTGTCCCTCTGTTTCCCTTTTCAATGACAGCCACCCCAAAACTTTAGCTGAACTGCCTTTTGTTAAGGTAGCTGGCTTCAAAAAAGTCTCTCCAGCTTCAAAACAGTCCCTCTCAGGTGGCGCCCCGGGAACCAGAGCTGCTGGAGGCAGAGGTGTGCGTGCTCCACTCCACGGTGTTAATTACGTTCCTTTCTAGAGGACGGTATGATGGTATGATAATGATGGTGCATCTTGCCTTGTGAGGGGAGCTTGGCTAATGACAGCTTCCCAGTTAACAAATTAGCTCTAGTGAGATTACGGTGATAAAACTTTAATGGCTGGTAATACATATTTTGAAAATATCTCCCAGGGTGATATAAACCAAAGAGTTTTAACTAATTAGTTAAACCTCAAAGAGGAGAACAGGCCATGTTTTTCCTAAGACTGCTAAAGAAACTACTGAACCCAAATTCCAAGGGCTCCGAAAGGTAACACTTAAACCCATACCTCAAACACATAACTGAGAGAGAGACTATATTAACAGGGTCCTGAGCAGTATAATGACACCAAGCCTTTCTCCCCTTGAATTATTTCAGCTGGGTAAGTATAAAAAACATGAACACACAGAGTGTCATGTGACTTCCATGGGAAAAAGTTAAGTCATCTTTTTTTGGTTCTAATTAGAGACCATTGAAAATCACTTTCATTTCATTAAATTTTTAACTAATTTAAATTATGCAACTAAAGACGTTTAAAAAGAACGATTCCAGCAATCTGAAAAAGCTAAGCAGCAAGTTGCTTCCTGCCATTCTTTACCTCCTGTAGTCTAGAAGGATCAACTAATCGGAGACGGCGCACACCTCCCGCCTGCAGCGAAGGCAGACGTTTCCGGCTGCCATCAGCGCCCTGTCTCAGTATTCCGTGAGGACTGAGACAACGGGACAAGGGAGCCAGAACAGCCGTTCACCACGGAAGACGATCCTCAAGGCTGCAGCAGCGAGAGCCAGGAGAGGGACAGGGGACAAGGCAAGTTATCCTACTGCCCATGGAGATCTCTGTCCCCTTCCGGACCACACAGGCTGGGCCACCTACCGGTGACCACTGCCATCTCACAGCCATTCGCTTCTGGGTATAAAAACAAATGATCTCGACAGCACTTAACAGACCTGCGCCGGACCTCGGCAGGGTCCGGGCTCGGGCCAGTCCTGGAGAGATCCTAGAGCAGTCTCGGGTGCCAGGGGCCTTCCGGGCGGGAGACGCCTTCACGGTGAGCCCTGCGCTGCAGGAGTGGAGTGTCACAACTCCTGCTAAATCGCCCTAGTCAAGGTGACACAAAAATGCCCCCATATGTTTCCAAAGCCCCGCGTGGGCTGTTCTGGCTTGAGAACCACTGATCCCAGTCCAAGGCCTGGAACAGGACACGCACGGACAGCAGCAGGCCTCAGCGCACTCCTGCAGTCCGCCTGGTTCCGACCAGCTCGCTCGAGCCTGGTGCTCCTGGGCGCCTGAAATGGCAATGTAGGGTCCCCTCCAGTCACTTCACTGAGGAATGAAATTAGGTCACCATTAAGCTATACTTTAAATGCACTGGTGAGCTTTTCAATTCTTAGTGGAAATCTGTAATGAATTTTTTAGGAAAATAAAAAATTCCTCCAGTAAACAAAGAATTACCTCTCAGTCTATCCTTTCTTTTTCAGTTTACAAGATTTCCTCATTCCTATCGACAAGATTATAAGAAAGAAATTATGTGCAAGACAAAAAGAAATAGTAGAGACATTTTGAGTTGGGCTTCTTTTCCCCAATCTGTAAGTTAAAAGTAAAATTAATATAATAAACATGTAGTGTAAGTATACATTAATTATGTTTGTTTCATATTATTATTAATAATATAAAAGCCATGCTGTGGCTCTGTCGTTTCATTTGCAGAGACTACCTGCAATTCTACCACAGTTTGCCTCTGATTGATAATCCTGAAGGTTTCTTTTCTTTTAGAATTTTAGGCCGGGCGCGGTGGCTCACGCCTGTAATCCTAGCACTCTGGGAGGCCGAGGTGGGCGGATCGTTTGAGCTCAGGAGTTCGAGACCAGCCTGAGCAAGAGCGAGACCCCATCTCTACTAAAAAAAAAAAAATAGAAAGAAATTATATGGACAGCTAAAAATATATATAGAAAAAATTAGCCGGGCATGGTGGTGCATGCCTGTAATCCCAACTACTCGGGAGGCTGAGACAGGAGGATCCCTTGAGCCCAGGAGTTTGAGGTTGCTGTGAGCTAGGCTGACGCCACGGCACTCACTCTAGCCTGGGCAACAAAGTGAGACTCTGTCTCAAAAAAAAAAAAAAAAAAAAAAAGAATTTTAAAACATTTTTACATAATCTCAAACTCTCAGAAAATTTAAAAGATAGCCTTCATAATATGTTAATATTTTACTGCATTTGTTTCATTTTTATCCTTTTTTCTCTATATATATGTATATTTATGTGTGCATATGTGCTCATGTGTGTATGTATACACAAACACACACACATATTTACATAATATTTTCTCTGAACCATTTAAGAGTAAGTTGCAGCATGATGCACATTTTTCAGTGTGTATTTCCTAAAAATAGAATAAGAATAAGAATGCTTTTTAAAATTAGATTCAAAAGCTATAATTCAACTGATTGTATGCTGTGTCACAATTATAATTCATAAATGGTTCAGGTTTAATAATAGTAGTTATAATACAATCCGGATATAAATAAGCACAGATGGTGTAATTTCCACCGTAATAAAAAATTTTCTACTTTGCTTTCAAATACGTTAATTAAGACTTTTAAACACACCAACTCATCCTTCATCACACCTGCTGTCTTGGTGCGTTACTCTTGTCCGAGTCATTCAGAGCGGCACTGCCGAGGCAGTGTGGATTCTGTGATCTATTTCTTTACTTGTTATTCCCAATAGGAGCTGGGTGGTCAGTTTGCCACTAAGGCAATTTAAGGGACTTCGACAGCAGGGCCATAATACTTCATAAAGTTATTTAACTAGCTAATATACTTTGCCACAAGACTGTATAACACCAATATTCCAGGTAATTTGGTCTGTTAGATGCTTTTCTTGGGAAACACAGTTTCTTCAATTAGCTCTAAGAAACAGGAATGCCACTGGACGCGGTGGCTCACACCTGTAATCCCAGCATTCTGGGAGGCTGAGGTGGGAGGATCACTTGAGGCCAGGAGTTTGAGACCAGCCTGAGCAACATAGCGAGAGCCTGTCTCTATACATATACATACGTACACACACACACACATACATACATACACACATACATACATATACATACACACACACACACACACACATACACACATACATACATACATAAGAAACAGGATTTCTGGTTAAGACTTTGTTGAGTTTAGCCCTCCAAACTTGAGCGCAGTAGAATCTGCCAAAGAAACACAAGTGGTAGAGGTACTGCCAAGAACAGTTCTCTTTCCTCCACTTGGAGCCTAAGGGCACAGGCTAGACCTGGAATATTCTAAACACCGATCTTACATTCCACAGGAGCAATGCCCTTTAACTTCCACACTTGGATGGCAGCCACTAGAATAAAGACAAGCAGCTTGTAAAATAAGCAATGACAAGTAGGGGAATGAGGGGGAGGGGCGACGGCTAAAGGGCACAGGGTTTCTTTCTGGAGAACGAAAATGTTCTAAAATTGGCCACGCTGATGCACGCAGAACTTGTATAATTTAAATGAATGATTCATGTGGTATGTGTGTTATATCTTAATAAAGCTGTCAAAGACAGTAGAGTAATATGTTTGGTCCATTTCATAATTCCTAAGTGGAAAATCTATTTTAATGTTATAACCTTTATATAGGTAAAGACTTTTAATCCCTTGATTGCTTGTTTGGGACACACGGTTAAAAGGCGTCCCATAGAGAAAAAGCAATGGCCATTGTAATGCTCGGTTTCAAAGGTATCAGAATCCCTCATTAAACAAACAAAAAGAAACTTCTATAAACTTATAACCAAACGTAAAAGTCACTGTCATTAAAACAAAATTATAATCAATTCATTTTTAACATTATTGTTAAGACTTGACAGACAAAATCATTAACATATCTTTTAAGATGGAGAAACAAAGAGATTGTTGGTAACATACAAGGGTCTTTCCAAACGCGCCTACCCAATAAAGCAAAGATACGTGAAATAAGACTGAGGAATTTACAGGAAACTAAGGGAAGATAGGGTACTGTATTTTAAAAGCATGTTTTAAAGATTTAAGGGACTTTGTTAATTTAGAAACATAAATCTGGCTAACGCATAAAATCATCTTTGATTTGTAAAATTTATATTTTTATAATCAATTATGATACATTTTCTAATACAACTGGTTCATAAACTTAGGTGTTTTAAAATTTTGTTACATGTGAAGTTACAGTTTGTTGAACCTTAAGGAACCTTAAGCATCTCACACTGTTTTAAATTTTTCTGATTGTACCATTGTCCATGGCATCATTTATCAAAAACAGGAACTCAGGGGTAGCGAAGGGGAAAGAGGGACTCTTCAGCCTGTGGAAGCAGCTTTGGCTGCACAGAACTTTGCCTGGGACGTCAACTCTTCTCAGCTACGGCTAATATCGGTGTGTTCATTCTCATGCTTTGTTTTGATCATCTGCACAGGTTTTAAACACTTAAGTTTGGCTCCGACTACATTGGGTTTCTTTCTGTTTCAGAGAATCCTCAATGTTAGGAGCACCATTCCTTTCCACAGCTGGTCCACACACCCAGAGTGTGGGCACTCTCCTACCGCCCCCGCCCCCCTGCACGCAGGGCCGAGGCCTTCCCTTAACGCTCACCTGGGAGAGCTTAGGAGCCCACAACCGAGCCATTTCATTTCCAGGCGCCATGAGCAATCAGAATTTTCTTTCTCATATGAAATTGCATCTACCTCCTTGTAATTCTAGACATTATTTTTATCTTTGGCCTCTGGAGTGACACAGGGTAAGCCTATATTTCAGTTGACAGTGTTGTAATGTCTTGAGAATTGCAACATGTCCCTGTTTAAGGCCAAATCCCTGGAGGCTCCCAAACATCCACCCTCATCAGACTCTGTCTGGGCACAGCACCATTCAGTTCCTCAGGACTTAATCCGATTCGTCAGTGGGCCTTTACAGCTAGATTTAGTTTCTACTAAAAGAATATTTCTTTTGGTCTAACTTCTTTTGGGCTTGATTTTGTGTTTTATTACTTTGTAGGAAAAATACCTGCCCTTCCATCAAATCTGTTTCTTTGAAAGGAAGGGTTACGCAGCTCACTTGGGAGGAAGACTTTGTGAGCTGGCACTAAGTGACCGTTCCTCGGACTAGTGTCACAGGTGCTGCAAGCAGAGATCAAGCAATGCTTACGTCATCGCACAGACAAAACTAAGGGGAGTCGGCTTCGAGCTGGTGCAAGTATTTTACCGCGCGCACCTTTACCAGTGGAGATAGTAATTCCCAAAACATGCGCGGGTGCCTGCTGGGGAAGAAGGAGGACAGTCACAGGACAGTCTGCACCAGCTGTCCACAGCCCCGTAGGGAACTACAGGGTATGACGTGGAAAAGCCCTAACACTGGGAAGCTGCAGGAGGCAACAGGGGCAAAAATGCAAGAGCCAGGCGTGGTGTCTCACACCTGTGATCCCAGCACTTTAGGAGGCCAAGGCAGGAGGATCACTTGAGGCTAGGAGTTTGAGACCAGCCTGGGCAACATAGCAAGACCCCATCTCTACTAAAAATAAGAAAAATTATCAGGACATTACTGCAGGTGCCTATAATTCAAGCTACTTAGGAGGCTAAGGCAGAAGGATCGTTTGAGCCCAGAGTTCAAGGTTTCAGTGAGCAATGATTGTACCACTGTACTCCAGCCTGGGCAATGGAGCAAGACCCTATCTCTAAAACAATAAACTAAAATAAAATAAAAAATGCAAGAAGACAGGTCCACTAACTGAAGCTAATTCTTGGATGAGGCAGGAAAGGACACAAAGGAGACAACAAGCTGGAGGTTATCGAGAGAGTTCTCCTCAATGAAATTCTGACAACACAGTATTTAAATGCCCAGACACTGATTAACCATTTAGAAAAAGACTTACCTTTAGGAAGTGCAGTTAAGAGCTTAGTGTCAATTCCTCTTTTGTGGTTAGCAAATTGTTCTTTCTCTTCAAGTGAGAACTCTTTCTGAAAGCTAAAAAATGATTCCATTAATAAAGTGTTTAAAGTCAATTTAAATCAAGATGATATTAAATGAAAAAATGCAGAACACAAAATTATGTTATTGTTACACATCATTAAATATGTGCACATAGATCACAGGGAAAAAGTTTTGAGTTAATTGGTAACTTTTTTATTTATTTACATTTACGTTAATGCTATTTTTTTTTAATACAGCTGAATAACTACAGCAGCATTGGCAAGTGACGTGGTGTGTGAAGAAACTGAAGTGGAGTCGTTGGCCTTATTTCAGACCGACCACCTCCTCTACGCCCAAGAACAGCTGTGTTAGTTTGGATTAATCATTCAACCTCTCTGTGCTACAATTTCTTCCTCATAAAATCAGCAACTTGTCTAGGCGATCGAGAGGGTTAAAATTCTACTAAAGTAATAAATGTGTTCAAGCCACCAGTAAATCTCAGCATGATCAAACGGTGAGAAAGGCTCATGAAGACTTGCCTTGGAATAAAAGAGGAAACAAAAGGGGAGAATAGTGCAGGAATTGAGCACGTACTGTGTACTTCCCCCCTCTACTAGGCATACCCCAGGTGTTACTGCAATTATCTCCTAAGGCCCTGTGAGGTCTGAACTACTCAGTGGTGTGATGATGTTTTGCGACTGGCTCCGCCCTCTGGGTCCCACTCTTGGTGCCCCCCACGCCCCCAGCCCGCAAAGCACCTGCCTTGCAGTATTTACTGGTGGTGTAAATACTCCCATCGCGGCTGGTTCCAAGCTACCCAGGACGCACTGAACGGGAAGGCGGGAGTGAGCGCCATGCGGGAGGCAGCACTGGAACTAGCATCGACCTCGGTTCTCAGAACAGGAGATGGTCACGTGACTTGCCCAGAGAGGCTTACGTGACAAGAGGAGGAGACGACATTCAAATCTAGCTCCTGCTCTAACACCAGGCGCAGCGGCCCCAGGACTGCGGCACATGCAACTCCACGCCTTTAAAGGCCGCCTGGAGGGAAGACAGGAACCTGGAAAGACGCCCGCGGGGGGTAGGTGACAGGGCTGGAAGGCCTTTATTGTGACCTTCGTCCTGCAGGGATCTGTTTCCACAGAGGCCAAAGAAGAAACTGAGAAAGTTGCTGCGGACACTGGATGGAACATGCAAACAATCTATGCCCCCTACATAAACTAAATTGAAAGGAACTTACACACATTTCAAAGCATGGCACACCCTCCCCCTTTGTGGAATCGCGCCCATCTGAAATCTCAGTTATTGCATGTAAGTGTAGGAAGGGTTAAACATGCGTGTCGCGTCTTCACATTACTTCATCAAAAGTCTTGAGAATAACTGAGCCTTACAAACCACACTCCAGATTGGCTTGACGATCCTAGGATGCCTCCCTAGTCGGAAACTTAGTGTGAGCGCAGACTTCTAAACAGCGAATCGTAAGGCAGGGGTGAGTCTTGTCAGTGTGTAATTCAGATGTATGATTTAGTGTGAACCTAAAAAAATTAAATAACTGCAGAAATGTGTGCTACTTAAGGAATGGCATGTTATTTTAACTGATTATTTAACTGCTAATTTAAATATCTTGATAAAGTTCTGTACTTTCTTTGGGAAGCTAAAATCTGCTCAGGAAAAGGATTCAACATGAAAGGGAAACACACAATGAAATCCTTGAAATATTCAGCTGCTCTGGCTGTTAATCTTGGGGTAAAAATGTTATCTCATATTTTCAAAACTAAACATCTGTAGGTCTCTATGTTCCTCTTTGTTTCTGTTTATCAAAAAGCTCAGTGAAGCTACTAATGACCACTTAAGGAACAACCTCTTTGACTGTTACTGGCAATCACAGCAACAACAAAAATAAATGAATGGGACCTGATTAAATTAAAAAGCTTCTGCACAGCCAAAGAAACAGTCACGAGAATAAACAGACAACCTACAGAATGGGAAAAAATTTTCGCATACTACACATCAGATAAAAGACTGATAACAAGAATCTATTTAGAACTCAGGAAAATCAGTAAGGAAAAAATCGAACAACCCTATTAAAAAGTGGGCAAAGGACATGAATAGAAATTTTTCAAAAGAAGATGTAAGAATGGCTAACAAACATTTGAAAAAATGCTCAACATCCCTAATCATCAGGGAAATGCAAATCAAAACCACAATGAGATATCACTTAACTCCAGTGAGAATGGCCTTTATCAAAAAGTCCCAAAACAATACATGTTGGTGTGGATGCGGAGAGACAGGAACACTCATACACTGCTGGTGGGACTGCAAACTAGTGCAACCCCTGTGGAAAGCATTATGGAGATACCTTAAACAGATTCAAGTAGACCTACCATTCGATTCAGTAATCCCATTATTGGGCATCTATCCAAAAGAACAAAAGTCATTCTATAAAAAAGACACCTGTACCCGAATGTTTATAGCAGCACAATTCACAATTGCAAAGATGTGGAAACAACCCAAATGCCCATTAATTCATGAGTGGATTAGTAAAATGTGGTATATGTATACCATGGAGTATGACTCAGCTATAAGAAATAAGAGTGATATAAAATCCCTTTTGTTCTCCTGGAGAGAGTTGGAACCCATTCTATTAAGTGAAGTATCCCAAGAATAGAAAAATAACCACCACATGTACTCACCAGCAAATTGGTTTCCCTGATCATCACCTAAGTGCACATTTGGGAATAACACCAATTGGGTATCGGACTGAGGTGGGGGGTGGGGGGAGGGGATGGGTGTGTACCTACATGATGAGTGCGATGCGCACCGCCTGGGGAATGGACACGCTTGAAGCTCTGACTCAGGGGGATGGGCAGGACATGGGCAATATATATAACCTGAACTTTTGTACCCCCATGATAAGCTGAAATAAATAACATTAAAAAAAAAAAAAGAAAGAAACAACCTCTTAATTAAAAAGGCTGGGGAAGTTTATAGAGCGACATTTGCAAGTCAGCACCCCACACGCCCTGGCTCCATGTGCATTCGTTTTCTTGAAACAAGCTGCAGATGGTGTCGGCACCCATATAAAGCTGGGCAGAAACCAACAGAAAACTAAACTTTGCTAGGAAATCTCTCGTGCTTCTTACCATGGTTCACTGTTGCACGCAACTTGAAAGACAGTTCTCTCGGCTCCCAAGGTGAAGAGACGTGTGAGTTACATAAGCTTCACGGGGCCCCGGGCTCAAAACTAGCATGAGTTAAATACAACTCACATGCCAGTTCATGTGCTGAATTTTATTTAAAATTATTAATTTTAAAAATATGTTTAAAAAATCAACGAACACATGTTGAATGAATAAACGAATGTTATAAAACACTTCAGATCTATACAATTCACCCTGAAGTATTTTATTGTATATACTTCGTACATCGTTGACATGATGGCCAGGGTCAAAAATCGATACAGACGCTGAGAATAATCAGAAGGGCATATTGAGTAACGTCAGTCATGAGCCCTCTTCCTCTTTCCCTCTTTCTTTCTTTTTTCTTGTTCATTATTTCCTTCTTTCATCTTTGGAACAGTACAAAATTAGGACCCCATCAGTCCTTGCTATCTTTGCTCACCTTGCACACACCTATGAAAATAGAGCCTATTTGCATATGTTTATCAAGCAATCATTTTTTAAAACCTACGGCTTCAAGGTAAGGTTTTATTACAGGAATCCCCATGGCTGTCTTTGTGTTTTCTCCCTGTTTCTCCTGCCCCTCCCGTTCCCGCCAAGTGACGGATGCCTCTGCGAACACACACGCGCAGGCAGGAGGAGCCCACAGCCCGTGTCCGACAGCGGGGCTCTGGCTCAGGGGGTGCCGAAAGCCGGGAGAGATGCAACACCCCTCAAATCAACATGTGAAACCAGCTTTCTTTTAAAAAAATCTTGTTTCTTCCCTGGACTTTCTATACCTGAGGCCACTAACCCACAGTGAAAACACACGCAAGATGTACTAGTCAAGACTTCTGGACCATTCGTCAGTGAGTAACTTTCTCTGACCATCTGATGGCTGATGAGACACACACATCCCAAAGATGAAACACACCCCCCAAAGTACCTTGGCATCACCATTCTCTTTGCTTCTCTGACTCAGAGGGACCAGAGCCGTGTGATTGGCCCGTTCCTAACTCCTGTGGCCGGTAACCCCAAAAAGCACCGAGCTCTGGGAGGCTGGACCCTGCTCTTCCTCATCCGTCCCCTCCATCCCCTTCAGGGACAAGGGTTCTCTGCAGGGAGCCTCTGCAGGCCTCGGTGCGCAACTCAACCAGAAGTATGTGCCTGTATTTCAGCAGGAAAGCATCTCCCCATACGTAACTAAAGCAGATGCTACAGACCTAATTTTTTTCATCGTAATTTTCACTTTCTAATAATAAGAAACACGTTGTGGATTTTTTTATCCAATTATCTTTATCTCCTCTGAAATAGCAGTCATTCTTTATGGCTAACTGTTCCTACTGTTACGTACCTCCCTCTGCTTCAGTAATCTAGGAAGAGACGGCCCCTGCTTCCAGGACGATCTTCTCTTAAACGTGTCCCACTAACCTACTTCCACGCCCAGCAGCAGCGGCAGGGGGATGCCATTCAAGGCAGGCAGGGTACTCTGCTGTGAGCGTCTCCGTCTTTTGCAATGTAGGACGTGCCACTATCACAGGCTGTCCGGCACCCACGTAGCATAAAGACCCCCCATCTGTTCATTCTCCTACTGAAGTTTAAATTGCAAGATACGGGAGATGAAACTGCATTACCTCGTATTTTTGTCTGTTTAAGCTGGTGTCTGCTCGACTAGATTTCTTTTAAGGAGGCGGGCTCCTGTCCCTCGAGCTCGTTTCACACTTAGCACCATGGCAAGTAGGTGGCAATTTTCATAGGTGCACGTGAAATAATACCCACCCGTTTAGAACAGCTGTGTCCCTTTGAGCCTCTGTCCACTGAAGCACGTGACTTTCATATTTCATGCTTTTCCTGTCCTTGAATAAGCAATGCCTTCCTGTCTCCTTTTTTCTTAGTCACTTACGAGCCCTATGAAAGTTAAACCAACCTGATAGCGATATATTAGGAAATGAGCCCAGATTCTACTAAAAACACAGCAAAGATGAGAAATACGGCCTCACTAAGCACTAGCAAAGACTCATGACTTAATTCGTGAGTCAGTGAAGACAACCTTATTGATGGCCCTGGACCACTAATTGCTCTCCTCTACTTTACACTTAGATGTGGCTGAAGTACACCAAGGATGTGTCCTATCTAGTGTGTTCACAAGATCAACTCTGCCATTTTCAAATGTAGAGCCAGGGCGGGGCGCAGTGGCTCACGCCTGTGATCCCAGCACTCTGGGAGGCCGAGGAGGGAGGATTGGTTGAGCTCAGGAGTTTGAGACCACCCTGAGCAACAGCGAGACCCTGTCTCTACAAAAAATAGAAAAATTAGCCAGGTGTGATGGTGCACACCTGTAGTCCCAGCTACTCAGGAGGCTGAGACAGAAGAATCACTTGAGCTCAGGAGTTTGAGGTTGCTGTGAGCTATGATGCACTCACTCTAGCCTGGGCGACAGAGCAAGACCCTGTCTCAAAAAAAAAAAAGGAAATGCAGAGCCACTAGGCTCAGCTTGCTGAGAACAGGAACTAGACAACTGTTTATTCTAAAGCTATTGAAATGCAAACCCTTTTAAGTCAAGAAACAATGTCATAATACTACATTAGGCACAAGAACATCTGAGTAGACAAAGGGGTTGGGTCCTTCCAGCATAATGAAGTGTAAGTTGCAATCCATGCCGGAGTGTGAAGGGAATGATAACTTTGTGCCTCTACTTGAAAATATCAAACTCTATCAGTGCCCTAAGAGGCACCTGAGACAGGGCCATGGTGTTTGGCACAGACGTTCATTTTCACCTTGTCTTACATCAGTGATGATGTGCCATGGAGTTTTAGCACACCAGGTAAATCAAATTAGCACCCATAATTATACAGCACCCAAGGGACCTGGAGGTACAGAAAGGTTTAGAGACGGGTGGTAAGACCGGCAACAGGAAGTCACAAGGACAGATGGACAGATAGGTGTGTGGGTGGATGAAGAAAGGGGGAGGGAGGAGGGGCTAGGCTACACCCTGTCTAAAAAAATCTAGCTCCCTCCCTTCCTTGATGGACAGATTGCAAAAGGGAAGCCCATGCTTAGAGGCAGGTGTGAGAAAGAAAAGATAATAGCCCTTCACAAGTTTGCAATTACAAGACATACCAACGTTCTGTTCTCCAAATAATTCCCACAAACAGCGTTAAATAGAAAAAGAATCTTTTGCTTCGTATATTTTAATAAATCAAACTCTGGGGAGAAAACATACTGCCAAACATTTAAACTCATGAATTAGGAATTTAAGAGAATACTTAGAAAAGCTACTATAAATCTTTAAAACTTAAGATTTCTTGAGCAAAGGCCACTTTACCTTGGAACTTTTCTTTGACGTGGAAATCCAATGAAGCTTAAGTTTTTCTTGTTGAGATCTAAGGGAAAAGAGATAATGGAACATTGAAATAGTTACATGGTACGTTAAAAAGTATCCAATGAGAAAAACATTCTTCAAATTCCCTTTACATAGGCAATTTTTTTTTTTTACTCTTCTGAAAAGTAGCCAACATACTCCATGAGTTAAAAAGAAAGAAAAAAAAATTTCTGATACAGTTCAATGCTATCCTTTAAATGTTATGGCAATAAGAATAACTCAAAGCAATTAAATACTGAATAACAGATTGATAATCATAATACTCAGAAAAAAAGGAGAAAATAATTAAGCAATTTTGGTGAAGGTAACCAGAAGTGTTGGAAGTAATTTGCCTGAGATGTTTGAGCTGCCTTTAAAAAGGCAGAGAGTGATCTTAAAATCAAAGGACACCTCAGCTGTGTCCTTATTGCTGTCACTAAAATCTAAATAGCAACAGCACATCAAAATAACCTTTTATTTATTTTTGAAGACAAGATATATATTATGTAAAGACAGCTGGTAACAATTCCATACAGGAAAAACACACATCCTGAGTGAACGGGTTAATCAAAACCAGGCACAGACAAAATTTATAATCAGTCTAATGGCAAGTACTCTGTTTTATAGCTTTTGGCATAGTAACCATTTGTCCACTAGGAAAACCACAAGTAGACCACTTACAGATACTTCTTCCCCCAAGGAAGTGCCTTTTACTGTTTAATATTAAGGAGCAGAAGCCTGGGGAAAAAGAGGTACAAAATATACCAGATTCTGACACTTCATCATCCATCAAAATACATCCTCAATCCTGGAATTTGGAAACCTGGCCAACCAGAGAAATATAATAAAATGAAAGGTATGATACCAATTACACATCCAGGCTTGTCTCCTAATTATAAAAGTATCTTGCTATGTATTTAAAGAAAGAGAACTCAATTCCAAAAGCTATCAAATATTGTAGAAGAGAATTTCTAAATCCGAGTTCTGAATTGCTCAAATAACTTCCTAATAGTGCATTTGTGGTAGAAAATACTTTTGATATATAATAGCTGAGATTCAAATATGAGATTCAAAAAAACATCAGCATTTCATTTCTGTTCAACCAGTCAACTGAGCACGCAATACCACTTCTGTAGTTAAATTGAAAGCATATATTTTCCTGTGTGCTGGAAGAAATCCACTAAAAAGACAGTATCTTATTCCAAACTGTTTCACATGAAGAGTTAATAAAAAGACACTCACTCAACCACTGCCTACTGGAAATAATTCAGTATATATAGCATTTGGTTTAGAAAAATATTTTAGCTAAAGTGCAGCATATCCAGCATTTGATCCAAAGTCTGGGCATTCCAATTTAATTTGCAGGTTTTCCTACATAAAGGCATTAGTGATTTAGCAGTAACTAACTTACTGGGGAAAAAAATTCACATTATCAGCAATCACAAGATAAGCTCATTTATAAATTCAATTAGATATTTGAAGTGTCCTTTGAGAAAAGTATATAACTAACCAGACACAGGAAGAATGCAGGTGAAAATGTAGGATTCCATGACATTCATTATGTTATAAAATCCACACATAAGTGCATTTGGTATTTTTCTTGCCTTACCTTGTTTCTCAGAGAATTTGAAAGCTCCCAAATAGCTGGAAAAGCCTGGGCTTCTGAACATGGTTGCACAGAGAAGGTTTGGTGACAGAGTCTGCTCTACAGCTAATTCTCAGCCAGCAAGGACCTTCAGCTGGTCTAAGCAAAATTAGGTTGAGATTTCTCACAGTGCCGGGCCAGAGCGACCAGGCACTTGTGTCCTTGAGCGGATGGTGAGAGCAAGCAGGAGGCTGCAGGCCGGAGCAGCTCAGACCCGTAATCAGATTATGAGCAGAAATTAGGCCCAGAGATGCTGCAACAGACTGAAGTCCAGTGACGGGCACTGATGCCACCGTGAAGCCATGGCCGAGCCGCGGCACGTGCTTTGGAAGCAGACACCCTCACCATCATCGGAGCAGTCAGAAACAACTCCTCCTTTCCCTGAACACACACACACACACACACACACACACACACAGACCCCTACAGAGAGACTCTTGATGCATTGGGAAGAAACGAAGCTGCCTAACTATTCCTAGGCTGCTCCAAGTTTGGCTTTGGCAAAGTTAAATGAAATATTTTACCTAACAGAGAGCCAAAACCCATACTTAAGGTTTATGAACAACATATGAGTGCAATTGTGGGAAAAGAAAGGGCAGATATTACTAGAGGCTCAAAAATGTTAATTAGACACAGGAGTTGTGAGGTTTTGCCTATCTGAATATCTGAATATCTGTCACTTGTTTACCTGCAGCCACAACATGTCGCCGGTGGGCCCAAGCAGCGATAATGTGCTTCCATGAAAAATCTGCAGTAATTACAGACTGACAATCTTACAGTTAAATGGGACATTAGAGAGAACCAAGGGAAGACGGTCTCATTTCCAAGGGAGGGAAACAGGGCTGCAGGAGCAACGTGCTCCCGGGCGGACAACTGGTTGGTGATGGAGCAGAGGGTCTTGGCAGCGGCATCAAGCTCTGATTCAGCTCTCACTTCCCTCCCCCCGCCCTGCCAGGCAGGGGCCCTGACTTTGTCTTTGTATCTTTAGTCCTGAACACCGTATCTGGCGCATAGTAGGCCTACAGTAGATGTCGGCTGCGCGACCACAGGAAATCAGGAGATATTCTTTTCTAAAGGCATATTCTGAAATGATTGCATGGATTTTATATCCTGAACTCAAATCAGATCAACTTGGACAGATTTCTAAAAGACAAACAACACTTAAGGTGAAACTGAAGAATTATATGCCAAATTCATTAAGGCACATAAACATAAGGTGTATATATCAACACTGGCTACTCCATGGGTTGGTGGTAGCATTTTGCATTTTTCTCTAAACTTCTTATTACTTTAACTTTTATAAAATTGGCGAATAGGGTAGTTTAAAAACTCAGCAAGGAACAACGTGAGTACTGTGGATAACTGTGGTGGAAACTTTATCGCAAGGTCATTAGTAACTAGAAACAAAAAGGAATAAGGAGTGTTGGAAAGAGGAGAGAAGGGGGAGGAAACAGTGGAAGCAACTGATTCTGGAAACAAAGAGACAGGACGAAATAACGTATGTGTTGACAATAATCCCTTATAAAGAACCTGACAGTTAATAAAACACAGTATCACTTGCTCATCACCACGCATGCTCCTGAAAACCGCTCTTCCTATAGAATACTCAATTATAATTATTCTAGAAGTATCTAAATGTTTCTTTTGAATTATTATTAAGGAATAAGTCTATCTTAAATTTTCAAAATGAAATTCCAGTGGAGAATAAAAAAAAATTTGGCTATTCCCTTTAAGTTGGTAATGAACTCTTATTATTAATAGAATTATTTGCCTCGCCTATCAATTATGATACAAAGCAAACTGATCTAAATATGACTTTGTTGTTAAGAGGAAAAAGCACATTTTTAATGAAATTATGGATATAAAATTTAATCTTCCATGTAAGTATCTCTCCCATAGAAAACCAAATAAGCCTATGAAGAAAAATCCACATTTTATACCAATAGAAAGTATCCATGAAAATTTTTCATTTACTCTCCAATAATAATAATTATCATTAATTATTACTATTTTAGGCTAGCTCATTCACATGGGGAGCTATTAATACAGAACAGCCAAACATTTCCTCAGATCACTCTGTAGGTTAACATGTCTTACTCATCTGCAGAGGAAACTCTAGGTTGTGACGGTGACTTTCTTAGATTTCGGGGAGAGGACATTTTAAGTGAACACTGGTGGTGTCTTCGCTCCCCGCACAACCCCTGCCCCAGCTCCGCACGCGTGAAGGGCTGCACACCGCTCCCTGCCACCGCGTCCACTTAGGACCCGATCCTTTCCATTCTCAAAGCACTACAGTCCTCAATGTTCAGGCGCCATGCTTCCCAGAAGTAAAATATTCTACTGGATATTTTTTAGATTTTAATCTTTACATTGTAAAGAAATAAAAATAAAAATAAAAGCAAATGATGACGTTGCCTGTGGATGGACGATGCAAAAATGCTTTAGTAGAAAAGGCACAAATGTGTTTCTGGGGCCTGAGGGAGGTCACTGTCATAGCACGGTCACGCACACATCATGTCATGTCACGGCACATGTCGCGTCATGGTACATGGGTGGTGGCTGGAAGAGACCTGGAAGACCAAGAAGGATCTGTGAATGGGCCGTTGAGATGTTGACACCCAAAAGTGGTCCCGAATAGGCCTTGGTAAATCCAAAACCTTGGACCCTGGGAAGGCTGGGGCCAAAGGGGTCTTTCTGATCACCTGGTCTGCACTTAGCAAAATGCTAGAGGACTCCCTCAAGGTCCACATCCTCTGACCCTCTCCAGGACAACTCCCACATTCCCGATCAGCCGGGACCCAAGCTAGCAGGGGCCACTGCTGGAAACTCGTCTCGGATTGAGGTACTGGGGTCTTCCAGCTCCACAGCCTACGATGGCTTAGCCTGTAAAGGGTAACACAGCCCGATCCCAGCGAGGGGAGTCAGAGCAGCTGCTGGTGCTTTTCATGAACCTCACACGATTTCTAGGTCTAGCTTTGGGGCCACAGACGATCCCCAAAACCAGGGCCGACCCCAGACGTGAGTAACACGGCATCGCAGAAGCCCTAAGGCAAAGACAGAAAGTCATCGTCCGGGCTTGGGGGTGGGTGTTGTGTCCAAAAGGAAGCAGCTGATTTCTCTATGGTGCTTCCTCTCCTTCCCAAGGTCCCTGCCTTACAGAAGAGGGACAAGGTGTGACTATCAACTCTGAGTGTGTAGGAAACATGACTCAGCAATTCTGCTTCTGGAAGGAAATGACGAAGGAACACATGGATGTTTACCACGGTTTTGCTTGTAAATAAAACTGGAAATAGCCCACATGGGGGGAAGTATAGAAGACGAGGCAAATAAATTACACAAGCAAACCAGGTTGGAAACTGAATTAGTGATTTGGAAAATTTTTAAGGTTATATTAGACATACGCATACACACACCTAAGCAGGAAGATAGTAAATAGATGAAAACATTGATTTTCTCACAACTCAAATGACTCGGTTCCTATGTTTCCTTCTCTGTTTTCCAAAGTATCCACAATGAGCACGATTTACTCCTATAATTACCAAAATAATTAGATACAAATGAAGAGGAAGGAAACAGGACCTCTTAAAATCCCCGAGGCTTAGACGTAGGCTGAGAACACGGAGGTCCCGGCTGGGAACGAACCGTGTGCGGACCCCCGGCACAACGGCAGCCTGCTCACGTCCCCAGCAGACACATTTCCTTGGCTATAGATGGAGCAGTGGACTTAGACACTCACCAGAGTCCCGGGTGACTCGCAGTACAGCACTTCTCGAACTCGACACCACGGGCCACAGTCACACTGGGGGACTCGGATCAGCTCTGCCCACCTGCCGACGCCGGGTTCACCTGCTAACCCTTTCACACATGTTCTTCTTGCTCGGAGCTTCTCTGTTACCACTCAAACTTTTCCTGCTCGAAAGCTGTTCTGTCTCCAAGCTAAAGAACTATAAAACCTGGGGGGACAGAACCTGGGACACACTTCCGGGTGTGCTTTTCGCAGTGCTTGGCTCAGAACAAGAGAGCTGTGAGTGCTGGTGGAATGACCGAGTCCAGCAAGCCAGCAAGCAGTGCCGTCCCCTAACGTCCCGCCCATTCTCAGCCACCTCTACGTCTTACACAGGTGGCGTAAAGGAAAAGTGTGACTTTGAGACTCCTACTACCAAATAAAGTCTTCCTGCCTTTCCTAGAACGTGGAGCGATGACGCGGAACGTAAATGTCTGTGTGCACGGAGAACCAGGTGTGCTGGGACATCGTGTAAACACGGGAAGATGATTCTCGCAATCCGACTGCTCACAATGTCGCTATGAGTAAGAAGCATCATCTCCCACATTGCCAAGGTCAAAGACATGGTGTTAGATGACAAAGGACCGTGCAGTTCCACTCTCAGGGACCGTGCGGGGCAGTTCACAGCTGTTGCTCAGATGACAGGGAGGCTATTTGAGGAGCCCATCCTCTGTCAGTTGTTCTGGCTGACAACACTCCAGGACCCCGGCAACAGGAGTGGCAACTGGCCTTGGGAGTCATCCTCCTACGGGAGAAAATGGGAGCGAAGCCAATGAAAGGGAAAGTAGCTGAGCACCCCGGCTGGCGACAGTCATTTTCTGCCACAGCCGGGGGGTGACGTAAAGATAAGGCCGACACCGGTGACCTTTCTCGATGCTGGGTGCTCCGGGACATTAAACTCGCACGCAGTCCTCTCAGAGCCTGCCGGGGAGACCCTGCGACTATCCCCGTTGGCAGATGAGAAAACTGACAGGGCGCGACCCAGGATAAATATTGAGCCTAGACTGGCTACTTAAAATGTATCTCTAAAGGCAAAACAGCCATTCCCCGGCCGGCCAAAATCAAGTCAAAGAGGAAGACACGAAGGTGAGGTCAGGATGAACCGAGAATGCGGGCGAAGGCACTGTGGACACTGGGGCGCATCGTTCACGCCATGCAAGGACCCGACAGACACTCCCTGAACAGAGACTGGGCCGAGGTCCGCATGACGCCGCGCGTGTCCCCTCGTGGTCACCGAGCATCCACTAACGCAGGCCCAGTGCACAGGAAAGCGAGCTGGGATTGAAGTGGGCAGCACAGGGCGGCGTGAAGTGACAGCTCAGCTGTCTGAATACACACTGCTGTGAGGTGCCCACACAGCCCTCAAACCGCGACGCGCCACGGAAATGATTTTAGTGAAATCTACTACGAGCTACGAAAGACGATGGCCGGGCTGAAATGCCAAAGCGAATGATATATTTTTATAGCCTAAGTAAAGGAGTATGTTGTGTGCCAGAAACAGCCATACTGGTATTCTCATTTTCTTTGGTGGATTTTATTTATGTGTGCAGACCCCTAATCTGAGGCAGAACTGCCTGACATGAGGTAATCCCCCAGTGGAAAGCCCACTTAGCTCTTTCATTGCCCTGTTATCACATGCTGGCTGTCCAGACGTTCCAGATTGCTCATTTCAGTCTAATTCTCCTCCTGTGTGCACTGCGAAATGCTCTGTGAATTCTGGTTAGCAGTAATATCTTGGATAAGCCTGCAAATAAAACTTCGAGTTACATCACGACATAAGGTAATTTAAAACAGGCCACGTGTGCAGAGAAGAAAAGGAAAAAGTACTTTCAATAAGAAATATTACAGCTCATAGCTTTTTTTTTTTTAATCAGGTGCACTGAAAGAAAACCATGCCAGCCTTTCTATACATGGTTAACAATTTTTTTAAAGAAAAGGTGTATTATAATCCCTTAAAAGATTTATTAATGTCTTTAAAATAAATGTTCAAATGAGTAATGCTAATATTTGTAGTGAAAATTATCTCTGATCATTTTCACTTCTAGCTGCTTCTGAATCTACAGCTAATGATTCTTGGGGAGAAAAATCAAGGTGCGTCAGAGAAAGAGAGGATGGTGGACCAAAGGTCAGAAAAAGGGAGCTGGTCAGTTCTGCGTTTAAAATGACACTGAAATAAACACATAGTGGGATACTATTCACCCTTAAAAAGCAAGGAAATTCTGACACATACTATAACATAGATGAACCTTGAAAACATCACGATAAGTGACATAAGCCAGTCACCAAAATACTGTATAATCCCACTTACGTGGGGCTCCTACAAAAGTCAAATTCAAAGACAGAAAGCAGAATAGTGGTTGTCTGGGGCTGGGTGAGAGTTTCAGTTCGGAATGATGAGAAAGTTCTGGAGACGGAAGGTGCCGAGGGCTGCACGACCATGCGAATGCACTTAGTGCCGCCGCCCTGGTTAAGCGGTGACTCCTGCGTTGCGTGTGCTTTAGCACAGTATAACGTGTACGCTGAAGGCAAACGACGAGCTCACCCAAAACGCAGGCAGCAGGCACGTGCCGAGCGCCGGGGAAAGGCGCCGGACCAAATACCGATGCCCACGGCACGTGGCCTGTGAGTCAGACGCCGAAAAAAACCAATTCTGACTTGTTCGAAGCAGCGGCCCAGCGAAGGGTCCGTAAACAAGATTTGACGAACAGACACAAACCCAGGCGTTCACTGCGTCGTGTCCGCAGCTGTGTCCCGGGGCATCGCGAGGTGCAGCCCGCGTACCTTCAGGACCGCAGGGCCCGAGCCTCCCCTCTCACCGAGAGGAAACCGGCAGCAGGGAAGGGGCGACACCGGTACTGTCATCCGCGGAGGGCGGAGGCGGCTTCTGCCAGCGCCGGTCACCCCGGGCTCGCTGTCTGATCGTTTTCCCATGGACAGAAAGCAAGGAAACACTGAGTCGTCAGATGGGAGAACTTTTTATGAGTCTGAACGTCCAGATGGCAGACAAGTGAATGTATAAAATGACCGGTGACACCCGGTAGATCCTAGCTGCTCTAGAGCTGTACTTGAATGATTTGAAGGACAGAGCACCGAAAACAGTAATTTCCGGCCCCCCTGTCCTCAGGCGGGGATCTTACTGAAATGGCCACAATGGCAACCTCAACAATAATCATCACTCTGAAAAGCCAAGGCCACTGCCATCCCCCGTGTCACCCATGTTTCCCACCCAAGACCTAACCCAGGCTCAGAACAGGTTTCCAGGGCACGTGCTGATTGACTGGGGAGAGGGGGTGTCGGTGAGATTTCCCATGTTCGTGACGACTTTTCCGTGTTCAGTGAGCATCAGAACAGCAGACTGCGTGCTCGGAGCACGGCTGGCAAGGGGAGGCTGTGACAAGAAACCCGAAGACATATTCTGCACTGCCAAAATGACTCAAGACATGTTTACACCAACAAGGAAGTGTAATATCTGCCACAAGGCAAACGATATCAAACTGGGGTGGCCCTCAGGGCCACATGGGAGCTTGTTAAAAGTGAAGGTCCCCCAACCGGAGGGAATTATGATAGGCTCCAAAGTTGGAAAACCACTAGTACAAGCCCTTCATGGCATCAAGTCCTGGAAGAAGCAGGAAGATAGAGTTAGGTAGGATAAGCATGATGAAGGAAGGCTTCCTGGGGGAGGTGACCAGAGAGCTTGGCTGTGGAAGAAGGGATGGCAGCAGGTGAATGGAGAGGGGAGGGCTGACGAGGTGCCACCGCACGGGGGTGGAAAGGGGACGATGCCTAACGGAGGCTTGAGCTTAGAAGACCTGACCATTCCGAGTGAAGGTGGGAGGGGAGGCCCTGGACCGCCTTGAGGAAACATCAGAGCCACCACGGAAGCCCAAGTAGAGACAGGAATTGCAGACGCTTGTCACACCCAGACACCAAGATGACATACGTGGTGCCGCGTGGTCTCTGCCGTCTGAAGCTAGTGGAACGCAGCGATGGCCCAGGACATAAGTTATGGGGACGTCAGTGTTGGCGGCGAGACATGAATCGCGGGCTGGTGTTCTCCCTCATCTGCACATCCGTTCCGCCGGACGCTCGGCCAGCGTGTGACAAACGTCAGAGATCGTCCTGCGCACGTCTGGCCACGCGTGCCACCCCTGCGGTGCACGGTCAGTCACCTCCGGACCCTCCTTCCCCGGGCACAGCATTCGCTGGGCGGCTACCCGAGGTCGTCCCAGGTATAAGGAGAGACCGAGCCCGAGCCAAGCAGAAACAGTCATTGTAGGATTGCTGGGAGGGTTTACTGCCTAGAAGAGAGAACACCGGGCATTTCCTTCCTCTTCTGAATTTCAAAACAGCCGTCTACACGAGAGGAAGCATTTTAACTGAGGCAGTGCATGTAAAATGAGTCTCTGAACTGTGGTGGTGTCGATAAATGTAAATTATCATGGAATTTTTTTACATTCATATTCATTTGGGGTGAAATATTTATTACTGCTCCATTGTAGCTGTTCACTTACTGTAGTAATTAAGGAATTAAACATCACTGATTGTAACAGTATAATCCATGAGTCTGTGATTAAGTAATTTTCGTCCCCTTAAAAAGGCAAAACATTTTTTTAACCAAAAAGTGATTAGCCCTAAAAAATCCAATAATCTTTTATCAATAAAGCTACATGCATATATTTAAAATCAAATTGGAAAACCCAATTGCTCACCTGCTAGAATTCTAACTTATTCAAGATAAGTAAGATGTAAAAATTTCAAGTGAGTCTCGGCAATTTCAATGCCATAGTTTCTAATTCCGGGACTCCAAGTTTATGGTCTACCAGGAAGCCCCGGTCACCTCCTAGGAGCTTTGTAACGCCTAAGGAAAATGTGCCACTACAGAGACTTCTCTGCTCCTTCTGGTACTGGACACATTTCGTCTTTTTCCCTAAAATTCAAAGTTCAAGAATTTCTCTTCTGGCCCAACAAGCTTTGTGTCACATTTCAGGGGTCTTCTAAAGTCCTAGTGGACTTAGCAGCAAGCTAAGGAGTCCCCTTGGGTACAGACCAAGGTTCGTGTGCTGAGAAGGCGTAATTCAGAGTCATGGCCCACACCCTGGCGGTGGCTACGCAGACAACAGAGATATCTAAAAACGATAACAAACAAACAGTATTTCTTCAACAGGAGGGGACAAGCGAATTTACGCTTTCCCTGGACAAGAAGAAGCTGATGTAAGCCATGAAATGAAGGTAACAGGGACACCAGCAAAACAGTGCCGGCCGCACCTCGATGTCGTCGCCCACATGCTTAGTGTGACTCGGGCAGTAGGAGCTGTCCCTGTTCTCAGGAAGCAGCCGGGAGCTTTGCTACTACAAGGCTTCTGGAGGGAGAGGCGACCTTAAGCGTAGGTACGAGCAGCTGGCGTCACAACAGCCGTGGTTCTCGCCTTCCTTCCCGAGGGCTGGCCGGCGCCTCCGCTCAGTGCCCGCAAAGCCGCGGCGACAAGAGACACGGACTCGAACGCTCGTGCGCGTGGCCGCCTGCCTCGTCTCTGGGACAGGCTCCTCCGTGCGTTCATCTGCTGCGCGGGCAGCTTTGGTTCATGAGCCATAACCAACTGTATTTCAAGAACCTAAAATTTCAGTATAGAAAAGTGTCATCTTTCCCAATTTCTAGCTACTGCGTCAAGCTTTGGATAAAACTCCAAAGGGAAAGGACGGATTCAGCCTCAAAGTTTCCACCAGGTAGACGGTTCCCTTGGATGCTCAGCGGTGGCTGTTTACCTGCAACACTGAACTTTACTGAAGAGACCAGAAAAGGGAGCGGGAGAGTCGGTGATGCAGTTGGGAAAGAGAAATGTCCGGTGAGGAGATAATTCAAGAGCGCATTCAGTCGAACCCTACACTCCACACAGGCGCAGGAATGACTCACCCATGGCCCCTTGGCCCTAGAACACGGGGGTCCCCTGGCTCCCGGGACCCTGCTCTTGCCACTGCACCACTGTACTGCCTGGTGACACTTCCTCCCTCCCACACACATGACCTCACCGTTCAGAAGACTTTATTATACAACATGAACAAGATTCTAGAGTCTGCAAAACATCTTGGATTAAAAGGAAAACCTTAAACATTTCGTGGTACAGTCCAGACTTGGGAGAATAAGTCCTGCTGCGGGACTGGACAGTGCCGGCTACACAGCACGTAAAGCCCTAGGAAAATGAGCTATACCATTCCGTCCTTTGGGAAGTCACCTCCCCCTGCAAACCTCCTGTTTTCCAGCCATGCCATAAAGCCTGCCTGCCAGAGAGCGCAGGCTCCCGACATCGCAGAGCACTATAATTAACTGGACAGTACTAGGCCACGTCTCCAGGGCTCGGGCCCTCCAGCTTCGTGCAGGACTCAAGCTCACTGCCATGCTCTGCCAGCCTGTCCCCAGACGCCAGCCTCCACAGCCTGCCTAATAAGGCAATCTGCAAGGTGACTGGCTGGCTTATAGGTCACCCCCAGCAAACTCTGCTAACTCCGGGCTTGCAAAGGAACAGCCTACCTTTTGGCAGAGGAAGGGTTACCCTTTGCCAAAAACTCTTAAAAAGCTGCACTGTGAGTCCATTTACATAATAATAGGAACCTGTCCCTGCTGCCACCAGATGACAGCCACAGGGTTCAGCTTGCTGAGCTGAAGAAAGCCTAACTTCAGCACTGGGCTGGAGCTTGCTAGGTTGTTCACGGAAAGTTCTTTGCCTCTTTGCCTAAGCCCAGCCTCTTCCCTGGCCTCACCAGAGAACTTGCATAAAGTCCCTCTTTAAAGGAACTTATTTAGCATCTATTGGAGTCTCTGAGGCTCCTTGACTTCAAAAATAGCAACCTACCAGCTGCAAATAGATTGCATGTCCTAGATGCTTATAAAAGAGTCACTAGGTCAGGTGCAGCAAACAGTCCTCAGCATTCCATAAAATAGGTCCGTGCCGGTGCAGAGTGAACCTCTGTATTTTCAACCAGGGAGGCCGAGTTGTTGATGCAACCCTGCCTGAAGAAGAACATTCATTATTTTTAATTCTATTAAGGTCTAGGCTCCAGACTCTTCCCCATCTTTGGCCGCCGTACTGTACTTCTATACAAATAAGGGGAAGAACGGATCGTGGTGATTAATTGCAGCACATTCATCATTGCACAAATTTCCTTCAGCCTTTAGCCGCGGGCCCCTTTGTCATTCCGAAGGCATCCCACCCCTGCTTCACCAGGATTCCACAGGTCCCAGCGAGCTGGGAACACCACTGGCATTTCAAGTTTCAACAGTGGGCTGCCAATGCCGAGCCAGGCAGAGCAGGAAGGGGCAGAGGCGTGAACTTGCAACACCCCGGGGGCAGCACTCCCCAAACCAGGAGCTCAGAGGCGCAGGCGAAGCCAAACACAGGAAGGCCCCCACGGTGCTGGTGGCAGGCAGAGAGGAGCCCGACATGCTTCCTCTGCCCTGGTGTCCCATGCCGTTCCTCAGAGACCCAGCAACTAACAAATACCACCCATCCTTTGCTTCTCTGGGGAATGGACGTGGGGTGTGTAAATCACAAGTTATGAAAAGCGGATGGCTGCTACGTGCTAGTGTATTGGGATGTAAACAGATCAATTTTTAGTTTTCACAACTCGAGGGTTTACCTGTTCAGAACAGCCCCCAGGGGCTTCTCCCCTAGCCGTGATTGGAAATTCTCATGTACATATTTCTGGCAAAGGAAATGAGCGAGGATGTGGGACACTCACACCAAAAGCTTGTCCTTCGTCTCTGTGGAAAGCAACCTCGGAAAACAGCTTCAAAAAGTAGCATCAAACCCCCATACCCTCCGAACTGCCTTCGCCCTCACAACCTCAACACTGAGGAATCAGTTGCCTCTCTTTTGTCTCCTCTAACTTAGGCAAAATAGGAGAGGAACCAAGGTGGCCAACAGGTGTGGCCAGCATCTAGAGGCCTGGAGAGGCGCTCTAGGCACCCCCAACTTTAGGGGGTGCACAAGTCCCCTGCAGCATTCGGCCACTGAACTGGTTGGCTTTTGTGTTTATTTTCATCACAGCAGATAATTTCCTACGTTTCAGATCGAGTTAGCTAGTTCCCCTTCCTTCTCCAGCTGCCAGAGTTTATGGCTGTTTGTCTCTTAATTTGCATTTCTACTTACAGCCTAGGCGAGGAAAAGAAAAGACGAACCATGTTAGCTACTGGCTACCAGCGCCTGCCAGCAGGCTCTGTCACCCAAGACTCCTTGAAGAGGAGGTTCGGTGTTTGCAGAGTGACCTGGGTCTACCTCACCCTTCCTATGTGGCCAAACCTCAGGCCCTCAGGAACTGCAAACTGAAGACAGTAATAAAAGAATAAGTTAATTTCCCAAATAATGGGCAATGTCTACTGAACGAATATTAAATTTATTCTAATAAATATAACGTTGTAAAAGAAAATTCCTCCCTCCCAGTCCCTGTGACTCTCTCAATAATAATATTACAGACCTGCCCTCCCACAGGCATTCCCATGTGAGCAAGGCTGCCCAACAGGTTTCCCGCACAAAAGAACTATTCATACACTTGACTGCATTAAGCCGGCACCTGACACTCGTCTCCAAGGTATATATTTAGTCACCATCTGTGTAGCAGAACTAGATCCACTGATTTCCCCCGACATTAAAACTGTGCCAACTACATAGACGGAATGATGGATTTTTATCAGATCTTTTCCTATTCTGAAGGTGTTTGTTTACCTAACACGCACTTCACCCTTCGGCTATTAGATCACATATGCCATTCGACTGGGTGGCAGAGAGTGATCTGAAAATGATGAAAGACTAAATCGTCGTTTGCTACCTATGGATATAACACTATTTTTAAGCACATTATCAGGCTATTTTTGTGGATATTATTTTTAACCTGGACACGTGCTTACCCTGGGTTAAGCTTAAAATATGTTGATAGAGCTTTAAACCTCGTCCTGCAGGACTGATTTAACTTAGTCAGTTATGCACAGCTAAGAGTGTCGGCTAAAGAACTAATGTTTCTTTTAAAAAGAATGCATTAAAAACTCGGTTCCTTCACTGCACCATGTCGCCCCTTGGCGGCAGGAAAGTACCGATGCACTTTCCAAGGTCAATTTTACAAACAAGGCTCTCAATAGAAACCCTGAAGCAAGGATGTTTTTGTTTAAAGCAGTTTGAATATCTCCGAGACATGTAAGAAATTAAATGTTAGCAAATGGTTTCATTCATTCACTCAAAGAAATATTTGTCCAGCACCCCAGAGGCCAAGCCCTGTTGGGGCTAAGGGTTCAGCGAGACAAACTCCACGTGGACTTCTGTTCTAGTGATGAACAAATAACATGAAGGTATAGTACAACCTCCAACATGCTCACTGGCCTTTTATTTTAATGCATGTGAACTGAAATGTATTTTAGGTGCCTGAAACATCAAATACTCTGGAAATGCCAGTGATTTTGCCTTGCCGGTTTCTCTCTTTAGCTCTGTCATTATTCTCACCTTCCTCCCCGACCCCGACTCCCCCCACCCCCCAGCAGGTCCCGAGCTTCCCGCTCTGCCCACCGTATCTTTGAATAAGACATCCCCGGGTCCTGGAACCCAAACCTTTGGAATCCAAATTAAAAGGCTTTATTATCAGCTACATAAAAGGACTTTTGCTATTTTCAATTGTTGCCATATTATAAGCTAAAATACTGACAGTAATAAAAGTGAGCCAGTCTCATAAAAAAGTAATAGGTCTATATATAAAAACTGATGCAATAATGTACCATAATAAAAATTTTGCATATAAATGTTACAACTGTGTGAACATTTTATTCAGAATCTCACCTTGGACAAAGCAATAATCCTATCTCACAAGCTTCAGAACACCGATTCTGCTCCCAAACACCCTCTGTCGTCTTTCTGTCCGTTGTTTCATACTGGCAGTGTCAGGACTAACGGTGTCCCCAGCTATGTGCGTGCTGACAGTGCGTTTGGGCACCCTGTAGGATATACCAGGGTGGCAGGCAGGACTCAGACGCACGTGAATCACCGGCCTTGGCTCCATGCTGAGCGGGGGTCTTAGCACGTGTGGGGAAGCGCGAGGGCCCTGGGTGACCACTGCTAACACCGGTCCTGGGCTCCAGAGGGAGAAGGGCGAGCGCCCGCCTGGCACCTGGCCGGTGCTTTATCCTGGCCCCAGACTCTGCTCCGACGCTCACCGCAGGTGGAGGGGTTGCTCCGAGACAACGCTGCTGTGTTTAAGTGTTTACGTGCAACGTACACATATTCTATTCCCACCATATTTCATGTCTCCAAGCAAGAAAGCAGAGCCATTTGGATATTCCACAAGACACGGGGCAAGAGAGTCTCCTAGGAGCATAAAATTTCACAAAAGCTGAATACAGGGAGGTTTCTCATTTTCTGTTTAAAATTATTCCCAAACTGCCCAGGTGCGGTTCACGGTTTCTTACTGAGATTCTCCCAGGGGATGGTGAGGTCCCAGTAACAGATGTTTCCGTGTCAGGGTGTCCACAGTTGGTTACATGGTCTCTGCTAGTCATGCAGGAAGGTCAGAGGTGGGAGGGGGCATTTTTCCAGACCTAATATTTGATCCAAATTAACAGTAAGCCTGAACAGCCAATGTTAAAATATAAGCTTTATTAGGTAAAATCTCCTCTTGGCGGGGAAAAAAGCCTAGCTGATTTTCAAGCAAAATCTGTGTGACCATTCATTATAAATCTGAACAAAATTCAAATAATTTATCTAACTATTTCCTTCATGGTGGCCTTGATTAAAGTTCCTTCTACTGGCTCATGTTCTATCTCATTCTTTAGGGCTAAAAAAAGGGGTGGTGGAAATAGGTTTAATTTCAACTCGGTTTCTAAATTTAGAGAAAAAGAAGCTGCAAAGTTCTAATTTATGGATTTGTTGAACTAAAGTTTTAAACAAAAGAAAGACCTTGGATATTCAAGGTCATATTGAAAGCTATCAAATACGGTGATACGTGTTTCAATAGTACCACGAAGCCTGTGGCCCTAACCTGTGTGCTGTGCTTAACAGTGTTTGGACAGCAGGCATGTTGACATTCGTGTAGTTGGAAGGCACTTGTGAAACAAATACAGGTTCTGTAACTTTACAGGAAAACTGTATGATAATGTGGTATTTTATGGAAATTGTATGCTGTGACAAAGTACAAACAAGGTACAGATGCCCCACCGTCCCCTGCCGCTCTGAAAGCGGCCAACAGTGGGAAGGACACGGGCTGGCACCCCTGAACTCCCCCAGATATCTCAGTTGGGAACCCAGTGGCATTTCTCACTCCCCACCTGAGCACCAGGAAGGTTCCAGGCCAAGGAAAACCCATGTATGAGGGACCTGACCTAGGTCCTTAGAAACCAGGTTGTCTCCGCCAAAACCTGACGGAGTGGTCATCAAAACCCGAACATGCCCAGTGCCTGCCACTGCCGACGTCTCTGTCTCCTGTATCATACACAGAAGTTCTCGGTGCCTGGGCTGGTGATTCATCTCCTACCCAAACCTTCTGAGGAAAAGAATGATACACTATAGAACCTCCCAAATCAGCAACAAAATATTTCAGACAGAGTGCCAAAACTTAAGAAAAAGTCAATAAATCAATCCAATTAATTTTCAAAAAGACAATAACGTGGTTAAATGGACTGACCCTAAACCCTTGTCCTTGGAGATTTAAAAAAAAAAAAAAAAGCCCTTTCATCCTTAATTTACACCCAGTTCTAAAAAGCTTGGCAAAACCATGGAGACAGTAAAAAGATCAGCGGTTGCCTGGGGGAGGGAGGAGCCGGCGGGGCACAGAGGGTTTCTCCGGCAGTGAGCGCACTCTGTAGGACACTGCAGGCTGAGCATCCCTAACCCGAAAATCCGAAATCTGGAATTCTCCCAAATCCGAAACTTTTTGAGCGCAGACATGAGATAGTGACACCTTTGCTTTCTGATGGTTCAATGTACGTAAGTTTTGTTTCAAGCCCAAAATTATTAAAAATATTGCATAAAATTACCTTCAGGCTATGTGTATGAGGTGTGTATGAAACATAAATGAGTTTCATGCTTAGGTTGGGTCCCATCCCTAAGGTATCTCATTATGTATATGCAAATAGTTCAAAATCCAAAGAAATGCCAAACGGAAACACTTCTGGTCCCAGGCATTTCGGATAAGGGATATTCCACCTGTACAATGATAGATACATGATGTACATTTATCCACATCCACAGAATGTCCACCACCAGCTGACCCCTTGTGTAAATGCCATGGACTGGGGGTGACACGTGTCAATGCAGGTTCATCAGCTGTAACGACTGTCCCTCTGGTGGGGTGTGGGTAACGGGGGAGGCTGTGCACGTGTGGGGCAGGGGGTACGCGCGAAATCTCTGCACCTGCTGCTCAATTCTGACCTAAAATTGCTCTAAAATATAAAATTTTTAAAACACAACCCCGTGGGCTGTACAGTTCCCAGCCCCTGCTGCATTTCGTGCTCTGGGAAGACAAAGACCCCGTAACGGAGATGGGGAAGGGGTGCTGCTCCAGGGATGGAGGACTCGGTTCCACCTCCTTAGTTAGGCCCCCGCCCCCCCATCTGCTAACCAGGAAGCCAAAGTCTGCGCTCGGTGGCCCCTTTGGTGGAATTCGGGATTCTCACGGGGCTCCGGCCGTCCGCCTCTGTGTTCTGGGGAGCTTGCTGGGGCTGGAACGGAGCCCCGCGGGGCACCCTCGGCGCAGAGCCGGGGTAGGCACGGCGGGGGGCGGGGGCCGGGGGTGCACCCTCCCGCAGAGGCGGCTGGCCTAGCGCAGACAGGCTGCCTGGATCCCAGGCCCGTGCCCAGGGAGGGAGACGCACCCTGACAGCAAAAATGCTGTTACTTCCCAAGGACAGCGACGCAGGAACACGCGGGACAGGGACACGGGAACACGCAGGACAGCGACACAGGAACACGCAGGACAGCAGCACAGGAACACGCGGGACGGCGACACAGGAGCATACGGGATGGTGACATGGGAACATGCGGGACGGCGACACGGGAACACGCGGGACGGCGACGCAGGGACACGCGGGACAGGGACGCAGGAACACGCGGGACGGCGACACGGGGACACGCGGGACAGGGACACAGGAACACGCGGGACAGGGACGCAGGGACACGCGGGACAGGGACGCAGGAACACGAGGGACAGGGACGCAGGAACACGAGGGACAGGGACGCAGGGACACGAGGGACAGGGACGCAGGGACACGCGGGACAGGGACACAGGGACACGCGGGACAGGGACGCAGGAACACGAGGGACAGGGACGCAGGAACTCGCGGGACAGGGACGCAGGGACACGCGGGACAGGGACGCAGGGACACGCGGGACAGGGACGCAGGGACACGCGGGACAGGGACACGGGAACACGCGGGACAGGGACGCAGGAACACGAGGGACAGGGACGCAGGGACACGAGGGACAGGGACGCAGGGACACGCGGGACAGGGACACGGGAACACGCGGGACAGGGACACAGGGACACGCGGGACAGGGACGCAGGGACACGCGGGACAGGGACGCAGGAACACGCGGGACAGGGACGCAGGAACACGCGGGACGGCGACACGGGGACACGCGGGACGGTGACACAGGAGCAGACGGGACGGCGACGCGGGGACACGCGGGACAGGGACGCGGGGACACGCGGGACGGTGACACAGGAGCAGACGGGACGGCGACGCGGGGACACGCGGGACAGGGACGCAGGAACACGCGGGACGGCGACGCAGGAACACGCGGGACAGGGACGCAGGAACACGCGGGACGGCGGCGCGGGGACACGCGGGACAGGGACACGGGAACACGCGGGACAGGGACGCAGGAACACGCGGCACCAGCAGCAAAGCAGGCGAAGCCCGTTCATTTCACTCACCAGTTTCTTGACGGAGAAAGACCCAATAATGTAAAAACTGAACAAAGTAGCCTTTGGACAGGCAGATCATCACCACTCACCTTTTAAGGGAAAAATGCACACAGCCCAGGGGGAGTCTCTGGGGTCAGGGCTCCTCCTGTCTTCCAGCCCAGGGAGCTGCCCCCGCTGTCCCCGCACTTAGCCTTCCCGTGCCTGGCAGTTCTGTGGTCACCACCCTTCGCCTGCACGCCCCCCCCAGGACCGGGGTGCCGGGGTGCCAGGGTGCCAGTCGTGGGGAGCTGCGGAAGTGGCCGTTCCACAGCCGCTGCCTCTTTTCCTTGACCCCAGCCTGCGGTTTGTGTCCCTTGGGGGTGGCAGCTGCCCTGCCTGCCCTGGGCCACACAGCCTTCATGGCTCCCAGGACAGCTTGCTGTTTCCGCAGGACACGCTCAGGGACCCGTCCCGACTCTTCTCTTCTGCAGTGTTACCCAAAATGTCTTATGGCCACGCATGACCAGGCCAGCCCACATGCGAGCAGGTGGCACATCTGAGCATGCAGGATGTGCCCGCGCCCCTTCTCGTTATGGGGGTTCCCTCTTCCGTGAGAGCTCGGCGGTGCCAAGCAGGCTCTGTGGCTGTGCACCGCTGTAATGTGTCTTTTTAAAATTCCTTTTCCTCCGGACACCGTGACTGGGAAGAGCACTGCAGTAAGCCACCGGCAACAGAGCAGTTCCGGGGTTTGGAAAATGTGGGGGCAGGAATATCGGGGTGCAGCGCACGGGGCATCCACCTGGGGAGGGTCGCTCCATCCCCTCCTGCACCTCTCTTTTCTTACCTCCTCACGTATGGAAACTGGGTTCTCACCCCTGCCAAGTACAGCATTCATCACGTGGTGGGCATGAATTAATAACACCAGCATTTTCCATTTATATGGCATTTAACTGCCTGCAAAATGCATTCAGTATCGCACTTAATCTTCACTCCACAAAACCGGACACTGTTTTAGAGCTGACCAAGTGCTCTCTAGTCAAGGCAGCTTTGTGTGACCCTGCTGGCACCCAGGTGAGTATCCCTGTCTGCGTATCATCGACGAGGAAACTGAGCTCTGGAGAGGTTCAAACAACAAGGCTCGTGATAAAAAAATTGCCCGCACGGTCTGGAAGAGGAGTTTGTGCGGCCACATTCAGGCAGCGTCATTCCCAGCAGCTGCACAGGGAAGCAAGCCGTGTCTGTGGGCGGACGGAGGGGTGAACAACATTCGGTGTATCCGTACAATGGAATATTACTCAGCCTTAAAAAGGAAGGAAATTCAGATACATGTTACAACATGGATCGTGCGAAGTTTAATAAGCCAGTCACAAAAAGACAAATACTGTGCGATTCCACATACATGAGAAGCCCGGCGCAGCTGAAATCTTAGGGACAGAAAGCGGAATGGCCGTGGCCAGGGGCCGGGGGAAGGGAGTAGGGGCGTTAGTGCTTAATGGAGGCAGAGCTTCAGCTTTGCAGGATGAAAGAGTTCTGGGGATGATGGTGGCACAGCAATGTAAATGTACCAACGCTTAAGGCCACTGAACTGTGCACTTAAAAATGATTAGGATGGTAAATTTCATGTTACGCGTATTGTACCACAATATAAAAAACTGAGGGGAAAAACCCCACGGTGCCAGTGCGAGGTGAGGAAGACACAGAGTGAACACGGGCTCCGCGTGGCGGGGGTCTGGGAGGGCGGTTTGCCGCTGAAGGTCGCACAAAACCCTGGATCCCGCTGTGCCTCTGTGGGCGGGAATGACCAGCCGAATGGCAAAGCCCAGCAGGTAACGGCAGCTGCCCCGTCACCTCGCAGCTGCCTCCAGCTTCGGTGGAGACGCGCGGATGTTAAGGGTTATCCTGAATGTTCTAAAACTTAGCACGAGCGGGAACAGGGCCTGGAAGAGCTAGCAGCGTGAATGCCTCGATTTCTTCTTAGGAATAATGTGAAAAGCCTGTCGGGTTTTATTCAAAACTGCTGTTTTCCACACTGGCCGTGGTGGCCGCGTAGATGCCGGGTGACAAGGGAAAGCAGAGAAGATTGAAACAAGATTCTCCTACATTCTTCTGGTGACAGATTTGGAACTGGAGCTAAGGAACACACCAGCCCAGCCAAAGTTTAAGGAAAACAATGCCATCTACAGCTGCCTCGGGGCATCTTTCTGAGCACAAAACAGCCTCTCCCCACTCCCTCCCGCTGTAGTTCAGGTTTGGTTTTTTCTTTTTTTTTTTTATTATTGATGTGAGGGTGTGGGTAATCCTTGCGAGCCAATATGTCATTTTGTTTAGATTTAGAAATATTTGATCATGCTGATTTAGCAAACGGAAAAAAAGTTTGCTATAGCAAGAATATTTCATCTCTGCAATAACTAGTCTGGGCACAAAGGGGTGAGACGCAGACAGGAGAGGGTCCTCCGCCTGACCACCCCCCAGCACTTAACTCCTAAGCCTGACCTTGATCTTCAGCAAAGGCACAGAACAACAGCTGTTTGTTTGTTTTTTTTCTCTTGCCTGGAAAATGAAGAACAAATTCTGAATCATAAGAATGTGTGAGTTATATTCTGTGACTTGCTCTGTCTCTTTTGTTTTGTTCAGTTACCTTTTTGTTTTAAAACTTTTTCTAGTCCTCCAAGGGGAAGCAAATATAACAAAATCAATCCCCTAAGGTCAGACAGACAAGATTTGGGTGGCTCACAGGTGGCTCAGAATTTACAGGATGTTCATGAAGTGGAGGTTATTATTACTAAATTATTATTATTAAATTAGAGCCCCTTTTCGGCTGGGTTTGCTTTTCTGAATGTTTGCTGTTCTCACAGAAGAAGTGGAGGGACAAGGAAATCAGGAAAGTGCATCCCATGAACGAAACGATGAGACACACTACGCCTGGCGAGAGGGGTGCTCTAAGTTAGTGCTTTGGGCTGGATGGGATTCTTACAAAGATCACTGCAGGAATTTTACTCTGAATTTTGGTCATTAGTTACATACAGCACAGACTAGAAATCAGAAAGGGGCAGTCAAATGTATCTGGGACCTTGTGGTAGAATTAAACTTAGGGTCGCAAGGGGCTTTAGAAAGCCCCCGTTTGCGTAATGCTCAACTGCTAGCTGCGAATTGCTAGATTCTCCTAAAAATCTTTAACTCTGCCTGTGGCCCGGCCGCACCCAGACCCACGGCAGCAGCATCTGGGCAGGACCCAGGCACTGGAATCTTTTAAAGCTCCCGGGCGATTCAGGGTGCAGCCCAGGCTTGTTGGACCTCCCCATCTGCTGGAGGAAGGCGCAGGTTAGCTAAGGTGCTGTCGGTAGCAGCGTTAGCACTGTAAGAACTCAGTTTCTTCTTTTAAACACCAGCATCATTTAAATAAAGTTTGCCACAATGTGATGAATCTTCAACACATATTATTAGAGAATAGGCAATTAAAATGTTTGTTAGTCCCAGAATATGAAATGTTGGGATGGGGAGAAAGGGCCCTATGTAAAAATTAAGGAGTAGAATTATAATATAAACACACACAAACAAATCCCAGGGAACCAGGAGAAGGAAGGAGAGACCGTCCTAACTAAAATCCCACTGAGGCGTGGACATGTCCTCTGCAAGGGCCCCATGCTATGGGACCACTCATCTGACCCAAACTACAGTCAACGCGTATTGTTAGGAAGCTTCCGTTTATTTCTAACGCTCCAGGGGTGAGCGATTCGCTGCTGGAAACCAGGTCCACCCCCTCCACACACACCTGATGTCTGCAGTGCTCTCTCTTTAAAACCATTTTTCCTGGCTCCACTTCTCGGTGTCACCAATACACATTACTCATGTGCTAACTTGAAAGGTTTGCATTATATTTTGTTGTGGTTTTCATCCTCTTTATCTCAGAAACATGTTACTACAATTATACAAGTTGCTCATCCAAGGAAAACAGCTCACACCACCAGCATAAGTAAGTTCCTAGAGCAGAGGCATAAAATATTCTCCCTAGATGTTTATTTGTTCTCTTTGTTTTGCAAAATGCTACGGGCCATGTTTTAATCTAAAGCCAGTGCACACATCGGGTTTACCGAACCCTGAAGCTGGAGCTGAAAGTAATTATAAAGACCAAAATGTGCTACTCTTTATCTGTGGAAAGGAGGCTGCTACAGCATTACATACTGGGGGGAATAACGCGTTACCACACCCAGAGTAGTCCTCCGAAAGTGCAAATGTGCTGAAGCTGAGCCACCTGTATCCTTTCGCCCCAGCGTCCAGCCACTCCTGGCCCCAGTCTGGGGAGGGGTCTAAGCTTGGGGTACAGGCTGCAACGACTGTGTGTGAGGAGGTTCTTGCCGTGGGCCCATTTCAGGATTGCATTGTGGCTTTCAGCTCTGATGTGGAGGCAGGTGACTCATGACATGTCACAGATGATGCTTCATGCAAAGAGCAGCCTGGAGTTAAGAGCCTTCAAAGTCCAGCGCTGGGGCCTTCCAGCTCCGTGACTCTCAGCCCAACTGTCCCCTCTGATGATGACTGTAGGTTGCTGCAAGGACTGGTGGTGTTCACAGCCGGAGCAGGCACTGGGCTTCTGACTACGTACCAGGGGCACAGTCCGCTGCTCCGTCAGTTAACTCTTTCCTTGCCCCAGTCCTGTGTTTCCCACCACCTGCACATTTATCCATTCGGTCAGTATCCAGATAATACACATTATCCAGTGTATTAACTGCTGAGTCCTCTACTCTTCTAATCGTTTCTCATTTTATCAGTCCGTTGCTTATTGGGATCACTACAAATTCAATTTAGCCAAAATTTGATACTGTGTTTGGTTTCTGTGTGATAAATTTGGTAGCGTTCTTTCTAAACTCACCCTGGATTATTGGGTTTTTTCAATCTTTTGCTTTGAACAACATATGGAGCTATTAGCAAGTCTAAGCACCTACAAAAGAAATGTTGCCCATGCCAACAAAGTTTTGATTATTTTGCAATAACTCAAAGACAAGGAGAGTAAGGAGAAACTTAACAATGGCTCACTCGCTGAGCCTCCCCGCCCCCAGCACACGCTACATCATCTTCCAACACGCCTGCTTAACCGGACTCACTCGCCTTCCCTGCTGGGGGGCAGCCTGATCCCAGGCCCCAAAGGCCCAGAGTGATTATGCTCTTCCATAAAAGGTCTGGGCAGGTGAAGTGTTCGCCACCAGAATGATTTTGGAAAGAAAGAAAACGCAAATGTTTCCATTCATGAGCACAAATGCTCATGCAGTCAGGCCGTCTAAGTAAAACCTGTAAACCTATAAATCGTGTGATTTCGCAAACTGCAATTTTCAAGTGGCTTTGCAATATATTGTTTAAAGATGCAAATAGTCAAGTCACGGGGGAAAAAGACTAAATCTAATTTTAAAAGGAAGGAAATTTTAGAAGGAAGAAGCACAAAATTATTTAAAACCTTTTCATGCCCATTATAATAACTTCTCACCATTGCTTTGGAGGTAAATAGCAAAAGCTGGTGCTGAGCAGGACAAGGTTGTAGACTTGCATGGTATTTAGTCCCAGGTGAGGAAAACTTTGCGAAGGAGCCCCACAAACCCTGCCCTCCTCCCTCATCCGCTTACCCAGTACAGAACATGAAAATGCAAATAAGATCTCTCACTCTTTCTTCTTCATAAGAAGAAAAAGGGAGGCAGGGGGAGAAGTTAGTAATTTTGCTTCCTAAAAGACTAAAAATAAGAATCTTTGTATTTCCAAGAATGCGTTCTGTCCAGCATGGAGTGAAGTATAATAAATAAGATACCGTAGGTGCTATACGCAGCTTTTAAAGAGAAAATAAAAAAGTATTCAGCAAGTAGATGCATGAAGTTCAGTTTCAAACATGGTGAAATAGCTCTGGCTCTGGGCCACAAGACTCTCCCAAGAATCATGATATAATTTATGGCCACACGGCTCATCTAATTTCTTCACCTGTAGGTTTAACGCAGACGTGGTATTCGTATTTAATAGAGCAGCTGGCTGCATCTTGAAGAAGGTGATGACATGATACAGGAACGAGCAAAGGGAGCCTCCCTCTCAAAGAGGCCCCGATTTCTTACTTAATGGAACTATCCATCCAGGGCCGGTCAGACCACATTCTGAACAAAACAGATATTGAAAAGAACATGTAATGGGCACCGAAGGCATATGTTTTCAAATGACCTGTTATTTTTGGAATTTTATTCAATTCATATAAAAAATTAGACTGCTGATAAATGTCCCCAAGAAGCCAGGATGTGGTCTGCAAGGGTGACTCTATGTAATAAGCCCACAGTACAGTCTTTTAAAATCCAATATACGCTTGTAATTTCTTGATTCATGTGATTGAATCAAGCTAAAAAGTAACAGGTTCGTGGTGGAATATTCCAGGCTCCTTCCCGATGTCTGTGATGCAGCTGCAGTGGTCCCTGCTCATCTGCAGGTCCCCTTCCCAGGCTGAGGCCACCTGGGGGCACGGGACAGCCAGATATTCTGAGAGAGAGAGACCATTTTCACACAACTTTTATTACAGTAGATTGTTGTGATTGTTCTATTTTATTAGTAGTGGCTGTTGTTAATATCTTACTGTGCCTAATTTATAAATGAAACTTTATCATAGGTAAGTATGTACAGCATGGAAAAAAACATAGTGTGTGTGTGTATATATATATATATATATATATAGTGTGTGTGTGTGTGTGTGTGTGTACTATGTTAGCTACTATATTAGTTCTTCTTTGTCCTTCACAGAGCTTCTTTACGCAAGCAAACACAAGCACTGATCCTCACATCTCCACACAAGCAGAGTGTGCACCGTAACAACGCACTGTGGAGATCTTCCCACGTGGCGCACAGACGGCGTCTCCGTGTCCTTACGGGTACACAGTGTTCCACTGTCCACAGTTTCCAGTATTTCCTCGACCAGTCCCCACGGATGGGCATTAAGGTTTCTAATTTTTTGCTATTTCAAACAAAGCTACCGTGTATACCCTTGAACGTAAGTGTATCCGAAAGAATTCCGATGGGAACTGTCAAACTACTGCTCATCCGCGCTGGGTCACTTTACGGTCCCATTGGCAGTGGTCCCTGTCCCCCCCCTCCCCCCAGCCCCACCGGTGTCTGGTCAGCTGCCGGGTGTTTCCTACTCTGAGGTTTCCCGACCACTGTACATTTTTTTGCTTAGTAAGAATGAGGTTGAACATCTTCCCGTATGTTTTAGACTCTTTAAGTTCCTTTTTCCTTTTTTGTGGCTGTCTGTTCAGATCCTTTGCCTATTTTTCTGTAATTTTATTAACTTAAAAGGATTTTTAGAAATTTCTATACTAATATATTAGCCATTTATCTGTGATATGAGTCAAAAATAGTTTTCCTAGTTTTTTTCCTCTTTTTTAGGTAACTTTTTCCCAGTGCAAAAAGTGGCTTAAATATATATATATATACACACACATATATACATACATATACATATTTATGTATGGTATGTGTGTCTACATATAGTTAATTTTTATCAATCTTTCTTTCATGGTTTCTGAATTTTATGTCAGGTAGAAAGTTCTGACAAATCCACAGCTATGAAGATCTCCTATGTTTTCTTCTGGTATTTAATTTTTTTTTATTTTGAAAAAATTTAAACCTATATAAAGTAGAGACAATGCTATAATTAACCCCCATATACCCACCACCTAAATTCAACAGCTCTCAAGGTTTTGCCTTCTACAAAGTTATTTTAAACAAAACCCAAAATACCAAATCATTTTACTACTATGTACTTCAATATGCATTTTTAAATTATGAATATTTTCTTACATAGAATGATAATGCTGTTATTATGTGTAACAAATTTAACAATACTATTTGTCATCATCTAATACTTGATCTATAGTCAATTTTCTCCAATTGCCCCAGAAATGCATCTTTCCAGTTGGTTTGTCCAAATAATGAGGTATCTGTGGTTTCATTTTTGAAAACATTTAACTACTGAAATAACTGACCTATTAGAAGTTCATCCTGGTGTGTGGTATGATTTATTCACTCTTCCATACGGTTGTGCAGTTTTCATAACATTTATTGGATAGTCTCTTTTTCTTCATTGATTTTAAATGATATTTTTTCACTTATTTATTCCATATATATTTGGGACTACCTCTGGCTTTCTAATCTATGTCACTGTCCTGTTTGTTCATTCACCAGTAGCACATTATTTTAATTGTTGAGGCTGCATAATGTATTTAATAACTGGTAGCTCTTATTTATTTATTTGTGTGAACTTTAGAATCTGCTTGTCTAATTTTTTTAAAACGGTTGGTATTTTCTTGGGAATGTGTTAGACTTAATAAATTAACTTAGGAAGGATTCATGTGCTAACAATGTTGAATTTTCCTATTCTAGAACATGATTGTTTTTCCAACGCCCTGTGCGGTCTTCAGGGGAGCGTTACCGGCGCCCACACATAGACCGTGCGGTGCGCAGCTCACGTTCAGCGCGTGCCTGGGTATTTAACCCACGCTGTCGCCGGGGCAAATGTGACCTTTCCTTCCTCTGAGTGCTTGACTGGGTCCTTGGTGGAGGTGCAGCTTTCAGCAGTGCCAGGTTCTTTCTCCTCTGCGCAGGTGCTCAGGCCCAGCTCACCTGTGCTGTGACAGCCTGAGCACGCCTGACACTCACCCGGGACCCAGTCAGGGCCCGGCCCCTAACGCCTTCCCATCCTCACTACCCCCCCCCGCCCCCCCCCACCCCCCGCTGACCCGCGGGGCTCCAGGAGCTGGGAGTTTGGAGCAAGCAGGAGACATGAACCAGCTGCAAAAAAACAAACTCTGGGAGCTGTTTTTTTCTTTTCTGGCAAGCTTTTAAGGACACTAAACCCTGATACGCAGCAAATAATTTTCTAACTGTGATTAACTGTGCTGCAAGACACTCATCCACCTAGTAATACTTTTGGTTTCCCAAGAAAGGTTATGACAGGCCCTGGACGGTTATTTTGAGTATCAGACTCTCTACCTGTCCCTGTCCCCCCTGCCCAGGGGTCCCCGTCCACCCCCAGGTGTCCTCACTCATGGCTAGGGGGGCAGGGTCTCCTCTGTTGTGAGAGGGGCGTCCAGGCAGCTGAGGCGGGGCTGGCAGTTACCTCACAGCACGGTCCCCTGGCTGAGGACACCGCGCCCAGCCTGCTTTTCTGCCGACTGTGACAGGTGAGGACTGAACAAGCTCTTCTCTGTGATGCGGGAGGGACCCCAGCCTTCGCTCGCTCATACCCTGCGGCTCCCTGTCAACTTGAGTCGTTTGTCCCGCAGTGTCCCCTGGATTCCTGCAAATCTCTACCTTCCATCAATCCCTCCACCTGGACCGTTCTTCCCTGCCCTTCCCCTCCTCCTCCTGCTGCCATCATCAGAGGTCAGGACCGACGGCCTCCTCCTCCTCCACTCCATCCTCCACTCCATCCTCCACACGGCCGCCAGCGTCTGTCCTATGCCAGACTCCCAGGGTCTGCCGTCGTCCCACACCGCTGGTCTTGCCATTCAAGGCTCTCCACTGCCCAGACGGGCTCCGTTCCTTCTGCCTTCATGTGTCCTTCCCTCCCGCGCACCAACCTCCATCTTTCCACGTGTCACATCCTCCCCGCCCTCTGCCTATGAAGTCTTCCAGGACTCCCTGAGCCTCTCGTTCCTCGGCTCCCGCAACTCACGGCGCACGACATCAAATTGCGATTCTCTGCGTGCGACCTCACCTGGGAGCTCTGAGCCCCGGGGAGGCTCTCGGGTCCCAGAGCAGGGCTCGCTCCTCATCGCCGGGTCCACACGTGTGCCCAGAGCCATCAGCTCCTCCCATTCGCCGCGGACGCTTCTCGGCCCTTCTCACGCGTCATCGTGACTGCCTTCTGCCTTTCTGGGTAACGGTGAGTGACACTCGGCTCCCACTCACTAGGTGCCTGTGAGGAGTGTCGCCTGTCCCTTCGCGGTCAGCTGTTCTCCCGCCCGGTGCCCGGCTGCAGTCTCAACCTCCGCTGGCGCTGCACGCAGCTCTTGGTTTGCTTTTGTTTGGTGAGAAGTGAGTTTGTTTCCCATCTTCAGTACGCTGCTCCTTCCCATTTGATAAAAATGTCTAATAACACTCGAAAGCCCCTCTTTTTAGAGGCTTGATCTGTTCTGAGCACAGGGGCTGGATGCTGGTGCGACCACAGCTCCGGCTGGTCTCCGACAGGGACCGGGGAGGGTGGCTGCTGACACGTGCCAAGTGGCTTCTCACCCCAGCCGCTCCCAAGCCGGGATGGGATGTGCTCAGAGGCTGGTTTTAGCTCTGACAGGCATGCCAGTATGACATGGTGGTTTAAATGATGCCCCTTGCTTAATATAAAAATTTCTCAACATTTTATAACATCCTGAAATATTTTCGAGAGGAACAGGGAACACACCAACGCCAGAGGCGGAGAAATCTGAATTCAAGGGGTACCAAGGGAGGCTTGACTGCTGCTGGATGCGGTTAAAAGGCAGCAGGACCCCACGTAGGTAGAATCATGCAGGGGAGGGAGAGAAATATCTCAGAAGCAAAGCGACTACTTGGAGAGCTGCTCTCAGCCCTCAGAACCCACGGGGAACCCTTCACGGCGAGCGGAGCCAGCTGGTTCCTGGCACTCCCCCATCTGGGGCAGCCTGCGGGTTCAAGGTCACACAGAGACACTACAAGGAAAAGGGCCCAAGCCAGAACAAGGGGACACTCTCTCACGCCGTGGACATTAGCGCCAGGAGACAGCAATGGCCCAGTGGGAGGGGCGGGCTTTGGAATGGCGTGAAATCTGTCAGCAATATGTTGGCTCATTTTTCTCTAGAAATATTCCATCACCCCAGGGGGTAGCCCAGATGTTGGCAGGACTCGCCTCCTCAGCTATCCCAGAACAAAATATCAATTCTCAGCCCTTCTTCCCATTACAAGTAAGAAAAAAATCTGCTTCAACCCCGGGTGGCAGGTGTGTGCCAGCCAGGTGGTGAGGTCGTCTGCGAAAGGGCCCCGAGAATCAGAGGAGTGCCGCAGACAGCCACAACTGACTGCGCAGTGACAACTGACTCAGCGGCCCACGGAGAAGTAACCAACCCCCTTGTCCCAGTTATTCTCAGGGAGAACAGCGTAGACGTCTCTGCTCTCCGTTCACCTCTCTTCCGGCTTCCTGTGTGTTGGTCGTGACATCAGGCAATACAACGACTGAGCATTATTTATACCCTAAGTGACAGAGTGACGGAAGTGAGTTCTGCCGAGAGCTGGGTGGGACACGGCTGAATCGCCTGCACCCTGATAAATGACCTCCTTCCACGTGGATCAGAGTTTGGTGGCAGCACTGTCATCCCTGGGTGCTCTGCCCAAATACGCCCCCGTCCAACAAATGATTCGTCTTTCCAATAAACAGCTCTGGAGCTTTGGACCCAGGAAAAATAAGAAGAGGACATTATGAATTCTCTTGGATTTTAAATTTGATTTTCTAAGAGATTTATGTTACTCAGTTAAGGAAAAATAAACTTAGCAAAGGAAAAATTTTCAAAATATCCTCAGATCCTTTGTGCCTTTCCTAGTCACAAATGTCTGGACTACACAGGACAATTAGAACAATGTTCACAAAGCCCTTCTGGTGGGTTCGTTCACAGGCGGGACAGCTGGGCGGCATGGGACCAAGACACGACAGAGGGAGGGAGGGGCAGCCAGTGGCAGGGACCCCTGCCATACACCAGGATTGCTTGGGAGAGGTTTGTAATCCCTGTCCTCTGGTCGTGAGTAAACAGGTCTGGGTGGGGCCCAGGAAACTGTACTTTTCAAGAGCTGTATCAAACAAGTCTAATGATCACTCAATTTGCAAAACGATGACCCTGATGAATTATGACCTATTCCAAATCCATGGTTATGTGGCTCTAGCTGAAATATTTCAATTAATGCAGAATTTCCCTCCTATGCATAAATATGTAGATGTCTATCTACAATTTCACATTGCAACCAGAAGAATATTCTCTTCTTTTATGTATTTTTTAAAGGACTCACCTAAGGGTACTAAAATCCAGATAATCATCTTACATGTGAGTTCCAAAAAACGCGACCAACTCCACATCAGTAGGAAAGTTTTCCTTTCCCTTTGTGGGATGTAGTAATAAGACCTTTGTGGCCAAGGTTTTCTCAGCGTGAAACAGCTGCAGGTTGCTGGTTAAATCTCAGGTACTCAGCTTACCCTTCTCAGGAAACTGGCTTTGGAATGGCCACTAAGGCACCAGGAGTAGGAACCTTACATCACTGCTACCAAGATAAAACATTTTAAAGCCATTTTTTAAGTTAAAGGATATTAAATCATTTCTCTAGATTTCATGGAAATTGTAGCCTCAAATCATCTACTTTAAACACCAAAGTTACAAAAAAATTACAATAATTTTTTTTTTTTTTTTTTTGAGACAGAGTCTCATTCTGTTGCCCAGGCTAGATTGCCGTGGTGTCATGATAGCTCACAGCAACCTCAAACTCCTGGGCTCAAGCAATCCTCCTGCCTCAGCCTCCCTGGAAGCTGGGACTACAGGCATGCACCACCATGCCTGGCTAATTTTTCTATATATATATTTTTAGCTGTCTATATAATTTCTTTCTATTTTTAGTAGAGACAGAGTCTTGCTCTTGCTCAGGCTGGTCTCGAACTCCTGAGCTCAAACAATCCGCCCGTCTCGGTCTCCCAGGCTGCTAGGATTACAGGCGTGAGCCACCGTGCCCAGCCACAATAAAATTTTAGTTAAAAAAAGTCCTTGCAGCTTAAGACTAAAAATAAAACCTATGAATCATCTTTGTCCTAATGAGGATTAATAATAACCATAATCATTCAATAAACAGGTAGCAGGTGGTGCTTTCAGAGTTTTAGATGTATCAACTCATTTGATCCTCGTAACAACCCTATGTGCTAGGCACTATTATCATTCCCAGTTTGCAGATAAGGACACTGAGGCAGAGGTTAAGATACCTGCCTATGCTAATACAAGTAGTAACTAAAAGTGGTGGAATCTGAACCTATACTAGTGGCTTCAGGGGCTACAGAAAAAGCCTTGAGTCAAATATCAGGTTAGTAAACCTTTTAAGGTAAATGACAGCACCTATTTAAGAAATAGACTAATCAGTTGGTCTTTAAAAAAAAAAAACTATCATACCACGATCGAAGGATTTATCCTATCTCATTTGCTTTAGCTTTTATTAAACCATTTTCTAGACGTTTGCTACCTCGTTTCTAAGTCTTTTTAAATGATTCTAATTGTCTCAGTTATTTCTTCAAATTCAGCGGTGTATTATTTAGCGTAGCCTTTGCTATCAATTCACAAAGCAAATTCAGCACAGCACTGGGTGAAACAACAGATAGGATTTCAATTTTACTGGCAGTACCTTCTGTGTTTAATTACTCATTCTGTTAAAAGCTAAAACTGGTTATTCCTCGCTTGTCACCTGCAGTATAAAAAAATGGAGCTGTCTAAAACAAAAATATGTAATTACTTTCCTTCTGGAAAAGGTCTGAATGAATTGAAAGTGTTACAAAGCACATTTTCACTAGGGAGCTTGACAGATGAGGAAATCAAACAGGCTTTCAGCTCTTTGTACGTTCAGGTCCTTGGCTCATTCAAGTGTGTGAGGGAGCGTGTGTGCCTGTGTGCGTGTTCCATTCATTAACTTCTTCCCTCCACAAATATTCATCGAGCACCTGCTATGTACTAGGCATCGGCGCAGTAATGTTTAGAGTCCTAAATAGCCCACATAGTGTCAAATAGAAGTACAAAAACATTTTCCAAATCCGGTTTAGATTTGTTTAAAGACATCTGCCTGTGCCCATCAATACAGGAGTGGATTAATAAAATGTGGTATATGTACACCATGGCGTACTGTGCTCAGCCATTAAAAACAATGGTGAACTAACACCTCTTGCATTAACCTGGATGGAACTGGAGACCATTCTTCTAAGTGAAGTATCACAAGAATGGAAAAACACCACATGTACTTACCATTAAATTGGAACTAGTGATCAACACCTATGTGCACATACGGAAATAACACTCATTGGAAATCAAGCATGTGGAGGGGGAGGGGGAGGGGGAAATTCACACCTAAGGGGTACAATGCACACTCGATCTGGGGGATGGGCACACTTACAACTTTGACTCAAATGGTACAAAAGCAATGTATGTAACCAAAACATTTGTACCCCCGTAATATTCTGAAATAAAATTTAAAAAAGATATATGCTTGTTTGAAATATCCTATTCTCAGAACAGTTGAGAGTTCATCATGCTTCAAACTTCCACACTGACTTAAGCACGTTCATTTCAGCCTAGCAAATATGAGCTGAAGTTAATGTTTTTCCTTTCCAATTTGCAAGGACATCCCATCTAAACAATATGCTTCCAAAAAAGACCAAATTTAGTTTTTGTTTACATCTTTATCAACTCAAGGTTATCTCCACATATTGCTATGTGGCTTATTAAATCTTCATTATTTGAGGAAATTGCATTTCCATTTTTAAGATAAAAACGTGTAAACCTGTTTTATAACACTGGGGTTCATGGGCAAACATATGCATGCAAGTTGTTCCAAAATCAAATAAAATATACAATAAATTGATATACAAGATAGATTCCCAATAAATAAAACCTCACATTGAAAATGTGGTCATCTGATGTTGGGATTTACTGTATTGCATCGATTTTTTTTTTTTTTTTATGTAAAGTGTGAAGGGGTCTGGAATATGCCACCCAAAACATGCCACTTTGGCATAAGGATTATTTTGAGCAACTGAGAATCAGCAAACACAGATCTCTCTGCCCTCAGACAGCAGGACATAAACTTCCCCTTGTGCAGGTCCCCCCATGCCCCCGACACCAGGACGGGAGAGCCACTCCCATCACCGGAGACGGAGCGCCAGCCCCAGGGAAAGTCCACACGAACACACTTCACTAATCGTCCCTTGGTTTCCCCGTATGTTTCCCAGTCGCTTCCCCACAATTCATTGTCCCTTAAAGCCCAAATCCTCTTTCCTTTATTAAGAAGGATATGTAAGTGCCCAAGTCGAACTGCTTGAGTTTCACTTCTTTTCTGTAAACTCCCATGCACATAAAATATTTAACTATTTGTGCTCTTTCCTGCTGTTAATCTGACTTTTGTCAGTTAAATTTGCGGGCGCCCAGACACTAAACCTAAGCAGGTAAAGAGTCCCTCTTCCCTGACACGTGCATGGCAGGTCATGTATTTCTCTTAAGAACAATGGGTTTTATTTTACATTTCAATAGTAGCCAATTCTTTTGCCCAACCCTGACACGACAGAGCAGAGATTACAGCCATAGCACGCAGAGCACCCAGCAGTGCTGCTCTTCTTCCCAGGGCCGGCCCCACGCAGAGGCCAGGTTGCTGGCTGGCTCTAGAACATTTTTCCCATGCACAGATCCTCGGCAGGTGCGCGTACGGGCACGTGCACGATGTCCTCGACAACGCCGTCTGGCTGCTTACACCTAAGCCAACTAGAGAACAGGCAAATTCACATAAGAAATTCTGCCCGCAAGTAGAAAATCTCCATAAAGTATGTGAAAGTGAACCATTTTTGGAGATTCCTCGGAAGGATCCGACGAGGTGAGGGGACCGTTTGGGGTCTATGTCCCCTCCAACGTCTAGTTGCTGCTGGAGGGCTCCACACTCCCAACAGGGACTCGACTTTACTCAAATTGTTAGTAGTTTCTGTGCAGCTCTCTGTGGAACAAGGGAAGCAGCTAAGCTGACCAATGCAGGCCAGATTTGTCAGCAAATGGGGACACCTGATTTAAAAGACTGATGCCAGCCGGGCGCGGTGGCTCACACCTGTAATCCTAGCACTCTGGGAGGCTGAGGCGGGCGGATGGTTTGAGCTCAGGAGTTCGAGACCAGCCTGAGCAAGAGCCAAACCCCCGTCTCGACTAAAAATAGAAATAAATTACATGGACATCTTAAAATATATATAGAAAAAACTAGCTGGGCATGGTGGCGCGTGCCTGTAGTCCCAGCTACTCGGGAGGCTGAGGCAGGAGGATCACTTGAGCCCAGGAGTTTGAGGTTGCTGTGAGCTAGGCTGACGCCACAGCACTCCAGCCCGGGCAACAGAGTGAGACTCTGTCTCAAAAAAAAAAAAAAAATAAATAAATAAAATAAATAAATAAATAAAAGACTGATGCCTACTAGAATATTCCACAGTGTGGCCATGGTGTTAAGAGGTTTTCAAGTCCTGTCACACCAGCCATCATTGTATGGTCATGGGCCACAGGGAAATGTCCTGCTAGCTTCTAATCAGAGATAAAGTGATCACTAGAATATTCTTTCACGTGCCAACATCCTCAAAAGGCGTGTGTCTGGGCACAGGCAGCATGTTCTCCACGACGCTGTCTGGCTGTTTAAACCTCAGTCAACCAGACAGCAACACTCAGGAAAGAATATTCACGCACAACGGGGGGTAGAAGGCATGGAGACACGAGACTGCCAGCCAGGGTCGATGACACAGGCAGGAAAGGAATGTTCTCCCAGGGAGGTTGGCTAAGCCCATCCTCTTCACGACAGAGAATGTTTAATAAGTTTGATTTCACTGAAAACTCTGTAACAAGCCAAAACCCAAAAGCTGTACATAGTTCGGATTAAGAATCAAGACCTCAACTCATAATTCTCGGGCAAGAGGGATTTATTGTATTGTTTGTCAAATTCAAGTTTTACTCGATGTCCATAAACCCGGCTGCCTGCAGCTCCCTGACACGGCCAGACCCCCGAAGAGAGGAGGCGCGGACCCTGGAGCCTCAGGCAGGATTTTTCTGGATTAGCGGCCGCACAAAGCAAGAGTCAAAGCCTGTTCAGACCCCAAGCCTTCCTCAGCTCTGCTCCTCACACGGACCCACCGTGCTGGCCCGGCCTGGACCTCTGACCGCCGACAAAGCCGGAATGCCTGCGTGCTGCCCGTGTGTGACTCCCCCGATCCGACGGTCCGAGAAGACCCCAGACAACCGCTGGCCCTTTCACGGGCAGCGGGCTCTGCCCCAGACCACTCCTTCCGTTGGCACCTTACTGCAGAGAGCTGGCTCGGCCACCAAGCGCTCCATCGCTCCTAAGCAGGTAGGAGGGGCATTTTGTGCTAAAAGCGGCAACTCAAGCTCCAGGTAGCCAGAATGTCAGCAATCAAACCCCTCAGGGGGAAGATAATCAGAGGCTGAACAAGGGCCGTGGCCAGAGGCCCTAGAATTTAAACTGAGACTCTTAAAATTAATGATCGTCTCTGATGTTCGCAGAGGACCGACAGCAGACGCCACGCACAGAAACATTTTCCAGCCACCCGTGTCCGTGCTCTGTCACACGCTTGCTTTGCTGAGGCATGTGTGTTGCAGGAGATTCCCAACACCAGAGCAGAAGTGTTTTCCAACGCACCATGAGTCACAGGCAGTGCCTGTGTGAGAAAAACCAGGGATGTGAAGTTCAGGACTTTGTGTAATTTGTTGGGCTGTCAAACTTTAATGACTCTTCTGCCAGAATGATTTTGTTCAGTTAAAACTAAAACTAACCAGACGGATGACAAATATTTACGATCAGGGTCAAGAGTGTTTACTCTTCAGCAGTTAGCTCTGAAAACAAAAGAGCTTTGACCAAAGACGGACTGACCGCAGCCAGCGCGGGGCTTAGCGCTCATTAGCAGGGCCACAGACCTGCAGCGGCACCATTTCAGGAGGCCACCCTTCCAGGAATCGGCCACGCACACAGGTGACAAAGTCCATCCCTTCCTGGCAGTATCTGTTTCTACAGGCCGCGCACACACGCATACAATATGATATGGTTTCCCTTAGAAAGTCAGACTGCCAAATAATTACCACATTTCTAATTTTAAAATTGAGTTAGCAAACGCCAAAGCAGAGGCTGAGGCTTGCTTTTAATTTTTGCTCTACTAAAATTAAACTAGATGTCATGTGCTCACTTTTTCCTTATTACCAGTGGCAAACTACATTTCTAAAAAGCTGTAAGGCATTTTTTTTTTTTGGCTGTTATTCATCCATACACACACCTCCATGTGTAATCCATACAGAAACAAAGACAGCAGAGAAGGAAGAGGACCAATTCGCTCTTACAAGAAATGACAGCGTCTTTCCACAAAGAGGAAATCAGAATTCATGTTTGGAATATAATAATTTTGAAAAGATCACTTTTCCTAGCAGCAGCGCGACAGTGGCTCTCGCCCTGTGTAAGGGGAGGCACACATACGTGAGTATACAGACGGTTTGTAAGTATCACTGCACACAGGAAAGCCAGGGGAACTTACGCAGATCCACGGCCATGTTGCTGTGTCTTGATTTATAAGCTGAAGATGAAAGGACAGGAAACAAGAGAAAGAAAATAGGAGAAAAGAGAAGAAATATAGGAAGAGACAAAGAAGACAGAGGAGAGAAAAAGGGGAGAGGAAGAGAGAGAAGGAAGAGGAAGAAGGAAAAAAAAGGGGAGAGGATGAGAGAGAAGGAAGAGGAAGAAGGAAAAGAAGGAGAGAGGAAGAGAGAAGGAGGCAGAGAGAGAAGAGAACCCTCCTTATATCACCCCCGCGTCCTCACCCACTCTTCCCACAGCCCAAATAAGGCCGGCGCTAACTCCACACTCAACCGTGCAGTTATTTTCAACATGTCCATTCAGCCCGACAGCTGAGCTGAATTGTTTTCGCTGTATAGTCACCTAATCCAATTCGGCCCATTTATTCATTGCCTATGTGAGGACTTACTCACCTTTTATTCTGTGTGTTTAATAACTGGACTGCTACGTTCTTGTGAGAAACAGGTAAGTCTTGTACTTCTGAAAAACTCACTCTGATCTACGCAGTTCATTGTAGTTGAAAAGAAATGCAGCGGAGAATTATCCCACCTGCTAGTGTCACTCCACACGCGAGGACACTAGTGTGCTCCGGGGGCCTGCTCAGACCTGTCACAGCCAGGCGCCGTGGGAGCCTGGCCCAGGAAGCCTGGTCCCAGGGGCATGTCCCGCCGGGGCAGCAGGCTCCCAGGGCTGGGAAGGCAGGGCCTTAGTGAGGGGCTTCCAGACAGACGGGGACACAGCGGTGGAGGCGGAGTGGGAACAGGTCTGAGCCCAGGTTACAGTCACGAGAGCGTAAACACAGATAACAGGGAAGGAAAGGTGACCAACTCAGTCTAACAAGAAATAGCCTCTTGCCATAAAGCATACTGATGCCTAAACATCAGACTTCGCTATTCACCGGGCTTCCAAAAGACATCACAACAACTACCTGGGCGGTGGGCCCGCGGGCAGGGGGGAGCCCCACAACCCTGGAGGTCTGGCCCCACCGGCCAGCTTGGCCCTTCTCCATCCCAGCAGCCCAGCCCCAGCCCTGCATGTCCTACATGTCCAAGGGTTCTCATCCTCTTCTGCTGTGCGTTCATTTTAACAATACAGGTTATGAGGAAAAACTGAATGCACACACACACACACACACACACACACACAAAATGACACACATCAGAGGTTTGGGAGCAGCAGAGAACCTTCGAGACGGTCTGGGTTAAGACCTCATTTTTCAGGTCAGAAAACTCCCTGGGAGGTTAAGTGACTTGCACAGGTTCACAGGGGTGGTGTCCTCACGATCATGCCACCCGACTCCACACACGTGCTAAATGCTCAGGCGTTTATGAGTTGCAGGCATGTGGGGGGGGGGAACACGTGATATCTTTAGGAGCCACAGCAGGCACTCAAAAATAACTGGAATGAATAAATAAATGATGAGTATTTAGCACGGTTCGCTTGGTAAGAACAAGATCTCACACAAGCCATCACCACAGAAGAGTCTCCTCATCATACACATCACAGCCCTGGTTCCCAAAGGATGTCTTGAGTTTATATCCCGAAGTTTTAAAAAGCTAAAAGCAAAAACAAACAAAAGACCAATTAAACCAATTTCTTGAAGAACCCCATGACCTTAAGCCAAAACACAAGCTTAGGAAAGGACAACAAAGCTGCCAAAGGTGCTGTCAACAAATTAGAGCCTGCAACACCCCCTCCCCCAGCCACCTTGTCCCTGATTTCAAAGCAGCTCCCTCCAAACTGCTCGCTGAGCAAGAGCTGCCCTGTGGGGTTGCCTTGAAGGATGTGACTCAAATGTTATCAGTGCTGGTGAGACTGCAAAGCACTTTCTTTGAATACATGATTCCAAATGTAGAAATGAACTTCGAATGTCTTCAGGACCATGAAGGACCTACAAAACTACCCAGTGTGTGTGTGTGTGTGTGTGTGCATGCGTGTGCATGCTTGCACTGGGGGTGCGTATGTGTGCGCTGGTGGAAGGAATGAGGAATCCTCAGAAAATTTTCCTCTGCTAGAACAAGCTTCAATTTCATTTGAAAAACACAATAGTTTAGATTTTTCCTCTGTGATCCAAACATGACAGATTACATAGCGCTGCCGTCCTTCGGGTCCCATCGGCAGATGCATAAAGAGCAAAGCCACTTTCCTGCTCCTGTATTGTCAACACACACGGCGACTGCGATTGGACTGATTAAAACGACGTCAGTGACAAAGCCCAGTCTCTCAGGGGCGCTGGCCACATTTCCACGTGCTCAGTGGCCAGTGGCTACCCAGCAGAACCAGCACCAATTAGAGAACATTCCCTTCAACAAAGATTGTCCCATCCTATTGGTCGGTGCTGACCCAGACCCACAGGCTGTCCTGACCTTGTTTCAGCGGGTGGATGGGGCCCTCTACGCAACGCTGAGGTTCAGCCAGGCATTGTCTAGAGACTTCCAGGCACTTACAAGATCCCACTTCTATATAAATGTAGTCACGAGCTACATGGTAACATTTCGGTCAACAATGAAGCTCATATAGGACTGTGGCCCCACAGATTATAACAGCTACACCATACGACCAGGTGTGTCGGAGGCTACAGCATCCAGGTGTGTGGAAGTAACTCTGTGATGTTCACACAGCGATGAAATAGCCTAACGACACGTTTCTCAGAAAGTGTAGCCTCATTGTTAAGTGTTGACTTTGGCCTCTCTTGCATTTGTTCTTAACTTTTGGGGAGTCACAGCCCCTTTAAGAAAAGGGACTAAAAACAGTGGATCTTCTCCTCTACTAAATGAGCTCTCAAAAAAATTTTTTTTTCATATGGTTTGCAGGAGATATTCTAACCTTCTAAAGCCTGTTCATGGACCTCAGTTTAAAAATATCTGTTCGACGAAATCATCATTTACAGTGGCCACCAGAAATATAACTTTCCTGCAATAATAATTTTTGCTTCACCTGCCCTAAGTTAGCTGTCAGCCTGTTTATTTTTAATTTGAACTCATTGTATTATAGAAATCATCATCTGTTCTCACATTAGCCAGAGAGATGCTATGTGCACAACAATATATTAGCTTAGAAAACTCTCCCATTAAAATATCAAGGCAATTTGTTCTCCTTAATCTTAGAGCACTCACTTCCCATCTGATTATCATTTGCATCTAGAGCTACTGAATAAACTGTAACTCACTTCTAATGAAACAATTATCTTGTGAAGGACAAATCTTGAAATGTTTATAGTCCTATAAACCAAGCAAGCTCTTTCCACTTGTGCAAAGTTAAATGTAGAAATAGTAGTAACATAAATGTAGGCAGAACAGCAGCTAATGTACTAGCTTGTATAAAATCAGCTTCACCCAGTGACAGAGGTGACCAAGATGGATTATCTTAATAAGAAAAGCGTACAGAAAGATTACAGACTCCAAAGTTTCAGCTATCAGACAGATTCTCTGATACTACTGGTGACACAAAATAGTTCATCTAATGTTACCAAACTCTTCCTGAAGTCATTTCAAAGTCTTCATGTAAAACTACCTTTATTTTTCATTTTTGTTAAGTTTTACAAAGTTTTAAGAGAAAGTCTGAAAGTAAGAAAGGAGTTGATTCAATGATTTATTTCTGTTACACCCTGGTTGAACGATATCAAGGTCAACCTTGGCAGTGAATCAACATTTTATAGATAGTACTTTATGATGGCAGAGAGAACATGAATTTAAAAACAGAGAGAAAAATGAGTATTTGACTTGTACTTGCCTAAATTAAATAGATTTTTAAAAAGCGTATGAACTTTATCAGTATTAATTATAGGGGAAGAGAGAATTTCAGAAGACAGAAAATGCAAACAGTAGGTAGATACTAAACCTAGTAAGCACCTTCTTTGGATTAGGAACCATAGCAGGTTGGGATTTTTTTCTGGTCAGCTTTGAGGTATAATTGACAAATAAAAATTGTATATACTCAGGGGTGCAACGTGACATTTTGATATAAAAGTTGAACTCATAGAAAAAGAATAAAAGGATATTACCAGGGGTTGGGGTAAGGAGATATTGGTCAAAGGGTATAAATTTTGTTTACAAAGTTACAATGTGAATTAAGTTCTGAAGACCGAAGGCATAGCATGGGGACTGTGGTTAATAAAAACGCACCATTGTATACTTGAAATTCACTAAGAGGTTAGATTTTAAGTTTTACCACAACACACACGCGCGTGCACACACACACAGACACAGGTAATGCTGGGAAGCCATGGCAGGTGTTTTAAATTCTGTTATTTAACTAAGCCCTTGAATGACAGAGGCAGAGCTGAGGATCAAGAGAACCAGGCAGGCACTTGAGTTCCATTCCATTTGAACTTAGCCCCCACGAGGACAGGGATTTTGTTTTCACTGCTCTTTCCCAACACCTGTCCAGTCCCTGGCACATAGTAAGTGCTCAGAAAACAACTGCCTACAGTGAATGAGTGCCTGGCAGTGAGCTAATAAACCCAAAGGAGAGAGAAACCCAAGCCCACCCTATCCTGTTATGAAGAGGAAGGTTCTGTCTCAGGCATCCCTGCTGGAGCTCGCTGTGACCACCTTGGGCTTTCACCTCGGGAGAAAAAGCAAAAGTCCAAAAGAAGATCAGAATAAATCTAGCTAGAGAAAAGAAAAGTTACATATTGACGTATACACAAAAGAAACTATGAGAGCTTAATCTGCAGAAATGGGAGAAACTTTCCAAAACAAAGGACTGCGGGAAAGAATAGCAGTCAGGCCGTCAGAGAAGGAAGGAACAGGCTTCCTTCAACAGAAACATGCAGGGACAGTGAGAAGACTTGTTTCTTCCTTTTAAACAATCTTCCTCCAGGCATTTCTAACTTGTTCCAGCTCTTCTACCTTGAACCACCTTCCAGATACAGGATGTCTCCTTTCCAGGGAAGACCAGAATATTTTCAAGCTCTGAAATCCTTGGATTACAGAATCCAAACAAGTAGAAAGGCCTTAGAAATCCTGCAGTCCAACCCTCATTCAGATGAATGAGGCCATTGGGGCTCAGAGAGGTTGAGAATTCACCCAAGGCCACACAGCTGGTTCTTAATGAAGACCAGTGCTGTGGCCTCGTCCTCTGGCCATGGCTCCAAGCACCCCTCAGAGTCTAACACCTTCAACTTCCAAACGAAATGTTCTTCCTCCACTGAGAGCAGGGAAAACACGTCTTTAGAATTGGGGGAGCTGGCTGAGGGGTGGGGTGAGCACAGAGCTTGTTTGCTGTCCCCGTGTCACATCACTGTGCTCCCACGTGCTCCGCACGCCACATCCTGCAACTTCCTTTTGAGATACGCCAGCACCGTGAGCTGCGGAAAAGCTCCCTGAGCCTCTGGAGAGAAGACCTGATACGAATCCAAATAAACAGATTCCAGCTCAGATGGGAGGCTCCCGTGTCGGGGTGGAGCGCATCGCACCAGGCTTAGTCACCCTCGGCTGAGGCACTACAACCATTTTTATCGAATCATGGAACTTTTAAACATTCAACGCTTTCAATCAAAAATGTACGAAATCACAAGCCAAGCGATTATGGATTATGTGTGTGTGTGGCTAGAATGAACATCTGGTGGAAATTACGACTACGAGCATAATGTGGAGAGGTATCTAAATCTTAACCACACACCCAAGCGTTTTCTCCTAACCTGACTCAAACCTAGGGAGTCATTAGCTGGGTTAGATATCTGAAGTCATATTTTCAAACAAATTATAAGATATTAGAATGCAATTTGTCTTTGGGTCTCATAATAGCAACTGCTAGAGAATGAACTGATTGCAAAATAAACTAACATAGCTGAATTTTGTGACCAACCTAGCACATGGAAACTAAAATTTTAATCAGCTTAAATTAAACAAAAAAAAAAATTCTAAGAAAATTTGTATACACAAAGAGTGCTAAAATTTTCAAAGGCTATTTTAGCTTTTATAACCTACCTCTTAATTCAATATATTTTCAGCTGCTGAAAATCAACTGCTTTCCTATTTGCTTTTTGGCTGGAGTGGTTTGTTTGTTTCTGTTGAGTGTGACATGTGCAATTGCAACACGTATCTATTTAAATTTTTTGGTTAAATGAGGTAAAATCAGGTACAATGTTTCAGAATGTATGAAGAAGAGTATTTAAAATCTTAAAATATTTAAAGTATCTGAAATCTTAAAAATCTAAAAAGGTCAACATGGCTTTTCTGTTCAATGACTGTGTATCCGAGCCTAAGTCACTTGCCCACTTTCCATCCTTGGAACATAGCAGAAAATCCAGAAAGAGACGAGAAGGCTCTGACTAGCTGGAACGCTGCTCACAGTGACAGGTGCATTGTTTATACAGAGCCCTTTGTGTCTTCACCCAGAACCTGACTGTTCTCTTCAACGCGTGATTCTGTCCATACCAGAGGTGGAGGACACAAACCCTCACACAGCTAATTAGAAGTTGACTTCTAATAACAAAGGGAAAATAAGCTCTCTGAGCTAAATGAACACATCCCACTTGAAACCAACAGATCACACAATTCACCTTATAAAGAGCAGCTCTGGGATTTTTGATCTTAAGTGAACTGTCAGAAGGGAGAGCTGGGCAAGTGAAGAGACAGAAAATGATTTTTAAAATAAGGCCGCCAGGGGATCGCAAGATGACAGCAGTCTGCGAACACTGCGTGCAGAGGGCAGCGCCCCCCAAACCCCAGACCTGAGACGGAATTCTCACGACGGGCCCACCCCAGGCGGACCCGCGGGGAGGCCAAAGCGATCGGGACTCCTGAGAGGTCTGAGACGGGAGAACAGAAGAGCTCGTGTGGGTGCCGCGGGGTAAACGGGCAGGGAAAGGAAAGAGTGACAGCTCGAGGTCAAGGGAGCTTTATTTAGAATGCAGGAAACTTGAGCATGTTTTCAGCAGGAAGAGAAGGAGCCAGGAGGAAGGCAGAGCTGAAAACAAGACACACGGGAGGGAACTGTGTAGGCAAAGAGTGGGGAGCAGAGCATAAAAGCCCAGGGGAGTGGACCTGCCTTGGAAGACCCCCTGCATCCCCGGGGGGCCTTCTTCAAAGCCCCTGCACCCCTTGATTCCTTCCACCCCGGGCATTCCCCCAGGAAGTAGTCTGAAGGGAGCTACTCAAAGCTGGTCCTCAGCCCAGAGGAGTCAGCCTCACCTGGATCCCATTTGTGAGTCTCTGGCTCCGTCCTAGACTTTAAAGCAGTTGTTATAAATATGAGCATTGAAGTCAGGTAGATCTGGGTTCAGATCTAGCTCTCCCGGACCCCATGGTACGTGCCCTTGGGCAAGCAAGCCTCTCTAAGCCTCAGTTTCTTCCTCAGAAGAATGGGGATAAGGCTATTAATATTTCTCAGGGGCATTATGGAAATTAAATGATATACTGTAGAGAGGTAAAGAGCTTGGTATGGAACCCGGCGCACGGTAGTGATGGGTGGCGTGTTACTATTGTCCATCCCTGCCAGCCTGACTGCTCTATAGCTTCATTGTGTCCCTGTGGGACCCCTCTAGGGAATGTGGTGGCCAAGCACAGGGAACATCCAACCCCGGGCTCTGCAGAGGTGAAGTAAGTGCTCGATAAATACGTGCTGAAATGAACAAATCCAGGGCTGTGACACGGGGTAAATGAATGATCCCAAAGCAAATATGAAAACTATTTCTTTTACTATATTTATACAAAAACCAGTTAGACATAGGTTATGAACTTGTTTGGGATTAAAGGATCAACTTTTGGAAGAGGACAACCAAACTGTGAGGCAAAATGCGTGCCTCTTTCAAAACCTCCCACAACAGGGAGTGTGATACCAAGCTGTTCCCCGAGGTCAACAGAGCAAAGCACACCCAGGGTGCGTGACCTAAGACGAAGTTTTGGTCAAATCGCACCACTAGGAGAGTTTCTCCACTGCAGGCCACCTCCAAAAACTGAAGTGACTGACTTCCCTGAGCACACCCTCCTTCCCTGTGCTGGTGACAGTGTGGACACAGACACCCCGCCAGGCTTGCTCAGTAAGACAGATCTTTCTGTCTGCATTATTAGATATGAGAAACCACAGAGAACTTGTAACACACGATGCCTGCCTCTGCAGTGAATGGTATATAACCATGGCAAAGGTATTTGAGGGACACGTCTTAGTAGGTAATTTTGATATCAGGAACCCACAAGTCATTATAATCCAATTCAGTGCAATCAAGTGACATTTGGGGAGTGCCCACTGGGTCGAGGGCACTGGGCTGGGCAGGAGGACTGAGGTCCCGGTGCCTCACTGGGCACCCCCATGCAGAGGACCGGAGAACCAGGACACAGCACCAGGGGCCCTATGGTACAGGCTGGAGGCAAGACCCTCAAGGCCAGAGAAGGTCAGAGGAAGCTTCTGGACACATCACCTCGTTTGCTATCACTTCCCTGGCAGGCAGGAGAAGGCAGAACACTTCAGACAGAGCTGCCAGCAAAGCCGCAGTGGCCTGGAAGAGCCAAAGGGGGACTAAGGAGCCCAGGGTTTTGCACGTGAGCGTGAGGGACCACAGGGCTTGGCCTGGAGGAGTGGCACGATCCGGTCTTTGTTCAGGAAGGGCAATCTGAGCATGGGATAGACAAAGACCCTGGGGGCCAAGGGACCCACCGGGGCAATACAGTAATCCAGGCAGGAGACAGCAGGGATCAGGAGGAGGTGGCGGGCAGAGGCCTTGGGAACCTCCAGGGAGAGGGAGTCGAGACTGACCACAAGGTCCCTGGTTCAGTCACTGAACAATGAAGCCCAGAACTGCCAGAAAGTTCCAGATCAGGGGTTACTCCTGGTCACAGCATGGCACTCTTGGGATCAACGCTTTAACATGAAATTTCAGTGAGTGTCCTAAAAGCCCAGGCAGCCCCAGAGCTGGGAGATGACTTCTGATTAATCAGGCTGGTTTCCAAGGCTGGCTTTTTAATGCTAACAATAAAAAGAGGCCTCTGGTGGCTCATTTTCTGTCACCCTCCCTGCAGCCTGTGACCTCTGCCCGCTGGAGCTCGCTGGCCAACCTTGTAAAACCCAGTGGCCCTTTGCTTTGGATACAATGCCTCAGTCGTAGAATATTAAATGACCCCAGGTGTTGCCAAAGATGTTCATTCTGAATTGAAATCCAAAGTCTCCCGAGGTCTGGTTACCAAGAAACAGTTTGTCTCAAAAATAGAAGTGAAGATAAGCAAGTGTCTGTTGAATGGCAGACTGATGCTCACTGCAAGCTGGATGCCGTGACCCCATTCTACTCTGCAGGGCATGTGCGTGGCCCCTGTGAGACTGATCCCAAGAAAGCTTTACGCTGGGGGCCAACGAGCCTAGTCTGAAGGAGGCGTCAGTAGCAAACCCCCTCTCTCGCCCCACCGTGTGGCCTTTGCTCATCCCCACAGCAGTGACATGGGGGACCCATTCCTGGCAGGACACTCGACCGCTTGGCTCCTCTTCTCCCGGGTTGGTGAGAAGAGACAGCCTAGTAAGCCCAGCGCGCTCCTGCTCCTCTGGAGATGGAGGGTGTAGTTTATACCCGGCCACTTTTTCCAACAGCGGACACCACCAGCATCGTGGCCGGGGCGACGCCATACGGGACTTTCTTTCCCCTACGGTGCATCCAGTGCGCATCTGCAATTCTTAACCACATTCCCCCAGATGCCATGACAGCTATTGGGACAACCAGAAGCAGCCCCGGCATTTCCAACCCGCAGTGTTCCCCGATGAAGTTCTTCTCTATAAATACTCTGTTTGCTTATCTGATAAAAATAATTAGTGCCCATACTTGTCCATCTGATATGGTATACAGAAACAATCTTGTTTTTTTTAAAGGAGCAATATGTCAAATAAACCTGGAACGTTCTGAGCCCATTGCTATTTTTCGGCACAAGCACATCACCAAGCTAAATTACAGAGAAAACACAGCTAGCTGGAGGCATTTTTTTTTTCCCTTGGGGAATTTAAAAATGAAATACAGTTCAAAACCTAGAACCTAAAGTGAGATTTTTTTCATAGAAATTCGGGAGCATCAGAAGTTCTAAAAATCAAACCTAAACAATCAGAGAACCCAGGTGAAGAATCCTCAAAACAAACATTATACAAAAGGATCCCTGGTGATGTATATTTCCACACATATTATAATAGAAGCAAAATAAAACCTGCCCTTCTGAACTCCACCCCCATACTTGGGATACAATTATTAAAGTACTTTGCATTGTGAATATACTTTAATTCCAAGACTTCAAGTGTTAACATTTAGATAGAATGTACTAAGTTATATTAGTCAAACTGTTAGTAATAAACCTCTCTGTGCCATAAAGTCCTTTAAGAAAAAACAAAACAAAACAAAAAATCCCAATCCTTCCAAACCTAAAAATTATGCCCCAGGGTATGTGCAGAAGCTGTAATAACCGGCAAACACTGGCAGGAATATTCCAGTGCTCACAGTCAACAGATCTTAGGAAGCATGCATAGACAGATGGCACTTACAAAACCCACATGGCTTTAGAGTTATAGGAAGATTTTTCACTTACTTCAAATTTCTGTATAATTCTTGTTCCTCTAAGTTAAAGGGGGAGGGGAAATCACACTGCAATTCCTTATTTTTCTAATTAAAAAATAAAACACGTTATATCCTCTAATCCAGCTTTGGATGTCCCGTAGTATTATCTCGGAGTCTCTTTCCAATGACTACTACTTCCAAATGCTAAACAAAAAGGTAAAATATCAAAAGTTAGCCCAAGTAACTTGTACAAAACCAAATATCACAATGTAAAACAAGGCAACGTGCATCCATCAGAAGTGATGATTCAGAACAGGATAAATTTAGAAGGGTGCTTTCCAGAAGGCGTTGGGATGTCAAGTTCAGGAAATAGGTGAAGGCTACATCCCAAAAGTTTCTCTCCAAAAAGAACGCCAAAGTGTTAACAAAAAGAGTCTTCTTTTTGAAGTTTCCCGTCCGCTGGTGTCCTCGAGGCTGAACTTCCCCAACCTGGCCTTGGCAGAGCCATCCATTACTGGGCAAATCCCCGTGAAACCCGAGGACGCTGCAGGCTGCGAGGACGCGGGCAGAGCAGTGGAGCAAACTCCACATGGGCCGGGCCTTTTATGGCCTGAACTCGAGAGCCTTGATACCAGCTAATCTACCAGAAATAGCTCTGGAAACCGAGAGGAGCCCATCAGCTGTTGCAGCAGGGCTGGCCAGCAGCTACTTCAAATGCAATCGGCCTGTCCACATTGTCTTTCAGCTTGTTTTAGAGAGAAATTAAAAATACAACTACCGCACAGCCCACAACACCACAGATAGGGATGGACAAACATTTCTCTAACTTCATTTGTAGGTTAAAGAACACACAATCCTTGATAAAACTCAGACACTGGACACCCCAAAAGTAAGTAACATACATATTACATATGCATATTTACAAAACAGAATACTACAGTGGCACATGTCTTTTACAAGTTTACAAACGGTGTAGACCTCTGTGGATTTCCTACCACTTTTAATAACTGTAGAAAATCAATCATCAAAGAAAAAAACTGTGCTGGAAGTAATTTCTTTAAAACTATGCAAATATTTTGCCTTCTATCCAAAGTCAATACTCTTAATTAGCAAAATCTACTTCCTATGGATCCCAGGCAGGTCACCTCTCTTGAAAACCAGGTGAACCTTAAGTACTGGGGGGGAAAAAATGAACCCTTAAGCACAACAACTTCTTCAAAAGCCACTTCTACTTTTTAAACATTAAAAGGCCATTTACTTTCTTTCAGCATTAAAACTAAATATTACAACGCTGTTTAGAAAAATACTTACAATGACAGAGTCCCCGCTGTTTGCCAAGAATACCAGAGAGACTCAATGGTCCATCACAAACCCCATTCACTGGGAGGCTGGAGCGAAGGCTGTGTGCTGTGCGGGGCTCCGGGTGGTATGCCTCCCGATGTCACTGTCCCCAGACCACCAGCTGCACCAGGCAGCGCAGCGCGGCTGCACAGCACAGATCTGAATTCCTGTTACCGATTAACCCTGCGGGACAATACCTCCCCCTAAGCGGACAGTCCTGTGGCCAGGTGAAAAGATGACAGATACCCAGGACAGGCATCATAATTAAACACTGGCTTCCTGACTATTTTGTGCGAGGGGTAAAAATTACCATTTGTCCAAGCTGAATTTTTTACCCACCTCGAGATGACGAACAAACAAAACTTCCCCAGCATAACTTTTGCATCCTAATCTTTCTAACTGGCCCTCGTGTTATTCATATTTCCCCAGTTTGGTTTTTCCCTCATTTTAAAGTTTATTTTGTCTTGTTTTATATATTTACATAAGTTGCTTTAAACCCTTCCTGGAGAAAGGCAGAGTAAAAATAAATTTAAAAAGCAGTTGACGATCTGGGATTCTCGGGCTTTTCTTTAAAGAAAAGATAGGAGGAGAAAATGAATCACTGTTACCCACAATAGTGCAGTTTTTCTCCTTAAAAAGACGCCCTCCCACAAAATAAACATCTCACTTTTGTATGCCTCTCAAGTCTCTGCTCAATTGCCTCTCTGTAGCAACCAAACTGTCCTAGATTAACACATTAGAGTCTAACAGCGTAATTCTTCTTAGTCACTTCTTTCATACACCCCCTTTCTGCTGGACTGTTTGAATCCCAGTTCATTCTTCCTGTGCCACCTGCGTGCACACTTACCTAAATTTCCTTGCTGTCTTCCTAACTCTGAAAACTCTTGCCACACCCACTTCTTTCCACATAATGATGAATTGTAAAAGTTAACCTAGTAAAGATGTCAGTCCTTCCCAAATTGACCTATAGGCGGGTTTAACACAATTCCTATCAAACCCTGCAAGGATTTTTGCCAGATACAGACAAGCTTGTTCTAAGATTTCTACATAAAGGCGCAGGCCCTAGACTAGCTAGAACAATCTTGAAAAAGAAGAAGAAAGACAGAGGAATCCCTCCACCGAGGCCTAGAATCCAGCTCTAGCAGTCAAGACCGCGCAGCGCCGACGGGGCAGGCGCGCGACACCCACCCACGGCATAGACCAGAGAACCAGACAGGCCCACACAGTCGTGCCAAGCCGATTCTCACGCCTTTCAACAGACGGTGCTGGAGCAATTGGACATCCTAGGCAAAATAAATAAATACAGGAGCTGCTACTTAACCCTCAGTGCGGTACATCCACACCACGGAACACTGCTCAGCAATAAAAAGGAACAAACCATTGATACTTGTAGTGGCCTGGATAAAAATCAAGGGCGTTACACGAAATGAAAAACAGCCAATTCCAAAATGTTAGCTATTGGACGATCCCATTTATACAACATTCCCCAGATGATAACATAGTAGAAATGGGGACAGACAGCAGCTGTCAGAGGTCAGGGGGCCATACCAAGGCAACATGAAGGCTCCTGTTCTGGAATTTCTCCTCCTCCTCCTCTTGTGTCAATGTCAATATCCTGGCTGTGATGCTGTTGCACATGGTATAAGGACGCCAGCACTGGGGAAACTGGGTGAAAGATACACACACAAACCTCCTACAAACGACACTTCCACATACAATCCATTGGTAAAGGGGCTGTTTACCGCAACTCTACTTTAAAGAAATCCACAATGATTGACTTATTATCCATCCTATCTTAAGAACTTCAAAATGGAAATATTTCTTTTTTTCTACAAGAAAGCCACTGACCCAAAGTAAAATATTTGCTATAGGATAAGAAGTGGAAAGCCTTTCTTTCCAATGGAATACATTTCTTTAGCAGGCTGTTCAGGTATTTAAAAAGAGCCCCTCTAATGCCCAGGGCCCGTCCAATAACAGAAAATGACACCCCCACAGTTTCAATCCACTGCTCCAGATTGTTAAATTTCAACACCTGACCTACACTGGACAAACAGTAAGAAAACAGCTCTTTGAAAAGCGAGGACACTAGGTCTTTTTAAAAAGACAGGTCTCGCTATGCTGCCCAGGCTAGACTGGAACTCCTGGGCTCAAGTGATCCTCCCACCTCAGCAGCCCGAGTTGCTGGGACTACAGGCGCCCGGCTTCACATCTGAATGCTACTATAAATATCATAAAAAATTTTAAACTCTAGAGTTCACAGTCTTAGAGGACTCATTTTTGAAAACAAAAAGACAACCTGACAGTTGAGCCCCCCGAGCAGCAGAGCAGCAGATGGGAGTGTCTCGGGGCCCTTTATCCAAAGACCCCATAACATAAAATCTACATTCGAACACCCAGAACTGCCACTTCTGAGGGCCAGATAACTGATGCTGGACTTTTCTTTTGGAGAGGATTAGCTCTAGAGAATGCCGGGTCACGCACAGGCTAGATGAGGCTGCTTCTCAGTTCATTGAGAGCATCACAGAAAGCCCAAGAATAGCTCCAGCCTCTCACCTCCTGCTCCCCGAATTCCTTCAGTCCCAGCTGCCCCTGCAAGCTCTTGTCTCCACCATCACTAATCTTCCAGAACCACTGTCTGCTCTCCCAGCGCCCATTCACCTGCCATCAGCTTTGCCATTGGGTTCCAGCTCCCTCTGTGCCCCAGAAACTGCCCTCCCAACAGCAGATCCTGCTCATGCTGCATCTGGGCTGGGCCCCTCTCTGGTGTCAGACACTTTCTGACCACTTCTGCCTTCACGGAATGTCTCTCTATAAAAAATTCTTGAACACTCCTTTCCTGGGCTCTGCCCGTGACTCGCTGACCTGTGTACCTCTCCCCTCCCTCCAGTGTCCAAATGTTTCCCAGGACACTGACCTTGGTGGTCTTCTTGTCCACTCCCCCCCACCCCCCCGAGTGAGTTCTGCCACACCTGAAGTAGAATTCCAGATGTTGGTGATTCCCTGGAGCTCAGAATACCAGGATAATCTCATGGGAACATGAAACTCAAGACAAATAATGCTACACTCATCATCTTACATCAGGAAACTGGCTCCTGTTTTCCTAACCAGAACCTCACCATCAGCAACGTGGTCACCCAAACTAGACACTGGGGCCACTCTGAACTTCAGCCTCCTTCTCTACTCCACTCCCCTGTTGATGTTCTCATGCGCTCGAGTCAGGATTATTACAGAGCCTCCATACTGTTCTTCCACCTCCTACCTCCAGCTCCCCAAACCCCTCCTCACTGTGGTTCCAAGAATGGCCTTTGAACTGGCCAGTCCTGGCAGTTTGCTCCCAACCAAACCCTCTTCATGAGGTGAGCTGCTTCTCCAGTGGACGAGTGGGTAGCAGTCACCCCTCACCCACGGCAGCTCCAGCGGCGAACTTACTGAATTACGTTGTTTGAGGGGCAAATGCCAGAATATCCCTGTAAGGCCCACTGCTACCACTTGCATTTAGATATTCATCAGTGGGAGAAAAGCTATCTGGTTACAAATAAATATGTTAGAAATTACACTTAACCCAGAGATGATCTCATACAGACTAAGCTCTGTGGCGACTTTCATGGTTGCATTCCTCGGAGCTGTGGAGGCCAGGAGGAACTGTAATGACTTGGTTTACAGCCGGCATCACGGCTAGATAAACCCAGGAGAGATGCGACTCGTGTGGACATGAAGCGGCATACAGCACTTGTGTTGGTGGAAAGCAAAACAAAAAACCAGAAAACAAAATGTCAAGGATGTCTGGCCTGGTGGATAGATTCCGAAGTCCTGTCCCTCTGGGCTGGCCCCTTCCCCGCTCCACCCCAAGTGACCTGCACTCAACCCGAGAAACCACACTGACCACCTTGCTATATCCAGGCTGCTGAGAACGCCTTTCCTTCCTTCTGCTCAGGAGGCTGAGGCAGGAGGATCACTTGAGCCTAGGAGTTTGAGGTTACAGTGAGCTATGATTGTGCCACCACACTCCAGCCTGGGTGACAGAGCAAGACCCTGTCAAGAAAGAAAGGAAGGAAAGGAAGAAGAGGAAAGAAAGAAAGAAAATCCCTAATCATCCTTCAAGGCTCAGTTGACTTTATTCCTCCTGTAACCCGTCCCTGGCACAGTCTCTGATTCCACAGCCTCTGGACAGTTAGGAGGGACTCCAGGATATCTCTGTATTCCCCCAGAACCTAGCAACGTCTGCCACCCGGTAAATCTAATAAACCGATGCGAAGACAGAAAACTAAAAGCAAAACAGCTTGCAGTGAGATCTCCTTTTCTCATTTGAATGCGGCTACAGCCCTCTCCCCTTCCTTTCAGGTTTGATTAATCGATAACAACATCCCTCCAGAGCTGGAGAAAGTGACAAGCTGACCCTCGGCTCACAGGCAGGAAAGAAAACAGGCTCAATGTTTGTGCGCAGCGGCCTCACTGTCCGCCGCTCACTCCTATTTCTGGAGCAACGATGATGTCAGGGCGTCGACCAGGACTGTCAGTACAGGGCAAGCAGGACAACAAAGCTCTCTAATTGCTTCTGCCTTCTGCAAAGTTCTGCTTTCTAAATGCCAATGAACTTGAGCAATCACTGGGAGTATTTTGTTAAGCTGTTCATTTCCAGGGGACAAAAAGGACAGGCAGCCAGGACCTGGATTCTGCCCTAATTTCAGCATAACAGGATCACACTTGGAATCATTTCATTTTCTTAATAAGCTCGGGATTTTGTCATCTATGAGAGAAGACAGAGACGTGCTGTCATCTCCTGTTATCTAAAAACCATCTGATAAACCAGTACGAGTCTAAGATTGTGGACATCTGTGCCATGCGTAAGTAATTTTGTTTGTAGGTAGGTTTTTAAAAAAAAAAAAAAAAAAAAAGACAAAAAAGAGGACATTATTTTCAATGAATATTTTTCAACCAACAAAACTCCCACCCAAATAATCTGAATCAATCAATCAATCAATGGAGTCTCTGTCTGTCTGGTCGCTTTTTTCTCAAAGCTTCTAGAGAACTTTACTGGCTTTAGATGAAAATCCGTGAGCTCCAAGGTCCCCTGTAAGTCACTGGCTTGAGCGGCCGATGGCGGAGCCAACTCGCGCTCCCCCGCCGCCGCTTCAGAGCAATGGGTGTAGCCGAGATCGGCACGAACAGAGCTGCTGCTCCGCGGCCAAGTCGCAATGCGAGTCTGCCAGGGCCGAGCCGGGACCGTGCTTTGAGTCCTGGCTCCAGGGACACGGCCTCTCACGCGGCTGGACCGACATCGCATTCCTGGACGCCAGGCTCAGCGTCTCGCGGGTAATCGGAGATGCACGACGTGTGACATGCTCCGTGCTCAGGCCTCTGGATACGCAAACACACAGGGTCTCTGTCCGCAGCACAGCATGGCAGGGCGGGCCGGGGCCGCGAGCCGGAGCAGTGACGCCCCCTGTGCTGCAGCAGACCCTGTCGCCAGCACCAAGCGCGGCACCACGCGCGCCTTCCTTGCTGATCCCACGCGCCGGGAATGACAAACGCCACGTGGTGTGGTTCTTCTCAGGGACGGGGGTGCGGAGGAGAGTGAGGAAGACGTCTCGGGCCTTCTCTGGGCACCTTGTCTCAGCCCCACGAACCGAGAGCCCCGCATGCCCCGGGCAGGCAGCGCGGGGTGAGCACCCCCGGCTCGGCGAGGCCCCGCGCTCACCTCCCTCGAGCCCCGGAGTACGAGCGAGCGATGGCTGCGCCCTGACCAGCCCTGGAGCGGAGAAGCCCGCGAGGAAGCGGAACCACAGTGCCAAGAACTCACGAACTGGGCCGAGACGTGTTGGATCTAAAAACGACTCTGAGGCTGCAACTGGGGGCAACTGGCCGCGCGTCTGGACATTAGGGCAGGGACTCCCAGCCCTGAGGCCAGGCAGTGACTCCGCACTGGGGCGACGGCAGCCTTTGAAGACCGGGGTGTGGGAGGACAGGGGGAGGTGGGCAGGACACAGCTGTGGGGACAGGACGGTAGGGGCAGGGGGCTGAGTCCAGGATGAGTCATGGCTGGGGTAAGTGGAAGATGCTAAAAAACTGGAAAGTTCAGGAAAAGAAAATAATGGAAAGATATAGGCATCAATTAAGTAATTAAGACGTCCCCTCCAAATCCAAATCTCATGTTGAACTTTGATCCCCAGTGTTGGGAGGCAGGGCCTGGTGGGTGTGTTTAGGACATGGGGCGGATCCCTCGTGCGTGGCCTGGTGCCTTCCAGAGATAAGAGCCAGTTCTCACTTTATGAGTTCGGGGAGAGCTGGTTGTTTAAAGGAAGCTGGCATCGCCTCCTCCCTCTCCTGCGCCTTCGCTCACCAGGTGACAGGCCTGCTTCCCCTTCCCCTTCCCCTTGGGCCTGGACTGGAAGCTCCCAGAAGCCCTCACCAGAAACAGGGGCCAGCGCCAGGCTTCTTGTATGGTCTGCAGAGCCGTGAGCCAAACACGCCTCTTCTCTCCATAAATCCCCCAGCCTCGGCTTGCCTTTGCAGCAGCGCAGAACGGACTGAGACAGCTCTCAAACCCCGAGACTCTGCAATTGTGGGGTGAGGCACTGTCTCACTGCCCTGAAGAGAAACTCAGTCAACTAAGAGGGGAGAAAAAGGAAAGAAGGAAGAAATAAAGGAAGGAAGGAGTCCGAGGGAGACAGAATATGTTAATGCCAGGCATTCTGCAGTGAGAATGATTATTAACAGCAGGAGAGCAGACGAAGATAAAAACATTTGGTGACGCCTAGTTTCCCTCTGGTACAAGCCCGGGCGATAGCAGACGACCCTTCGAAGACCCTGAAGTCACCTGCTGGACTCCCTAAAGCAAAGTGGAGCACTGGTCACCGTGCATGAGTAACTCCCTTCCGATGACCTCCTGGAAGATGGCTGGTGGCCTTGCTGGGGGGCCGAGGGTGCGCTTTGTGTCAGAGGGAAGAGAGGAAATAAGTAGCAAATATATCTTCAAACAGCTGCAGTTATTCAGGAACGCTCGCTTCCAGGTGTTCCCAACTCCTTGCTGTGGCTTTCTTCAGCCCACCCTGTACCCTCAGTGACACGGGCCCCTAAAATGTGGCTTCCGTGAGGACAGAGATTTTTGTCTGTCCTGTGGACAGCTGTTAATCTTCAGTGCCTACCGCAGTGCCTAGGTGTAGTAAGCGCTCGATATGCATTTGTCGAGTGCATAGAATGAATAGCATTTATCCCGCAGGGAAAATGCCAAAACATTGCATTTTTTTTCAAAGACCACTTTACCCCCTCAATGACTCTCTCCTGCACCCCTCACCTCCAAATCTGTGACCATAATCCCTGCTGGTTTGGGGCAGACTGTCCCCACATGCCTAAATCAGTTCACCTCCTTCTCAGATACCTCTTTGGGAAGATTTTCCTCATCAGGCAGTGTCTGATTTGGATACGGGGCTCCCTGCAAAAGCTTCTGCGCACTCTGATCTTGCGTCTCGGCATCACTCCTGCAAACCCACCGCAGGGCCCCTGTGCACCCAGCGGCAGGGCCTGCGGCCTGGATGGGAGGGAATTGCCGTGGTGAGCCCTGAAGGCAGGATTAGTTTTCAGTCAGACCCACCCTAACGTTTTCTGTTGATGGCCAAGTGGGCAAGTTTCAGTCCCTTCTGCCCAGAAACCCGATACAGCTTTTCTATACCAAGTATTAATTCAAATCCCCAGTGGGCAGGCCAGGATATGAAAATCACAGTAATCTAATCTTGCAGAGGAAGAAGAATGAATCATCGTTACACGGTCTGACAAAGAGCAAAGTGATTAATGCCAGGCTGCACAGAGGTTAGAGGCCACGGCGACAGCTCCCTGCGGGCCACAAACCCGGCAGAGGGACCCACCAGGCAAACGTCAGAGAAGCAACATCCTGGTCTCCATCCCAGGGGAGGAGACGCAGGGGACAACAGTGCCATGTGCTCAGGACCATGCTTTAAAGCTTTTTTACACTGAGCAAAGTTCAGGGACTGAGAGCAAGGGAGTGGAAATTTGGGTCTCAAAATCGCAGCTGGCCTATCTTCTGATTCCACTGTGAACTGCTTAAGCTCTGAAGCTTACTTGTAAGTAGGAACTGCAAGGTTTGTGGAATCACAGCATCTGAGAAAAAGGCCTAGAAACGGCAGTCCTCTGCCTGGAAAAACAATAGAACATGCATAGGACAAGCAAGATGAGAGATAACTGTGCCAACAAGAATGCGCTTTACCCACATTCCAGAAACACGCAGTTCTGAAGGAAGTCCTGGCCTTTCCCTGAAACCTTCAGAAAGAAACCAAAGCTCCCCATCGCCCATCTCCAAGAAACCGCAGCTCAAGCGCGCTGGGAAACTTGGTCAGGGCGCCTGCAGCCCTGAACCGTCACTTGACTTTTTTTTTTTTCCTTCTTTCTTTCTTTTTTTGCACAGCTGTGTTCAATTTTCTGTCCTTGGGGTTTTAAAAGGAACATTTATTCTAGGGCCAGGATTCTCAAGTTTTATGGTTATACAACTCCCTCCCAGGGCCAAAGAATGTTTGCAAAGTCATAAACCCGGCAAAGAGAATTAGTAAAAGTATCCAAATGAGAGTAAAATAAAAAAATTAACACTTGTTCCAGTTTATATTCAGCCTCTTACTTGATTGTATTGTACCTTCTGTTTGCCCTTTAAGACTTCACTACCTATTTTTCATGCAAATATAGGTAGGTAGGTAGGTAGGTAGGGTGGGTGTGTGTGTGTGTGTGTGTGTTGACAGAGAACAGGCAGGTGAAGAACAGAGAAATACAAAGGTATAAGAGTTTTCTACAGCGTCTATTTCCTGCTATGGTAAATTTTATTATAAGTAAGGCCTATAGTTTAAATTGGGTCTAACAGAAGATCACAAAGAAAGAGATTCCTTTAGAATTTTTATATACCTGTTTGTTTTTCCAATTTAGAAAGCAGTACACCGGTGATTTTTTTGCTAGCAGAACAGCAGTTAAAAAAAAAATCTCTATTTTTACTATAAAAAGTTAAATTTATGGCATTTTTAATTGAAATACTCTAAGCTAATTTATCAATATCCAAAAATCATTGCCAGAAAGACAAACACTGTAACCACAAAACTTAAAAGCATGAAGCTCCCACCACCCCAGGAAATACTAAGCAGTTTTCTAAATGCAGCCACCTGGAATTATTTTAGACAATCCACAGGTCTCTTACCTGTCCCCTTTTGTCTTCTCTCTTCATGTCACCTACATTCACACATCTCAGAGGCATCTGCCCAAAGGCTCTGTCCACACAGGTTCACAAACATCACTGTGAGCTTGCTGCCTGCTTGCTACACACTCATCTGATCCAACACGCAAAGCCAAGCTCCCGCTTCGGGGGCTGAGGTTTGTGACACAGCACACACCGCCACATCAGAGGCCTGGCTGCAACCCCAGACAAACAAGATGTTTTGGAGAAACAAAAGTTATTTGCACAGATCCACGCTAAGCAGAAAAAAATGGCATCGGCCCTCCTCCATACAGTGACCTGCAATGTCGTCGGCAGCACCTGCTTCATACAGCCCAACGCCCCGAACATGATCAGAAGACAATGCACACTGACCTGGCTCGACCCGAGTCATGTTGAGCCCTGCGGCAGCTTCTCTCTTGGGCAGTTAGCCGTGAGCAGAGCAGACCAAACGCCTTCTCTTGGCAACCACCCTCTCTTGCTCTTTTAAAATCAAGAAATCAAAACTGCGCTTTAGCACGACCCTGTGGCCAAGGAGGCCTTGTAGGCAAGATAACAGGGTGAAGTTCAGCTGATTCCTTCCCACTCTAATTCTCCCTTGATTGGAAGTTGCTAGAAGTTAGTGCAAGTCGTAAACCCAGGGCAGAGTACAGCTCAAGCAAATAGGATTCCAATATCGGGGGTTCTTTCAAGCTAGAAATTTCTTCATGAATGATAGTCTAACTTCTAATCAAGTAGGACATACTACTAATATCATTTTCTCAGAATAATAAATTTAAAAACCCTGTGGATCTGCACCCTAGAACAAATTAAGATGCTTCTTTCAGAATGTTTTAGGAAAAGTAATACTAAAAAATTCCGGCTGGGCGCGGTGGCTCACGCCTGTAATCCTAGCACTCTGGGAGGCCGAGGTGGGCAGATCGTTTGAGCTCAGGAGTTCGAGACCAGCCTGAGCAAGAGCGAGACCCCATCTCTACTAAAAATAGAAAGAAATTATATGGACAGCTAAAAATATATATAGAAAAAATTAGCCGGGCATGGTGGCGCATGCCTGTAGTCCCAGCTACTCGGGAGGCTGAGGCAGTAGGATCGCTTAAGCCCAGGAGTTTGAGGTTTCTGAGAGCTAGGCTGACACCACGGCACTCACTCTAGCCTGGGCAACAGAGTGAGACTCTGTCTCAAAAAAAAAAAAAAAAAAAAAAAATTCCTTCCTCAAAACCCCCAATATAACGCTCCTGACATGTACAATAAAACACAACCAAACAACTATAACCACATAATTAAAACACACACACACACACACACACACACACACAAGCAAAACCCTTACAAGGAGCCTTTAACCAAGGTTAAAGAAATAAGGATGTTCTCTAATTTCATGACAAGGCAATCAGAAAACACCAGATTTTTAAGATATTATTTGGTGACAGACCATTTATATCCATATAAGAAAAGGGAAAAAAATTTAGCTAGGGCCCTCAGATATAACTTGTAAAAACTGGCTTGCCAAAACACGCAATGTGCATGTGTGCACACACACAGACATCCGGTAAAAGAAAAACAAACACTACTTGGACTCATCTGAAATGAGCAGTCTTTAGTCACGTGCTCAAAACATGACTGCTATGGTTTGAACGTGTCCCCGAGAGTTCACGTGTTGGGAACTTAACCCTCAATGCAGCAGTTGGGAGGCCGGATCCTGGAGAGGTGATTTAGGTCACAGTGCTCTGCCCTCATGAACGGATTAATATCATATTGCAGAAGCGGGTTCCTTATCATGAAGTGGGTTTGCCATAAAAGCGGGTTCAGACCCCTCCGGCTAGCTCTCGCACGCTCTCTCGCCATGTGACACCTTCCGCGTGGGATGACGCAGCACAAAGGCCCTCACCAATGTGATCTTGGACTTCCCAGCCTCTAGAACCGTGAGTCAAATAAATTGAATGTTGTTTATGAATTACCCAGCCTGTGGTATCCTGTTACGGCAGCACAAAATGGACTTAGACAACGATGTTTGTTCAAAGCATTTCAAGTGGGCTTTATAGCCTAAGTAATATTTTCTCAAGAGAAGGGAAAGACGGGGTTGTTACTTGAAGGAAAATCTGTCTTTTTTTTTTTTTTTTTTTTGAGACAGAGTCTCACTCTGTTGCCCAGGCTAGAGTGAGTGCCGTGGCGTCAGCCTAGCTCACAGCAACCTCAAACTCCTGAACTCAAGCGATCCTCCTGTCTCAGCCTCCCGAGTAGCTGGGACTACAGGCATGCGCCACCATGCCCGGCTAATTTTTTCTATATATATTTTTAGCTGTCCATATAATTTCTTTCTATTTTTAGTAGAGATGGGGTCTCGCTCTTGCTCAGGCTGGTCTCGAACTCCTGAGCTCAAACGATCCGCCCACCTCGGCCTCCCAGAGTGCTAGGATTACAGGCGTGAGCCACCGCGCCCGGCCGGAAAATCTGTCTTAAAACGTTGTTTCACATAATCTAAACCATAGCAAAGCAGCATGGGGAGAGCACGGACTAATGCACGTGGTACGGTCCATGGGCAACGCACCGGTGAGGTTTCTGGGCAGCCTTTGCATGTGCCCTGCGAGAAAGTCCCCACTTTTCCCTCCAGCTCACGCCAGGGGCTGACACAATCTCAGTGGTCCAAACACGGGTCGCACTGCCGCCCTCCGAGAGGCAGAGCGTGGTATGAGTGCGGTCAGGACTCCGCTTCACCAAGACCTTCACCGCCTCTAAAAGCACAGAATGGCTTTTCTTTTTCTTCTGATTTCAAATGGAGATGTTTAAACAATCCCACCTAGACTTTGAAAAAACACATCAGTAAACGCCTTCTTTCCATTCTCTCCCGATCAAAATAACAAAACAGAATCGAAACCATCAGAGAACAAAGCAAAGACTGCACTCTTGTCCCAGCCTGGCACGACTCTCCCGCCCCAGCCCTGCCCCCAAGTTCGCAGCTCCCCAGATCATGACTCCTACCCAGAAGGGGTGCCTCCAGGGGAACAGACGACCTTGAAACCCAACCAGCCCTCTGACAGGTGTTCAGCAGAGCAGGGAAAGATCCAGAAAGATCCAGAGTCTGGTTACAGCAAAACTTCAAGAAATGGTTGCCTAACTCTTTCCACTTTAGCACTTCACATTCTCTCTTCAACCACTCTGATCCGGAGTCTGCACTCGGAACTACTCTTGGCAAGGTCACGGACGACGTCCGTCTCGGCAATTCCAACAGAGGCTTCTGTCGTCCCCTTACCGACTCGTCCCCAGTACCTGACTCTGTGGACACCTCCCTCCTTTTAAATCACCTGAGTTCAGCAACCCCTTGCAAACTCCCCCCTTTTCCTTCCTCCCAGCCTGGCCATGGCGCTCCTTCTCTCCTCCAACTCAGCTGAGCCCATTAACCCTCCCCCCACCTCTCTGCTTCCATCCTGTCCTGGGGATCTGCCCATCCTCTAAATCTTCTCTCCAGTCCCCCTGCTCCTCAGAGCTCCAAACTCACATTCAGTTGCGTGCCTAACACCTCTGTACCTCCAACTCAGTACGCCTACAACAGAACACCTGATCCGCAAAGCTGGCCCTCCACACAAAACAAAACAAAACAAAACAAAGGAAAACAAAACCCTCCTCCCTCAGTTTTCCTCTTCTTCTCAGAAGCTACCCAAGGCCAAAATTTGGGAATCATCCTTAACTCCTCCCTTGTCTCCCTAAATCTCATCTGTCACCAAGTGCTGACAGTTAAATCTCCAAGATATATCCATATATAGACACACACACACACACACACACACATACACAGAGAAAGGCACACACAACAGCTTTATTGATACATGATTCACATACAATTCACCAATTTAAACTGTGTAATTCAATGGTTCATAGGATATCCACAGAGTAGTACCGTCACTGTCAAATTAATTTTAGACATTTTCATCATCCCAAAAAGAAACCACAGACCCATTAGCAGTGACTCCTAATTTACCCCTGAACACCCCTAGTCGAAAGCAACCATCAGGCCGGGTGCGGTGGCTCACACCTGTAATCCCAGCACTCTGGGAGGCCGAGGCGGAGGATAGTTTGAGCTCAGGAGTTCGAGACCAGCCTGACCAAGAGTGAGATCCCATCTCTACTAAAAATAGAAAGAAATTAGCTGGACAACTAAAAATATATAGAAAAAAATTAGCCAGGCATGGTGGCACATGCCTGTAGTCCCAGCTACTCGGGAGGCTGAGGCAGAAGGATCGCTTGAGCCCAGGAGTGTGAGGTTGCTTTGAGCTAGGCTGATGCCACGGTGCTCTAGCCTGGGCAACAGAGTGAGACTCTGTCTCAAAAAAAAAAAGCAAGCAAGCAAGCAAGCACCCACCAATCTATTTTCTGTCTCTATAGATTTGCCTGTTCTGGAAATTTCATAAAACATGAATCACACGATAAGTGTTCTCTAGTGTCTGGCTTCTTTAACATAGCATATTTTCAAGGCTCATCCATGATTCAGCATATGTCAGTGCTCCATTCCTTTTTGTAGCCAAATAACATTTTGCTGTGTAGATACACCGAATTGTATTCCATTCATCAGCTGACAAACATTTGGGTCACTTCCATTCTTTGGGTATTATGAATAATGCTGCTATAAACATTAGTGTTTTTGTGTAGACACATGTTTCCATTTCTCTTGCATATATACCTAGGAGTAGATAAACTCGGTTATAAAAGATAACTGTATGTTTACTTGTTTCAGGAACTGCCAGACTATTTTCAAAAGCCGATGCTTTGGAATCCTGAGAGTTCCAATTTCTTCACATCTTCACCAACACTTGTCACTATTTGTCTTTCATAGTGGGTATGAAGTTGTTTCTCATTGTAGTTATGATTCGCATTACGCTGATGGCTAACAGTGTCAAAAATTGTCTCTTGTGCTTATTGGCCATTAGCATGTCTTCTTTAGAGAAATGTCTATTCAGATGCTTTGCCCATTTTTAATAGAGTTATCTTTTTTATCACTGAGTCATAACAGTTCTTTATATTAATGTATTCTAGATACAGTCCCATATCACATATATGATTTGCAATTATTTTCTCTCATTCTGTGGATTGTCTTTTTACTTTCTTGATAGTGTCCTCTGATGCACAAAAAATTTTAATTTTAATGGAGTTCAATTTGTCTATTTTTCTGTTGTCACTTTTGGGTGTCTTATCTAAAAAAGCATGTCCAATCAAAGGTCATTGTATGTCTATGTTTTTTCCTAAGAATTTTAAAGTCATAGCTCTTACATTTAAGCTTCTGATCCATTTTGAGTTCATTTTTGTATATGGTGTGAGGTAGGGGTCCAGCTTCATTCTTCTGTACATGCATATCCAGTTGCCCCAGTACAATCTGTTGAAGAGAATATTCTTTTCTCATTGAATTATTTGGGCACATTGGCTGAAAATCAATTGACCATAAATGTATGGGTTTATTTCTAGATTCTCAATTCTATGTCCCATATATATAGATGTATTCACCCTTATGCCAGTACCATGCTGTCTTGGTTACAATTGTATTTAACAGTCTCTAGTAAGTTTAGAAGTCAGGAAGTTGAGTCTTTCTATTTTATTCTTCTTTTTCAAGGCTGTGGCTATTACGAGTCCCTTGAATTTCCATACAATTTTAGGATCAGCTTGTCAATTTCTTCAAAGAACTCATCTGAGATTTTAAAAGATATGGCATTAAATCAGTACATCAACTTGGAGGGATTGTTAATTTAACAATATTAAGTTTTCTGATCCACGAACATGAGATGTTTTTCCATTTATTTAGATCTTATTTAATTTCTTTCAACAGTATTTTATAGCTTTAACGGTATATGTCGTGTACTTTTATTAAATCGTTCCTGAGTATTTTATTCTTTTTCATTCTATTACAAAAGGAATTATTTCATTGATTTCATTTCAGATTATGCATTACAAGTATATAGAAATACAATTGATTTTTGTATATTGATCTGATATCCTGCAACCTTGCTGAACCTGTTTATTAGTTTTAATAATTTAGTGGATTCCTAATAATTATCTATATATAAGATCATGCCACCTGCAAGCAGAGATAGTTTTACCTTTTCCTGTCCATTCTGGAAGCCTCTTATTTCACTTTCTTGCATAACTGCCCTGGCCAGAAGCTCCAGCACAATACTGTTATCAGTCAGCGTTCTCCAGAGAGACAGAACCAACAGGACAGATACATAGATGGAGGGGAACTGGCTCACATGGTGATGGGGGCTGAGAAGTGCCACAGCAGCCGTCCTCAAGCTGGACCACTAGGGAAGCCTGTAGATGGCTCAGTCCAAGTCTGAAGGCCCCAGCACAGGGGGAGCCGATGGTGTAATTCTCAGCCCTATGCTGAGGGCCTGCAAACCTGAGGAACTGCCAATGCACGTGCCAGAGCCCTGAGGCCGGAGAACACGAAGTTGTGATGTCTGAGGGCAGAGAAGAGTGTCCCAGCTCTAAGACAGAGTGAACTGGCCTTTCCTCGGCACTTTTTTCATCTGGGCCCACAGCCCACTGGAGGGTGCCTGCCCACACAGAGGGTCCTTCCCCACGCAGTCCACCGACGCACACACCCATCCTCCCCAGAAACACCCACGCCGACACACCTGGAAATCATGCTTCAGCAGCTGTCTAGGCACTGCCTAATCCAGTCTGGTTGACATCACACATACTGAAGAGAAGGGATGACAGTGGACATCGTTGTCTCGTCTCTGACCTTAGGGGAAAAGCTGTCAGCCCTTCACCATTAAGTATGATGTGAGCTGTGCGTTTTTCCTAGATGTCCTTTCCAGGGTGAAGAGATCCCCTTCCATTCCTAGTTTGCTGAGTGTTCTTTTTCTTTCTTTTTTTTTTTTAAACACAAAGAGGTATTAGATTTTGCCAAGTGCTCTCTCTGCACAAGACCTGCCCTTCTTTTTTTTTTTTTTTTAACTAGATACTTATTTTATTATTATTTTTTCTTTCTTCTCCTTTTTTTTTTTTTTTAATTTCAGCTCATTATGGGGGTACAAAAGTTCAGGTTATATATATTGCCCATGCCTCCCCATCCCCCCGAGTCTGAGCTTCAAGCGTGTCCATTCCCTAGACAGTGCACACTGCACTCATCATGTAGGTATGCACCCATCCCCGCCCCCACCCCCCTACCCCCCAGTCAGAACTTCAAGCGTGTCCATTCCCCAGGCAGTGCGAATCACACTCATCAAGTAGGTATGCACCCTTCTGCACTTGCTGTTCCTGCGGATGCTTTCCTGCAGCTGCGACTGCTCCTCTCTGTAGGTCTCTACCTGAGGGGAGTCCTGGACCACCCTATTCAGAAGTGCCCCCCCCCACATGCTCCCCAGTCACCCGCCCGTATAGCCTTCCACGCGCTCAGCCCTTACTGTTACAGGCACTCATTCGGACGGCCCCCGCGTAGCTCAGCATTTGTGAGTGTGTACTCAACATGTCAGTCCTCACAACCGCAGTGTCTACAAAGTAGGTACTGTCATCGCCACCACCCACATGGGGAAGAGGTTACGCGTCTTGCCCAAGATCAGGCAGTCCGTAAGTGCCAGACCCAGGATTAAAACCCAGGCCACCAAACTACAGACGCCGTTCTCTTAAACCCTTGCTAGCGTGCTTTTCAGTATTACCTTTCCTCGCTTGGTGACTTAGTGACTATCTGTACATAAGCACTACCAACCCCATGTTTTGCTGTGTCTCTGGCACCTAATACCATGCATGGCTGGGGTTTGGTGGGTATTCAACGAACAAATAACAGGGTCCCAAGACGCCCCACGAGAAAAGAGTTCGGCAGGACTGTGCTGAGCACGGCCCACGACACACACCCACAGAGAGTCACAAGGCCCATTAGTTTTGATGAAGGTCGTTCAACTTTAATCCCATGTTTTCCAAACACACTTGGGCACAGACCCATCTTCTGACCCCTGTCCCCACTGCATTGAAAGCCCAGAGATCCGTGTTCCAGGGAACACACTTTGAGAAATACTGCCCCAGAGCGGCAGGTCAAATAGCACAGTTCTCAGAAGGATGCTCCTGCCCCCACTCCTGTGGCTGGCTCTGCTCCTATCTAAAAAGTCTGACTTAGAGCCCCTGAAAGCTACTCCGTAGCCCCAGCTCAGCACAGAGAGAAAAACCACAAGGTTCAGTTTTCCTTTTCTTTCCTGGACTTCCTAAAGGGCACATTAAGATACACGACCACTGAGAAAACACGAAGATTTTTTCCAACGATCACTGGAACCGCTCAACTCCCCTGTGTCTCTGTGGTCTTAGACCACATCACAGAGGCAGCTGCAATTTTCTCAGAGTTCTGGTTTGTTGAATGTGATTCAAGCAAAACCACCCGTCACAAGGTGCTCTGCCCTGTTCTCAGAACGCAGCAAAAGCAACGACATGTGAACCACAAAGCCGTTACATTCCTTCCCTACACACTTGCCTTGATGCTGATACTCAAATCATGGCTTCAGACGTGGCCAGACCCCACAGTCTCACAGCTCGGCTTCCCAGGGCTCCAGGTCGTCCACCTGAATGCTCTCTGAAAAACGAGAAAGAAAAATCTCTGCTTTAAGATCCAAGAAAGAAAAGTGCAAACAATGTAATACAACCTCATATGTGAGCAAAGCAGGATACTGTGCTGCGATTTATCTGCTGTTTCTGAAGAGGTTTTTACATGTCAACTAGTCATCAACATTGGCTACACATTACAGGCAGTGGTTACAGTATCTTTTTAAACTCCTTATAAAAAGTACTCAATAAAAGAATGCATTTTTGTTTCCTTCATCTTAAACACAGAGAATAAAGTCATTTCTATGTAATTGTTCTCCAAAGCTGTTATTTTTGTGTGATGAGTGAATTTTTACACATTTGGTTTATAGGCAAAGTCATTTTGGTGACTATGAGTACCTTCTAAATTCAAATATACATCAGCGCAAAACAAGGAGCCTTGGGTATATGAGCCATGTATTGGGGAGAGCTGAGCAACAGCAGAAACGGGTTAGAACTCACCACGGAGCTGGACGTGCACATCCAGAGGGAACTAACAGGCCCGATTCCTTAGAAAGAGAAGCTGGACCAGGAAGTTAGGAGGCTGGACTAAGCCGTCTAAGGCGTCCAGAGTGAGCCACTTTAATAGAACTCGGTCTATTCCAATAATTCTAGGCAGAGACAATCTTTAACACTTATTTATTTCAAAGGCGAAGGAGCGAGGCAAACCCACCTACGCTGGAATGCACGGAGCAGAACTAAGGCAAATGCATGTTGCCCCGCCTGTCTGTCCGTCTGTCCGTCTGTCCGTCTGTCCGACGAGGCGTAACTTGCACGAAGGATGACTCACATGGTAACAGAGTCGCCCCTCGGGCGCAGAATGGCAGACAGTCTGTGTGGCACTTGTGACTCAGCCTGGGAGAGGTCCCCACTCGGCCGGGCTCCGGCCCTGCACCCCACGCGGCAGAGGAAAGCCCCCGTGTTTACCAGCCGGTGGGTGGTTAGGCCGGCGGTGGCCCTGGCGGATCTTGTTTGAGGCCACAGAGGTGCTTCCTCCTGCCGACCCCAGGTCCAGCCAGCACTTCCCGGAGTCCCTTTTGAAAACGCCGAGAGAGAACTCGCGAAAGCACACGGGCCCTGGGCTGGACGCCGGCCAGCAACACGCCGCGCGCACAGGGCCAGGCGGGCAGATGGTGCAAACGTTCGGGAGGCGAGTTGTCAGAACCCTGCCTTGCCTGGCGTGGCGGGAACGGGGTCCCTTCCAAAAGCCCAGGCCCAGAGGCAACTTCTAAGGAAATCATCTCATGGTGGGTGAGGGGCAGAGGGGAGTCGCCCCGTGAGAAATTCCCACGAAATGAAAAAAAAATTATTGTCACCACTGCCTGGTGAAATTCAGACAGCCACGAACTCATTACTTGAAGCCACAAAGATGGTTGCGGTAAACACAGACAAATTATTGGGTTTAAGTAGACTGCTTTTTGTGCCAAAAAAAGAAATCATCTTCCTTCCTCCCCAACAAATCCGTTTATTACTAAAAAGCTCTGGAGCCTTGTGAACCGGGCTAGACTGATGGAAGCCTCTCTTTACCCCGGGTTCCTTCTCAGGGCTCTCGACCGGTTTGGAAAATGCTTTGGCCGCTGCGGGAAAGGAGACCCTATTACTGTAGCAGCCACAAAAGAAGGAAAAATTAAATTATGCAAAAGGGGAACAGGCCGCGAGAACCACAAGAGGCCAAGAGGCCGGGGCAGGAGAAGAGGCCGGGGCAGGAGAGACGTCCTTGTCCCCCTTCTTGAAGACAGTGCCGCTCTCTGCCCAGACAGTCAGACCTGTCCCTGGTCCCGTTCCTGGCGCCCGTGTAGAGCGGGAGCTCCCACACTCAAAGTGCGGAAGGGGCTTCCGAGGGCCTGTGTGTAGAGATGGGAGAAAATCTACAGTGCAGGTCGTGAGTGCAAGGACCGTCGCTAGATAATAGAACTGCGGAATATAGTAGAACACGCTGCCAGGAAAACGCAACCACAGGCAGCTCTCGTGCCATCAGGACAATGTGGGGGAAAAAGCAAAGAGCAAGCATACAACCAGGAAAGGGTCCACATTTAGTGACAGGTTAAAGTTTAAGAAACTAGTCAAACCGGTATAAAAACAGAAAAGATTCCAGAAGAAAACAGGGGGACGGACACGGCTCACGCGGCAGGAGGAGACGCTAAGCCACAGGCCAGACGAGGTCGCGTCCGGTCCCCCCAGGGCTCTCTCGACCTTTGGAAGGCGTTTCTTCCTGTTCCAAACAAACTTGCACTTGACTTTCACGACTCAAGTGCAAAGACTCTGACGAGACTCTGTGACTACTGCTAGACCAGACGCTCTGGAGGGGACAGAAAGGCATCCTCTCACTCAACGTTTCAAACCCCGGTTTGACAGAAGCTGCCCACGGAGGCAGCCACGGGGAAGGGACGTTCCTGAGTTTTATTCACGAGCTCCTGTGCCAGCAAAGTGTCTCGCCTCTAGTTCCGGGGCTGCCCCGGTACAGATGCAGGGATAAGGCCGCCGTGAGACCCAACTTCCACTCGGGCTGTTTTCTCCCATCTTTTCCTCGATGCCTAGAGCGAGGAATGCACATCCTTCCGGACACGGTCACGGATCCTTCGGCACTTCCCCCGCCCCACACGGATCTCAGGGCATCGCTCAGGATTCGGCCAGATGCCCCCAGTTTCCAGGAGACCTTCTCTGACGCCCCTCCCTCTCCTGGATTTGTGCCAGACACCTGGTTATAAATGATCACTGTAGCTGATTCTCAACCATCCAGGGTTCGATTAGCCACGGTAATAATAATAAAAACAATACTTATGATTACTTGAACATGTTAATAAAATAAATAAGTAAAATGCCTCCAAATCAACAGAACTACCCAGCCATCAGAAGGTCTCCATGGACTGGAACTACACAGTGACCTACAGACGTCACTGTGTGCCTGGAGCAGTGAGGGGACAGCCTCGTGCCATCACCCCTTGGACAGGTACTTACTACGCAGACGCCCAAGGCTTGGTGTTCTGATAGCATTCATTCTACGACAGAACAAGGGGATGGAAAAGCCATCGGTAAGTGACTGGACTGTCATGTGTAGGAGCCAAGATTAGAAGCAACGACAGTGGGGCGGTGCCATTAGGAGACAAGGTGGCAGGGACAGTCCCCTCCCCTGAAAAGACCGCTGTTCCCACTGCAATGCCTTTAGGGAGTGAAAGGATGGTCTCCACGGCTGTCTGGGCTTCACGTCCACGTTGTGTGCACGTGTGTGCACGTGTGTGCATGTGTGTGTGTGCGTGTAGAACTCCCGGGGCAAAAACCAATGATGGGCCACTTTAAGGACCCTAGCCACTGGCACGTTTCATGTGTCAAGTAATTTACAGGAGATTTTGTGATCCTGGACTTCCAGTACTTTTATGCATTAGGGCAGCATCTATCCTCGAGTGACTACATTCCTAAATACTGGAGTTTTCACTACGTAAATGTTGGTAGTTTTCACTAATACGAATATGTTAAATTTATCAGTGACAACCTTTGGCATTTCACCTTCCAATCAAGAGATACCTGTGTTTCACATCTGTATGTTTTCCTCTAGAATTGGGCTGTGGGTTTTCACAAGCAGGACTCTTCCCTTGTAGTCTTCAGTGTTTCGCAGGCCTGAGCCCCGTGCTCAACAGACAGAAGCCAGAGGAAGCACAGGCATCAGTGGGCAGCTCGTCCTCCCCGTGACGGCTTCCGGTACCCGGCACGCCAGCCGCTGCAAGATGCTCACCATCATAGCAACTGGCACGGAGGACACAGGAAGGAGAGAGGGAGCTAAAATGAGCCCCATAGTCCTCCCTGGAGAGATCCAGAAACTCCACCCCCACCCCATTCTTGGGGCAAGCTTCCCACGGGGACACGGTCCCCACTCCATGGGCTTTACGTTGCTATTGGGTGGCCTTCCCGTATCATCCCATGACAGCACAGGTTCTTTCTTTTGAGACAGGGTCTCGCTCTGTCACCCAGGCTGGAGTGCAGTGGTGTGATCATAGCTCACAGCAGCCTCCAACTCCCGGGCTCAAGTGATCCTCCTGCCTCAGCCTCCCGAGTAGCTGGAACTACAGGTGTGAGCCACTGTGCCCGGCATGTGGCTCCTAAAAGGAAATGTCAGGGCCTTGTACATTTTCGAGTGCACTCCTGCAAAACCTTGGGAGGTGTTCTGCCCCCAAATTCAAAGAATATAGAGGGTATTATCCAAAATCACAAGTGGAAGAATTAAGTTATTGGGCAGCAATATCAATTTTAAGTTCTCTCATATATTTTTAAAAATTTACATTTATAAATTTTTTCAAATTTATGTGGTTTTTTTGGTAGCTCTACTTGCTTAATAGCAACCACAAAAATGAATAAACAAGTTGCAAAAATTGAAAAAAAAACTTGGCTTGCAGTTTGATATACTTATTGCTATTAATATATAATATAAACTACAGTTGATAAGAAAAATACACACTAAGGGCTCAAGTTCAGTCTTCCACACACTCTGCCTGTCAGCCCTCATGGCGGGTCAGGTCACGGACCCTGACGGATTCTGGATGACCTTCACCTTCCTCTCCGTTTAAGTGATGTCCTCTCGGTGCATGTTACCGAGGTGGGTCTCAAGAGCTTCCAGTATGATGAGCCCCTTTTCAATGTCAAAATTTTCCTATACCTGCCCCATCCCACGCCCGGAGCTGCACCTTTAGTGAGACGTTCATATTGTCAAAGGCTTCGATGAATTCAGTGATGCGCCTCACAAGTTTACGTTTTGTAAGTCTCAACACTTAGGAGCATTTAAAGGAACAGGGCATCTGCGAGACAAGTTAGCCTGCAGACGATACTTAACAGCACAAACTCCTTCACCTTGTGTGACAACTCTGAAGTGCGCGACCAAAGCGACGCTGCGTCAAGCGTCAAAGCCGGTGTGTGCACACCAGCAGCACTGGCACAGCCGGGCCGGGCCGCCTACCTGTCCCTGAGTGGCCACAGACGGACCCTGCTTGCTGGCCCTGTGCACGTGCACGGGTCCCCAGGAGCCCTGAGGCGGAAGCCCCAGAACACAGAGGCGACTTGACCAGACTCCCTGCATCTGGCCTGGGAAGGCCAGGGCAGGTCTGCTCCTTGGAGAGATGGCCACTCTACAGAAGTGTCCAGAAAGATGCTGCTGAGCAGTATGAAAGAAATCATTTTTGTACGGAGAGAGCGAGAGAGGATGAGAGAGTGAGAGAGAGAGAGAGAGAGGAGGGAGAGGACACCAAAAATCCTGTGCCAAAACTTCAAGCCCTGATGTAACGACCAGACTACGGTGGACTCAGTGCTTCAGATGGAGACAAGGGCCCGAGGGAGGAGGGGTGAGCATCTCAGAGATCACAGCTTCCTTCTGAGTCCCAAGAGTAAATGCAACAAGCAAGCTGGACCACAGAACGTTGCCATGGAAAACACGTGGCCCGAGTCCACGTGTGAGCGTAAAATACACACATTCGAGGGCACCCAGCAACTGGACATTAGCCCTGGAAATGTCACAAAACCGGCTCTCACTGGAAACTGAATTCGAGTCAGTCTTTTCACAGGTATCTAGTACTTTACAGCCGTTAAAATATGGCAAATGCATGAAAAATACACATTTTCAGAGTAATGGGGCTAAAGTTGAATTAACAATAACCACAACAACTATTTATAATACTCAATACAGCACATAATACTTACCAGGCACTGTTCTAAGCACTGTATAAATATTAACCACTAAAATCAGTACTATGTATTGTGATCATTATCCCCATTCTACAGATGAGGAAACTGAGGCAGAGAAAGGTCACATAAGTGGTTAGCAGCAGAGTTTGGCTCTAGAGTTCTTACTCTTAACCAATGTGCTATGCTGCCCTACTGATTAAAAAATAATAAAAAACTTTTTCATAAGATTCTACACACTTCCTAGCATCTCCAAGGTAAAATCTATCTACCTTTTTAACAACCACAGAGATTTGCCTCTGACTTCTCTGCCTGGGGCAGAGCAGATCTTCATCGCTGTAAAGTCCAGACGCAGTTTTACATTCCACATCTGGTGACGTCGTCTTGCCAGGAGAGAAATAACAAAATCTCCCTCTGGGTCTTGGGGGCGGGGCCCGCGAGCCCGGGGCACTTGCACAACGTCCCACTCAAGGTGGCCCTGGCCCGTGAGTTCAGTGTGATCGGGTGACCGAGTCCACGTCAAACAGATGTGCGCGTAGCACCTGCTGAGTTCAGGGCGCTGCGTTCCGTACAGAGAAGGGAAAAAGAAACGGGGCAACAGTGAAGCTTGAAAGACTTTTAAATAACAGTAAAGGTCCCAGCGGAAGCGAGTGGAGCACAACACTGAGGGGAGAACAGGAGAGAGACACACGCTAGGGTTTCTTTGCAGGGAGGAAAATCGCGCTGGGTATTGGTACTTGCAGTTTCCAGAACAGCAGATCACGGAACTCCCACGCTTTTTTCTCATAGGTACTCACCACATGAACCCGCAACCCCGCTCCTACATATTTACCCAAGGCAAAGGAAAACTCAAGTTTCCATAAAAACCTGGACAGAAAAGTTATAGGAGTTTTATTCATAATTGCTAAAAAAAAAAATGTGGATGCAAACCCCAAATCCTTTAACTGGTGAGTGGCTAAGCAAACTCTACGTCCGTACGATGGAATTCGACTCAGCAATAAAAAGGAAGGAACTGACGACAATGTGAGACAGAATGGATCAATCTCACACTTGTCATGCACAGTGACAGAAGCCAGACTCAAAAAGCTACATGCTGTATGATTCCACTTATAGAACATTCTGGAAAAGACAAAATTACAAGGACAGAAAACGCAGCAGTGGTTGCCAGGGCTTGGGGCTAAGTGGAAGGCTTGATTACAAAGGGCCACAAGCAACTTTTTTAGGTGATGGATATTTATATCTTGATTATGGCAGTGGCTGTACAGCCGCACTTATTAAGACAGCCATATGCTAAAAAAGGTGAATTTCACTATGCATAAATCGCACATCAATAAATCTGATTTTCTAAAAGCAGCTCAGAGCAATCCTGCCAATTAATTCCTGGAATGGGGCTACTGTTACTTTCTACAAGGTTCTACAAACCATGTATCTAACTTCCTTTTCTAACTCCCACCCCAATATCTGCTCACGCAATATTTATAGGAAGATTGTTGGTTGTTCATTTGTAGGAGGAAAAGCTCCTTGAGTCACAAAATTTCTTAAAGTAACCTCTGAGTATTTGGATAATAGTGGGAACTCTCTCGTATTAAAAATAGACGAGTAGGTGGCTCTTTCTGCTCATGCTAAATATGTACCTGCTACTCACTGAGGAAAGAGGGCAAGTAAGAATTTAATAGCTCTGTCTGCACAGAACGTCGCTGCAAAACCGCTAAATCCCTGACACATCCAGGCACTGAGATACAAATGTTGAACTACATTCAAAGTAAGCCAAGGTTATTGCTAAAATCTTCAGGCAAGTAAACCTGAAAGAAATCTTGACTGTTAAATGGCAAACCTTTAGTGGAGTAGAAAAATGCAAAAAAAAAAAAAAAACCTTACTGTCCTATTGAAAAACATTAACTGCACTATGACTTGGTCTATGTACCAGACCCAGAACGATGCAAGTGATTCTGGTTCTTTCCCTGACTCCATACCCAGCAGTCCTGATGGCCCACGTGTGCTGCGTCCTGCTCCAGGCACCAGAGAGACAACGATAAACCAAACTCCCTGTCCTCACGGAGCTCACGTCCTCCTGGGAGCCACACATTATAAATAAGTGAACGGACAAATAAACTGTCCCGCAACAAGCTGAACGTCAGTTACCAAGAGTGGGGAAAGAAGAGCAGAGTGAAAGACCGAGGGGTTCCATTTTAGACAAAGTGGCCGGGCGTCTCTGAGGAGGTGCCCTTGGCGCAGAGCCCCGGGAGCCCTGGGAAGAAGGCTGGGGTGGTCTACAGCGGGGTGTCAGGCGGAGGAGAAGAGCCAGGGCCAGCTCTCAGCTCCTGAGATGGGAGTCTGCCTGGTCTGTCCCGTCCCAGGGACTAGCGCAGTGGCCAGTCTGGCTGGGGAGGAACGAGCGAAAGGAAGAGAGCCAGGAAGTGCTGGGCAGGGACAGCTCAGCGCAGACCACGGTGCCACGCTCTGTGCTGGGACTCAGGGCTTTATTCTAAGAGTTACTAGAAGAGCCCCAGCTATGAAAGCAAGGGAGCGACCTGATCTTCATTCAGTTTTGAAGATTCACTCCAGTTGCGCCAAGGAAAACAGACCTTTGGGGAATGGATGGAGTTGGTACAAGAGGAAGCAGGGAACCAGCGTGGCAGAGACAGTGACCCGCCCGCGGGCTGGGTGGTAACAATCGAGGCAATGAGAAGTGGCCAGACTGGGCGACTGGGTGGATGAGGGACCAAGCCCTGAGATGAAAGACAAGACGCTGGGGTGCAGCGGGTAGGTCCACACTCAGTGGCGGCCGTTGAGTTGCAGGGAAATGTATCGACACAGTGACCTGCTGTCAGGGACTCGATGGCGGGATTTGGAGATAACGTCAGTTTGACCCAAGTAGCGTTACACCTTAAGACTTTAACAGTTTTATAGTGGAAACCGTTGACTCAGGACCAGCTTAGATATTCATTTAATCTTGCAATAACTCCACTAACTAGACCATTGAGTACGCACAGCTCTTAGCTTTCTTAAACGCATTTCTGCGAGAAAACGATACACTCCATTAGTGAACTTTCCAGGAAACAAAGATTTCCAGCAAAGCTAATAAAAGCTTCAAAGCTTTGTAAAATATATCAGCAACGCTTTGAAGACCCCCTTTATTTAACCCTTGCTAAAACAAAAGCATGTCAGCAAGCCTGCAGAGTAGGGATATTCTTCAAAATATTTCTGTAATGATAGAGCTTTGGCCAACGGGAAAGAGAAGGATCGCAAGCATCTTCCACTGGTTTACTGTTACAGTCTTTTACGTAAACACTGTTTGTTTGACACAATCCATTTCAAAGCACTTAACTGCTTTACAGATTATTTTCTTCAGCTACCCTAGGATTTATATGCTGAAACTGCATCTAATCTAGAAAAAGGCCAGAGACAACACACGAATGCACAACTGGATCGCGTTGGATTCTGCGAGGTGGACTGAGGTGCAGTTGCAGGGGCGCCAGCAAGGCTCAGCCGCCACGTTCAGGGACTTTGAGCACGTCCCAAAATCACATCTGTTTCGTCCAAGACGAGATTCGTGTCCAGGACTCAAAACACAAGGAAAAGTTTAAATTATTTTGATTGGAAGAACCGTAGCCTGCTAACACGTACTTCTTCCAGAAACCTATCAACTCCCACATTTTCCGCCTTTTCCTCCCTCTTTCCCCCAGTCCAACTCTGAGAGCAACAGCACAGGGTCTGCTGGGGAAACCAGATCAAAACCCACTTCAGAACACCAGGCACAGGCCCTCCAGAGAAAGCAGGCACCGACTTCACTCGTCCTCCTTCCTACTGGAGAGAAAACGTTTCCATCCAGTCGGAACCATCCAAACTTGAAACCATCTTATAAACAGCATCTGCTTTTCATTTTTTAAAAGTTTTACTCAAAAGAAATGAGCTCCCCAAAGGAGCCTTGCCCACCCCACCCCTCTCCACGATCAGCCAAGAGAAAAATCTCCTCTTAGTCACGTAGGGCCACAGCACAGGTGACTTAAAGGGCTTCCCAGTGTTCCCTTTTAGTAACATTTTTGAAGTCCTTTAACGGTGTTTTCCTACCACACTATATTTCTTAGGATATACTCTTGGAAAGATCCCTTTTTCTTAATTCACTGTTTTGCTCTAAAGGATTCCTTACTCAAATTTCTGAATTTAGTGACTTTTCCCACGGTATCAGCTATTAAAGACAGATTTTCCTGGCTGGCTGCTTTCGGATGTCAAGCTGTATTTTGCTTTCCAATCTGGACTTGGGGCTTCCTTTCACGTATCTCCTTGTTACACCACCCAGCTGTTTCTGCCTTTTTCCAGAAGACAGCACGTCGAGGCTTTATCCTCTAGGCTTCTTCCAGGCCGTCCATCCAGATGTTTACCTTATTTCTTTCCAATGGCTCCAGACAAATCACCTCGATCCTGATTTTTTTTAATCTCAGAGTTAAAACACACACATACCCACGCGATGTCAAACCCTCTGCCAAGACTGAATTAGTGTAGTTTTCTCTCTGGACCCCTCAATAATGACCTAAAGATGTATTAATTCTGGATTCTCAGGGATCTGTTAAATATTAGTCACGACGATGTGAGATGTTAGGAAGCTGGGTCAGTCTGAACCTCCATGATTAACCCAGCCTGCTACCACTTCTCTGTGTGGTTGCTGCTCCAGCACAGCCCGAAGCTGGCGCTGCCCAGAACGCTCAGTAGCCTCTGACCCACTCGAGAAGCTAATGAAGCCTCCGGGCTCCCTCTCCAGAAATGTTCCAAGTCAAATGGTCCCTGTCATTGCTATTCTAGAACAGGGCTCAGCAAACTGTGGCCCACGGGCCAGATCCGTCCTACGGCCAATTTTTGCCAATAAAGTTTTATTGGAACACAGTCATGCTCATTCATTTCCATATTACCTGGGGCCGTTTTCATGCTACAGTGGCAGTGTGGGATAGTCGTGACGGAGGCCGTAGGGCTCACAAAGCCTGAAACGTTTACTATCTATCTGGCCCTTCACAGAAAAAGTTTGCCAACCTCTCCTCTAGAGTTAAAAATCAATGACTACTGAATATTGTCTTAGGACAATAATCGGAAATGTCACTGTGTGTGGCACTGCAGAGTTACTTAACTAGAATACCCTTTTCCTCAGAGTAAAAATTTTAAATGACAAAATTACACACAAAAGTGCCAAGCACAATGCCTGGTATTCAGCAGGTGATTAATATATGTCCTTTTCTTTTACTTGCCAAGCTCTGCCTGGTCCTTCAGTACTTGGATCAAATGTCTCCTCCTCTCTGCTACATCCCCCTGCAGAGCTGGAAGGTCCCTCCTCCCAGCACCCGAAATTACTTTAGCACTGGCTGTTCCACCTTCTCATCATCCACTCACTTGTCTTTCTTCCTGTCTAGAACGTGGGTTTCTCTGGAGAAACAGTCAAACCTTATTTACCTTTGTTTCCCCAGGGCTTCACACATAGCTGGAGCTTAACAAAGAATTTCTTCAGAGAATGAGTGAAAAAATCAATCTACCCTAGAGATATTCTTAATTCTAAAAGATGTCATGCAAAAGTCATTAAGAATATATTCGTAAATAATACCAGATTTCCAAACTGAGTTTCACAAATAATGAATACATTTTTGTCATTGATTTAAGGTCCCAACTTAGAGCAGTTTTACTAAGCAGCAAAGAGCAGGTTAACATTTCAAGCACGTGTGTGAACCAAGAAGTTCCTAGACCCCGAAGAAGTAAGAATGGCTCTTGTTTAAACCCAACTGTAAAAGATTCTCTAACCAAACCTCTCATCTTTGAATGACAATGCAAAGTATGACAGTCTTTATCTATAACAACAGCCTGAATTTAGTATTTCTAATAGTAGTGGTACACTTTACCATAAGATAATCTCTTTGAAAAGGTTTAGTTGTTTTGGTTTTCATGGATTTAGTTAAAAGAGATTCATTCATTCAAAAATGAACAAGTCAGGCACTGATCTAGGCAGAACACAATAGGGAAGAAATAAAGTTCCTGGCCCTACTCCAGTAAAATAAATTAGCTTAGGAAAAAATCTCAGAATTAATTTTGACAAGGTTCTTCTATGAGTTATTTATATTCCACAAATTTTCCATTATATTATATTCCATAAATAACGAAGAGGGTCTCACGTATCCAAAACAGAGATAGGTCTCCGTAGTGGATTGTTTACTATGGCATAAAACAAATTACTACACACTCGGTAGCTTGAAACAACACAGATTTATTGTCTCTCAGTCCCAGGGGTGAGAAGTCTGAGATGGGTCTTGCTGGCTGGGGCTGGAGGGGCCACAGCCCCCCTGGGGCTCGGGGGGACTCCACTTTCTTGCTTTTCCAGCTCCTAGACGCCACCTTCATTCCCTGGCTTGTGGCCTCTTCCTTGAAGGCGGCATCGCCACGGAGACTGCATCACATGGTGTCGCTCTGACACTGGTGCTCCTGACTCCGAGGACCTTTGTGATCACACTGGTCCCACTCGGATAATCCAGGATGGTCTCTCCACTGCAAGGACAGCTGACTAGCAACCTTAATTCCCGTTTGCCACGTCACTTAACATATTCACAGCTTCCGGGGATGTGGGCACCTTTGGGCGTGGGGGAGGCATGACTCTTTCTACCACACACAGCTTTGTAACAATCAAGCCCATGAGCCCAGAGCACGCGCGTGACCCCGGTGTGAAACCTGGCACGCCACCACTGCTGGAAACCAGCCCCCCTCTGCTAGGTGTTGCCCCTACCGGGCAGACCCCAGAACCTCACAAAGCATCCCTCTGCTCCCCCACCAGCCCACCTAGCAGGCCACCGTCTCCTGCCCATCACATCATGTTACACCCTCGCCCTCAACTGTTCTAAGAACAAAACTATGACTTTTCTCCCACCCATCCACCCTTCAAATCGAAAAACCAGGCCCTTTCCTCCATTCTAGAGAGATATCTAACCCCCTTGCCCAAGAGTCACACAAAGATTTACTATCGCGAAGATTAGTCTTCAATGTCCCATTGCTGTGCTACCTCTCTGGGTCACCTAAATGTGTGTGTGTGTGTGTGTGTGCGCGTGTGTGTGTGTGTGTGTGTGTGCATATATATATATGTTCGTTAATGCTTCTGTTTTTAAGTTCAAAGGACAGAGTCGTGTGGGTGCACGCATGTGTGTGATAAAAGTCCTTGAGGGCAAAGACTGTTTAACTTGCTAAGCACGGACACTTAGTAAACGCCAGTCAGCTTGACACCAACGCAGAGCTTACAAGGTGGTCTTTGCCCACGATGACAGAGACAGAGCTGTTGCTGGAACTGTACACAGAGTCTGGTGAGATTTCCTCTCATCAAAGGTAAGTAACAAACCAAAGGGTTTGGCTGGCACCACCTGGGCAGGAGAGGTCATTCTGGGCCCTGAGATAGCACCCTGGGGGCCAGAGCAGCTGGCTCTTGCGACACCAAGCTGGGCACCGGTCTGGGGGAATTAGAGCCAGCTCTTTTTGTTTTTGACAACAGCCTTTGGCGACACTTGGGGCTACATTTAAGCTGGCATCCACCAAGGAGGCAACATCCATTTGGCCGTACGGAGCAGATTTTCCAGCTCTTTTCCCACTGGCACACCCGCTGTGACCCTCGGGTCTCGGAAGCACCGTCTAGAATTAGCCTTGGTGACACGGAGTCCCTCCCAGGCCATCAGCACCCATCTGTCTGCTCGACTGGAGATCATTTCAAACCACGGGTTGACAAAGGACCTCGATCAGCTGAGTGTTTAATCATTGCTACTTAATTGTGATCATCTTAAAAATTTCAAATTAAAAAAATATAAATGTAAAGAAAGAAGAATAACTACAGGGATTGAATTGTGTTGAATCTGTCTCCATGTGAACGTCCCAGGTGTCCCATTCTGGAAAATTCTCCTCCTTCCCTTTCTGCCCTTGGCTCCACTGACGCCCCTCACCGGGAATTCAGATGCCACAAAGACGCGTCCCCACCTAACGCTTTCACTTCTGTCCCTCGCACTGCTCCCAGCACAGGGGGTGAAGGATGCTGGGCAGTTCCCATTTCTCCTGCTCCTCTGCGCCGGCTCGAGCTGGCAATACCTTCAAGCCAAAGAAAGGTCCTGCTAGGAGACACAGGCCCGGCCCAGCCCCGAATGCCAAGTGACACCTGGGACACAGTTTCATGGCCACTTACTGTCAGACTCCTAATTCCACGAGGAAAGAGAGAGAAGGACGGCCCTTTCCACCCGAGCCCCGTGTACACCACGTCGGAAGCTCATTCAACATGTTTGACGCTCCCGGCTTCACTCGTCACATCTTAATCTCCTACCGCCAATCAGAACCCAGAGCGTTCAAGTGCAGAGACACCCCAGAGATCATCCTGCCTAGGCGCCTTCCGCCCAGGGTGGAGACACGCTGTGTAAGACGGTTAATGTCACTAGAAAGTCATTTACCTTCCTTCTGTTAATAGGAGCGAAGCCAGCGTCCTCCGCTGCACTGTACCCAAAAGACAAAGGCTCTAGAATCTCGCCAGGGCCCGCATCTGTGACGACACCTGCCTGTTGGAGGAAGCCCCGGAAGAGTTACGTTCAGCACAACGCCACAAATTAGCCTTGAGTACGGGGAATAAGCTTTTGTCCAAAAAGAAACAAGTGGACGCAGGAGAAGTCCGAAGAGGTTTGGAGGACGCTGAAACCCCAGTGTCCTCGCCCTCTGCGTCTGCTGCGGCTCTTCTCTCTCATTTGGGGATGAGGGGACCCTTGAGTCGATCTCAGCTGAATGCAGGACCAGCTCCTCGCATTGGTTTTCCTACAGCAGCCCATGTATAAAATTAAAAACACCTGGGTTCATAGCGCTTTGTAGGCAATGGGTCTAAGTTGCCGCATCAGCTTTTACTAAATTCTTGAATGGGCTAGGAAATGCATATGGCAAATCCTCGAGAAGAGAAGCAGTGAATAAAGCCACCAAAGCCATCATTTAAGAAACAGCGACGACTTCAATCCACATGCCCCTGTCCCCTCTGCATCAGATGGAACTTCTTCATTAAGTATTTTGTTAGCAAAACAGCAACCCGACACAAAAGCACTGAGTATAGACTGGAAGTCTGGAGATGAATGATGGGAAGGCTGATCACCTTCTAAACACCATTGTGTCTAACAGGATGCCAGAGGCCAGGCGTCCAGCCTCACCTTCACAGAAGCCCATTCGGCCAGTGAGATTAGCATCTCAAACATGAAGTTTGGCACATGCTCTGGCAGTTCTGTCCACCCATCAACAGGTGCACCTGACCCAGCTGGCTTCTTGGAGGAGGCATCTGAATGACATCTTTAGTGACCAGCCAGATCGAGCCAGTTGAGAAGGAAGGGGAAGGGGAGTCCAGGTAATGGGAATAGCAAGGCTCTAACGTTGATACTGAGCCTGAGATTTTCACAAAGCTGATCGTTAAGTACATGTGACGAGAAGGTGGCACAGGGGAGGGGCTGGGGGATGGGCAGCTGCACCGGAAGGGCCCTAGTGCCCGTGCTGAGACTCTGGACTCTGGCCCTGGGACTACAGCCAGAGATTTGCACTGTAAGAGAAAGGTGCGTTTAAGAAAGGTGACGGAGTTTAGTGCAAACCAGGAATAGCGAGCACGAGGGAGGCTGGGAGAAGGGAGAAGGTGCGGGCATGCACGGGCAGCACACGCTGGGCTCCTGTCACCAGCAGCTGGCCCCGGGGGCAGGAGGTGGCCAAGGCCAAGCGAGGAGCTCAGAGCACTGCGGGGCGAGAGGAGGTGAGTTCCTCGTGGAGATGAGGGCAGGAAAGTTGTCACCAAGGGGCTGCGTTTGCAATTGGCAGTGCAGGAAACAGGACTTTGGTAAAACTGGGAAGGGGTGGCACAGAACAGAATCGTGGGAGGAGAGTGTGAGCCACAGAGGACGGGCCGGAAAGCAAGACGGGACACATGCAGGAGACCAGGGAGGGGGAGGAGTCCGTGGCACAGAGAGTGAGAGCTTGAGGAACCGCTGTGACAGACAGGCCCTAGCAGGCTCAGCACAAAGCCCGGCCTGCAAAGACTCGCAAATGCCTAAAGACAGAACGGTGTGTGTGAGAGAGACAGAGACGGAGGGAGGAGGAGGAGGAGGAGGAGGAGGAGAGGACGAAGACAAGGAGCATAAGTCCACTGTTTCATTAAATTAACATCCTCTTGACAATCTCAAAATTATTTATCAGCTGACAAGACAACTATTATTGTGCCTTAAAATCCTTGTACCTAAAATTTCCTTTCTAGATAAACTCGCTTAGCAGAGAGGCCGTGGAAAAGCCTGCCTGCCTCCCTCCTGCTCCGATCTCCTGGGAAGGGAAGCCCCAAACCCACACTTCCCCTCAGGGCACCCGCTCAAATATGCATCAGGTCAGCGGCATCACTAGGAGGCGGGACTCTCCCTGCAGCCAGACCCTCACCTCTGCACCTCTGCACCTCTGCACCTCTTCTGCACCTCTGCACCTCTGCACCTCTGCACCTCTTCTGCACCTCTGCACCTCTGCACCTCTGGGCGCCGCGGCGGCCCCACTGCGCCGCGCCTTTGCCCCGGCCCGCGGCATCCGCGTGTTCCAGCAGAGGCGGCCTCAGGCCTGGGCAGGCGCCCGAGGGCCACCTTCACCCCACTCAGGGACGCGCCTTCTGCCTCCTTGTGACTTGCCACACACACTTCCTCCCAGACCTGACTGGGGAAGCCTCGGTGGCAGCAGCCAGCGGCACACGCCCTTCCTGCCCCCCGTTTCCTGGGAGGGGCCGGTGCACACGCGAGTGCGAAGGCCCCGCAGGGACACCGGGGCTGGCCCTGGGCTTTGCGCGTCACGCGTAGGCATCGAGGAAGAATCCTGGGCGCCGTCCGCGCCAGACTCAGCCTGTGGGCACCGGAGTCCCGGCCCCACAGCCCTCCTCCCCTGCGGAGGGAGCGGCCCGGCAGGGCGCACCCCAGACCCCTGGCCAGGGCAGACGGGCATGAAGGGACTGGTCCCCTCCGCAAGGAACTTCCGGTTTAATCAGAGACGCGCTTTGTTACCTCCTTAAGTAACTGTTCATCGAGCACCTTCCGCGTCCCCGACGCTCCCCCGATGCCTGGTATAAAGCAGCAAACGAGTCCTTTCCCCCGGAGCTCACATTCCAGAGATCAGTGAGGAGAGAACTTGGCTGCACGTAAGTTGTAAAAGGAAACAAACCAGTGACACAAGAGAAGGACAAGTGATGTGGCACTTAGGAGGAAGGAGAAAATACTTCTTCCTAGAATGACAGAGCCTTCATGAAGAAAGAGGGGTAGAAAAATTCTATAAAATCTCAAATATGCCTTTATATGTCCAAGTACCTATTGTGCACAGTGATGGTCAGAGGATATTCGAAATTCTCAAAAAGCACTGCTCCGCCTCACGTTCAGTGGCTGTTCTCATGCCGTTCCCACAGAATGGTTAACAGGGACACGTGGCCACGGGGACAGACACTGGAGGTCCCAGGGCAGCCGAGCGGTGGGGCTCGAGGTCGTGTGAAGACTCTCCCAGCGTCAGGCTTATGGTCAACTGCGGGCAGCGTCCCCCTCCCAACCTGGCAAAGCGCACACACGTGCTTCAGACAGCCTTGTCGCCTTTTCTCCCTCGGGCTGTCACTGACAGCCAAGCACAGCCCGCCTCTGCCTGTGCCAGGGCGTACTCCCCACGCACTCGGGGCTCCCCCGCCCAAAGAACCCTCTGTGCACCCACAGACGCACAGCAGGCGCACAAGATCATCCCCCGCCCCCCACGGCCCCTGACTTCACGAGAGCCACGAGCAAGCTAGTTAGGGAATCTGCTTAAGAATGAAGTTTTTCCCCAAAGCTTGACAAAGGCACCACAAATTACAAGCGTAATAAACGAGTTGAACGTCTCTGGGTCATTTTTAAAAAGTGTGAAAACAAAAAACAAAAACTTTTGCTACTGGACCAGGTGTGGTGGCTCACACCTGTAATCCCAGCACCTTGGGAGGCCAAGGCAGGAGGATTGCTCAGGGCCAGGACCAGCCTGGGCAACACAGCAAGACCCTATCTCTACAAAACATGTTTTAAAAATACAATTAGCCAGGCTTGGGGGCACACGCCTATAGTCCCAGCTACTGGGGAGGCTGGGGCAGGAGAATGGCTTGAGCCCAGGAGTTGGAGGTTGCAGTGAGCTACAGTGACGCCACTGCACTCCAGCCTGGGCAACAGAAGGAGATCTTGTCTCTTAAAAAAATAAATAAATAATAAAACAAACAAACAAACAAAACCTTTGCTTCCTTTGGGCCATCAATCGAGAAATTATAGAATTAGAATTCCTTTTGGTTAAAATGGACCTCGAAAGATTTAGTTTGACCTCTTTCCAATCCAGGGAGGCCCCTCCACTGCAGCGGCCTGGTCAGACAGGCAGGAAGTTCCTTAGAAATATCTCCATCAACAGAGAGCTTCCTCCAAGCTGTGCAACCTTCTCATTGGACAGTCAGATGTTTAAAAAACTCTCTTTATGCTGGATTCAAATCTGTTTCATCATGTCCTCAACTCACTGGCCCTAGGACCAATTTGCCTAAGAAAGTAGATCAATATGAATTTAAATATGGTTTCTTTGTAACTATAAATCCAATCATTAGGCAAAGCAACTTGAAGAAGGAAAAAAATAAATTGATACTTAGAGAATGGAAGAGCAGGAATGAAACCTAAGAACAAAATGTCGTGAACAGATTTTGGAAAGGCAATCTTTGAAGTCACGATAGGTAGCTTATGGTGAGTCTGAACTTTTGGTTGAGAGTTTTGGGAACCAGAGGAGCTGAGTGTACGCAGGTAAGGGATTCTGGCCAGGAGAGGACAAGCAGCTGCCGGACCAGGTGGTCGGCAGAGGGGAATGCTCCTGGGGTCGAAGAAGGACTGGTCTTGTCAAGTTGAGACCACCACTTATCCTTGGGCTGGGCCTGGGGGAAGGGGTGCGGGTGGCTCATTATTAAGTTTTGTCCACCTTCTATGTGATTAAAATGAGTCTGTACGCTTTAGCTGCCTTTCTATAGCTTCTGTCTTGGAAATGCTCACATACTCTCTATAAATGTGAGGATGTCATGCACAACAAGCAGAGAAATCACGCCCAGGAACACAGTGCAAGAAAGGGAGTCAACTGCTAAGACAGGTAACACCTTCATCCTCAGGTACACACCTACATGAAAAGCTTAATTAAGAAGAATATGTTAAGTTTTTGTTAAAAAAAAAATCCATCTCACATGTAACTAAATCAGAATAGTACCATTTTTTTAAGAGTAAATATCTATTGTTTGTTTGCTGCTATTGCAACTGACCTCCATGCAGTATTGCAAACACATTCTGAAATCATCAATATTTACCTTTTATGCTGTTAGTTGAAACTCAAAAGAGAATTCACCATGTCTTCATGGGAAACAACTGATCTCCGATGTAGGTAGAATCTAGGAGAAAAAGGAGTTTTTAAAAGTTATAGGATGTGGCTTCCAAAGCAGAGCAATATATACATATGTCAGATGGAATGAATTAGTTTACACGTAACCTGTGAAAATACTGGACTACCTTCTACTTTATCAATATTCTTCATATGACCTAGAAGAGTAGAACTTGAAATCAACAGTTTCTATAATTCTCTAGTTTTTTTTTTACTTGGTTATTCATTTTTTTACTTTTTTTTAGGAGACGGGGTCTGGCTCTGTCACCCAGGCTGAGTATAGTGGCAGGATCCCTGCAGCCTCGAACTCCTGGCCCCTGTGCCGGCTTCTACCTGGTCATTGAAATCATGGTTCAAGTTGCCTTAATTGAATCCACTTTAGCCCAGCCTTGCCGTCACCTGCTGCAAACAGCCAAGTTACTCCCAGTTTCAGCAGTGCACCTTTCCCTCTCTTGCCCAATAACCAGTCGGTACGGCGGCAAGCCACGTGAAACTAGCCGTGCAAACAGTTCACCGACATGTGCAGAGGCAGCAGTGACATCCACCAACCAGAGGAGATATCACCAAGTAAGAAGGGCAAAGTGACAATTACACTTCCTTTATCTGGGTAGGAGGTAGCAAAGCTAATTATAATGGCTGAACAAACTATTTTTCCCTAAGGGTGCACTGAAAATTTCCAAGATCCTGAATAAAAATGAAAAGTGCTGCAATTTTTAACAATGCAGCATTAACTACTAATTCAGTGTGCAGATGCTCTATGGCTGTGAGCCCAGCTAAGCCCCCACTGTCTCCCCGCTGGGACGAGTGATGGCTTTGTTCTCCTGATGAGACCCCTGCTCTGGCCAGTGCCACAACAGAAGCCAAAGGTCACTCCCAGGTGATCAAATGCCAGGTGTCGCATGGCAGGGGCAGCCACACATCTGAAGATGCCATTCAGAACAACACCTGGATTTTTGCCCTGTTCCTGGCCTCCTTTGTCATTTAACACCAGACTCTGCCAGAACCTCTATTTGCCCTGCTTGGCAGCAGCAAAAGTGAACGTTCTTGCAATTTCCCTTTGTTCTTCCTCTTGCTTCACTTAGCTGGGCACTTTGCCTTAGTTTTCTTCCTGCTTGTAGCAGTGACAAAAGGCATTTAAGAACTAAAATGCACACAACTGTGCTACATGTGCGAGACACTCTTTTAAAAAAATTGTCTGCCTACAAAGATGTCTAGGGCGACATGGCCAAAAACCCGCCAAAAGCTCTCAAGTATGGAGATGCTCAGTTGCCCAGTGGTCAGGATATATTTAAGTCTGTTAAAACACATTGCCTCAATGGCCCATCAGCCATTAAAAAAGATAAATGCAGGCCGGGCGTGGTGGCTCACGCCTGTAATCCTAGCACTCTGGGAGGCCGAGGCGCGTGGATCGCTCAAGGTCAGGAGTTCGAGACCAGCCTGAGCAAGAGCGAGACCCCGTCTCTACTAAAAATAGAAAGAAATTATATGGACAACTAAAATATATATAGAAAAAATTAGCCGGGCATGGTGGTACATGCCTGTAGTCCTAGCTACTCGGGAGGCTGAGGCAGTAGGATCGCTTGAGCCCAGGAGTTTGAGGTTGCTGTGAGCTAGGCTGACGCCATGGCACTCACTCTAGCCCGGGCAACAAAGTGAGACTCTGTCTCAAAAAAAAAAAAAAAAGATAAATGCGTAACAGAGAAAGATATTAAGGTTACAATAAATATGCAAGCACTTGTGAGATCACACTAGTGAAAAAGAGCAGAATTTGAAATTGCACCAACATGCTGATTACAACTTTACCAAAAGCATCATTACATACGGCTGAAGCTACTGAAATTATACAACACATACATATAGTGCAAATAAACTAAAGAGGGAGTTGGTCAATGTCTGCTAATTTCTCGGAATCTGGGAAAACAGAATGATACAGCTCTTGCCAGGCTTAAAAACATCCAACGCTTTAGAATCACAGAATGTTATGGCTAGAATGGACATTAGCTCAACCTTTCCATTTCACAGATAAGTCAATTTATGCCAAAAGGAAGTGATTGCTCTGGGATCATCCAGCTACTCGCTGGCAGAACTGAGACCATTTCTTTTTCATAGCGCAACACTGCAGTACGTTCACACAAATAAATCAGGGGTCCATACTATCTGACCAGCCGTTATCCAAATCCCCCAGGGAAGCACACCTTTAAAACACTGAACTATCTCCTAATACCAACCATTTTATCACTGGAGTCCCTACTCAAAAATCCATCCTTGTTCAAAGCCAGTGTCTACGCCTGACTCTGTCTGTGAGTGCCTTGTACCTCTCACAAAATCATGGACATCTACTGTAAAGCAAAACTGCAAATCTTACCCCCAAATACAAAATTTTATGAAGTTAGTCAAAATGACATTAGAGATTTTACCCAATAACAAGGTAAAACAAGGGCAAGTGGGGACTGAGGGATTTGATTAGGAAACCACCATTTAAAACAAATGTTAAAAGTTGGTGACAAGATAGGGATTTCAAAATTGATTTTAGTATTAAAGAATCTAAAACAAAATCAAAGGAAAGTGACCAAGACCTGTAATATTTTTTAAACACTGGTTATCTTTATGATGTGATATAAATGTCAAATGTGGTATTAAAATTAGTACAATGTAAAATCATCTAATTTCATCCAAAAATGTTACTCTTCCCAAAACAATCAACACTTGATTTTTATATTGTTCATTCTAAGAGCCAGCCATGGTCACGACAATTACCTAAATTTTGCTAAATATAGTCTAAGACAAACTCATTTTCATAATTTTTAGTTTATTTTTTTTCAAGATAAAGTCTCAAAGCTTTTTTTCCCCATTATATTAATATTATGCAATTTTGGTCATTTAGGTGGATTAATTTTAAATGGCCTTTTTCTGGTTCTAATTATCCTCGGATAACAAGGACCTGCTGTAGAATCTTCAGAAAGAATTTTTTAAAGTATAAATCAGTAACGTAGGGGGTACTTATATCATTTTGAGCCAAGCATGCATTTTAGAAACAGGAACTTCTGATCCAGAATATGCAATACCTGGGGACACTATGTCTGTATTTTGTCCATCTGTTATCAAAAATCATGCACTTTATATTTTAGTTTATACAAAATAAAAACAAAGGTTACAAAATCGCAAATGACTGTATTTGTCTCAATACTTTTAAAAAATGTAAAAGTATAATAGTGCATTTATCACCCTGAATTACATAATTAAGTTTCCAGGTTTAACATCCTATTTTATGTCAACCATGGGAAAACCTTCGTATGGTTGTAAATAGTTGCTGATTTGCATATTGTGATTAGTTCCATCATGCAATTATCCGTCGTTCTGTACTTCACCTGAGAACAATGAAGTTGGCTGACTTTTCCTTGTTCAAAATGTTTATTATATAAAAACAGTTAATATCCAGGGGCTGTCTCATGTCCATTTAGATAATGAAAGCTATTCTAGTATCATAAAAATATGAGGCTTCATTTTAGAAGCATCAATTATTCAGTAGAACATTTTCTTCTAGAAGAATAAGAAGAGTAAAAGAATATTTTTTCCATTAAATAAAACTGCAATGTTCTAGGGCAGAAACGTATTTTTTCTTTTACTTTTCAATCTGTAATAGCGTTAGGAGTCTAAGTGACCCATGATGAACCATTTTAAAGTATGTGAGCTAATAAATAACTTTTAGAGGTTCATTTATTGGAGACTTTCCCGTTGCTGTGCCCAAAATAATAAATAATGTATGATTCAGTGTGTTTACTAATCCTGTCTCCGAGGTCAAGACCAAGATTATTGACTCAGTCTTTCTGCCAAATTTGCTTATCTCTCAAATAAGTGTGAATTTATAGCTCAGGATTACGACATGACTAATAGTTCCTTCCAGATTTCCAGGACAACAGAGGCCCCAGCTAGCCCTGGTCACCAGAGGCTGACCAGCAAAGATTACGGAATACCTGCTACACCCCAGTGTAGGTAGACACTTGAATTACCTCGCCACTGTTGTCTAAGAACAAGAAGAAAAATAAGCTCAAAATCACCCTTTCAAATACTTGAGGCTCACGCTACGTAGAGCAGAGGAGCTACTCTGCCCTTGTCCCCTTCCTGGAATGAAATTCACAAGCATCGGGAAGGGGTTGGCCAGGAACCAACTGGAACGCGAGGACCGCTACCATCTACCCCGGTGAAGAACCTCAGCTCATTTACAAACAGGAGCTTTCCATGCCACGAAACGTCATCAAACTACAGGAAACTCATGAATTTGACTCTGCATTTTTGACAAACTGACACAACATTAAAACTGTCTTTAAAAGGAAATGCCTCACTAGGCTGGCTATCAACCATAAGAGATGACGTGATCACCGTATAAAGCAGAGAACCTTCCACCCAGGTATGAGCAGGTGGGCTCAGGAATCCAAGAGATTCAGCTACTTCCTAATTCGGGGGAGGTTTGTAACCAAATCTCTTTACCCTTCTGTAAAATGGGTATAGGAACAAACTCATAAGATTCTAAAAAGCCTTAAGTGAGATAATCGGTCTCAGGCAGGCAGCACAGTGCTTGGCACACACAGGGTGTTCAGGTTTCTTTTATTATTATTTTTCCTGCATCACACAGAATAGGATAACTTTCTACTTTTTCTGAACACTGAGGGGGCTACGTTAGATGATTGCTTTAATTAGAGCTGATCCTTTCCACCCAAAACTGTGACTAGGAATTTATTTGTATTACTGTGAAAATATAGAAAAAGTAATACTTCAGAATGCAGCAGTCCAAAATTCTCTTTTCTAACAACTACTCCAGAATAGATACCACCCCCATGGCTTCTGTTTAATGATCACTAACACTGATGTAGCCCTTATGAAGCACCCTGCACTCTAAGTGTTTTCTACAGGGTGACTCCTTCAATCCCCATCATAATCCTATGAGGTGAGAACTGTCCTTGTTCCCATTTTCCAGATCAGGAAACTGAGACCCAGAACAGTTAAGCAACTTGTGCAGGTGTCAGAGCCAGGTTAGGATTCCAACCCGGCAGGGCGGCCCCAGAGTCCGTATCCTCAAGCAGGACACTAAAGAACCTCTGTTCCGTGTATTTATTTGGGGGCTGGGAGAGCCAAGGAAAGGCAGCACGGGAGGAGGAAGGAGACTCTCTCCCTGTCCCTCAACACACACGAGCATACACAGCAAAGATTTCAGTGGAGAAGACATCACCAAACACATTCTCGTTGGCTGCTTCTTCAAATAAAAATTGTAAGTTTCTTACTGAAAGGGCAGTATCCCCCTACGGAACCCTGGAGAAGCAGGAGAGGCCTGAGCACCCGGCAGAACTCACATCATGCAGGAGCTGGAAGGGCGAGGCTGGCAGGGCTGTCCCGGAGAGCAGGGCAGATGCCAGGCCCTGCACTCAGAGCCACGCTGCTGTGTTCACCACAACTGCACATGCACCAGACGCCCACCAACGCCAGCACTCACCCCTTCCCTAGAAGCCGTCCCCAGAGCACTGTGCTTGAATATTAATGCCTTCTTCAAATGTGAGCAAAGCCAGGACCCCAGTAGCTGTTACTGAAATAAGTGTGGAAATACATGTGCTTGGCCTATGAAAGTTCATTACCAACATGAACCAAATCTTCATTCATCATTGAATCATGTTCCCCATTTTAGAGGCAAGCATGAGAGATGGAGTGTTTTGCCCTAAGCCACACGTGACAGAGATGGATGGATGGAGGGAGAGGGAGAGGGGGAGAGAGAGAGAGAGGTGAAATTGGAATTCCAGCTTTCTAGGTCTGGGATGGGCTGAGCAGCCCCGTGAGGCCCCGCAGGGGACACAGCATCCGTCCTGCGCCACCCCAGACAGACCCCGCCCCCGACTCACGCTGGACTGGCAAAGACAGAACAAAGAGGGGAATAAAAAAATGAATATGCTGTTGTTAGCACAGTAGTATGAGCAGTATTTCCCCAAATACAATTTAATGCCCTCTTAATATAACCAAAGGGGAAAAGCAAAACTGAAGAAGAATTTGGAATGGGGGAAAGCTCCAGATGAGAGGCTGATGCGCTGACCCATTTGGACTAAACAGCCGCGGAGACAGAAGCATAAGGAACCCGTGTTTCGCAGAAGCTGTGGGTCCCGGAGGAAGCGTGGCTGAAGGGAGAGAGGCTGCGGCTCTCTCATGCCCCACGCGGTGCAAGGTACTTTGACGGCAGAGATTAGGGAACTCTAGTCAATCGGGGTTCTGGGGGTTTAGAGCAGTGGCCCCCAACATTTTTGGCATCGGGGACTGGTTTTTTGGAAGACTGTTTTTCCATGGATGGGGGGGGGGGGGGGCGGGGCTCAGGCAGCCCTGTGAGCCACAGGGAGCCGCTGTAAACACAGATGCAGCTTTGCTTGCTCGCCTGCCCCTCACTCCTGCCTCCTGTCCCTGGTTCCTGAGTTCCCTGGAGGGGGTGGGGGTGGAGCGGAGCTCTGAGGCCTGGTCCCTTGCAGGCTGGTCTACGGCCTGGGGGTTGGGAACTGCAGGTTTAGAGAGCAGTTTCTGCTGGAGGGCAGGAGAGGCCCTGGGTCCGCAGCAATGAAGCCAGGCCAGGAGCGCAGGCCTGCAAACACGAGGGCTTCAGCAGCCAGAAACAGCAGCAAACCCCAAAGTACTTGCTGCTTATTTAAAATACTAATTTGTAGTCTGGGAGATTGACTGACCTTGATGTCTCCTGTGAGCAAACCCTGCTGCATGAACCTTCTCACTCCAAAAAAAAAAAAAAAAAAAAAAAGACAAAGTTTGAGGGAAAATAAATTGCATTTTTTGAATCTAAAAAGAAGTCTAGGTACTAGATACAGACAATGAGAAAAACACTCATATAAAGTCAAAGCTGTTTTCTTCAAGCGTCGTTTCAAAATCTAGACAGAAAAACCGACGGGCAGCAGGCGACAGCGCGGTGCCGCTCTGCGACGACGCGGCCGCACCTGTTTCCAGCAGATGAGACGCTGGCTGCACAAGGCATCCGCATCAGATGACACCGTGAAACTGCGTCGCCAACGTGCGCAAAAGACAACTCTGAACAACTGGGCGACAGGCTGGCTCACACCCAGTAGTGGAATAAAAGGATGGATTTTAATAACTGAACAACTGCGGAGCAGTCGCTTTATTTTTAATGACAGCTCAGGACACGGCGAGGCCAACCTTCCTGGCAAAGCTCTTTTCCAGCAAGATTCGCCGGACTCTGGCGACTGGCCCTGGCGGGAGCGGTGCGCGCGGGGCTGGGCAAGGCCGGCGCGGGTCCAGGGCTCGGGCGCCGTGGTCCCCCCGGCCTTGAGCAAGGTCGACCACACAACTTCCTCGGGGCATTCATGGGCTGGTGAAAATGGCCGTGAAGGAAACCAAACAGACTGAACGGTGGTTTGGGTTCTAAACCCTCCCTTTCGACAAACTTGTAAGGAGCTGGAAAGTGATTGTAAAAGCGTACTCTACGTTCATGGGCCCTGGCTTGGAAAGGAGGTTTCCAAACTCAGGACAGAATTGCTATTTTTCTTCTAAAAGTAAAAAAAATGATACAATACAGAGTAAAAACATAGATGAAGTAAATGATTTCACCTAAACTAAAGAGGGGCTCAAAACATAGGCGTCTCTAGCAGGCGCTTCGCCAAGACCGAGCGTGCCCCAGGGACCCGGCAAAACGGACACCTCTCTGCACGGGACGCAGCTGCTGAGATACAGCAGCAGCTTGAGAACTGCATGAAGAAGGTGCTCGTGGGACGGTGGAGACGCGACCTGCGTTTATGCGTGTCGGAAATGCGCGGTAAGTAGAGGTCATCGTTAGCCACGCTCTTCCCCGACAAACTGGTGAACATTTCCCTGCAAACACTGACGGACCAGGTGATCCGAAGAACACCCTCAGGACAAAAAGATGCACTTGCAAAATCGTTTCACCCACAGGAGCCTGAAAATGTCCCAGTTAGAAATCTGGGTGTCCCCCTAAGTGAATCCCCTCCCTTAGCTTACAAAGCGGCGAAGAAATTCTTCGTGTGAGCAAGGACTGGGCGCTCTCTCCCTCCCTGCCCTGCCCCCTCACCTGCAAGCTCCGGTTCATTCTTCTTGGCTATTCGGGGACTTAAAAAAAAAGTTTGAGAAGCCCTGCCCCTTAGTCCCGTAACTGGACTGATTATTTTCCGGAGGAGGAAGCACACAAGGTGCCGCATGGGTGGTCTGGCCGCGCCCCCACAGGCCAGCCCTGCAGGGCTGCAGTGTGCGCATGCGCATGGACCACAGCCCCTGCAAGAGCCGGCATGCCTGGTACTCCTCTTTTCATTTGGAAATTCTTCCTCCCAAGGCCATGTTCCATCCAGTGCTCACTGCAGGGATGGGCCCTGCGTGGCACCCCACTCCTCTGCGACAGCAGTGGGCGCCGGCCCCAGGCAGAGATTCCTTCCAAAAGACTCCACTTAGTCGCACTAGAAGAAAGAGGGTCTCTCGTCTTCCCCTTGGGGTTGAAGCCCAAGAGCCACCAGCGGCCATCCCTCCAGCCCATCCAGCACCAGAGAATGAGGCAAAGCCCAAGCGACATTCGAGCTTCATCCGAAGCCAGCTTTATCCTTGGATTTTCCTACTATGTGAATCAACAAATTCCATGTTTTGCTTAAGCTAGTTGGGGAGGGGAGAGAGATGTGTAACACCCAAGTTTCCTTATGAAACTAAGTGCTTTTTTTTAGGAAACAGGAGAATAAAAAAAATTGTATCTAATACCATTGCCTATTAAAACAAGAGTCCTCATTTTTATAGGAAATAATTCATCACAAATGCATTCACAAAATAGTTACACATGTGTTGCAGAAAATCATTCCAACTTGATACTTGAAATCTTGTAAGTAAATGGTTTAATTGTAAGGCTACAAGGTATCTTTTGTGGCTGGATTTCCAATAAATTTGGAAGATCAAGTAAAATATTTTTAACAAATTATCTCATGTCAGACAGGATATGGTCGCAGGTTAAAAAAAATAAAAAGCCTTAAAAGTGTGTCACAATGCACTGCTCCATGATAAAACCTCATAAAAGACAGAGTAGGTGCCACTTTTTAAACAAATATTCCACCATGATTAAAAAACTAATGCAAGGGAAAAAGAAAATCCCACACCCAGCAGTGTGACTGGAAGCCGGCCTGTGGCATTTACATGTCTCATCAGATCCGAGCTCTAAACCGTGAACACCGACCTCCCCGCTGCAGTCTGCGTGAGACAACCCCGCGGAGCACCGGGGAGCCGCGCGGCCCGCTGCGCTCCTGCGCTCACTCAGATACCCCGACACAGCGACGCAGTGGCTGACATCAGGACGCAGGCTCAGACCGCACCGTACGGAGGTTTCTCACACCGCGGTGGGAAGTATCAGTAAAGTTATGCCATTTCATAAGAAAGGCAAGGTTCTGTGCACCTGGGCAACCGTAACAGCCACCCGCTCAAAATGTGTGATGGAGACCCTGAAAAACGAGTCCCTAAACAAACAGCTCGTAGACCTTTGACCTTTGATGACTTCGAAGCATCTCTGGACTAATTTGCTCACCAGACAGGCCCGGTCCTCGTGGAGCTGTCCTCTGAGCTGCCCGGTTCCTGGTCCACAGCCCCACACTGGCCCATCGGGGACACCTTGATTTCTTGTGCATTTGCCTCCTGTGGTCAACTCCCAGCTCTGGCAGGAGAGGAATGGGGGACTCACTGATTTCCCTACTCCGCGCAGATTCTAACAGAACGTGATAGGCTGCCTCACAAATAAATATTCGTTAAATGAATAAATCTTATTTCTTTTCACTTTGCTGTAAGAAAAGAACCCACCTTGGGTCTTAGGATTCTAATCAAGAATAGTTCAAAACTGTGAAGAGGCCGAGTATAGGCTAAGGTGTGATGTGAAGGAATCTATAGGCACCTATTTTTAATACAGGAGAAAGAGGGAGCTTGGTTTTTGTATGATAGAAACAGAGCAAAGCAAGTTCTAACTGAGACAGATTCAGGGTAGTTCCTCCATTTTTATGTTTTTTTATTGGTATTTTAAAGCATCTCTGGGATAAGTTGTTTAACGTCCCCTCACTGGACTAGAGGGTAAGTTGGGTCGCCACGGGGTCAGGGACCAAAGGGTGGGCACTTGGTGCACGTCCCCTTCCCGGGCTGGCCCTACTGCTACAGGACCGCCAGGCCTTTTGTCATCTCTGCCATCTGGTGCCAGAGACCTCCCCCTGGAACATCGCGTCTTCCGCCCAAGTGCACTCGGCTCCCCACACATGCTCGTGCATCGGTGACAAGGGAAGCAGAGAGGGGGGAGGACAGAACACAGGCCCCCTGTTGGACTGTGCCGCAGCAGCCACCGGGCTGGGGCAGTGGACACGTGGAAGCAGCAGGTGACCTCTGCTAAGGGAAGGGTCCACACACCAGTGGCCTCCCAGGCCCAGAAGGAAGCATCGTGCATCCCCAGGGACGCCCAGGACTCACCCGGGGAGGGTGCCTGCAGTGTGGGCTGTTCCCAATCCTGCCGGGGACTCCGCGGTGGCCCTGGAAACCAGCCGGGGACATGCAGTGCAGGCAAAGGTCTCCGCTGAGGTAACTGCCAGGCAGGTCCTTGAACTGCCTGTTGATTATCGTCCAAGTTCACTGGTACTTCCTGCGCCCTCAGGTGAGGCTCCCCTGCCCACAACCCTCAAACTGCTACCTCTCTTCTCTCAGCCACATCGTGTCTTCCCGTTAAGTTTTCCAAGTTTGCAGCACTCATGCGGGTTCCTAACCCATAGCATTTTCTCTCTCTCTGTGTGCGTGTGTGTGTGTGTGTGTGTGTGTGTGTGTTCTCCCAGTAACCGAGCAGGCACCAAACTGTGACATGAAATGTGTTGCTCTACAGTACTTTTGAAAAGCCCATACCAGGCCTCTCTCACCAGCAGGAATTACTTTTCCTTTCTCATGCTCTTTATTTTTTTCTTTTTACTCTCCCAAAGCATCTAACATAGGTCCGTCCCCGTGCAAAGTAGGTCTTCATTATTTGTTCACCAAACTCCGTTTAAAATTTAATTTCTCGGGTTATTGATCACTTTCCCCACATTGTTCACTTCATTCACAACCCAGATAATCACTGACTGTGAAACTGACGTCCACACATGTCCCTGTGCTGGCCATTCGGGTGCCTGTTAATTTCACTGCCCCCTGGATTCTTCCCTCCCTCCCGAAGATAACCCAGAGCGACTCAAGACCTAACCTCTGAGGCCAAAGACATGCGCAGATGACACGCACTCCAGAGTCCTGAGGGCGGAGCGAGGGTGGACTACTTTAACTTTTAATATTAATACATTTAAAGGGGCAATTAAAAAAATGACCCCTCACTTACGCACTAGATTGAGATGCTTGCAATGAATCTGTTTAAACCATGTACATTTGGTGCCAATTTTTAAAGTAAGGTATTGATACCTTTGTGAAGTGTAAATAGACTAAGAATGAGAGCTTCACAATTATATTTTTAAATATGTGTAATATGATAAACCTTGAAGTGTCAGAAGTTCTTTATCTCTGGATATTGGTAATTAAAGAAAAGATTTAGGGGATCATTTCCTCCTTCAATTCGCAACTTTCCCAAGGAGATTTTCGGTAACAGGCTGCATAAATATTCATAGTCAAAGGAAAAAGATACGTGTGGTTGGCTGAATGACAGACCCCAGAAAGATACCCATATTCGAATCCCTGGAACTGTCGATGTTATCTCATATCGCAGACTTTGCAGATGCGAAAGAGCTAAGGATTTTGAGATAAGGAAATGTTCCTGAATTATCTGGATGGGCTCGTTGTAGTCCCCGGTGTCCCTACAGAAAAAAGGCAGAGGGAGATGGCTACGGACTCTCCTCACTCTTCTATAGGTTTAAACATTTTCAAAATTTAAAAAGTGGCAAGAAAAAATCCAAAAAAAGACAAATTTAAATGTCTCCAAATTTCATGCCATTAATTTTGCATTTAAACTAAATTTCTGCAAATTCCTACAACTGCTTGTTTGAAGGTATGTGTGGCTGGTAGTAATGGCAATAGTGGCAGCGATAGCAGCAGGAGGAGAATTACCAAAGAAACAGCACTTTACAGACCAGGGCCGTTTAAATAATAATTAAATGGATTATAATCAGTTTAAAATAACGTGGCATGTTTACAGATCATAATAGCTAAAGCTATCTTTAAAGCAATAAGCACATGCCAGGCACTATGTCTAGTACTTTTCATAAATTATTTCACTTATTCTCATAACCCTTATGACATAGGTCACTTTTATCATCCCCATTTTATAGATGAGAAAATGAAGGCTTAAAATAGTCACACAGCTAGGAAATATCAGAGCTTCGATTTAAACTCAGGTAGCCTGGCCTACTAAAAGATGATAAAAATAACTTTAGAAAAATGTGTAAACTTACACTAGTGAAGAGAAAAATCAGTCACCAGAAAACAAAAGATTTTGACACATTACTGGAAGGTGACTGTAATCACAAAACATGCAACTATAAAAGAAGAATAGTGCAGAATGCTATGAAAAATATACAATGTGAAAACAAAAAAAAAGAGCTAATGGAATTTTGAAAGATGATCACCTAATAAAACCTTCAGTAGAAGAGTAAAAAGATAAAGAAGTCTCTCAGAACACAGAGCAAAAGAATAATGACATGAAAAATCAAAGAAAAGATAAAAGGCTAGAGGCTAAACCAGGAAGACTAATGTTTGACTAATAGAAGTCCTAGAAACCATAGAAAAGTGGGGAAAAAATAGGAGGAAATTATCAAAGAAATAATACAGGTTGAGTATCCCTTACTGGAAATGCTTGGGATGAGAAGTATTTCAGATTTTTTTTCAGATTTTGGAATAACTGCATCATACTTCCTGGTTGAGCATCCCTGATCTGAAAACCCAAAATGGAAGTGCTCTAATGATAATTTCCTTTGAGTATCACGTCACCGCTCAAAAAGTTTCAGATCTTGGAGCATTTCCGATTTCAGATTAAGGATGTTCAATCTGTATGAGAAAACCTCCCAGCACTAAAGAGACAAGTGAGTTGCTAGACTTAAAGACTGTGCTGGGTACCAGCGTGTTCCCTCCCAGCTGCAAAGCCAGCCTTCCTCGCCCTCCTCTGTGGTACTGGAGCTGGGCTTGGTAAATGTCTCTCCTTTGCCAGCTGACAAAGGGTTAAGCTTTGTTGGGTGAGGGTACCAGGGTACCGCACGGGTCGTGCAAAAGGATGAGCTTCTCTCCTACAGGGTGTGCTCTCGCCAGCCTTCTCCTGCAGCACTCAGCAGCGTGTGGCATTCCCAGGGCATCCACCCCAGCGAGTTTTGGCAGTACCCTTGCAGGTGGTTTCCAGAAGGTCTGGCAGACACCCCGGCAGGTGGCTTCCCAGAAAAATTCAGCACAGCCACCCTGTGAGCAGGCCTCCAGCCAGTCCCCCCAGCACCTAGCAGGCTTCTCAGCAAGTCCTGCAGGCGCCAGCAGGTGGGGGCTTCCTAGTGGATTCATCAGCACCTCAGCAGGAGGTATCCTACAGGGGGTGCAGCACCTGGCCCACTGTGCTGCCAGTGGGCCACAGAGCCACGCCCTCTCCAGGGAGGTCTGAATCTCAGCTTTGGGGGCAGCCAGGGGGCAGCTGCTTCCAAATTTCATCCTTTCTCAGACCCAGAGGGAGGGGGTGCTCACTGCATGTGCCGCTCCTGTATTCTTTACAGTTCTCTTTTCCTCTTAATAGTTAGTCCCCTGCTAACCTCTTAGTGGCTAATCTCCTGCTACCAATTAATAATTCTTTAAGCTTTCCCTGTTCAAATTTTTGTGTGCTTTTTGTCTGCTGAATAGGCCCTGGCTGATATACCCACTGACTTCCAAACTCAATAAATAGAAAAGACTCGCACCCAGACACTTTGCTGTCAAATTACTGTATAACTGTATTGAAAAATATTGCTGAATACCGAGGAATAAGAGAAAGGGAGAAACTCTAGAGGCTTCCAAAGAGAAAAAAAGAGTCAACTAAAAAGATTAAAAAAAAAAAAAATCAGACCAGCATGTGGCTTTTCAAATCAGCAACAATAGAGCAAGATTTCTGAAGTAAGGAGAGAGGTAGCATACAAGACATGGTAGAACAGTCTAGAATTCAAGGGAAAGTAACAGCAGCAGGCCTGGGAAGTGATGAGGACATCAGTGAGTGGCCTCCACAAAGAACATCTCCAAGAATGGCTGTATTCCAAGCAACAGACAAATGAGTTAGGGAATTGGAGGACATTAGGGGTACCAGAAAGGAGGCATGATTCTTCCCTAAACAAGGCAAGGAAAAAATAAAGCCAAGACAATAAAAAACTCAAGGGAATGGCCGGGCGAGGTAGCTCACGCCTGTAATCTTAGCACTCTGGGAGGCCGAGGCGGGAGGATCGCTTGAGGTCAGGAGTTTGAGACCAGCCTGAGCAAGAGCGAGACCCCGTCTCTACTAAAACTAGAAAGAAATGATCTGGACAGCTAAAAATATATAGAAAAATTTAGCCAGGCATGGTGGCACATGCCTGTAGTCCCAGCTACTCGGGAGGCTGAGGCAGAAGGATCGCTTGAGCCCAGGAATGTGAGGTTGCTGTGAGCTAGGCTGACGCCACGGCACTCTAGCCCGGGCAACAGACTGAGACGCTGTCTCAAAAAATAAAATAAAATAGAAAAAATTAAAAAAAAACCTCAAGGGAAGACAAATACCACCAACAAAGTACAAGAAAGGCATGGTCCAAACGTGCCATGATTTTGAGCAACTGGTGAAATTAACAGAATCAACTCACTTGAAAAAGGCATTAGGAAGTTTCTCCTTTGAGCGCTGCTGTAGTTGTGATATGAGATTACAGGCAGGGAAGTATAATCACAGCCTGCTACTGGGCACTGCTACAGACAATATTTACATTAACACTGTTCATTGGCTTACGACCTTTAGACTCAACTGATGGACAAAGCAAAGAAAATATTTCCAGACTGGAGAAGGCAAACATTATCAACCTCAACACTGTGAAAGTGAAAACATAGCTGAGGTTTTTGGACAAGAGGAGAAGAGAGACAGACAGTAGCCTGGTGGTATCCTCACCCTGAAAAATTTGGCACTTGAGATAAAAGGTGGGAAGCAGATGGAACAAGATATAGAGGTTTACAAATATTAAAATGGCAACAGTAATCAACAGGAGAATTCACATGTGATAAAGCTAAGTTGCTGTGCATGTCTGTGTGCATGTGAACTTCACCTATCATAGCAAAGCCAGTAGATAAAACACAAAACAGACGCATCAAAAGAGCTGAGTAAAGAGGTATAGAAGTAGTAACCACTGAAAGAATTAATAGGAACCATTAAAAATGTATTGCTTCTGGAATAAAACTACTGCTTTTTGTTACCAGTGTTTCTCCACTATCTGATTTTTTCCAACTGTGTTCATGAGTCACTTTAAAAATAATCATTCACCTGATTTTTTTCAACTGTGGTCATGAGTCACTTTGAAAATAATCACCTAGTGCAAGAGTCGGCAAACTTTTATTGTAAATAACCAGATGGTAAATATTTCAGGCACCGTGGACCATACGGCTCTCTGTTGCAGCTGCACAGAGATCTCTGCTACCGTAGGGCAAACAGACAATCGTAAATGAGTGAGCGTGGCGGTGTTCCAATAAAACTTTATTTACACAACAGGTGGCAAGCTGGATTTGGCCTGCAGGCTATTGTTTGCTGACCTCTGATGTAGTCCAGCATTTCCCAAACTATGGACTACAGGATGCCCCAATATACTTGAAGGTTTCCCTTCAAAAGAGAGAGAGTTTTCACATACAAAGAATTTAGAAAATTCTAGGCTTAATGATGCTAAGCAGATTTCTTTATTTCAAGGCTTCTTGTAGGCTCTAAAGTGCTCAGGGCTTAGAATACCCGACATAGAAGTAGCATGTAGTATACAGCACGTCTTCAGTTTGATCGAGGACATCAGAGAGGCACCCAACTAGTAATATACCAAGGGCCACTAGTGTCCGGTGGAACAGTCTGGGAAACTCATAATCTAATTCCTACCCCACAGAGAGGAAAAAATAAGGCTCGGAGGCATTATGTTACTTGCCCAAGGCCACTCAGCTAGATGGTGTCACAAATACAACCAGGACCCAGACAGCTTAGGGTTCCCGCTGCCATCTCAGAGGGCATCCACTTAGATGCCTGCGTAACTAGGCTGAGTCGTCTCTATCCTGAGTGACGTGATGAGACACACTTTGAAATAATGTAGCTGCATTGATGAAACAATACTTAAACCTCAAAAAAGTTGACTATAGGGTTACATTTTATCATTTTCTTTAGAAACATCATGAGGTGAGGTGAATGGCTGGGACACATTCACCATGAGTCTGGTTTCTAATTTCTAATATGGGAGCGGGGGAATAGAAGAAAATAGAAGATTAAAGAGAACAAAGTAATATTGTTCTCAACTTTCTTTAGGATTCTACAGGATACTTACTACATTCAGTGTTACCAAGCACACTTTGCACTTTATAAGTAACGAATAGCTATTGATTAGGCTCCACCTGAACATACGGCAACATACAAAGCACAGAGCACGTTTGGGAGATAAAAGAGGGTTGAGGAGGATCAGGCACAAAAGACAAAGGTTTGAAAAACCCAAGATCTCCGTAAACATCTCGAATTTCTAGTGCAGACAGTACAAAAATATGACACGAAGCAACGTATTCGCAAACACGTAAGTCTTCAGGATATAAACTGAATTTTAAAAAGAGAACAGAGAAGGGAAGACAGGATTTAATCAAACTCTGTGTAGGGAGGCGCTTCACAGAATTGGGTATACCCACTCTGAACACAGTCCTGTTCATAAATTGGTTTCTGAATTCTAGCATGTTTTACATCATTATTTTCTTTTTAACACAGAAACCAACCACCCTATTTTCTCTTCTTTATTGAGATGGAGGTTTCAAAACATACTTAGCCAACTTAGCTAAAGGGCATTTTCCCCCTAACACCTTCATGAATGGTGTGAAAATGAAACCTGCTTTCTTCCAGAACCCACAGGAATGCTACCTCTGCCCACAGAATTCCCAGAACTAAGTCTGAGTCAGACTGCTCCAGAGGTCACCAGTGAGAAGCCCATGGGAAGAGGAAGAGCCGATGCAGTTGACCTATAAACTCGGCCTTGGCCTTGTCCCAAGCTAACCCTTAATTGCAAGCCACAGACTGTCCCTGAGGTCAAACTCTCACCCCGAGGCCCTCCTAACCGCCTAGTACAGTGGGAAGTTGTCCAATCATTGAGGGATGGTCTTCAGTTCTTCAGAGACCATTTAACTATACGAGGTTTCCTTTGCCACCCTCCGGAAATTCCTGAGTGCTGTGGGAACAGACAAGCAGCTGCCAGGCAAGGAAAGTGAGAAACGATTTAGTATTGATAGGACGTCCCTGGGTTTAAATGCAAATAGCTCCTGGCCTGTGTGTCCAGTGCAAGAACCAATGGCCATGCATGGCTACTTAAATTGGCAAGTGCAGCTGAGAAACTGAATGTTGACTTTTAATTAATTTTAATTGATTTCATTTAAATTTAAAAACTGGGCCAAGCACAGTGGCTCACGCCTGTAATCCTAGCACTCTGGGAGGCTGAGGCAGTAGGATTGCTTGAGATCAGGAGTTCAAGAACAGCCTGAGCAAGCGCAAGATTCCATCTCTACAAAAAATAAAAAAACTAGTGAATGCCTGTAGTCCCAGCTACACAGGAGGCTGAAACAGGAGGGTCTTTTAAGCCCAGGAGTTTGAGGTTGCAGTGAGCTGTGATGATGCCACTGCACTCTAGCCTGGGCAACAGAGTGAGACCCTGTCTCAAAATAGATAAATAAATGAATAAATTTAAAAATGGAAGCAGTGTAAGTATTTCCATTAAACAGAAATGCATTGCTTAGGTATAATTACATGTCACTTTAAATACTATATTATTTACAATGTTACTGGTGCATTGCAGTGCATGTGTCTACACATGAATCCATCACTGATCTACTTGGAATCAACAGTGATTCAGTTTAAACCATTTTTCTTCTGCACACTGATGTAATACTATAATGTGTTCACTTGAATATTTTACACAGAAGGCACAAGTTACAGTGATGATTATGTAAATCATAATTGGTATTTAAATCAAAATACTTGTTTTAATTAAGATATAACTGAATCACTTCTCTAGTTTATAAAATAAATATGGCCAAATGTTCAAATTTAAAACAAAGTACTGATGCAAAATCGAGTGGAGATACAGAAGGTAATACTACAATTAGAACAGTAAACGAAAAAAATAAATGGGAGGGGAAGATAAACAAAAAACATCATACTCAATGGCAGTTATAATTTGCTGTGGCAGAACAAAATGAGAAAGCTATTTGTTGTACCAGAAAAATCAAAGATAATAACGCAGACAATATTAAGAGACAATTTTAGCAAAAACACAGTGAATTTGATGTTGTTTCCTCTCAACAGTCAAAAAAGGATCGATGGAAGTCACCCAAAATCAGAATTAAATGGCCAACAAAAAATTCTTTTAATGATTTTTAACAACTCAGCTTGTAACTTTGGCCAGCGATAAAACATCTTAGATTCTTCAACCAGTTTATGGAACTGCTGAAAGAAATAGAAAACCATTTCTTCTTTGCCAACAATCCCTGGTTGAGTCACAGAAAAACTTTTACAAAGATTCACTGTACAGTTAACTTCAAATCAAGATTTTCTTTACACAAAAAGAATGCTTGTCAAATGCTCAAGACAAAAATAAGCAGTGTGATTTACGTTGTGCACAGATATCACACTACACATGAAAAAGCTAAATTTGAAGGTCCAAGGAAATAAAAGGCTTGTATGTGATCTAGCTAGAGAGGCAGGAGAATTTATGTCAAAACTGATACTTTTCATAAGACAAGTAAAAAATGGTTTTATATATTTTTGCCACTTGAATCAATAGCCAGAAGATTTCATTGAAATCATTACATAAATTGCCTTCAGAATCTACAAGAAAACCTAAAGAATACTTTGTTGATATTGATAAACTTGGACTTGGTTTTCAAGTTTTACAATACTCCTTTGAATTTTATGTTAGTAATTATGAGTTGGCATAAAAGTTAGTGAATTTACGTAACTTGAACAGATGTAGTTTTGAAACTGATATTTTGTTTCAAAAAGTCAATTTCATTCTTCTAAAAAAGATGAACTGGTTTTGTCAATTTGGATGCAAATATTAAAGGAAAATTACCTTTTGTCACTTGATTCAGTTATTGGAAAATTTAAGTATATTTGGAACTGTGTTACACAAATCTACTTTTTCAATGATAAATTTTATGAAAGGTAAATACGGACCAAGTGTTCAGATAAAAAGGTGGTGTCTGAATTTACAGCTGCTGTAACTGTAGCATACAGACCAAATCTTAAGACATACTACAAAAAAAATTATAACAGGTTGAAATGATAACATCTGGGGTAGACTGGGTTAAAGAAAATATATTATTAGAATTAATTTTATCTGTTTCTTTTTTGACTTTCTTAATGTAATTACTAGAAAATTTAAATTTACATATGTAGATCACATTATATGCCTATTGAATAGTTAGAGATCCTGGTAATCTTTTTCCAGAAGAACTGATATCATCTCAAAGTTTCTTAGAAATGTAGAATCTCAGTCCCTAGCCAAAACCTACTGAATAGAATCTGAATTTTAACAAAATTCCCAAGTTTGGCCAAATGAAGTAATAGGAAACACATTTTACCCTTTTGCCTGAGACAACCAAGGAGGAGGAGGAGAGAAACCAGACAAAACATATGATATAATGGTTTTTCAGGACACAGGACATCAGGAAGTGAATGAAGTGAGCCCATGACTGCCCTAGTTCACTGCCCAGCAGACTCCCTGATTTGAGGATACAGAGCTGAGCGTTTGGGGAGGCACAGGTAGCTAGAATTTGCAGGACGGAGTACCAAATAGGAGAGAACTGCATGGACAGAGAACTCCAGAGATCTCAATCCTCAAGTACTCAGCGCACGTGTGTGAGCAAACTACCTGTGACTGGGGAAAAAAACACCAGAAAAGATCAGAGATAACAGTGTCTGGTGCTGATGCAAAACAGTGACTGTCCTCACCGGTGGATTGGAAACACTCAGAATTACAGGGCACGGGGCACTCACCTGTTGCCCCACAGTAGAGAGTAAGTAGCCCTGGATTGAGCACGGCTCGCTCCAGTCTCACCCAGCAAACCTTAAAAGTAAGATACAAAAGGATCAACTTTCTCCAAATAGTTTATCTAGATCCCAAAATAAAGCTCGAGAATATTTCCAACACCCAGGAATATAACAGCACAATGTCTGGTATCCAGTCAAAAGTTACCAGACACACAAAGAAGCAGGAAAATGCCACCCACAGTGAGGTGAAATGTCAATCAACTGCAATTGTCCAAGAGATAAGACAGATGATAGAACTAGCAAACAAGGACAGGTATTCAACATTTTAGGTAGAGAGATAAATATATAAAACACAAATTAAATTTCTAGGGATAAAATCTATAATGTGTGAGATGAAATATACACGGGATAGGATTAATGGCAGGCATATATTTGAGAAAAAAAGATTAGTGAACTTGAAGACATAGCAAACAAACACTCAAAAGCAAAAACAGAAAAGAAAGTAAAAAAATTGAACAGAACGTGAATGAGTTGTGGAGACAACTTCAAGCAGCTTAATATACATGTACTCGGAGTCGTCATGGGGAAAGACAGGGACAGAGAATATATTTGAGGAAATAATGGCTGAAAATATTCCAAACCTAATAAAAATATAAACTCAAAGATCCAGGAAGCTCAACTAGCCCCAAGAACAAGAAATAACATATATCAAGGCACAATGCAAATTGCTCAAAACCAATGATAAATAAGAAAATCTTAAAAACAGAAAAAAGGATATATCACATATAGAGAAACGAAGAGAAGAATGACAGTAAATTTTATGTGAAAAACAATGCAAAGGGAAGCAACATCTTTCAAGAACTAAAAGGAAAAAACTGTCAGTCTAGAATACTGCACCCAGCAAAAACATCTCTCAAAAATAAAAGCGCAGCTCCAGTGGCACAATAGGTTAGTGCAGGGTACTTGTGAAAATGCAGGCAAGATAACGGCTACACCAGACATATAAAAGTGGAAAGAATTCATCGCCAAAAGTCCTGCATAACAAGAAATGTTAAAGGGAGTGCTTTTAAGTAAAAAGAAACTGATATCAGGTAGAAACATGGATATGAATAAAGAACAATGACAATGGCAACTACCTGAGTAAATATATTTTCCCCTTATCATTTAAATCTCTTTAAAAGTGAAGTGATTTCTCAAACAAAAATAACAATAATTTATGTGGAGTTTATTACATATATAAAAATAAAACGTATAACAATAATACAAAGGCTACAATGGAAGTATCCTATTTTAAGGTTCTTATACTAGCTGTGAAGTGACATAACATCACTTAAAGGTAGACTGTGATAAGTTATAGATGTATACTTTACATCTTAAAGCAACCACTAAAATAACTAAAAAAGAGAGATATAACTAATCAGCCAACAAAGGAGAGAAAACGGAATCATAAAAAAATACTCAATCCAAAAGAAAGCAGAAAAAGCAGGAAAGGGGAAAAAAAGGACAGGAGAAATACAAAACAAATAGAAGACAATAGGTTTAAAATTAACTATATCAATAGTAACTTGAAATGTAAGTAGTCTAAATAAACCACTTATTAATAGAAGTCTGATTTTCATACTGGGGGAAAAAATCCAACTGTATACTGCCGACAAGAAATGTGCTTTATTAATTTATTTTTTTAGAGACAGGGTCTCACTCTGTTGCCCAGGCTGGAGTGCAGTGGCCCAATCAGAGCTCACTGCAGCCTCAAACTATTGGGCTCAAGCAATCCTCCTACCTCAGCCTCCCAAGTAGTTGGGACTATAGGCATGTGTCACCATACCTTGCTAATTCTTCTTACTTTTTTTTTTTTTTTTAACAGATGGGGGGTCTCACTATGTCGTTCAGGCTGGTCTTGAACTCCTGGTCTCAAGCAATCCTCTGGCCTCAGCCTCCCAAAGTGTTGCAATTACAGGCGTGAGCCACCATGTCTCGACCAAGAAATGCACTTTAATATAAAGACACAAATAGTTTAAAAGTATGAAAAAAAGATAAACCATGCTAACACCAATCCAAAGAAAGCTGAAGTGGCTTTATTAATTTTCAGACAAAGAAGATTTTAGAGCAAAGAATATCAGCTGGTATAAAGAAGGTCACTTCAGAATGATAAAGTGGCCACTTCATCAAAAGAACATAACAATCCTAAACATTTATTCTCCATAATAACTATGTTTTAAAATACATGAAGCAAAAACTGATCGAACTGCAAAAAGAAACAGATTCACAATCATAGTCGAATATTTCAATACTGCTCTCTCAGTATTTAATAGAGCAAGAAGACAGACAATCAGTAAATATAGACAAGATTTGAGCAAGATCCGCGAGCGATTTGCATGCACATTGAACGTTGAGAAGCGATGCTCTACGCTATCAATAACGGGTAGATAGTCTATATATACCCAGGTTGACTTTTGGCAAATTTTCCTCTTGGCTTCTTACTGGTCTCATCATAACTAGCGCTCTTTGGTCTGGCTTCCAGGCTAACCAGGAGTTAGAGGAGAAGGCATTTTTCAGGAAAGTTAATCTGAAAATATATAAATCATAGAATTTGGAGAAGGTAGATTTGAAAGAGACTGGATTTATTCATTTTACAGACCTGGAAATAACACCAGCCTCACCATTTAGATTTAAACTCCTTGAGGTTTAATCCACTTCGCTATGGGACTACACTAAGGGCTGCTGTGAAGGAAGGTGCAGACAGTGCCCAGGGCGCAGCACAACACGTGTTCAGCAAACTGGTTCATTTCCTACGGGCACTGGCGAGTCAGCGTGAACAGCACTGGCATGGAGTTGACTCCCCAGCACATCTGTTTAAACAGTTCCAGTGAAGATGAGGCGAGTCAGTACCTGCCACAGCAAAGCATGCCAGCGTCTCCATTTTGACCGCTGAAAACCATGAGACATCACTCAACTGAGATTCCGCTGAGCCAATACTTTTCCTTTCAACTCCCAAGGAAGAGCTTCACTGCATTTACGGTGGTAACTTGTACTTGTCTAGTAGCTGTTGCCTTCTAGCTCATAATGGATTAACAGAGAAAGGAAGAAGCTGCACAGCTTTATAAGAAAGCTTTAAATGGTGGTAAACATGATAGCAGAAAAAGCCACAAATATTTCAAGTTTTTTTTTTAAAGCCAATTGGAAAATCGCTATCATTTGTTACTGGCCCACTCAAGCCCAAAACAGGACTTGGAGTTAGAAGACCTGGGTTCCAGGCTGGATCTGGAACAGAACGCTTCTCTTTGTGAGCCTTAATTTTCTTATCTATAAAAGAAGGATAAAGAGATTAGCCCTATTCACCTTATAGGGTGCAAAAAGAATTAAAATGCGGTCTGTGAAACCATACAGCATACTTAAGTGTAAGATATTATTATTTTTAATGACTATGGTCATCGGTTCTTCCTACTAATATAGAAAATAAAGAGGTAACTGGAGAGTGACATATTGTTAAATTATCAAGGTGTTTTTTTACCTTTTAGATTCATGCACTCATTACATCAGCGAGCATAAGTTTTTAAAATGCAAAAATTTCCTAAATTCCTACTGAAAAAGTTTCTCTGTGAGTAATAAAGAAGTATAGCAACAAGAAAAAGTCTGAGTAACTTATGCAAGACCGTATCATAAACCCCTAGAAGTTAAGAAATGTTAGCTTAACATTGACCCAAACTTTCTCCCAAAAACCTAGCCAGAAGGTTAAGAAAACAGTGGCAACATTAGATCTCAAGAAAGCTGTTTAACTAAAAAAGAAAGAAAACGGGGGTAATGATCATTTTCCAGGCTTTATAAACTAGAATTCTTTCATCAGCACCAAACTGGCCTTTGGAAGATGGACACATTAAAAAACAAACCCTAGTGTTTTCACTATGAGTCGAACGCAGATCTGGTACAATAAACATCTTTAGCAAAAAGCAGGCAGATCCTTGAATCCTGGACTTCAAACTCAACTCAAAGGCACTAAAAACTCCAACTCCAACTTAACAGTTTTGTTCTTAAATTTTACTTCATTAGCATCAAACTGAGCTTCTGGAAGCCCCTGTTTTGCAGGTGACCTCCCCTGTGACATCATCACCATTTTTTCATTGGCTTCGTGCACTGGAAAGTGAATGTGACCCAACAGTGGGAAGATCTAGATTTAACTCTCAATCCAGTCACCCGCTAGATACGTGATTTTTGCCAGTCATTTTACCTTTCAAGCCTTGATGTTGCTCACCTGTGAAATGGGACTAATACTACCTACTTCATATGATGCTTGTGATTAAATGACATTATATGTTGAAATGCCTAGCAGAGTGCCCTGCACATAGAAGTGCTCCATAAATATTTACACATTTGAATAAGCATCTCTTAAATTTAAACTGTGATTATTCATGACAAGTCATTTTCACAGCACTTGAACTGAAACTTTCAGCATTCACTGTTAAGAAGGCACTAATCTTAGCAAGAGCTGTTTGTCCCTCCAGACTATGAATAATGCTTCAGAGAAAAATACTAATAATAATAAAGAAGGTGGAGGAAGAGGAGGGGGAGAAGGGGGAGGGGGAAGAAGGGAGAACATCTTGAGAAAAATTCTCATACTATGAAATCTATTCTTTTCAGCTTTTAAATTGTCTCCACTCTCCTAGCTATAAGGAAATTAGCAAATACTAAATCTACAGGCATTCTCCTATTTGCCTGTTCTTGGTGATGGTGCCTAACTCAGTGAACCTAAAGAAGTGGAGGCAACTTTGCCTGTTCCCACAGCTCATTAGCTCTCCCAGTTGCCCCTAGAACAATGGGAAAACCATTTGGAAAATATAAAAAGATGAAACAGAAAGGCCACTGTTGGGTCATTACAAGCAATCTATGTGAATCTGGCAACCAAAGAGGATAAAAAACTTGGACGAGAAAAAGGTTTAGGTGAAGATTATGCAAACACAGCACTTAACTTTTCAAAGCCAACTTTTAGTTAAAACAGGAAATAATGGAGAAGGAAGGGTGTTTTTAGAAACTTGGGTATGGGGCAAGTGAAATATGGGTGGGTTTATAAATGTTGGTAGTCTATAATCAGATAAAAGATGCTACTATTTGAACCTAGAACCAGTAACCGTGCTCACAGTAAAAGTGAGAAGTTTTCCACAATAAGTTTGCAGTTTCCATTAAGTTTTTTTGTTGTTGTTGCACTTTTTTTTTCTTTTTCAAGAAGCTTAGATACAAGAGATGGAACCAATTTCTTCATGGAAAAAAATAACATGCTTTCACTGCCTGCTGTAACTAACTTGTGTTTTTCCCCAACACTGTGAGAACCAAGTACATAGAAAAAAATGCGATGCGATGGATGTTTTTTTCTTTATATGATGAAATTATTTTTTTTAACGCACAGATGTTGAGTTTACATAAATAATCAAGCAAAACATTTTCCAACCATATAATTTTCTTGTCAAGCACATAACATGTTTTTCTTTTTCCTGGAGATTCAATGTCAGAAGTATATGATGGTGACGGCTTTTCAACAGATAATTGGATAATTCTGGGGTCAGAATAAAAAAAAATACATAAATTCTATTTAAAAGTCTCATATCAAATTCATTTTTAGGAAACGGGTGGAAATAGTCTACAATTGCTTAAAGTAAGTTCTCTCTCAACTTGAACTCATGATCTATCACTTTTTCCAGGAATGTAAGTTCTTAACCATATTCTTCGAGCTTCTGGACTTAAAAACAGATGTAGTGAAAATTGAAGTCTCCAAAAGAAAACCCGTGTTCATCTCCAAATGCTCAAGGTGGACTGCCTGAGGACACACAGTTCAGGAGCGGAAGTCTGTCTTTCTACTTGCCCAGCATCAGAGTCACATCTGAAGCAGGACAGACACAGCCCGTAAGGCAGAACGTGCTTGTCAGAGTTTCTTCTTGGGCCACAGAGTGACGCCCCCCGCAGAGGGCTGGCTTTGTCTTCAAGGGCTCCTTCTGGAAGAAAGCAGGGTTCCACTTCCCCTCTGAGCCTCTCCTTTCCTTCAGGGATGATGGGTTTCCTCTGAGCTGCCCAGCCAGTGTTCCCAACACTCACAACCGTGTTTTATCAGAAACAAAGAGCCTTGCAAGCCTTAAAAGGCAGAAAGGGGGAGATAAGAGCAGCGTCACCTGTCACCTACGCTGTGCGGGATCTGAAGACGAGAGTTCTGAGGGCCTGTACTAGCGTGTACAGCCGCGTCCTAGGGGACCGGCTTCTGCTGGGTGAAGGGTCTGCTGGAAGAGCAGACCCAAACGAGGAGGTCACTCTGTGCTTCAGCCGGCGACAGAACCTCTGTCCCCACCTGCGCGCAGTCGGGAGCACCACGGCGGAAGCCAGAGGCTGCTGGCCGCCACGCACGGCACCGAGGAACGCAGCAGACAGCCGTGGGCCTCACCAAGGCTGCCGGCCAGTTTCTGCTCGGCAGGGGGAACAGAAAGCCTCTTTAGAAATAGAGTTGGCAAAATAGTGGATATAAAGGATACCTGGAAAAAATGTGTAATTATAGACTCCAAGTTACTGTCTAGACTAGATCTCCATGGTATATCCTTTATATCTGCGGTCCCCAACCCCAGGGACGTGGACTGGTCCCTGTCCGGGGCCTGTTAGGAACCAGGCCGCACAGCAGGAGGTGAGGGGTGAGCAACTGAAGCTTTCTCTGTGTTTACAGCCGCTCCCCCTCACTCGCATCACGGCCTGAGCTCCGCCTCCTGGCGGATCAGCAGCAGCATTAGATTGTCGCAGGCGCACGGTCCCTACTGTACACTGCGCATGCGAGGGCTCTAGGATGCCGCTCCTTGTGAGACTCCAATGCCTGATGATCTGAGTGGAGCTGAGGTGGTGATGCTAGCGCTGGGGAGCGGCTGCAAACACAGATTAGCATTAGCAGAGAGGTCCGACTGCACAATAAATGTGATGTGCTTCAATCATCCCGAAACCATCCCCCAACCCCCGTGGAAAAACTGTCTTCCATGAAACCAGTCCCTGGTGCCAAAAAGTTGGGGACCGCTGCTTCATATGACATGATAGCAGGGCGAGGCTAACTCCGCACCGTACATCCTTTGTGCAGAACAGCCCTCCTGGCTTCCTTCCTCCTTCATCACACACAGTGGTAGGGATGGGCAGAGACGTGAACCTAGGAAGGTACTGATACGTCCTCTTGTTTATTGCAAAAGGTTCATGCCCTTGGGTCTGAGTTCAAACCCAGACTCTCCTACTTAATTGTCTTATTCACTTTAGGCAGTTAAGGTTTCCACTGGGAAGACTGTGCTAACTGAAAGAGACACAGCAAGCATGTGGAGCCCTCCCAGCCCTCAGCACGGGGCCTGCCAGAGAGCGCACCGTCACCAGATCATGCTACCATCGGCAGCGCCCCGCCAGGGCACCCTCTCGTGTTCCACTGCATCTGGAGTGTGCGCCCCCAGTTGTAAGCTCTGTGAGGGCAGGAGTCACTCCTCACTCTCAACACTGAGCACGCGCACAGGTGCACGCACACACACGCACACACCGCGTGATTAACAAATGTCTGCTGAACAAATGCATGACTGAATGAACAGTCTGCTTGATCACTTCCATTTCTTGTTTGTCTATAATTTCAATTTCAAAAACCTTTCTCCAGATGTTACTGTAGATGGGTCACCTGACTAGCTTAACTGAAGCTGATGACCACATCAAAATTCTATGGCCAGCAACACCAACTAAGGAACACTGCTGAGACAAAGATGCCTCGGTCTGGCTGAGTTCCAGGCTACACCAACATTAGCTTCCACCCCAGTGACGCAAACAGTCCCACATCTACCAGGGCAAGAAAACCACTTGATTGGGAAATTAAAGAACCAAACTCCACTTTGGCATTGGGCAGCGCCCTTTTACTTTTTTTGGAACCTGAAAAAGGTAGAGCAAGGAGAAATGTAAATTAAATAGTGAACACACATGCAAAATTTCAGAAAAAGAGTTATTTTCTTGCAGTGATCGAGTACCCAGGCTCCGGAGGGCCAGGTGAACGCTGCCGAACCAGCCTGGCCCTGCAGGAGCCACAGTGGTAGGAAATATCCCTAACAAGATTTTTGAACAAAAGGACCCAGTACAGTCTCAATGTGACCAATCGTTCATGACTTACACAAGCCAGACTGGCCACAAAGCACAAACTCCCTTCCAAGATTTTCCAAAAATATAATTTTGAAAAGAAAAAAAAAGTAAACATGAATTCCGCCCTGTGTATGTACAATTTCCACTTGCAATTGCAATGGAAAGTTTATTCAGAACAAGCTTATGTTTCAGTTACTTTCAAGGTACGGCCACGTGAAAGGAACGCCAAAATAAATTTCAAACAGTTTACCCCAAAGTTCAGGCCTCTTTAAACGCCCTGACCTAACCAGTTTCAAAACTGGTATTTCCAAGTTTCGATTCCAAAGAACCTTTTGAAAAAGCAAAAGTTCTCCTCTAAATGAAAACTTGGATAGGGTACTTAATGTAATTATTACACTAAACGAAGGTGACAGCCAAACGGGATTGACTCAGGACAAAGGCAGAAGGCTTTGCAAATTGTTGAGAAGAAAACAATAAAGGAAAAAGGACAGACCCATCAAGAAGGACAGTCACAAAAAGGGGAGGAAGGAAAGGGAGGAAGAAGGAAGGAGCAGAGCAGCCTCGGATGGAAACAAAGCCATGTGCCGGAAACCCTGGGAACCGCAACAAAGGGCAGCTGGCGGGCAGTGAGCGAGCGCAGAGGAGGAGCTGAGCCGGAGGCAGAGCCGGTCGGAGGGAAAGCTGGCAGGGGTAGCCAGGAAGGTCTGCACGGGAGGCAACTTACGCAAGTCACAGAGCAGGCCGGAATCAAACACCAATAGCAGATGGAGATAAGGACATCAAGGCAAAGCGTCCCTAAGACACTTGAAACCAGGACTGCCGGGAGGTGGCTGGGTAACAGCAACAGACCCGGAGCAGGAGGCACAGAATGTCAAAGAGGAAACAAAGGGTCCTAGGAGGAAGAGAAAGCCACCAAAGTCTGGGGGTTGGGGGAGGTCTAGGGGCCCCGCGGGGAGCAGGACTGTGGCTGCACTGGGAGTGTGAGATAAGTCCTGGGCAAAGGCGCTGCACCCCCAAAGCTCACCATCTTCTTCCTCCTATAGGGAAATGGCTGTGGTTTCTAACCCCTGAGGATCGCGATGCTCAGGGGACAGCACGGTCACCAGCACCAAGGGGAGCCGGCTCATTTTCCAACAGTCCCCTGCAGAAAAGATGACACAGGTGAACTCTGACCTTCCACCTCTATCTGCCTCCAACAAGAACTCTGCAGCATCCCAAAGCATTAAACAGGAATAAACAGTTTGATGCTGCAAAAGTAGTTATCTTCTGAAAGGATCTGCTCTCGTTGGAAAAGGGTAACGGGTCTCATAGCCGTGTTGGGCCTCTGTGTGTGTGTGCGTGTGGGGGGGGGTGTGTGTGTGTGTGTGTGTGTGTGTAACAGGAAGGAGGGTCCATGTGTTGGAAAGCTGGCGATTGTACTTCAGAGACAAGACTCAGACACATAACAAGATAAGAGAACGACTGTAATGTGCACAGAACCGAGCTAAGGAAGAGAGGTTTACCCCAGGCACGGCCCCCAGTGGGAAACCCGGTAAGGGACCACTGTGACAGGTCGAATACAACGAATCCTCAGTAGGAAGGTGACCAACACAACCTCCAGCTGTGCATAAGGTGACCCTCCCAGCCAGGGAGAATGTTGAATTCTGAGTCAGGAGGTTTTAGCTCAAATCCTGGCCCAGGCAAGCTTCTCAATGGTGGAGCCTCAGTTTCTCCTTCTGCAAAATGGAAACCCTGGGTCAGCAACCCTAAGAACCTATTCCTGAGTGTCTCGAGTGAAAGTGGCAGTAAAGCCAAGTGCAAACTGAAACACGGTGACAATCTATTATTAGTATGCAAAAGGGATGAAGTAAAATATACGTGAATGTGTAAACAGAGCTCAGAAGGGGATTAAAGGGTTTAGAATTGTGGGTCCCAGTCAGCGACCGTGAGTCACGAGTGCATCTGAAGCAACAGCAGTTTCCAAGGCAAGATCCCCTAAGAGGCGGGTGGGACTCAGAGTCAGAGGCTTTTATACATGTCCAAGTGATTATGGTTTATTTTACAACCTCTTACAGAACAAAGGGGATTGAAACCGACCGACTCCCAGTAAAGGATTGTGATTTATTCTGCAGCTACTAGAGGGCCATTTATTTACAATTCACAATAATCAGCAAGGCAAAATGTTTTAGGAGCAGGAAGTGGAAGACAGGGAAACCTCAGTGGGGACACTTAGCTCTACATGCACACAAAACCTTCTAAGTGCGTGCACTCAAAATTCGATAAACCATATAATGCCTGCTCTATCTTCCTGTACGCAGGACTCTCCTCCTTGGTTTTTCCCGGTACATCAACTTGCTGCTCTGGCTTTATTTGGGCTGACACGATGACAATACTGTTCTCAAAACAAAAAAGGTGCTGCCTTTGCTACAGACTCATATTTTCAGTATCTGTTTATATCAGTTGTTCTGCACTGTGAGTCTACTGGGGGCTGAATCCAAGCATTATTCATCCTTATAGGTTCCCCAGGCCAGTCGCCTTGTAAACACTCAACGTAAGCTTTGCTGAACTAAATTAAACAGCCAAATCACCTTAGGTAAGTAACAACTTCTTGGAAACTCAAGTTTTCTCACTGGTAAGACAAAGGGAGTGGGCAAAGCGCCTTCCAGCTCTAACAAATGCAAAATCACACAATGTTCTGAAAATACAAACACATTTTCTAGAGACACATATTAACTTTTATGTATTTCATGCAACAGAAAAATACATATAAGTAAATCTAATTCATATGGCAATTTTTGTAAAAAAACACTTATTTTTAATGTCAGATCCATTCCTTTGTTAGTCAATGAAATATAAAAGCAGCAAAGGTTTTAAGTATGGAAAAACCATACATGCTAGTTATCCTAAAAATAGAATTATTTGGAAAAAAAAAATGTTAATTCTGATAGTTCCCTTTAAACCTTTTCCCCTGACAGACTAGATCTGGAATAACATTGACATAACAGAAACAAATAAGACTATTTACAATGTCTACCGTTCAACAAAGGCTCATGGATTGTTACCTTCCTTGTTTACTGAACAAAGGCAGCAAATGCAAGTACAGTCGCCCCAGCAGCTGGCAAGTTCTCTCCCATATTCGAAGAAGTTGTGGAACAGCTGGGGAGTGCAAGATGCTTTTGAACAAGCTGCTATGTGATCCAAAATAAGGCCGCCTGTTCATCTTCCGCACAATGGAAGCGACAGCCCAGCGCAGGTCTGGCGCATGCCCTGCAGCCGCTCCTTTCTTCCCAGTTGGCGCAACAAGTGGCTACGAATGGAGTGAGATGCACAAAAGCAGGGACCTTGCTCCTAACCCTTTACGCACTGTCCAATGGTTGTACACACAGCTCATTTTCCAGTATGGGAGAAAGCTGCATTTCATATCCAAATGTAAAACCTATACACAGGGGTCCCCAGCCTATGGTGAGTTGCATAATTATTTCATTATATATTACAATGTAATAATAGAAATAAAGTGTATAATAAATGTAATGTGCTTGAATCATCCCGAAACCATCCCCTCCTCCCTACTTGATGGAAAAATTGTCTTCCATAAAAACAGCACCTGGTGTCAAAAAGGTTGGGGATGGCAGCGTAAGGACAATCCCTCCCTCTACTCCCCATCCATGTGCTTCTTGGAGATAATGTTCATGGTAACTACACCATCACCAACAAGTGGTGTTTAGTGACATTATAAGGTTTCTTTATAGAACTTTAGTCCATAACCAATTGTTTAAAAGATAAAAGCAAAACAAAATCAAGAACTATAACACAGCAAAAAAGACCTAATATAGTATAATAAAACTATTTCTCTATTTCTAGTTGCTTAACTGAAAACCTTCCAAGTTTTTTAACGTATGAAATAGCGATCCTGGTTGCTAACTGATTTATACTTCACGCTGTTGCCTTTTCTAAAAGCTGGTTTAGCAATGTTCACATCATATACAGTTTACCATATCTGAGCAAATATTTTTGAAACGGCATGTCTCAAACTCTCCTTCCTCTTCTATGAACTTGGCTCCTCTTTGAACAGACTCTCAGAAAATATTCTATTTTCCAAGGAAATGGTCTGTCTTCCCAGATTGGGCCAGCACAGCTTTTGACAGAAGCAGACATATTTCTTTAGTGCTATACACGGCTGCTGAATGAGAAAAAGGAATACTTGCTCCCTTTTCTCCAGTTTGTTGAGTTTGGGGCTTTTTTAAAAAAAAAAAAAAAAAAGTCCTATCATCTCAGCCATTAGAATACTGTCTTTAAATTTAAAGGAAAGGAAATGACTGGAGGGAAGCCACAAAATTACACAGCAGTAAAACCAGGAGAAAAGCTCTACAGTTCTGGAACCCCTTGTAAATTCCTCGGGCAACTGGACGAAGCTTCCCATCACCACCACCCTTCCGCCACGCCCAGCTTGCTGACAAGGAGGAAGCACTCACTGCAGTGTTGACGAAGAATAGTGAGTTCAAGAAAACTCTCAACTACTTTACCTCTGCGGATGAGGGAAGGAAGGGAAGACAGCAGGATTCTGTTCTTAAACATCATCATTGGTTAACATTTGTTGAACAACAACTCTGGGCTGGGCCTAGGCACTGTGTTAAGTATCTTCTATGGATTATCTAATGTAATCCTCATAGCTTGAAGCCAGGAGGCACTATTATTATTCCTGTTTTTAAAAAGGAAAGCGAAGCTCAGAGAGTCTGAACAATTACCCAAGGTGATAAACAGTGAGGGCGGCATTTGAACCCAGCCATTCTGACTTCAGAAGCCGGCCTGGCTATTCCTACCGGGGACGTTCTGAGTCCAACACTGTCATTCCAGGGTTTCAAACATCTTTCTTTAAGGCAATATGTTTTAAGTACATTCAGGACAATGCTAAGGTCCTGTACAGTAAACTTGAGCTCAATGATGCATGCAAGTACGTGGATAAAACCATATTCTTAGATCCCTAAAAGAAATGTGGGGGTTTTAACTTATCAGTCAGCAAGGTTGGCAGTTATTTCCAAGGCAGACTTCACTTAGTTTTAAACACACATTGAGGACAGTGCCGAAACCACACACAGCTTAAACAGGGTGGGCACTGGGGCTCCTTGCAACAGGAGGGCCCAGAGAGCTCCACGCCGGGTAGAGTTCCTGGCTCCTGGCCCACCTGCCTAATAAGACACCAGGTAAAGCAAAGGACAGCTATTTCTGACTCTCTTTGGAACCGTCATATGATTCTGAAGGTTTTTGGAAGAAGCCTTAGCTCCCATCATAGACCTTAAGCTTTAAATAAGAACGCGCTGAGGCACTGGCGCCAGCAGAAGCCAGCAATATGTGAAAAGTCAACCAAACCCTGATGCCCAACGTAATCGAACCCGAGCCTGGGTTACAGCGCATGCCCAGAGATCCATAAACAACTCTTCCCTAACAGCCTCTGCCAAAGAAACTGGGAGGAATCAACAGCCCTCGTTGGAGAGACTCTTTCTTGGACCTGTTGACTTCAAGCCTCAGTTTCCTCGTCTGTAAAATAGAAACAACCTCCTGGGAGGAGGCTGTAAGGTTTAAAAGAGAAATGGGACGATCCCTCCACGGTGTGTAAGATTCTCTCATACGTTAGCAATTCTAAAAACCAGTTCCTACCCGCTTCCTTAAAACAGAAGAAGGGGGTGGAGACAGATAAGGCAAGATGTGAAGACGCGAATGCCATCCATGGATCACAGGGTGCTGGGGTGTCTCGCCGGCCAGCGCCTCCTCCCCTCCTGTCCCATCCTGGGAAACAACCGTCTGGCGCGCAGAGATGCTGCCCTGACACTCCCGCGATAGCACTTGTGCCTACGCTGGGTTTGCACTCAGTTACCACAGCCTGGGGGGGTGGGGTAGGGACAGGAGCTCCTTTAATTTCCCCAGCTGGCCTGTCCCCTGCAGCGGAACTTCCCGTTGCAATAAAGTGTCAGACTTCGCAAGGGGGTAGTGCCTGCGCCTAAGCGCTTACCCCGCACCTGACCCAGATTGCGGCGGGATCCGAGCCTCCCCGCCGCTCATTCGCAGTCAGGAATGCAATTGCCGCCTTCGGGAGCGCCACTCAGGGTGCGGGGGGCTGTCACTTGGGGACCACGCCACGCCTTTCGGGAGCCCGCACGCGCACAGAAACTGCAGGGAGGGCGTGGGCAGGCGGGCGGGCAGGGCGCGCCACGCGCCGGGCTCACAGCCGCGGGGCCCTGCAGAGGCGCGGGCCCGGGACCGGAGGAGGGCGCGGGAGCCGCTGCCGCCCTCGCCACTTGCGGCTCCGATCCGGAGAGGGAACCCGCGATGTCGCAGTTCCGAACACTAGCGCGCCCCTCCCCGGGCCGCCCGGCTCCCCGCCCTCCTCCCGCGTAACGGGCCGCCGCGCCAACTTCCCGAAAGTCCGCGCAGAGCAGCCCCGGCCCGGCCCGCTCCTGCCGGCGGCGCGCGCCGGGGACGGAAGTGGGTGGAAGCGGCGGCCGCGCAGCGCCTTTGTTACCGCTCGGGGACCCCGCGCGCCGCCCGCCGCGCCCCGTCGTAGCTGCCCGGGGATCCGCCGGCCCCTCCCCGCGGGCAACCTCCGGGTCCCGCCGCCCCAGGCAAGGGCGCCTGCAGCTGAGTCCAACTGACCGCACCTCGGGCCCCGGAGAGGGGCGCGCGGGGCGCGTGCTAGTCCCTCCGCCGGCCTCAGCCCACGCGGCTGCCCCCGACCCCCGGCCCCCGCGCGACGGGCACGCCCACCTCCCCGCACCTTCCCACCTCCGCGTGGCAGAACCGCCGGTTCCCGCCACGCGTGCTCGGCCGCCGCGACTCGGCGCCACCGCCCCGCCCCGCCCCTTCCCACAGCGCGGGGATCGGGCCCTCGGGCAGATTCTCTCCGCTCCTCACCTGGAGGCGCCCGCAAGTCCCCTCCCTCCGCCGGCCGCGCGGCGCCCCGGAGCCGGCGCCCTCTGCCGGGCCACCAGGGGGGCACCGTCCGGCCCGCGTGCAGCCAGCAGAGGGCTAGGGCCCCGCGCCTCTCACCGCGGGTCACCGCCCACCCCAGCAAGGGCCAGCGCGCGGAGACGTTCCGGGACAGACTGCCGGGAGGACGACACCAGAGCTGTCCCCGCGCCCCAGGACACGAACGCGCCCGAGTCGCCCCCCTAGAGGGCCAGCCGGGCCAGCCGCCCCCCGAGTGTCCCAGCCCAGGAAACTGCGAGGAGTCGGCCTAAGCACGTCCTGTTTTAAAACACTGGAAAGGCAGTTTTTGGCGTGTTTGAAACGAAGTTTGTGTCCTGTGTCTCCATAGCTCTCCCCAGCCCGAATTAAAGGCAGAGAAGGGAGGGCGGTGGCCTGTCACGCCCCCGGGTCCTAGGGCCAGGAAGGGGCTTCAGGCGAGCTCCTGGCGCAGTCGCAGCCCCGGGGCTGGGGCGGGAGGCCGGCCGGCGTGGCGCTCACCGGCCGGGGAGGGGCTGCGACTGGCTCGCTCCCGCCCGCGCACACACTGCGGCGGTCAGCCTCTTGGCCTCCCCGCGTCCTGGACAAACTCCGGAGGGGCCAGGAGGAGGGGAGAGGAGAGCCCCACGCGAGGGGCCGCCGCGCGCGTCCCCACGCGCCCCACCTGCGCGGCCCCACTCACCTTCCCGCGCGCTCCCGCCGAGCCCACCTGTCGTTCCCGCGGCCGCGACGGCGCGGGCCGCAGCGCACCCTCGCGTGGGACCTCGGCGGGCCGGCACCGTCCCCCGCTCCGGCCGGCTCTCGGGTGGGGGCCAGGAGCGTCGTCGGCCCGGCCCCCAGTCGCCGAGCTGCCCGAGCAGAGCTGGTGGCGGAGCGGGCGCCGCCTTCCCCGAGAGCCGGCGCGCGAGTCCCGGGGAGGGCGGGCGCTGGGTATTAATTGCAGGCCGCGGGTGTCGGCCGCCAGGCGCTCTGAGTGGCTCGGACGGCGCGCCAGGCCGGCGGGACAGGCGCGACCCACCCCCTCGGCGCGCGCCCGGCCGGGCCGGGCCCGGGAACGCGCTCACGCGCACGCGCCCGGCGGCTCCGGGGCTCCCGGCTGTCGCCAGCTCCCGCGCGCCACCACCCCCGGCTGTCCGGAGCCGAGAGGGCGCTGCTCACCTTCCAGCCCCGAGCGGCGTCTCGGCGGCGTGCCCAGGCGTTCGGGGACAGAGCCCGGCGACCTGCGTGAACGCTGTGGCCGAGAGGCTCCGGGCCAGTTGCCAGGGAGACCGGCCTTCCTGGCCACTCGCACGTGTGAAAAGGCCACATCCCCCCACGACCACCTGTCTCGACAGGCCCATACCCTACAGCTACGTCAGAATCCCCGAAATTTGTGAAAATACAATTAGTGCCCCTTTTCCCACCCGCTCCAGTGTCCGAATCTGTAAGTCTTCCTTGGGCCCGACAATTTGCATTCCCGACAGGCCCAGGTGACCGGGACGCTGGGGCAGTCGTGATTAGATGGGTTAAGGCCTGAGAAAGTACTTGGTAAACGCAGAGCAGGAGATACATTTAAACGTGTAAATATGTGGCTCGTGTCGGTTTCGTGTCGGTTTCGGTGGGCAGTGTTCACACTCAACCTCCCTGCCACCGCTTTGCCTCTGGGCGTCGGGCTGCCCCCTGTTTCCTCCCCAGCAGGCACCAGGCCTCGTAGACCAGCGCCCATCAGAAAACAAGAAAAGTGAGTGTGTTCCTTTGCTGGGGCTGCCCTAACAAACAGCCCGAGACTGGGTGGCTTCAACAACAGAAACGTACTTTGTCCCGCTTCTGGAGCCTGGAAGTTTGCTCTGGGGATCAAGGTGTGGCAGGGTGGGTTCTTTTGAGGCCCCCTGCCTTTGCTTGGCTGTCCTTTCCCCGCGCCATCAGGTGGTCTTCCTTCTGTGTGGGCCCGAGTCCCAGTCTCCTCTTCTGAGGACACCAGGCCTATTGGATTAGGGACACCCTAACAACCACATTTTAACTTAGTCACCTCTTTAAAGACCCTATCTCCAAATACAGTCACATTCCGAGGTACTGGGGGCTTAGGAATTCAACGTCTGAATTTGGGGGGAGACACAATTCGGCCCCTAGATGTGAGCTTCCCTGCTCCGAAGACACTGGAAGAGCAATTGAGTTTCTGACCCCGGGTCTCTATTCCAGCCCGTCCCTGCACCGTAGACTGAGCTGTGGACTCACCCCCCTGCCGTCTGTGGGGGGCGGACGCTGTCACAGCCGGGGTCTGCAGGAAGGAAGCCGGGTGAAGGCTGCTGTGCTGACCACGCACTAACCGGGGGCAGCAGCAAATCAGTAATCTCCCTCACTTGCGGCCCCCCCAGGGTCTCAGCCCTGTGCTCCACTAGTCCGCTTCATATCCTTCCTCTGTGGCTTCATCCAGCCCTTGACTTCTTCTGACACAAGCAGGCCTGTCCCCGAGCCCCAGGTCCAAGCAGCTATAGGGTGAACACAGGCACTCCAAACTCAGTACGTACGTCTGTCCATAATTGAACTCATCCCCCAATTTTGTCCCCCTTGCATTCCCCATCTGAGTAGAGGGTACAAACGCCACTCTGGTCGTGCCTGCTGGACACCTGGGCACCAGCAGAGACATGACCCTCTGCCTCCCTCTTCTCATGTCACCAGCTTCAGTCCACCTGCTAGTGGGACCCCAGGGCCTCTCAGAGGCCTCCCTCTCCCCGACTCCCACCACCTCTGCCTCGGCCAGGCCTTTGTACTGTGTCACCTCTGGCTCCTGACTGACCCCTGCTCTAGCCTGGCACCTCAGCCAGTGTCCCCCACACCACATCTTCAGTGATCTTTCCGACGCCGAAACCTGGTGGCCTGCGGCCCTTCTTAAAACCTCTCAGTGGCTGTCCTGGGACTTCAGGAAAACTGTGCAGGCTCCTGGTCTCGCCCTTTGCTCCAGCCACGGAGAACACTCGTGCACGACGTCCTGTATGTTCAAGAGGTTCCATGCTCTCCGCACACAAACACCTGCGACTTTCTTGGTCCAGAGAGAAGGTGTCACCCTCCTTCCAGTGTCCTCCAGGAGTCACCAGCTCCAGGAAGCCCACCCACTTTTTTCTGAATTTAGAGTTCCCTCCTGCTCCCACTGCACCCCACGTGGTCTCAGGCAAAGCACTTTGAACATTGAACTATAATCACGGGGTCAGTTTTCCGTGTGCTGCATCAAACCATGAGCTCCTGACAAGGACTGTATTCATTTTTATAAGTTTTAAGATTGAACTTGATGCTCAAAAAAATTTATATACATATATATGTGTGTGCATGTTTGCTTTAATGAATGAATGAATTCTTAGAAAGTCAGAGGATCTTGTCAAATTTAGCATTTGTTTGCAAATACCTTATTTAGAGCAATCTTCACTTTTTGGATAATGCTTTATGAACATTCTCCCTTAAGTCACCTCCCAGTTATACTATAGATTCATCCTTTAGAATCTCTAATTAGCGTCTATGAATCCTAAATATTCAGAGTTCCTTAGAGTTTTTCAGACTCTGATCCTGAAATCAATTTTGTGGGTAAAGAACAGCTTTTTATTTTTCTGTTTTTGATGAAACAGAATTAGAAGTAAAAAGACTAAAGTGCCTCCTAAATATTAATAAGTAAGTATTGTCTTCATGGAACTTTTGTTTCAGTTCATGGTCTTTATGAGGGGTGTGTCTGTGTGTGTGTGTGTGTGTACAGGTTTTTGTGTCCTCAAATGTATTTCCTCCAGTGGGTCATGGCTCAAAGGTTGGAACTACGGCTGCCTTAGGTAGTGCTGGAGTTGTGCTCACTGGAGAACACAGATTTACAGAGATGCTGGGAAAGGGTGCAGATAGCAAGGAACATTTTCTGGAGAGAGATCCTCTGGGCTGGGCTTTTCATCGAGGAGTTGCCAGAGTTAAACACAGTGCTCTGTCTGTAAACAGTAGGTGCCACGTGAGACTTTTATGGCCTGGAGGTGGTGAACATGGTGCAGGATGGGCACGGGAAGTCCCCTGGGCTGCAGTCTCTTGGGGAGCAAGAAGAAATGATGTCAGAGATACAGAAGAGAGGCGGGGCCTGGTTTGCTGCCGGACACAGCTGCTGTTCCCTGAGGTTCCCAAACGGGAGCAGGAGGGACAGGGATATGGGGTTTCTTAACCCAGTTTCTACCACGAATATTCCTAGATTAAAGTACATTATTAAGCTAACCTTTGCTGAAATACGAGTACTGCTTTCTCTGTGTTCAAGTTGGAGCTGCGAGAAGCCCAGAGTGATCTGAAGATCTCAAAACAATGTGTTCAGCTGAGAGGCCGAGCTTTCTAATCTCTGATAGTCCCTACTCTGGAAGGCCTACTGAGAGAGGCAGAAACGAGATCGGGTTGTGCAACAAAGGAAATCAACAAGCGGCCCTCAGAAAACTCTAACCTGGATAGTTATGCCAAGTATTTCCATCCATATTAGATGTTTTTAACCAAGGAGCCTAGATCCAGCCCACAGTTGTTTAGAAGGCAATGTTCTCACTCCCTAGTCTAAAACTTAGAACCTGTAAAAGAAGGTTGCCATGCAAATGAAAAATATCTATTATTGCTACTATTTTTTTTGTCAATACTTGAGTTATTATGGTCTGGGCAGATCAGAAGAATTGAAACTTGGGCCGGGGTGAGTTTTTTAATTTCATCATGGATGAGATTTTTTTTTTTTTTTAAAAAGAAGATGAATGGGGTGGACCAGAGGCAGCCAAAATTAGAAAAGAAATTCTGAAAGACAACTTCCCCATTCTCCTACTTTTAAACAGAAATACACTAGGCCATGAATATTATTATAGAATTATATTTTAGGTTTGGAAGATGGACAAAATCTGAAAGAAATCAAACTGTGGCAAGCTTGAGTTTTCACAAAACTTTAAAATGGGTTCCAGATTATTCTTCTTCTTGAGATTTTGGAAAAAAAAAAAAAAAAAAACCCAGGATGAGTTGGCAAAAAAAAAAAAAAAAAAAAAGTTGTTTTGAAAAATTCCTGGAGGCTGAAATATTCTTTGATATTATTTATAACGCTGGCCATGTCTCAACCATTGAAACTAAATTAGGTGGGTGTCAGTTGAGTATTTTTTTCCTAAACACAAAGAAGATTCTTTGGCTATTGCTGTGGTTTGAATATGGTTTGTTCCCACCAAAACCCATGTTGAGATTTGATGCCAGTGTGGTGGTGTTGGGAGGTGGGGCCTAGTGGGAGGTGTTTGGGTCGTAGGAGTGCATCCTCTTGAATGAATGAACGTCCTCCTGTGGGAGTGAGTGATTCTCTCTCTCATGGGGATGGATTAGTTCCAATAAGAGCCAGTTGTTAAAGAGTCTAGCTTCCTCAGTTTCTCTCCCCTGCTTCCTCTCTCACCGTACGATCCCTTTGCCTGTGCCTTCCCCTCTTCCACTTTCTGCTAGGAGTGGAAGCAGCCTGAGCCCCTCACCAGATGCAGCTGCCCACTCTTGGACTTTACAGCCACCAGAATCATAAGCCAAATAAACATCTCTTCCTTATATATTGGCTGGTCTCAGATATTCTGTTATAGCAACACAAAATGAACTAAGACAGCTATATTTCATCTTCCACTCCTTGGTCTGCCTAATTTTATAATCAATAAACTTTTCTTTAATACCTTGACAACTTACAATAGTTTGGTTACTAAGATGCATATATAACCAAAGGTTTTAATAAAAATTAAACATATAGATAGAACAGAACTAAGTTAGCAAAAGTCGCTAATCTCCTTCAAAGGAGCTGTTCTAGGAGTCCAAGCAGTTATTTCCTTTATGCTGCTGCCTCTTTTGGCACTACCAGCTTTCTTCTGGTTATTAAAACTGATAACAAACTTCGTCCTCTGAGGAAAGTGGCTGAACGGGAACCACACCATTTTTGGTCAACAGCATTATGAAAAGCATACCCCAAGTCACAGAAGACTCTTCCAGGGCCTCATAGTAAGAGATGGCCAAGGAGCTTATGAAAAGGGATTTAGCCACTGGGTCCATAATACATAGGATTCATTGTGAAGCAACCTTTCCCTGCACCTGGACTTGGCTTTTGCCTCCTCTGCCTCACCTGCCACCTCCTCCTTCCTGGCTCCTGTTGTTCTAGGTTAGCACCATCGTATATCTGCTTCTCCATCCTCTGAGCGTTGTAGAGCCAGCCTGCTTGGGTTCAAAGCTGTGTTATTTTGGGCCAGTTATTTATTAATATAACATGTATTAATCATCTATAAACTAGGCATAAGAATAGTGCCTTCTTCTCAACACCTCAAACACAGTAAGTGATTAATAAATATTGACTTTTCTTAGTTACTATAAATTAAAACTTTGGCCATCATTCCCTCCCTGAGTCAGCTATTTGAATGAAGCCCCTTCAGACCTTTTCAATGTGGCCACCAGTCTGTGGGTGCTGGGATTGTCTCTTCATGCCTCATTACAGCCTGTCTCTTGTTTGTTGCAACAAATTCTCACTGAGATCTTTAGGCCCTATACAA